>NC_088397.1:44638172-45290140 GCF_034236695.1 Oncorhynchus nerka
GTTTGGCCCCATAGTTGCACACGGGTCAGTTTTGTTGCTAAACAACCAACCCGTCTATAAGGATAGCTATTGTACGATACCATGCCGTAGGGAAGGAACATTTACTTAAAGAAAGACTGGCACAAAAGCATGTTCCGGTATAAAATACAGTTCTGATCAATGTAACCGCTGCATAATGGAGTAAGATAACCATTTCTGAATAAAACAAAAACACCGACTGTATTATGGCACATAAACAATTGTATAATGAGACAGGAAATCAAGGGAATACAGATATTTGGCGATTCATTTAAATATGTGATCTTTTTCGTGCCTGCTTTCTTTTCTGAGTGGTGACTTTGTTTACATGATCTAATCAAACATCAACCATTTTGTTCTATTCCACGAAGTGGAACACTTACTGTACATGGGTAGACCGTTTTTCATTCTGTCTTGTCATGTAGTTGCCATGTAAATGCGTTTCATCCCCATTGGTATTTACATTTTTATTTACACGCGGGTCAAAACCTTTTAGTCCCATGTCTACGATTTCCCGACGATACCACCATCCTTTTGAAATAACGTTTCACACGTTTCACCCATAGTAAAGTCCAGGAGAAAAGATGGTTTGCACAGGTAATCCTACTGTATATATTGTCAGTTTCTCTTTTGAAAGCAATCGGTGAAGTGACAATTAGTTGACAAATGGATTATTCACTTCTCAAACAGCGCCAACTGAAAGCTAAACAGAGCTACATTGTCAGGTGGCCGTGGGTTGAGCCTTGGTACTCACAGACAATTAGCTATCTACCGCCTAAATGGGCTGCCTGTCAGGCCTACTGTTCGTCAAATGAAAATGACTCCTGCAAACGCGCACATTTATTTGTTGACATTTTGGTCAGTTTCCCTTTATTGTACATTTGCAGAGGCAATCGCCTGTCGATTTTTATTCCAAGTTCTACAAAGAGAAGTAGTCTGGTGTGTGTGTATGTGTGTGTTTGCTCTCATGGGCAGTGGGGAGGCGAGTCATGAATCATATGATTCCTTATACTGTCTGAAGTTCTGCCTGTTTTTCTGGCAATATTTGCATTCATAAAACAAAGCTGTTCAATCATTGCAATGTTGTCTCATCAGGGATTATTATGTATAATAATAAATAATTAATTAAGCAGATGTTTTAATTGAGAGTTCCTCGTTTTAAAATAATGTGACACTTAAAATCTCTTTTCCTTAATAAATCTAGGAGGATGTGAACATTTCAAAAACTGCCTCTAGTGGTTCCTACGCAACCACACAGACTATAAAATGGCGTAGCAGTGCAGACGTGGTTTGTTGTTTCTCCCGTGTACATTTAGTATTTTTCATCTTTTTGTATATATTTCAATTTTTTTTTCCTATTTTTAAATTAAATATACCTCCTGGCAACCAGCCTCACCCAATGTGATACGGATCCGCTATTTTTTCAACCTTAGTCAGAACCTCCATCAGATGCTAGCCATCAGAAGCTAACCAGATAATTAGCAACTAGGTATTTAGTCATTGTCAGCCACTGCTAGCGGCCTTTACCTTCTGCACAGACTCCAGCCGATTTTAGCCTGGATAATACTTACACAGCTGATGCCTCCCGGACTCCACCCCAACACGACTAGAATCCACCACTACTCCACCGGATTCTTGCCGTAAGCTCTGGACCTTTGCATCGGATCATTGCTGCTAGCTAGCTGCTATAGTGGCTAACGCCCCTGTCCAGAAGCTAGCACCAGTTAGCTGCAAGCCATGCACATCTCCCAGCTAGCAAACAAAATTACTACAGCTACAATACCTCTTTCACCAACTGGCCTTGACCCTTTGTCGACATGGAGCCCCGCCGTTCCACCAGGACTGGTCTGCCGATGTAACTCCAACCGTTGTGCCCTCAACTGGCCTTTGCCGGACGTCGGAGCAGACGCTTCTATTAGCCCCGGCCAGCGAACTTTGAACGCTGTGTCTTCCGCTTGCTAGCGCAGCAATGACTACCCAGCGGCTTCCCTATTTCATCTATTGCTGTTCACTGGACCCTATGATCACTTGGCTACATAGCTGATGCCTGCTGGACTGTTAATTAATCACAGTACTACGTTTTGTTTATTTTTGTTTATCTGTCGGCCCTAGCCTTGAACTCAGGTCTTGTGTGTACTTAACTGACCATCTCTGCCCATTCATCGCCATTTTACCTGTTGTTGTTGTCTTAGCTGATTAGCTGTTGTTGTCTGAACCGTTGTTGTCTTCGCTAGCGCTCCCAATCAACACTTGTGATTGCTTAATGCCTCGCTTTATGTCCCTCTCAAAAGTCAATATGCCTTGTATACTGTTGTTTAGGATAGTTATCATTGTTTTAGTTTACTGTGGAGCCCCTTGTCCCACTCAACATGCCTCAGATACCGCCTTTGTCCCACCTCCCATACATGCAGTAAACCTCACCCAGCATAACTGCGTCCAGAGATGCAAACTCTCTTATCATCACTCAATGCCTGGGTTTACCTCCACTGTACCCTGAACCTATCCTACCATGCCCAGAAATCTGCTCCTATTATTCTCTGTCCCTAGCGCACTAGACGACCTGTTTTGATAGCCTTTAGCCGTACCCTCATCCTACTCCTCCTCTGTTCCTAGGGTGATGTGGATGTTAACCCAGGCCCTGCGTGTCCCCAGGCACTCTCATTTGTTGACTTCTGTAACTGAAAAGGCCTTGGTTTCATGCATGTTAACATCTGAAGCCTCCTCCCTAAATTTGTTTTACTCACTGCTTTAGCACACTCCAACAACCCTGATGTCCTTGCCGTGTCTGAATCCTGGCTTAGGAAGGCCACCAAAAATTCTGAGATTTCCATCCCGAACTACAACATTTTCCATCAAAATAGAACTGCAAAAGGGGGAGGAGTTGCAATCTACTGCAGAGATAGCCTGCAAAGTGCTGTCATACTTTCCAGGTCTCTGCCCAAACAGTTCGAGCTTCTAATTTTAAAAAATGAATCTCTCCAGAAATAAGCCTCTCACTGTTGCCGCCTGTTATAGGCCCCCTCAGCTCCCAGCTGTGCCCTGGCCACAATATGTGAATTGATTGCCCCCCATCCATCTTCAGAGTTCGTTCTGTTAGGTGACCTATACTGGGATATGCTTAACACCCTGGCAGTCCTTCAATCTAAGCTAGATGCCCTCAATCTCACACAAATTATCAAAGAACCCACCAGGTACAATCCATAAACATGGGCACCCTAATAGATATTATCCTGACAAACTTGCCCTGACATTATCCTGACAAATACACCTCTGCTGATTTCAATCAGGATCTCAGCGATCACTGCCTCATTGCCCGCATCCGCTATGGGTCCGGGGTCAAACGACCACCCCTCATCACTGTCAAACGCTCCCTAAGACACTTCTGCAAGCAATCCTTTCTAATCGACCTGGAAGGTTATTGACCTCATCCCGTCAGTCAAGGATGCCTGGTCGTTCTTTAAAAGTAATTTGCTCACCATCTTAAATAAGCATGCCCCTTTAAAAAATGTAGAACTAAGAACAGATATAGCCCTAGGTTCACTCCACACTTGACTGCCCTCGACCAGCACAAAAACATCCTGGGGCGGACTGCGCTAGCATCGAAATAGTCCCCATGATATGCAACTTTCAGGGAAGTCAGGAACTAATACACGCAGTCAGTCAGGAAAGCAAAGGCTAGCTTTTTCCAACAGAAATTTGCATCCTCTAACTCCAAAAAGTTTTGGAATACTGTACAGTCCATGGAGAATAAGAGCACCTCCTCCCAGCTGCCTACTGCACTGAGGCTAGGTAACACTGTCACCACGATAAATCCACGATAATCGAGAATTTCAACAAGAATTTCTCTACGGCTGGCCATGCTTTCTTCCTGGCTACTCGAACCCCGGGCCAACAGCCCCGCAGCTACTTGCCCAAGCCTCCCCAGCTTCTCCTTCACCCAAATCCAGATAGCAGATGTTCTGAAAGAGCTGCAAAACCTGGACCCCTATAAATCAGCTGGGATAGACAATCTGGACTAGGTGTCTGACTAGACTGTAAACTCTCCTTCCAGACTCGTATTAAACATCTCCAATCCAAAATTAAATCTAGAATCGGCTTCCTATTTCGCAACAAAGCCTCCTTCACTCACACCGCCAAGCATACCCTCGTAAAACTGACTATCCTACCGATCCTCGACTTCATTGATGTCATTTACAAAATAGCCTCCAACACTCTACTCAGCAAACCGGATGCAGTCTATCACAGTGGCATCCGTTTTGTCACCAAAGCCCCAACCACCCACCACTGCGACCTGTATGCTCTCGTCGGCTGGACGAGATACACCCGTCGTGTGATCCCACTACATATTCGTCGCCAGACCCACTGGCTCCAGGTCATCCACACGTCTTTGCTAGGTAAATCTCCGCCTTATCTCAGCTCACTGGTCATGATAACAACACCCACCCGTAGCACGCCCTCCAGTAGGTATATCTCACTGGTTATCCCCAAAGCCTACACCTCATTTGGCTGCCTTTCCTTCCAGTTCTCTGCTGCTAATGACTGGAACGAATCGCTGAAGCTGAACACTTATATTTCCCTCACTAACTTTAAACATCAGCTATCTGAGCAGCCAACCAATCGCTGTAGCTGTACATAGCCCATCTGTAAATAGCCCATCCAATCTACCTACCTCATCCCCATATTTTTTTTATTTACTTTTCTGCTCTTTTGCACACGAGTATTTCTACTTGCACATCATCATCTGCACCTATATCACTTCAGTGTTAATTTGCTAAATTGTAATTACTTCGCTACTATGGCCTATTTATTACCTTACATCCTCATGACATTTGCACACACCGTATATAGACTTTCTTATTTTCTATTGTGTTATTGACTGTATGCTTGTTTATTCCATGTGTTTTTGTTTGTGTAGCACTGCTTTGATTTATCTTGGCCAGGTCGCAGTTGTAAATGAGAATTTGTTCTCAACTAGCCTACCTGGTTAAATAAAGATGAAATAAATAAAAATATATATTTTAAATTGCAATCATGTAAACACCAGAGCTGGGAATTGCCCAGGACCTCACAATATGATACTATATGTATTGTGATTCTTACGATACCATTTGACACTGCAATTTTATTTCGATTTGATGTTCCAAACATACTGCTCAGTATGTCTGCTGCAGAGAGACAAGTGAGAGCATGAGAAAATTTGGTTTGATCAGTCGTGGAAATAAAAGTGATGAAAACATGTTGGCTCACTATTTAAAAAGAATATGGAGAACAAGCTATCGGATGAAAAATACCAGAGTTTTGGCGGAGGTACAGCCGACTAGCTCTAGCTAACGCTACATAGCAAAGCTACTTTTAAAAAAAAATATGTTTAAATAAAAATGATACTTGGAGTCAAAGTATCTATATAATATTTTCCCAAAATAATATTGCAATATGTAATTGTATCGATTTTCCCCCGATCACTAGTAAAAACACATACACACAAACAACGGACTGTCAATGTTCAGAATGGGATTGTTGACTGAAACTGTTTACTTGTCTCCAAGCCGGACGAACACGAGGGTTCGACGTCCCGTCCTTATGACCTAATAAGCCACGGAGAACAAATGAAATCAGTAAAAATGTGTCCATTAATAAAATATGTCTCTAACTTGGCTAGCTGGTATGTCAACAAAATATAGGCTACCTCTATGTGACTAGCTGGAACGCTCATTGACGGGCTTGTTCATAAAACCTTTTGATTTTAAAATAGTATATCAATGAACAGATTCCAAACAACATAAATAATATTTGTGACAGAGCTGTGTTGTTTAAATCAGTCTCTGGGCTCTATGATTCAGGGCAGAGCTCACTGTCATTAGCCTTGAACCCCCTGGGAGCAATCGCCAGATACAGTCAAAGTAGTGGCCTAATAATCTCAAACCATCCAGTCCCATCTTCAATTACCGGCCATCTCAACATGGTTTTTGTTAGAGTGGACCAGAGAAGAGCTGACCCTTTCAGGGGCCTGCAGAGAAACAGACCCCCAAAATGAGCGTTCTATGAAACCATAGCGAGGGTATGGGACTTGAAATTGGCAATTTAATAGGGCAGGGGTTGGACACAATTGAAATTGAGGTCACTGATTCAGCAGCTGATGCACAAACTGAAGTACAGTGGGATATGTGCCAGCCATGTATGACTGTCAGAGAAAGACAAGGTTTGGGCGGGATATTTGGTTCTTGGTCCTAATCTGTGCTGTTGTTTCTGATCAATGTCAAAGCCAATTAACCCAACACACTAATCTAATGCACTCAGTTGGGATGATGACATTCATAGCCAGAGGCCAAAAAAAAGCACAGTAGGCAATCCAGGGATCAACCTATATCACTGGTCAGTATAAAACCGGACTGAAAAATTACGTGAAAAAGAGAGATATCCTGTTCAAAATGTGCTGTGTTTAGTCCATTATATCTACACATTATATCATCTCTATCCACCTGGTTGTAAACAAAGAGGTTGTCGTTCTACTGAGATACCCACAGGAGAGAGAGGCCCAGCCATGGCCATTTTCTTTCCCATAGCAGACAGTGTGGGCACCATCTGCCAATGGCCACGGATGAATGGGGCTGGGAGGAGGCTAAATATGTGTCTCACAGTGGGCTGAAAATGAATTAAATATGGCTTGGTTTATTTCCCAGCTCCTATTTTCTGGAACTATTCACAGATATCCCTGCATGGAGCATACAGAGGGCTACACAATCACTAAGGGCATAGCTGGTTAGTAGACCCGCTGCAGCAGACTAGCTGAGATGGAATAGAGATCAGCGTGTCACTGGCTAGACCTGGGTTTTCTTTTTTTCTTTCATACCATTGAACAGCCAGTGCTAGATAGTGATGGGGGGAAAAATCAACACAGTTATATATTGCAATATTACTTGGACGATATTATATCAATACTTTGACTCCTAAGTATCAATTTGCTGGCAATTCCCACCCCTAGTGCTATAGGAAACAACCTTACACACACAATCCATGACATCATGCTTCACATGCCAGAGATCGCGTAGCCAGTAGGATGTTCAAAACAATAACCTACATGCATTGCAAACAATTGAGGTATTGTCCACCACCACCCGTCGTGTGATCCCAACCCCTGCTTCACAATAATGTGGAAACAACTTTAAATCAAAACGCAAAAGCTGGGGCGGCATTCAAGAGAAAGCGTTTCAAATGCATGCAATGTGAACACTGAGAGACGGTGTAAAAACCGTAGAGGCTTTTTTCTGAATCGATGCTGGGCCAGATTAGCTCCATTCAGGGACAATGAAGTCTGCAGCAGCAAGCAGGTGTTAGCGACAGCTGTAGTAAGGGGGCGTGCTGACTGCGCGAGGCATCGAGAGGAGACAGTGAGGAGAGAGGGGCGTTTCTATTTGTTGTGCTGTAGAAAGCAACAGGCTCGACAGGCAGGGAAAGGTTCCGCTTGGTTTTACTCACCCAGCATCTGGCTGAAGAGAAGCTGCTCCAGGTCACCAAGGACAGTCACTACCAGCTCTGGATCCACCTTGAGGAAGGACTGGCTCCCATCCCCTTGGCCCTTGGCCCCTGCCTCCCCAGAAGCTCCCGCCACTTGCTTCTTGTTGACAGCCTTGGCCTTGCTGGAGAGGATCTCATCATCAGATTTTCCATCCTCAGGGGTCTTACTCAGGGGCTTCACCTCTGCATAGGGACCCCTAGGGATCCGGCTCTGACCGGGTCTGACCAGGCCAGAAGGAGCCGCCAGTGGGCTGAAGGGTTTGGGTTTGCCCTGGAAGAGAGAGTGCTCTGACTTGGAGAGGTTGCGTGAGAGTGGCGCGCCACCTCCTCCGCCACTGCCACCCCCTCCTGCCAGCTTGGGCTTGCCCGTCTTGAGATGCCCCGCTCCAGGCTTGGCCATGTCATCACACCACTTGGGCTCGTAGAGGTGCATCTTCTTCTCCGCATCGGTGAGCACGGCCAGGTTGGTCAGGGACCTCTGCTTGCGAAGGTTGGAGGACACAGGCAGCCGCCCTTCAGAGCTACCTGCACGGTACACCCTCAGTTCCCCTCGCTGGGCACTCTGGGGCATCCCCGACTTGCCCCTCTTGGCTGCCACGCCAACAGCTTTGCCCTCTGCTTGGCCGTACGTTTTGGTACTTTCCGCCCGTTCCATCTTTAAATCTCCTTCTCTGCCTCCTTTCACACTACTTCTGAGCATGCCTCCTGCATAAGAGCATTGAGAAAAGCATCAGCGAGGAGAAAAAAATTGTATTCCTCTCGGTCCCCTTGTCCTTGTCAAGAGAAAACAGAAAAAGGCAACCACAACACAGTTCTTGGATCTTTGGTCCTTTTTTCAAACAGATTATAATTATTTTCCTCTCCTCCTTCCCCCTCTCTGTCCTCATGACAGACTCTCCCTTCTTTTCTCTCCTTTCTTTCCCTGTCCTCTCTCTCTCGTTCTCCCTGGCTCCGTTTTCTACTCCTCCCTTCAGCAGAGCCTCCTGCCGCTGAAGCGCGCAGCAGCAGAATGACAGTAGCAGCAGACGCAACAACAGCCCCTCCCCCCTCCTCCCTCTCTCATCCTATGTACCATTTAAAGACACTTTGCTCTGCCTCAGCAGCATGTGTGAAATGTAAAGGGAGCGATGAGAAATGATAAGCTTGGCATTTTTAAAACTGGACAGCATAATGATTTTTTATCACAGGCTTGTTTTCACACGCCCTCGCCTCTCTCAATCCCTTTGTTCTTCCCCTCCCCCTCCCTTCACCTCTTGGGTCAGGCACGTTCATCGCACACACAATTATGCATGATTTGCCTGTGTGCTGGGGAAATGGATTGTGCAGTCAGACACATTTAGGCATGTCGTTTACTCAGTGCACAAAATGAACAGGGTTAACAGCCCGTGAGGAAAGCTGTGTCCAAAAGCCCACAACAACTGGAACATCCAACTTAGCTGTTTATCCTGTCTGAGCTGCCTTATTACCTAACTCTAACCCTGATTTAATCATATGCTTAAATCTACTGAGTGTTATTGACTTTTTACTTAAATGGAACCAGTCCAATGATGTGTACAGAAGAACAATGCTGTTCAATAAGTTTCAAAGTGTGCCAATACCGTATTTTCATATATATATATATATATATATATATATATATATATATGTGAGGTATACACTATGACTGTACTATATATGTAAGTATACACTATGACTGTACAAACATAATTTGGAAGTCATAATTTACTATCGGAATTAAGATCTAGAAGAAATTTAGAAGAAAAAAAATATGTCAGAAAATATCACTCCTGTATCAAAATTATTGACGGTAAATCAAATTGTATTGGTCGCGTACAGAGTTTCACACAATAGGAAACAAGCTTGTCAGAGCAGCTTGGGAGTGAGGTCATCATCAATAGACTAAACTCTGCATGAGGGAATTGCTTGGGACGAGCAAGAACAAGTTTCAAATAAACAAAACAAAATGCTGATTTTGGCAGGTGTCTATGGAGGTTTTCAGGTCCTTTTTCACTATACAGTATCTTGCCAACAGCCTAAATGAGTGTCACTGGACCAAACAATTGTCATCTTTCCCCTGGCCAGCCAATCAGAATGAGTTTTTGCCAACAAAAGGGCTTTATTACAGACAGAAATACTCCTCAGCACCCTCAGATTTGGAGGTTCTGGGCTGCCATGGTTACACATGGTCTGCGGTTGTGAGGCCGGTTGGACGTACTGCCAAATTCTCTAAATCGACGTTGGAGGTGGCTTATGGTAGAGAAATGGACATTCAATTCTCTGGCAACAGCTCTGGTGGATATTCCTGCAGTTAGCATGCCAATTGCATGCTCCCTCAAAACTTAAGACATCTGTGGCATTGTGGATCGTGCTGTTTAATCAGATTATTGATATACTACACCTGTCAGGTGGATCGATTATCTTGACAAAGGATAAATGCTCACTAACAGGGATGTAAACAAATTTGTGAAATACATTTGAGAAAAATAAACTTTTTGTGCATATGGAACATTTCTGGGATCATTTATTCAGCTTATGAAACCAGAACTTTACATGTTCCATTTATATTTTTGTTCAGGGTACTAAGAAATGAAATGGTGGAATGGTAATTACAGTTAACCTATTTATTCATTTTTCAATAAATTCAATAAAACAAGTGCAACTAGGCGCCATTTGATGCCACAATTTCCTATTGAATACTAGGAAAATACTGTAAAATAAAGTGCTAGCACACTATGGAAAGAGCTGCAAGCAGCATAAGCACTAAACCCAGGTAACAGCATCCAACCCAGACTCATAATGTCTTATAGTATGTAAGTATAGCACTGGAATTACTGCAAAATGATTGTCTGCTTCACCCCCCCCACCCACTTAGAACAAGTGGACATTCATTGACTCTAAATACTGCATGAGGGCTGCTATACCAGCTAGGTGGCTTTCTGTTCACACAGACAACAGAGCTGGGAAATACATGCCTGTTTATTAACTTCTATACCTTCTATTACAGTAAAATAGTACAATATAGTGTGCATACATACTGTATGCACAATTATGTGTGTTGACATACAGTATGTGTGTAGTGTGCCCGCTTGAGAAATCAAGAAATCATTTCTAGGTTGTGCTCAAAAGCAATGAGACACAATTTCTCTTAACCAGGAGAACCAATAGCCTTTTGGGAACACTATGGTTCACTTTGCTTTGATGCAATGCAACGGACTAGTTTGTTACGATGCCTCAAGGGCCATTTCTCACTGCTCTCCCACCGTGTGCCTACACACTCCACTGGCCTGATATGTTGGTCCCGGGGCACCTGGGGTTCTTCTGAGACCCATGGAGTCATTTGATGTGGCTTAGCGAGGGGGACTGAAAACAATGTCATGTTTTGTTCTTGCTTGTCACAAGCGATGCCCCCATGCTGAGTTGAGTCCATTGATGATGACCTCACTCCCAAGCTGCTCTGACAAGCTTGTTTCCTGTTGTGTAGATATTTGTGGATGGGAAAAAGTTGATCACAATATTTTGAAAATATTTTTGTATGAGCATATTTATGAAATGGAGCTGGAAATATTGCAATTGCATCAAGTCATTTCTGCCTGAGCAACCCTACTGTACAACCAACATATCAACTGTGCATAAGTCCTTATAAAGAGAATGTTAGCTTACAAAAGACCACACAAAGTATCATAACGTACTCAGCCAATGATACGGCGAACCCATTTCCTGACTGTTCTCAACTGATTTAATGAACTAGGGGAGAGACAACCTTCCTCAGGAGAGATGAGGGTGAAACAGCATCCAGCCGCTGCTTTCCCACAGATCTGGAGACAATTCCGAATGTACTGGCCAGCAGTGTGTGTGTGTGTGTGTGTGTGTGTGTGTGTGTGCATGTCTATGAGTAAAGAGGCTATGAGGGGATAGTTCCACAGCTGCCAGTAGTAAATTTCCCTGGACAATCTGTGTAATCATTTTGTGGCGACTCAGCTGCTATGGGGTGCTGCAACATATGATGATGCAACACATAAAAGATGTAGAGGAACGTCCAAATGTTCTCACCCAGTGTGCGTGTGCGTGTGTGGTCAAAGAAAAACAGAGTGATCATTGATACCCTACCATAAAAATACATCTTGTTTAAATCACTAATTCAATAATTTTGCTGAGCGGAATATGAGACCGAGGGTCCACGATATTGTAAAAACCTGAATTAAATAATAATCCGTGGGTTTTTTCCCCCCAAACTTCCCTATATGCTGAATATTAGTGCATTCCTGCTGAGCTCAATGGGCTGGAAACCTGTAGAGGAAGGCTGAACCAAACTGCTAATCCGCCGTGCTCGTTTCCAATTTCATCAAAGTGATTATCTTACCTCCTTGTGTTAATGTGGGAGCATTTTGTCTTATGCCACAGAAATAATACTATTTTTAGAGTAAAATGTTCCACTGTATTGTTCCTGGACAAACCGACCAAAAATGTCAAAATGTTTACAGGCTGTTTCAACAGAAGTACTTCTTAATGAGCAACTGAATGCAAAAAAAAACGTATCTTGTTAGAAATGGCCTATGTGGCATTGATATTAGTCAGAGACATTTATTCCACTGGGAAAATGTGCTAAAAAGTGCAAGTAGGATAATATTGGTCATAAAGTCAGTATTTTCCAAAAACAGAGTTGTGTAAGATTTATGTAACTGAGGTCATCACGATTTACACAAGCGTTGGTTTTGGATTACAATCATGCCCACTTGCCCATGCTGTTTGAACTCTATGCAATCGTATAGCAGAACCTGACCGTGAGACAAACCTGCCCCCATTACGCAGCTCCTTAGGCTTGTTTACTTAAGACAACATGTCGCCAATGTTCTGTTGAAAGAACACTTGGCCCCTAAACTCTTTATGGAGTGGCCACTTGTTGATGTGTTTGATAGTGATCACTCGAGTCTGCCACTGTTTTGGACAAAATGAGAATTGAGACGATACGCACTTGAATCCCAACTGCCACAATAGAAAAAAAAAACATTTGAGAGAATCATCTGTGCTGCCACGACCTGTTTTGTAACATGATTCGCTATGAAATACTCCCAGATATGCGCTTTTTTTTTTTTACTTGAGAAATACTGCACCAAACACCTTAGCAAGACTTAGCAAAACTGCGCTCCTCGGAGATCTCCTCAGTGAAAACTTCAAACTTAATAACAGATTCCTTGATGAATCTTAGATTCATTCGGACTACTTTGACGAAGAGGTAGTGGCTATGTTGTTGCTACTCCAGAAGGACAAACAACAGTAACTGCCACGGTACGATATGGGGAACATAATACACCCAAATCGAACCACACCCCCAAGACCCCCAAAATGAGCACCAGAAAAAGAATTGGTGCATTCAGCCCCCTTCTGAGTGTCATTACTCACAGTCAATGCTGGTATAACTGCAACCAGCACAGCAATCAGATCAGAGTTACATATCCTTTCTTTCTTTAGATTGCTTGTTTGCTTGTTTTGTTTCGCTAAGGAAACCACACACTGATTACACTGATGAAGTCACACAGAGAGCATTTATCCATATGAAATAAACAGATAACCCGAGCATCCCTCTCTCCCTCATCAATAGTGTCTAGGACACAGTGACAGGTTAGAAGTGGCCCCCCAGGGCTGTCCCGGGGGGGGTGAGAGGCACTCCCTGACAGGAGGCGATAGTTGATCCCCAGATCAAATCACTGGGTCCCTCAGTCCGGCATCTGTCCATTCGGCCCTGAAGACCACTCAACCATGCAACCTGCCACCACCCTCTCTCAGAGGAATAAAGTGAGGGGCGGTCACAGCCTCTCTAAGTCATCACAATAATTAAGAGACTACTTTGAAGGCTTTTACAGTGAACGTAGTTTTATGAGGTACTTTTCTCATTATCCGTGCACTGGGTGTTCCTAAACAGTACTAATCAGTACAAAACTTGGACACAATGCCCCCCTATCTTTGTTACATTACCAGTGACCTTTGCATTCTCCTCTTAGGCCTGTGGTAATTGTAGGTTAACATTGTGGTTTGTTGTAGATAGGAATGTTTATACATGGATAATAATGGCAGAATGACTATTCTCTAATTGTCAACCATTAAGTAACTTCTTACTAAACATTTTCACAGACATGAACAGACATTTAAACAGACGTTTTCACAGACATGTCACTGTGAAGTCAAAAAAGCTCCTATTCAACATTTGATGATGCGAAACGTACAAACACCTGCTGTACTTGTCTTTCTACGATAAGATATGCCTAAAACAGGCAGTGGAGTTTAAAGTTAAGAGTGGCTTTTTAAGCCGTTTTCATATTTTGTACGGGATTTGAGAGTGATATTTAACAGTCAGGAAAACGTGTTTTCCCACATGTGTATTTATGAAAAGCTGTACTGACAAGACAGCAGCAGTGCCATCCAGTCGTGACAAACTGCTGGAGGAGATCCTAGATCCTGATGTATCAAACAGGTGGAGTAATGAAGCTTTTACTGTACTGTACATTAGCAGTCACTGTAGTGAGAACTAGTGACAGGGGCTGAGTTGGGCATATTAACAGTAGACTATTATAATATAGACTGCATATGCTGTATGTGTCTGGCAGTCTGCCCTGTTTACTGAAAAACAACTGCATGTTGTATACAGTATCATATTTCGCCGTATTGCCACGACTGACCAAAAAATACAGGGGGTGATTAAAATGTAAGTAATGTAGCGATGTGTTGTTTTAGTGTCATATGTTGAATAATGTAAAACATTATGTTGAATTGACTTTAGCCAACTTTAGGTCTTCTCCCTGAAGATTTTCTCTACCTGCAAAACAATGGGTCATAAAAAAAGCTCTATATCTATCCCTCTTATCCTCCTCTCTGCCCCGCTCTGGGCTCAGCTACTTCACAAGGGAGGGAAAGTATCTTTAGGGAAATAGTACCCAGGGGGTAAAGTACATTTTAGGGAGAAAGTACCTATTCAGTACCGGAATTGAGACTTGTGTGTCCCAGTCTTCATATTACTTTTGCTTTGGTCTTTCAACAACATGTGGTAGGAAACAGCGCAATAGCCGATCTGAAAAGGTACAAATCTGTAATTCTGCCTCTGAGCAAGGCACTGTTCCCCGGGCGCCAAAGACGTGGATGTCGATTAAGGCAGCCCCCGGCATGTCTCTGATTCAGAGGGGTTGGGTTAAATGCGGAAGACACAGGCATTCAGTTGTTCAACTGACTAGGTATCCCCATTTCCCTTTCCCTTTTCTAACTGCAACATGAATAGGTTATATCAGTAGCCTATATCCAAGGTACCCATCGCCCCTAATCTTCCTCGGATGCACTCATAAATGTTCTTCTACTCACAGAATGTTTCTAAGATATGAAGATATGATTCTCGAGCATTGGTCAAACAACCAATCATACAGTGACTCGTTGTTTAGATATTCTTCACGCCAGTCCAAACAAACTGAACTAAGGTGGTAAATGCACCAGAGTTCGGAAAAACCACTCCAAACCAGTTCGATGTGAAAGCCCCCTTAGTCCCAGAAAAAGGCAGAAGACTTTAGAGAGCTAGTTATTGCCCAAACACTAGCACACTGTCACGCCCTTACCTTAGAGAGACGTTTTATTTCTCTATTTGCTTAGGTCAGGGTGTGATTTTGGGTGGGCATTCTATGTTGTGTATTTCTATGTTGGCCTGATATGGTTCCCAATCAGAGACAGCTGTTTATCGTTGTCTCTGATTGGGGATCATATTTAGGCAGCCCTTTTTCCCACTTTCTGGTGTGGGATTTTGTCTACATTTAGTTGCCTGAGGGCACAACAGTGCTTCACGTTTCGTTTGGTTATTTGTTGTTTTTGTACAGTGAGTTTCGGTTTATTAAAATTATGTGGAACTCTACTCACGCTGCGCCTTGGTCTCATCATTACGACGAGCGTGACACACACTTAAGCTTACTGTGTGCTACCCAGTCGAAACTGTCAAGGCTCAGGAGAAGACCCAGATGCAGACAGTTTCGAAGTAACAAAGGTTTATTACAATGACGGGGGACAGACAAATGACAGGTCAAGGGCAGGCAGAGGTCAGTAATCCAGAGCAGAGTCCGAAAGGTACAGAACGGCAGTCAGGCTCAGGGTCAGGGCAGGCAGAGGTCAGTAATCCAGGGTAGTGTGCCATGGTACAGAACAGCAAGGTCAGGACAGGCAGAATGGTCGAAGAGAACTAAAAAACAGGAACTAGAGAAAGACAGGAGCACGGAAAAAACGCTGGTAGGCTTGACAAAACAAAACTAATTGGCAACAGACAAACAGAGAACACAGGTATAAATGCACTGGGGATAATGGTGAAGATGGGCGACACCTTTAGGGGGGTGGAGACAAGCACAAAGACAGGTGAAACAGATCAGTCGTGTGACAGAAGCAAGTTTGTGTATATATTAGATTTTGTGACGTTTTTGTATGTTTTTTTAATGTTTTTGTTTGTTTTGTATGTTTTGTAAGTTGTCTTGAGGCTAGTCGAAGTTCGGTAGCCGAGTCCGTTGCACCCTTTCGTCAGTGATTGTTCAACAGTAGGGATTATTCAATTAAGTGTTTGTTGTCATTCAACAACAGACAACTAGTTTTCATGTGCATTTTTTCGCTTGAGAAATACTGCACCAAACACATTAGTTAGATGTAAAATTGTGCGACTAAGACCTCTGCCAAAACGTAAAATATGAATTTCACACATTAATTCAGACTATAAAACAGTACTGTTGTTGCTTCTTGTTTTCCAAGTGTAGGTATTTTAAGGGAGTATGTGAGCACAGACATTCACTCCACCTAACCGAGCTCTGATAGGAGCAAACCGAACCTATGCATGCGGACGCCTAAGCTAACCTTCTTCAAGGAAAGAAGAAGACAGTCAGAGCACAGCCTCCGGAACTCAATGAATTAGCCAAAAGACAGAGCAACCAGGAATACAATCCTGAGGAGACAAGAAGAGAAACAATCACAAGGATACTCAGAACAAGAAAGGCTACACAGCCATCTTCCCCTTTGTTCTTTTCTATGTGGCCTGAGCAACAGACTTTGCTCATTCACTGAGTATGACATCTTAATATTCTGATATATCGAGGTCTTTACTTCGCATCTTTCACCCTGTTCCCTACCCTTTTCCATGATCATTCTCATTATGTTTGTAAATATTTGGATTACGTTGTATATAATTGATGTATAATGGAATTGTGTTGTCTTCTTTCTCTGGAAGAAGTGAGCTCAAATTGACGAGTAAAGAACTCATAACTTCAGATAAACCCCAGTTAAATCACCAGGTTATTGTTGAACTAACGCATAAGTCAGGTCTTCATAGAAGACCAATTTTGTCCAATAACAGGCTGGTGCTCCGATTTCATAGTAATAACTGGACACACTTCACTACGTCAGCATTAACACAATCCAGACTGTGCATTGTCAGGGTATTGCCACACAACTCAGTGGTGTGGGAAGGCTGGAGGGAGTGACTTCAACCCGCTGAGGTGTGCGGTAATTACCTAGCAACGCACAGACGGGGGTGTGTTAATGTGCTTATAAAAAAATGGATTGAAACATTTTATTTGTGAGAATTCCTTCTGAAAACGACTGTTTGTCGCTAAAAAAGCCAGCAGTTTCTGGTTGCAGCAGTGTGGTTCATTTCTGACATGAATGTATCCCCCACTACTTCTCTGACTGTTTCCATGTCACTAAGGGACATACAACAAGTTATGTCGTTGATGACAGAACGATAATATTGGCCTCAGTCTGCCTTAGTAGTAATGCCATAACTGCTACATACTCACTTGGCTAGCCAGCTATAGAGTAGCAGGGACAATTAGCTGCCTCTTCCTCTCTGTTGGTTGTTACACAAGCTGGCTCAACTTCTTATCACTTCACTTGCTAGCTAACTAGTGCGCTAACATTAGCTAGCTCCCTACAGAACAGCAGAGTCACGTCAGAGACTTGACAGGAGAAATGAGAACAAACTCCATCTTCCTAGCTATAGTGCCTTCAGATAGTATTCATACCCCTTGATTTATTCCACATTTTGCTGTGTTACAGCCTAAATTCAAAATTGTTTAAATATATGTTTATTTCTCACCCATATAACACAATGCCCAATAATGACAATGTAAAAACTAAATACAGGAATATCTCATTTACTGTACATAGGTATCGACACGCCTCAGTCATTACATTTTAGAAACACCTTTGGCAGCGATACAGCTGTGAGTCTTTCTGGGAGAGTAAGAGATTTGCACACCTGGATTGTGCAATATTTGCACATTATTCTTCTTAAAATTCCTCAAGCTCTGTCAAGTTGGTTGTTGATCATTGCTACCCAGTCATTTTCAAGTCTTGCCAAAGATCTTCAAGCCGATTTAAGTCAAACCTGTAACTAGGCCACTCAGGAACATGCAATGTTGTCTCGGAATCAACTCCGGTGTATATTTGGCCTTGTGTTATAGGTTATTGTCATGCTGAAAGGGAATTTGTCTCCCAGTGTCTGTTGGAATGCAGACTGAACCAGGTTTTCCTCTAGGATTTTGCTTGTGATTAGCTCTGTTCCATTTCTTTTTACTCCTTGGTCCTTGTCGATGACAAGCATAACGATAATATGATGCAGCCACCACCATCCTCTCCGGCAACTGAGTTAGGAAGGACGCCAGTATCTTTGAAGTGACTGGGTGTACTGATACACCATCCAAAGTGTGATTATTAACTTCACCATGCTCAAAGGGATATTCAATGCTTTTCTCTATTTCATTTAACCAATCTACCAATAGGTGCCCGTCTTTGCGAGGCATTGGAAATCATCCCTGTTTTTTGTAGTTTGAATCTGTGTTTGAAATTCCCTGCTCGACTGAGGGACCTTACAGATACTTGTATATGTGGGGTACAGAGATAAGGAAGTCATTCAAAAATCATGTTAAAGACAATTGCAACTAATTATGAGACTTTTTACTCCTGAACTTATTTAGGCTTGCAATAACAATGGGGGTTGAATACTTATTGACTTAAGACATTTCAGCCGTTCATTTTGTATTAATTTGTACAGTTGTCAGACCTTAGCCAAATACATTTGGATAAGGTCTGACAACTGTAAACCATTTGACATTACAGAGTATTGTGTGTAGGCCAGTGACTCAATATCTAAATGCAATCCATTTCAAATTCAGGCTATAAAACTATAAAACTATACCTACAGTATGTGGCTAGCCAGCCACAATTTGCAGGGCAAATTGTACATACACCTTAGCCAAATACATTTAAACTCAGTTTTTCACAATTCCTGATATTTCATCCTAGTAAAATATCCCTGTTTTAGGTCAGTTAGGATCACCACTTTATTTTAAGAATGTGAAATGTCAGAATAACAGGAGAGAGAATGATTTATTTCAGCTTTTATTTCTTTCATCACATTCCCAGTGGATCAGAAGTTTACATACACTCAATTAGTATTTGGTAGCATTGCCTTTCAATTGTGTAAATTGTGTAAAATGTTTCGGGGTAGCCTTCCACAAGCTTCCCACAATAAGTTGGGTGAATTTTTGCCCATTCCTCCAGACAGAGCTGGTGTAACTGAGTTAGGTTATAAGGCCTCCTTGCTCACACATGCTTTTTCAGTGCTGCCACAAATGTTCTATGGGATTGAGGTCAGAGCTTGGTGATAGCCACTCCAATACCTTGACTTTGATGTCCTTAAGCCATTTTGCCACAACTTTGAAGTATGCTTGGGGTCATTGTTCATTTTGGAAGACCCATTTGCGACCAAGCTTTAACTTCCTGACTGATGTCTTGAGATGTTGCTTCAATATTTTCCTACCTCATGATGCCATCTATTTTGTGTAGTGCACCAGGCCTCCTGCAGCAAAGCACCCCCACAACATGATGCTGCCACCCCCTGCGTCACGGTTGAGATGGTGTTCTTTGGCTTGCAAGCCGCCCCCTTTTTCCTCCAAACATAACAATGGTCATTATGGCCAAACAGTTCTATTTTTGTTTCATCAGACCAGATGACATTTCTCCAAAAAGTACAATCGTTGTCCCCATGTGCAGTTGCAAACTGTAGTCTGGCTTTTTTATGGCGATTTTGGAGCAGTGGCTTCTGCCTTGCTGAGCGGCCTTTCAGGTTATGTCGATATAGGACTCGTTTTACTGTGGATATAGATAATTTTGTACCTGTTTCCTCCAGCATCTTCACAATGTCCTTTGTTGTTGTTCTGGGATTGATTTGCACTTTTCGCACCAAAGTACGTTCATCTCTAGGAGACAGAACGCGTCTCCTTCCTCAGCGGTATGACAGCTCCGTGGTCCTATGGTGTTTATACTTGCGTACTATTGTTTGTACAGATGAACGTGGTACCTTCAGCTGTTTGGAAATGGCTCCCAAGGATGAACCAGACTTGTGGTGGTCTACAATTTTTTTCTGAGGTCTTGGCTGATTTCTTTTGATTTTCCCATGATGTCAAGGAAAGAGGCAGTGAGTTTGAAGGTAGGCCTTGAAATACAGCCACAGGTACACCTCCAATTGACTAAAATGATGTCAATTAGCCTATCAGAAGCTTCTAGAGCCTTGACATCATCTTCTGGATTTTTACAAGCTGTTTAAAAGTTACAGTCAACTTAGTGTATGTAAACGTCTGACGTACTGGAATTGTGATAATAATAATAATCATCATCTGTCTGTAAACAATTGTTGTAAAAATTACTTGTGTCATGCACAAAGTAGATGTCCTAACCTACTTACCAAAACTATAGTTTGTTCACAAGAAATTTGTGGACTGGTTGAAAAACGAGTTTTAATGACTCCAACCTAAGTATATGTAAACTTCCAACTTCAACTGTAAATATTTCTAAATCCTTAAACCATTTGACATTACAGAGTATTGTGTGTAGGCCAGTGACTCAATATCTAAATGTAATCCATTTCAAATTCAGGCTATAAAACTATACCTACAGTATGTGGCTAGCCAGCCACAATTTGCAGGGCAATTTGTCAGCTATTTGTGTAGTGCTTCTTGATTGACGATTGGTTGGCCCACTTAACGTTAGTTAGCAAGCGTGCATGCTCACTGCCTAGGCAGCAACCTACTTGCTACGAAGTTACAAAAAAACAAACCAACAAACTGAAATTGGATGCATTCAAAATGCAGGACCGACGAGGGTAAACTTTACTACCTAGCTAGAATGAATTAGTTTATGCAGAAATGTCTTTTTTGCAGAATCTTAAGGTGAGTGATATGCATATTACGGTCTGTCTGTGTTACAAAATGTGTTGCAGCCACGAGCCAAGTGTAACAGGCCCTACACCCAAACAAGGGCACTGCGTTCATCCACCTCTGGCCTGCTCGCCTCCCTACCACTGAGGAAGTACAGTTCCCGCTCAGCCCAGTCAAAACTGTTCGCTGCTCTGGCCCCCCAATGGTGGAACAAACTCCCTCACGACGCCAGGACAGCGGAGTCAATCACCACCTTCCGGAGACACCTGAAACCCCACCTCTTTAAGGAATACCTAGGATAGGATAAAGTAATCCCCCTCCCCCCCCCTCCCCCTTAAAAGATTTAGATGCACTACTGTTCCACTGGATGTCATAAGGTGAATGCACCAATTTGTAAGTCGCTCTGGATAAGAGCGTCTGCTAAATGACTTAAATGTAAATGTAAATGTAACATGAATCTTTTAATTTTAACGTACGCTTCATTAAAGTTTGTGGTTACCACTGGCTTTGGATCTGAGGTGAGATACATTTTCTGCCATGTTTTGTTTTGGTCAGGGCTCAGAGGTGGCGCATGGATATTTCGAAAACTGGCGCTACTTCAGAGATTGACGAGGCTACTTCAGACAGTGCAGATTACAGGGAATTGTCAATGGCTTGGAGCCCCATTTTAGCCAATCAGATCGTAATGTAATGTAGCTAATCATGGTTGAATGATCTGTCAAAACATGATCAGGGGCAAGGATTGATTCTAAGCAGAGTGGAATTCAAATAGATTTATGTTGAAAAGGAACATGGAAAAACCACATAGCAGTGGCATAGTCGTAATTTGAACATTAGGACACATTTTGGCGGGGGTCTGTTGGAATGATGAAACATCCTCACCAAAGACTGAACATTCCATCTTTTGTGTGTGAATGTAAATGTCTTTAGTGTTTGTTAAAGGGCCCTGTTTTCAGTCATATTTCATATCCTGTTATAGTTTGAATGTTTTTCCATCATTTCACCTGCAGCAGTTAAGTGTGTCAATTGAATGTGTGAGGTATGTGTGTAGAATAAGGATTAATTGTGTATTGTAGGCCCCACCAATTTGAGTTGATTGAATACAGGTGTATATCTGTTTGTGGGGATGGTCGGTGGGGGCTGGACTGTCCTGCTGGGAAGTTGGCGATGGCATAAATGGATTTTGTTAAGCAGTGGTGTGTATTCATGGAGGCCAAGAGAAGCAAGGCTTCCCCAAAAATTGACCAATATCTTTTTTTTAATCATAAAATAATTTATCTTTCGTTTCTCTGTGTTTCATAATTTTCCTTCAATTCCCAAGATGCTGAAAGTATCTCACAGGAGAAATCATCCTAGTGAGCGAAACAGCGCCCCTCCGTGTGATGCTTAGCATTGGTAAGGAAAGCCAGTGAACATTTGGCCTCTCTTGACATAAAAAGTATAAAAAAAATGTCCAATCAGCTTTGATCTAAACTGAGCGAGCTCAACTGTGAATGGTCCTGGCGCACCAAAAAAAAAGTGTTAAGGGAAGCCAGCTTGTATTTTGGCATCACTCCTATCCAATCCGATTGAGAGCATAGCATACGTCATTGACAGAAACTTGAATTGTTGCATCGCGTTGTGTTGTTGTCCTCCGGTGGTTAGTTAGCTAGCTAAAATTGAGACTTTCCTAAATTAGTCATGGAAGGATATAGAGATTTGGACTTTAGGTTTTACTTAATTCTCTGTATTGGCCAATGATTATAACGACGATTCAGATCCAACCATTAATTCATACATTGTTGTGCGCCTGGCCTGAGAGTATGGAAGTTCAATATGCAGCTAGATGTTGAAGGCTCATGTTAACTAGCTAACGTTGCCCATGAATGGAAGTTAGGCTAGCGAGCAAGCATTTTAGCCAGGTAGGCTAGGACAACAAAAAATAGTGATAGATAGACAGAGTGATAGATAATTTTGTCAACATGAAAGAGAGGAGGATGGCATTAGCGTTTCTCTACAAGTAGGGTGAGTCAACATGTTTTTCTACTTGTACGAACACACAGACACAAACACACACACACACACACACACACACACACACACACACACACACACACACACACACACACACACACACAATAACACACACATGCAAACACACACACAGAAATCATAATATAATGCCACAGCATATGCTATTTAGCTTATGTTGATTGGACTGAATTGTTTTTGCTATCTTTTAGTTGTCACTGTATTAAACTAAGCAGAGGTGATTTGATGATGTTGAAATGGTGCTGGAATAGTGGTGTCAGCTATCATCATTCTTTGCGACTTTGCGATAACTCTGTGGTTCTAAATCAGTAGTTGTTTCCGAAAATGTTGGAAACAGTAACTTGCTTGACCATACTGTAGGTCTGTAAATGTACATGCAATGTGCTTTGTGGACTTCACCTGACAGAAGTTGCTATCCGGTTTTGTGATAAAAACAAAGATGTGGTTGAATTTATTCTGCCACTGTGTCTTCTTATTGTTTCAGCAAGCAATGCAATTATCACAACACATAGGTTTGGGGGGGCTTGGCTTCCTCAGTGATTTGACCCACGCACCGCTACTGTTGCTGAGTTAGAAACAAGAAGTGCGTTGAGTAGGGTTGGAGAAGATCAATGGAAAACAGTTGCGTCGAGGAATAGAACAAAAAAGAAGTCGTCTAAAATTGAAGTGGATGGTACGTGTAATGCAGGCAAGGATATGTGTCCTGTTTGGATGAAGTTTTTTGGATAAGGATGAATATCTGGGAGACCCGTATGAGATCTCGAGGAAGGTCAAACGGGTGCTGGGAAAAGTGGAGTCAATTTGAGTGACCAGAAGTGGGCTTGTTCTGATTAATTGTATTTCTGAGGAACAGAGAGAAAGTGCAGTGGGAATCACAAGAATCTTGACATCCAACGTGTCGTGGTTTGAACTTCGGAGCAGGGCGCTTGCTAAGGGAGTCATCTCCGAGGTGTCGATGGTAGTTGAGGGTTAGAGCTCTTGGAGTGCCCTGTAATGTTGAAGGAAGTTGAGGTGGCAAAAGTCAGGATGGTCCATCAGATCTCCTATGTGGAGGCAACCAAAAGAGTTGAGAAAGCAAGTGACAGTGTTGAAGATATGGTTACGGAATGTGTGCCAAGCAAGAGAACCGGATATGCTATGTGTTAACTTCTTCGAGATAGCTCTTTTAATTTTGGGATATTTTGTCACGAAAAGATGCTCGACTATGCATGTAATTGACAGCTTTGGAAAGAAAAACCCTGACGTTTCCAAAACTGCAAAGATATTATCTGTGAGTGCCCCAGAACTAATGCTACAGGCGAAACCAAGATTAAATTTCATACAGGAAATGCCCCAGATTCTGAAGGCGCTGTGTTCCAATGTCTCCTTATATGGCTGTGAATGCGCCAGGAATGAGCCTGCACTTTCTGTCGTTTCCCCAAGGTGTCTGCAGCATTGTGAAGTATTTGAAGGCATATCATTGGAAGATTGACCATTAGAGACTACATTTACCAGGTGTCCGCCCGGTGTCCTGCGTCGAAATTATTGCGTAATCTCCAGGTCCATGCGCGTTCCATTTCTTCAGAGGAGAAACCAAACTGCCACGAATGATTTATCATCGATAGATATGTGAAAAACACCTTGAGGATTGATTCTAAACAACGTTTGCCATGTTTCTGTCGATATTATGGAGTTAATTTGGAAAAAAGTTTGCGTTGTAATGACTTAATTTTCGGGTTTTTTCTTACCCAAACGTGATGAACAAAACGGAGCGATTTGTCCTACACAAATAATCTTTTTGGAAAAACGAAACATTTGCTATCTAACTGAGAGTCTCCTCATTGAAAACATCTGAAGTTCTTCAAAGGTAAATGATTTTATTTGAATGCTTTTCTTGTTTTTGTGAAAATGTTGCATGCTGAATGCCAGGCTTAATGCTATGCTAGGCTATCAATACTCTTACACAAATGCTTGTTTAGCTATGGTTCAAAAGCATATTTTGAAAATCTGAGATGACAGTGTTGTTAACAAAAGGCTAAGCTTGAGAGCTAATATATTTATTTCATTTCATTTGCGATTTTCATGAATAGTTAACGTTGCGTTATGCTAATGAGCTTGTGGAGATAATTTGACTCCTGGATACAGGTTTTTTTCGTAGCCAAACGTGATGAACAAAACGGAGCGATTTGTCCTACACAAATAATATTTTTGGAAAAACTGAACATTTGCTATCTAACTGAGAGTCTCCTCATTGAAAACATCTGAAGTTCTTCAAAGGTAAATTATTTTATTTGAATGCTTTTCTTGTTTTTGTGAAAATGTTGCATGCTGACTGCTAGGCTTAATGCTATGCTAGGCTATCAATACTCTTACACAAATGCTTGTTTAGCTATGGTTCAAAAGCATATTTAGAAAATCTGAGATGACAGTGTTGTTAACAAAAGGCTAGGCTTGAGAGCAAATATATTTATTTCATTTTATTTGCGATTTTCATGAATAGTTAACGTTGCGTTATGGTAATGAGCTTGAGGCTATAAATAGGTTCCCGGTTACGGGATTGCTCGTCGCAAAAGGTTAAGTTGGATTTTGTAGCGGTCATTGCAACTGCGAGATTATTCTGAATAATGAAGAGATCATTACAAATGTAATACATTATTATTACTATCTGTTAACTGTACGGCACAAGTATCAAAGAAAGGAAAGAAGTTGGTCATCATTGTGGCTGCAGCTGAAAAGTATCTGGGACTTCAGGAGTTCACAGTGGAACACCCCCCCCGAAGGGGTATTGAGAGAGGCGGGACTAGGTACCTTGACTGACGTTGACATCATCGAATCATCGTCCCATTTCCTGTTCCACCACCAAACAACCTATGCAAACAGTCAATCCGGACGCTTGATCGAATGACACATACAGTTAGTAAATGAGGAAAGACAGAAAGTTGTTGTAGAAGGAAAGAGAAGAGCAGGAATAAAGCTAGCTGAGGAAGAGAGGGTTGGAGGTTGGAAATGGCGGCGAGTAGTGCGGGAGAAATTGAGAAAAAGTTGGTGAAGCAACAGCTGGGCTGGAATGCAAACAATCTGGGCGTCAGTTCTGATGGTATGGAGCGGGAGGATGAGGTTCAAAGACATAGGAAGAAGAGAGATCATGGTACAGAAAGCATTGGAGTGTCTAGTAAAGAAAGCATAAAGAGGGCCATGGTATGAAGCAAGAGTAATGATGTGTTGGAGAGGAAAGTGGTGATAGTATTTGATGAGACCACAGGGCCTCACTTACACCCAGTCCGACTAACTAAACACCGTAGAGAAAGAGGTAGGTGAAGTCAAATTAGCTTGGTTCATTGGAAATGGTAGATTGCTAATATTGTGCGGTTGCCAGGCTCAGCAAGAGAAGATTCTGAAAATGGAAAGAAGATTAAAAACCATGTCCCTGGTGCTTATACGCGAGTGTGTAATCCTAAGGGTGGAGATGGATGTGAGTCACCCCCGGGGTCCCAATATATATGTCCACAGATGATATTAAAGAAAATGTGAAGGGAGGCAGAGTAATTGGTGCCAAGAGGTTGATCAGGAGGAAAGAGGGTCAAATAAGTTAAAGCCTATCAACGATGCTGAGTTTTTGAGAAGGTCTTGCTGGGAAAAGTACAGATAGGATTCATTAGTTTCAATGTTAGAGAATTTGTCCCATATGCACTGCAGTGTTTTAAATGCCAAGGAATGGGACATGTCACTGCTCAGTGTAAAGGGGGGGATATGTACCAAGTGTGGAGGTGCACATGATTACGATGAATGTGGAAGCAATGTGAAGGTTAAGTGCTGTAGTTGTGGGGGAGGACACAGTGCAGCATTTGGTGGATGCCAGGTACAGAGAGAGGCTAGAGAGGCTCAGATATATAGGACCAGTCATGATGTAATCGTATGCAGAGTCCGTAAAACAGATTGGTAGAACTACAGTGCGGACTGATGGAGTTTACATAGATGCACCTGTAAGTAAGTGGACCTACTGTTGGGGCCCTTCTGTTACTGTTGAAATGGTTGTTGAATTGCTGAACAATTCCAAGTGTGGAGAGTTTCACCATGATATAGATAAGGTTGAATGGGGTTGGGAGGGTTTTTGTGGGAGGAGGGAGGGTGTGGTAGAAGTTAGGGATTTATTTGGTCTAGATTTTTTGTTTTTATTATGGTAGTACAGGATTAGGCTGATTTTGATTGATTGTACATTCCAGCAGATAGGCATGCACTTAAACCATTGTTTGCGGACCGCCATAGAAGCAAAATCAGAAGGATAGAGGAGAGCGGAGAGCTATCTTTGCTAGATTTTATGCTCTTACCTTTTTGTACTTGTAATACTTGCTTTTAGCTCTTAGCCTGATTTTAACCCATCGGTGTATTTATTGACAACACATAAAAATGTTTGGAGTAAAACTAGTCCAGACTGAAAGAAACCTTTTTATGTGCACGAGGTGAATGCCAACTTCGTCACACATGGTGTCAGAAGTGGGATGATTTCCCTAGCTACAATGAGAAGACTCATGATTTGTACTTTTTTTTTAAAGACAAAGGTTTTATGGAACAGTGTTTTAAATGATGGTGTGGAACAGGCTTAACCACAGGCGGTGAGCAACTGGATGAAAACCTGGAGGCGTTTGTGGTTGCTGGATTGGAGGGACTTTCCGCCGGGTGGTGGAGCGTGGGTGGAGCACAAATGGAGAAGTGGTTCGGGAATCCGCAATGCTGAAGTGAGCCATGGGGAGAGCCGCTGCCACAGCTTTAATGGTGGACGTCAGATGGACCAAGGGGACACTTTCCAGGGGCTCCGGAGGGAGGCAGCCTAGTGCCTATTGAGATGCTCAGCTCGGGAACCAAGGTAATCTGTTGGGGTTGACATGCCTTCTGTCTTTTAGAATCCGAGAGTGAAATACTTACACACTCGTCTCTAACATGTAGGCTCACCATTCCCGAACAGTCCCAATACAAGTCAGAACTTCATTTCAACGGGGGCCTCCCGGGTGGCGCAGTGGTCAAGGGCGCTGTACTGCAACGCATGACTTTCAACCTTCGTCTCTCCCGAGCCCGTACGATGAGACAAGATAGTAACTACTAAAAAAACAATTGGATACCACGGAATTGGGGAGAAAAAGGGGTACAATTCAACAACAAAAAACACACAATAAAAATCATTTTAACGTACTTTGCCTGTTGTCCACTGATTTTGGCCCTATGTCGGTGGTAATCTGATAACAGGGAAGTGTTATCAACGCAACATTCAGTACGCAGGTCTGTATATCAGTTTGTATTTCCAGTTTTTATTTTCCATACTGATGAAATTCGCACGTGACAAACACTTACACAATATGGCCGAGCCTAACCGAAGCCACAGACCGAACGGCAAACACTTTCAGCTGGTTGCGAGGAAATGTGCTTCTACGTTCGGTGATATTTGGCTATTGCTTACGTGTTGTGAATCACGTGCAATGCGTCAAGATTGAAAATATAAGCGACAAAACCTGCAACATTAGGTAGACAACACTTTCTTGTGGATACCCCATTGCCACATCCTACCGCCAAAAGGACCAACAGCATGTAGAACCGGTAAAGGAAGTGTAAATAGGTTATTCAACATTATGGCTTGTAAAGACTATTGCATCTTTATTAGGGCAACTTTGGTAAGATTTGAAAATCAATGGCGTAACCATGGTAACATTATGATGTTTAGGCAAGAATAGGGAGTGGTCTGCCAACGGACCAATTTGCATGTTTTTCAACCATTTCACCTGCAACAGTTAAGTGTGTTAATTGAATGTGTGAGGAATGTGTGTAGAATCAGGGTTGGCTAATTGTATATGATAGAAATACAGGCATATATGTGTAGAGAGGCAGTTGGAAGCAAGGATAGAGGAGAGCGTGTTAGATATAGTTTATGCTCTTAACTTTTTGATCTTTTAATCCTTGTTTTAGCCTGATTTTTAACCTGTCATTGAGTACTGGTGATACAGTAACTCCCCATGTTATTGTAATGGTGAGAAGTTAGCATGTCCTGGGGGTATGATATTTGTGCGTCTAACGTTCTCACTCATCATTATTCACGATTCGTGAATAATTCATCGATTCATCTGTAATCATGGTAGCATCCGCTCTAACCACTAGGCTACCTGCCACCCCCTGTCTGAGCCAGAATGGCCTATAGGGGCAGGAGCCTACAGTATCTTCTGTTTATGTAGTGTGAAGCCACTTGATGTACTGTGCCCTCAAAACGTATTCACACCCCTTGACATTTTACACATTGTGTTCTGTTACAACCTGAATTTTAAATGGATTAAATTAAGATTGTGTCACTGGCCTACACACAATACCCATAATATCAAAGTGGATTTATGTTTAGACAATTTTACAAATGAATCAAAATGAACAAATGAAAAGCTGAAATATCTTTAGTCAATAAGTATTCAAACCCCTTTGTTATGGCAAGCCTAAATACGTTCAGGAGTATTTTTCAGGAGTAAATCCTTCCTAATTCAGTTGTCAGAGAGGAAAGAAATGGCTGTGATAGGAGAAAACTAAGGATGGATCTATCAACAACATTGTAATTACTCCACAATACTAACCTTAATTACCCAAAAAATTGGCAAAGATATTAACTTGAATACAAAGCGTTATGTTTGTGGCAAAAACAACACATAACTGAGTACCACTCTTCATATTTTTAAGCATGGTGGTGGCTGCATCATGTTATGGGTATGCTTGTCCTCAGCAAGGACTAGGATTATTTATTTTTTGTTGTTGATAAAAGCACAGGCAAAATCCTAGAGGAAAACGTGCCAGACACTGGGAGACAAATTCACCTTTCAACAGGACAAAAACCTACATTATAACATAAGGCCAACTATACACTGGAGTTGCAACATTGATTGTACCTGAGTGGCTTAGTTACAGTTTTGACTTAAATTGGCCTGGACATCTATGGCAAAACTTGAAAATGGCTGTCTAGCAATGATCAACAACCATCTTGACAGAGCTTGAAGAATATTTAAAAGCATAATGTGCAAATATTGTACAAATCAGGTGTGCAAAGCTCTTAGAGACTTACCCAGAAAGACTCACAGCTGTATCGCTGCCAAAGGTAATTCTAACATGTATTGATTCAGCGGTGTGAATACTTGAGATATTTCTGGATTTTATTTTCAATACATTTTCAAAAAAAAAAAAAAACTGTTTTCACTTTGTGATTATTGGGTTATTTGTGTAGATTGGTGCAATTCTTTTTTTAATCCATTTTGAATTCAGGCTGAAACACAACACTATTTGGAGTAAGTCAAAGGGTATGAGTACTTTCTGAAGGCACCAGAGCCTTATCCCCAATCCATGTCCTTAATGCTTAATGCTGAGCGCCAAAGAGTCTTTTGTGAACTCGGCTGGGGATCGAAATCCCAACAATCCAGTCTCAGGGCAGACACTTTAACCACAAGGCCACTGAGATGGTTTGAGATGGTGTTTATGTGTCAAAAATAAAAATGGTTCAATAACTTATATGAAAACATTTGTATGGACAAAATTGTATTATTTGATATAGATAAATGTTTTCATGTTTTCATTAGTGTTTGAGTTTAGGTCCATAACTTGCCTGTGACAGGGACCATAGCTTTTTTAAATTCAAAACACATACTACTTCCTTAACCCAGAATTGTTTTAAGATAGTAAAAACATGGACAATCAGGCTATTTGATTCTCTATTTAGGACACCTGGGGGTATTAGAAACAGATGTGAAGAAAAAAAAACATTTGATGAAGAGTTTGAATTAAATCTTACTGTCATTACTTCAATAATGAACTAAATAACATATCTAGATATGAGAAAATGTCAGTCTGAAGGATTTATAGCTTGTAGTGACTGAACTGCAACAGAAAGGTATTGGGATCATCTGGTAATGTGTGTGTGTGTGTGTGTGTGTGTGTGTGTGTGTGTGTGTGTGTGTGTGTGTGTGTGTGTGTGTGTGTGTGTGTGTGTGTGTGTGTGTGTGTGTGTGCATGTTGATCTGCACTGCTTTCAAATGTGATTTTGTCACAGTCCCTTCTAATGTCTCCTGCACTGCCTGTGAGTGTTGTAGAGGGAAACAGAAGACACATACATACATGTTAGGGCCAAAAATAAGAGCTTAAATACATGTAAAAAATAAATAAAAATTGTTACAAATGTTTCCTGATCTTTCTTATATCTCTCAGATGTAGGACAGACACAAACATCCTTTAGATTTTTTTTTGGGGGGGGGACTATCTGTTGTTCCATGTAGTGAATCTGTTGGTCAATGCGTTTGTATGGGCTAATAGCAGTAAGGTGCCTCCCCCCAAAAAAAATGTTTAATCAAATAATGTATTTTAACTATTTGTTTGATACTTCAAGGGGTCTTAAAATTCTAAATCAAATCCTAAATCCTATGGGTTAACGATACCTAAGTACAATGCTTACCATATGTTCGACTATTCCTGGTATCATTTTCGCAGCGCTGCAAAATCATGTCCAAAGTTAAGTCTGTTTCTTTATACATGTGGCCTTCAAGGCCCAGATGAGAACTCCAGAATCAAGCAGATACATTTGTCAGGGGGGAATTGTGGGATGATGCCAAGCCTTTAGACGCAGATAAGTGGCTGAAAACGACAAAAAGAAATACCCAGAAAGCCTGCTCCGATAACCATCTACAGCAGGAGGACTAGATTTGGTACCAAAACCCCTGTGTCTGCAGATTTATGTAACACCTAAGCCTTAATCCTAGTGGTGTAGGACATGGGCAGTAAAACCCACAGACATACAGTATCTTCAATAAATTGGCAAAAAGAAAAGGATGTCCAAGAGATATTTTAACGGAAGTTGAATTTACTCAACAAAACCCGTTTGTTTTTAAATCATTTATTCTTGGTTGGATTCCAAGTGTGGCAGAATACTTTACCTAATTGGCCTACTGTAATATACTGTAATGTGACGGGGGAAAGACATGCAGTGAATGAATGTGACTCACCCAGGTCATCACAGCACACCTCCATGGAGTCAGAGGAGCAGTCACTCAGGTCCTCCAGAGAGGAGGTATCACCATCCTGGGCCTGCAACCTACACACACAGCATGACCGTCACTTCACAGAATGATACAACATCATGCACAGGCAATATGCCTAATTATAATGACTTGAATACAGAAGTCAGCTTTGCGAGGGAATTACACCTAATTGATATGCAGAACAAATACATATTCTCTGATCATGTTTTCTGTCTAGAATGTATTCCAGGACATACAGCCAGTGAGTGTACAGTAGAGTAACGGTGATGTTATCCGTCTAAAAATGTGAAACACTGCCATCACCTGAACGTGAAAGGTGCCACAGTGGCCATGTTGACTTGGGCTGGCTCAATCCCTCGGCGTGGCACACTGACTGTCTGACTGCCATCACCACCACCCTGGCTCTGATGGGACTCTCTGGGTTTGTTGGTGGACATATCTCTCTCAGACATGCCCATGCCTTGGCTGGAGAGCTTTCCCGGTTCCCTACGCTCCTGGCATGTATGGGTGGTCGTCAACACAGAGGTGATCAGGTTCCCGTTCCCTGCTTTAATGTGGGAGAATCTACCCCGGCTTTGGCCTGAGTGGACATTACCACCAGAGAGCTTGCACAAGGCATCCTGTGCGTCTCCATTGTCATCCAGACTTCTGGGGCAAACCTCGCCTGAGGCCCAGTTCCTGTTGGCGTTTCTCCTGACGTGAAGTTCTCGCAAAGCCTTCTCGGATAGCGCGCTGCTGCTGCGGAGGTCAAGGGTGTCCTTGGAGCGTGGTGGTGGAGCTTGCCTCTTGGGAACCTGGGGGCTGCTGTAGGCTGACCGGCTGCCTGTGCCTCTCTCTGGGGCATAGGAGGCTCTGGATGGGGGACAAGGGGAACAGATACCACCCCTCTGCTGCAGCAGGTGGCTCTTCAAAGCTGCACCTCTTTGCAGCTCATTTGAAAAGGTGGAGGAGGAGGAGGGATGCGTTTTGGCGCTGAGCTGAAACTGTGCTGTGGAGTTATGGAGGCCGCCGCCCCCTTGGTGTTTGGGGTCCAGTCTGGAGAGGGGGATCATGCTCCGGGGTAGGGGGATACCAGAAACCAGACCTGAGCCTGGTTGGGCCTGAGACATGTTCTTAATGTTGACACCGCCGCTCATGGTCAATGAATATCACTGGGACAGTTTCTGAAAGAAAAAGAATAAATAAATGACATACCGCTCTCCATATTTCATATTTACACTTTTTCTCAATCGCCTACAACAATTTTATGGAACAACTGTTGTGGATTTTCAAAACAGATTCCACAAGACACAAAACTCTGTGGGTTTTTCGCGTTTTGAAAATGTAGCTACCTTCTCAAAACATAAATACATCGACATATACCGTCAAAATTGCTAATATAAATGAGCACGACTTCCTGCAAAAACATTCACGCAACCATACTTATCTCTTGAGTCCAAACAGACAAAACAGAAAGTTAGTCTGTCTTTTAAAAATCTTAGTAGATCAATGCATTTTCTTTGCAGTCACTAAATCATGATGATCAAAATTAGGAGTACAACTTTACAAAAGTGCAGAATTATGGGAAATTACTCTCCTTTTTACGTATATTTGACCGAACAATATCATACACATCAAATATTATTCCTGATAAACCATTTTTTATTAAAAAAAAGAATAATCACATTGGGTGGAGGATTCTGTCATCAGTACCATCTTAATCCAATTCCATGTATTCAGTGCAAAGGCTGGTTTGCTCACAGTTTTGTAGACTTTTCATTGGAGCACAGAAACACAATCCACAATAGAAAAAAGGAAAGGTGAATACAAAGGAGGAACACAACTGAAATGAATGTACAGGCCTCAATTCACACCAAAGCAAAGCTCTATAATGGAAGGTCAAAATGTTGGCGATAATGACTGAATAGTAACCCAAAGTTACTTAGAAGGAACCCAACGTCATTCCCTGCATGTCCACAGTATTGTAAAACATATTGTAGACATTCCCCTTTGCCTTTAACTTTCCATATATTGTACATGGTATGGCACTGATGGGGTGATTAAGTAGTATTTAGTTATTGCCGAAAACAGTGTGCAACACAATTGCACACATTTCTCTTGCAATGTTTTAATATTCTGTGAACAAAACACTATACAGTGGATTGTTGTATTAACTGATGACATCTGTTTAATTTTTTTTGCAAAAGGTCTAAGATGTTGCAAGTCTGGTACTAAGGGCGAGAAAATGATCAGAAGTTCTGTAGGCCTATTTGAGCATTTGATCATTGCTGTTCTGATCTAAATACCTTTCAACACAGATCCCAAAATTGCTTGAATGCGATTGAGAAAAACTGTTAGCGTTCATTTCCATTTGTATAAGACCCAGCGAAAATCATCAAAACTGTTGTCATGTTACAATTGATTGATTCTAAGTTGTTGCCTTTTTCATGGTCTTTTACTTCCAGACTGGCAAATATCAGTAGCTAGCTTACTGTACACATCATATGGAATCAATCTGAAAGAAATTGAGCATTGTTTTAAAGCTCGATGTGTGTGGTCCTGCTTTGTGGTAGACTAGGGAGAACACGCGCATGTGTCTGTCTGAAATAAGAAGTTATACAGTGGATCGTGTTCTTGCAATCCGTAGGAGACGGAAGACACAGCATGCTTATTGTAACATTTGTTCCACTGTATACTGGACAACAGATGTGCATACCAGGCTGTCTGTCTGACAGAGAGAGAGGGGGTTACAGTCTATAGATTTACTGTATTTCCTCTTCAAATATCATTTAAACAGAGACTTACGAATGCGTGTGGATAAGATTGGAGTGTCATGAAAGTCAATTCAAATATATCTTTGTTAGAATGATCTATATCATCAATATTACTTGTTAAGGTTGAAGCAGCTTTGCCACAAACATATTCCAACATGAGGCTCTCCCCTCCAGTGAACTGCATGCTGGGAGAGTCTGTGACCGACTGACACCGTTTGGCACACTTAGCAGGACCGCCGGCCCTTTAAGGTGGTGCCAGCAGCACCCCACCCCAACGTCTGCTCTGGTCCCTTGGACATGCTCCACCACTCCTCCTCCCTGGGCTTAGCGAACCATGGCCTCCCCATCAACACCCAGCCCCTATCTACCACCCTCATATCACAACAAACCAGCACCAGCTATCTGTACCGTGGGGTACTTGTTGACGTGGTGTGCTACAGCTGCACATTAGATTGCCAGAGGCAATCACTTCTAAGATACTCAGTGAAGTATATAATTGGACATGTAGATGTTTTATCCCTATTTACCTCCCTTGCACAACACATGGCACCGTGTCTCTGTTCCAGATTAACCACTCAGTAATCACTGGAGTGGAGATAAACAGAACAGGACCAAGTTTCCCGACAGGGGTGGAATTTAGGCGTATGAGTGTTCTAACGATGCATCTTTCATACAACAGCCGAAGATGTAACATGCGTTTCCCTAAAACACCTCGCCGAGAGAACGTTCGCTAGGTGCGTCCGTTGAGGCATGTGTTGATACGGATCGGATCGAAAGAAAGATAGCACTGCTCTCGGATCAGCGTTCTCCCTTTCCAATTTTACCTTAACATTAGAATTATTCCACAATCCTGACGACGGAACAGCTCATATACACACACACTATATATACAAAAGTATGTGGACACCCCTTCAAATTAGTGGATTTGGCTATTTTAGCCACACCCGTTGCTGACAGGTGTATAAAATTGAGCACACAGCCATGCAATCTTCATAGACAAACATTGTCAGTAGAATGGCCTTACTGAAGACCTCAGTGACTTTCAACGTGGCACCGTCATAGGATGCCAACTTTTCAACAAGTAAGTTAGTCAAATTTCTGCCCTGCTAAAGCTGCACCGGTCAACTGTAAGTGCTGTTATTGTGAAGTGGAAACGTCTAGGAGCAGCAACGGCTTAGCCACAAAGTGGTAGTCCACACAAGCTCACAGAACGAGTGCTGAAGCACGTAGCGCATAAAAATCTTCTGTCCTCGATTGCAACACTCACTACCAGGTTCCAAACTGTCTCTGGAAGCAATGTCAGCACAACACTGTTCATCGGGAGCTTCATGAGTTCCAGCGAAAGGAAATCTTTACGCTACAGCGTACAATGACATTCTAGACGATTCTGTGCTTCCAACTTTGTGGCAATAGTTTGGGGATGGCCCTTTTTATTATTATATATTTTTTTACCTTAATTTATTAACAGGGCAAGTCAGTTAAGAACAAATTCTTATTTTCAATGACAGCCTAGGAACAGCGGGTTAACTGCCTTGTTCAGGGGCAGAATGACAGATTTTTACCTTGTCAGCTCGGGGATTCGATCTTGCAACCTTTCGGTTACTAGTCCAACCCTCTAACTACTAGGCTACCTCCTTTTTCAGCATAACAATGCAGAAGTGCACAAAGTGAGGTCCATACAGAAATGGTTTATCGAGATCGGTGTAGAAGAACTTGACTGGCCTGCACAAAGCCCTGACCTCAACCCCATCGAACACCTTTGGGATGAATTGGAACGCTGACTGCGAGCCTGGCCTATTCGCCCAACATCAGTGCCCGACTTCACTAATTCTCTTATGGCTGAGTGGAAGCAAGTCAACGCAGCAATGTTCCAACATCTAGTGGAAAGCCTTCCCAGAAGAGTGGAGTCTGTTATAGCAGCAAAAGGGGGACCAGCTCCATATTAATGACCCTGATTTTAGAATGAGATGTTCGACGAGCAGGTCTTTTAGTGTATATAGGCCTTGTAGTAGAGCAGCAGATGTTGCCACATACATGCACGTGCACACACACACGTGCACACACACACACACACACTAATTAAAATGAATATGTTTGGCATTAATGACAGTGGAGTGACACATCTCCTCCTACGAAGGGTAATAGCAAAGGAGTAAAACAGAGAGTTTACTATTTTAGACATATAGTAGAATTTGTACAATTGTAAAGCAGTAATATGAATCTGATCTGAAAATAGCTCAATAGACTGAAATAGAAAGTACAGTTATTTTCTCACCTAACTGCAGACTTCCTGTCCCACGCCAGCCAGAGTAATTCCTCTATAAGTCCTAAGCAGTCCTGCATATGTCAGTGTTCCATACCAACTGCTAACCACTGCAATGGGATAAACCTATAACGCAGTTGAATGCAATGTAAGACCCACGTGTTGCGTTAAAGAGAGTGTGTGAGTGTGTGGGTCAGAGGATGCTGGACACAAATGAGCCAATGGAAGCACTAAGAACGAGGCTTGAATATATTTTAACAGCCTGTTTATGTTTAATGTATTTTCTTCTGCACTAACCCACTCCCCTCGCTGTCATTCGCACTTATTCAATCTCGTACACAACACACACGCACACATACAGTGATTCATATTTTTGTGTGACATCATGTCAAGCTATCCCCTGAGTTCATGGTCCGTCACTGTTTGATTTTGACATTCAGCACAGCTCCTTCCAACGGGCAAACATCAAACCACACAGCCAGCATTACTGCCCCAGCCCAGTAAACATACCAACAATCAGCCTGTATTGAACCATCCCACTGGGCACAGATGTCAATTGTACCCAGTGGTAATGTGGAACATCTATTCCACATTGGCTCTACAGAATTTCATTGAAATGATGTGGAAACAACGTTGTTTCAACCAGTTGTTAAATATACAAATCAACTTCCAATAGAATTACTCAATGTTCTCTCTAAAATACACAAGGAAAAATGCCATTTTAATAGCTGGTTGCAGAGAGACCTTAAAATTCAGGGCCTTGTCTTACTACCCAAAGCTGAGGACATTTCGAGGCTAGTTCTGCCTACATCTCTTTATGTTGAACCTAAGACTTGTACTGGTCTTGATTAAGTCGTGTTAAAATTCACATGGAAAAACAAAACAGAATATAAAAAAATACAAAAACTATTGTGAGGTGATATTCAGATGAGGGTTGTAAATGTCCTGGATTTCCAAACAGTCATTCAGATCTTGAAGATCAACGGGATTGAAAAGGGTGTAATTAGAAATAACTTCCCATGGTTTTATATTCCCAATGTGATATTTGAAATGTGTAGTGGTCTTCATTTTTTGCTCTCTTGTAATCCAAATGTTTATAAATCACCCATGGAAGTGGCTAATTTTAATAAACAAGCATCCTGGAAAATTGCTAACTATACTATACTATACTTGCATTATATCTTGATCCATTTCCTAAGTTCTGATCAGAGTCCCAGAGGCTGGGGGGGCACAAACACATGCACGGACACATAGTCAGACACTGACACACAAACCAACATCCACCCACACACACAAGGCAACACACAGTGACACACATTCGCCCCCACACACAGACAAACAGGTGTGTGGTGTGTGGGGGGGGGGGGGGGGGGGATCAGAGGCGGAAGCATCACAACACTGTGTCTCGCCTTACATTTGGCTCAAGGCCCCCAGTGAGAAGACAGTGGTTGAGCGGGGCTGAGACGCTGTATCTCCATGACGGCTCACTGCTCTGCTTTGTCTTTCAACATGGCCTCCAGCAGAACGGCATCGGCTTCCTCTATATCCCTTTCACATCTCTGTCTCGTGATAACCATCGCTCGAGTGATTGGAAAATGAGCTTGTTGGAAAGAAAGAAGTGCTCGCGGTGTGTTTCACATACTTATCTACCAATTATCATAATTCTGGTCTAAGTGTTACTGTAATAGGATCATTGGCATCTATTGTTCTGCTGTTTAATAATCAGGATGCAGATTTACAGATAAAGCTCAAAATGATGAAACGGGATCTAGAATCGGATTAATATTCCTTATGTTCACTAACCAATAAATAGCTAGGGCTATAATGGGGTTAACACAACGATTCAGTTTGTCTGCTTACAAACACAGGAAGCGCTTGGAGCATAGTTGTGCATACTTGTGTTGTTGTACTTAACGAGGTTAGCCTTTTTGAGATACAACTTGCATTTCCCAAGAGAGACCTACATTGTTGTATGTACAGTGCATTCGGAAAATATTCAGACCCCTTGACTTTTTCCACATTTTGTTACGTTACAGCCTTACTCAAAAATGTATTACAACAACGACAACAAAATATCCTCATCAATCTGCAACACAATGTCCCGTGATGACAAAGCGAAAACAGGTTTTTAGAATTTTGTGAAAATGTATTAAAAAATAAATAAAAACAGAAATACCTTATTTACATAAGTATTCAGACCCTTTGTTATGAGACTCAAAATTGAGCTCAGGTGCATCCTGTTTCCAAAGATCATCCTTAAGATGTTTCTACAACTTGGTTGAAGTCCATCTGTGGTAAATTTAATTGATTGTGCATGTCAGAACAAAAACCAACCCTTGAGGTCGAAGGAATTGTCCATAGAGCGCTGAGACAGGATTGTGTTAAGGCGCAGATCTGGGTAAGGGTACCAAAACAATTCTGCAGCATTGAAGGTCCCCAAGAACACAGTGGCCTCCATCATTCTTAAATGGAAGAATTTAGGAACCACCAAGACTCTTCCTAGAGCTTTCCTCCCGGGTGAGTAATCGGGGGAGAAGGGCCTTGATCAGGGAGGTGATCAAGAACCCAATGGTCACTCTGACAGAGTTCCAGAGTTCCTCTGTGGAGATGGGAGAACCTTCCAGAAGGACAACCATCTCTGCAGCACTCAGTCAGATCTTTATGGTAGAGTGGCCAGACGGAAGCCACTCCTCAGTAAAAGGCACATGACAGCCAGCTTGGAGTTTGCCAAAAGGCACCTAAAGACTATCAGACCATGAGAAACAATATTCTCTGGTCTGATGAAACCAAGATTGAACTGTTTGGCCTGAATGCCAAATGTCACATCTGGAGGAAACCTGGCACCAACCCTACGGTGAAGCATGGTGGTGGCAGCATCATGCTGTGGGATGTTTTTCAGCAGCAGAGACTGGGAGACTAGTCAGGATGGAGGGAAAGATGGACAGAGCAAAGTACAGAGAGATCCTTGATGAAAACATGCTCCAGAGCGCTCAGGACCTCAGACTGGGGTGAAGGTTCACCTTCCAACAGGACAACGACCCTAAGCACACAGCCAAGACAACGCAGGAGTGGCTTTGGGTCAAGTCTCTGAATGTCCTTGATTGGCCCAGCCAGAGCCCGGACTTGAACCTGATCAAACATCTCTGGAGAGACCTGAAAATAGCTGTGCAACAACGCTACTCATCCAAACTGACAGGGCTTGAGAAGATCTGCAGAGAAGAATGGGAGAAACTCCCTAAATAAAGGTGTGCCACGCTTGTAGCGTCATACCCAGGAATACTCAAGGCTGTAATCGCTGCCAAAGGTGCTTCAACAAAGTGCTGAGTAAAAGGTCTAAATACTTATATAAATGTGATATTTCAGTATTTTTTATTTTAAATACCTTTGCAGAAATGTCTAAAAACCTGTTTTTGCTTGATCATTATGGGGTATTGTGTGTAGATTGACGAGGAAACATGTAAATGTAATACATTTTAGAATAAGGCTGTAACACAACAAAATTTGGAAAAAGTAAAGTGGTCTGAAAACTTTCTGAATGCACTGTATGTGTGTTTATGTAAGCTAATTATTTACAATAGTTTAAAATAGACCAAATTTAAAACAACTCTGTCCGTTCTCTCTGTGATGTGGATAAGACATAGCAGATGATACATCTAAATCCACAGAGGCGAATAAGAGACATGCCATGAGACAGGCCAAAGTGTACCACCAGGATCACCCGTCCACAGCTGGGTCCCAGTGTTCCCATCACTGCCACCTAGATAACAGATACTGGGAGACCAGTGTGCCAGCCCTTCCGTTTCCCAGAACAGATCGCTACTAATCCAATTGTGCCTCATTCACTCAAGCTAGTCAAGCTCAGTCCTCAATCCGTCATACATTCTAATGCAATTACAGCAGCTATGCAGCAGGCACTCTCCTGAAGGAATGTGTGTGTGTCTGCATGTGTGTGCGTGCATGCAGACACGCACTTCTAAAGAAGTTTTATTGCTTCTTTAATCAGTACAACAAAATATCAATTAGCCTTTAAAAATGATCAACTTGGAATAGCTCACACAACGTGTCATTGGAACACAGGAGTGATGGTTGCTGATAATGGACCTCTGTACGCCTATGCAGAAATTCCATAAGAAAATCTGCCATTTCCAGCTACAATAGTCATTTACAAAATGAACAATGTATACACTGTATTTCTGATCAATTTGATGTTATTTTAATGGACAAAAAATGTGCTTTTCTTTCAAAAACAAGGAAATTTCTAAGTGACCCCAAACTTTTGAAAGGTAGTATAGATTGGCTGAAACTGGCATCTTATGGAGGCAAGTAGAGTCACTAATATAAACGAGAGCTGCAACTATGCTTCCTGTCACGCCCTGGTCTAAGTATTTTGTGTTTTTCTTCATGTATTGGGTCAGGCCAGGGTGTGGCATGGAGTTTTTGTATTGTGGTGTGTTTTGTCTGGGGGTTTTGGTGTGTATGTTAGTGGGATTGTAGCTTAGTAGGGTGTTCTAGGAAAGTCTATGGCTGTCTGGAGTGGTTCTCAATCAGAGGCAGGTGGTTATCGTTGTCTCTGATTGGGAACCATATTTAGGCAGCCATATTCTTTGGTTGTATTGTGGGTGATTGTCCTTAGTGTCTTGATGTCCTGAGTCTGTGTTCGGTTGCACCAGTTTAGGCTGTTTCGGTTTTCATTACGTTTATTGTTTTTTTGTAGATATTGTATTTAGATTCGTGTTACGTTTGTTTATTAAAACATGGATCGTAATCTACACGCTGCAGTTTGGTCCGACTCTCCTTCACCATTAGAAAACCGATACACTTCCTGACATGTCATCCATTTTGCTGTTGAAACATTGTCGCCCTGCAACATTCAGCCATATAGAGACACACACGTCTATCTAAGCAGTTATCACAGCTAATTAGTTCACGATTAAAAGGGTTTTAATCCATTTTAAACACTAAATACTGAGTGGAATTCTAAGCTCCCACAGCATATGTTGGATTAGTCCTGGAACTTTGTCTGCCATAGCCACTGCAGGCTTTGGGAGGGTGAGTTAAGAAGGGGAATTTATTCCTTACTAGTCACTTTAAAGGTCTAATCTATCCAGCCCTGGGCCATGGTGATGATATCACTGCCGCCCAGCTGAGATCATGCTGCAGGGCAGTTTACAGGGCAGCAATTCATGTCCAATGATGACACAGACTTTCAAAGGTCTCTCCTACAGAGCGCACATGCAGCCTCAGTCAACTACGTATCCCTCAATCCATTAAGCAAGGAAAGGTAGAGGTGTCATTATTTCAGTTATCTAACTTAAACAGGAATTTAGAGACACCGGTGACCTTGTTCGTTGTCCATTGACTCGTTTTTCCACATTTACTTTCCACTTAATCCCAAACCAGTCTGTTTCAAAAGAATACTTGCCAAATCCAAAATGGCCAAACTTTAAAAGCAGTAGTCAGAGGAGAGAAAGTACACCCTGCCAGTGCCAACCAACCCTGTGACATCCCACAAAAACAAGCAAGACCACTGCAGTCAACATGTTATGTAACTGACACAGTTCTCTATTGAACTCTTACTATTACTGCAGTAATGGATGACGCTGTAGTGCAGTGAGTGCAGTGAGCATTGATGCTGCAGAGAGTGTAGGCGTGGGACCATCGTTCTGTGTTGCTTAGCCTACAGATCTGTATGTGGGCTGACAAGTAGGTCAGTAGAATACAGAATAGTACAACAGTGTTTTAAGGAGCACTGGAGATTGAATACCTGCCGTTCTGCATATAGTTTACCTTATAAGGTGTGGTGGCAGTGAGATTCAGTTCACGCATATCAAATTTAAACATGTGATCCTCTCTGTGCAGGTAGAGGTGGATGAGACTCTCCCTGGTTGTCCTGAATTATTGCCTCAGAGTTTCCCTTTGAGCAATGCTACAGTTCATCAGGAGTTTATGCATTCAGTAATCCTACTGTCATGTCTTCCTCTTCATCGTCATGCTGGCAAGATCTCTACCGTCTTGATCAACTGTCAGACTGCGTTACGGACATATAACATGCCCCATCCGGAGGTGTGCCTTGAGAACTAAGCAGTCTCCTCTGAAGTACATAATAAGATGGATTGGATGTGATAGAACACACCATTCTTGGAGGAATCCACACACCCGTTTCCAAGCTGCTATCACTTCTGCCACAGATATATATTCCATATACTACCATGTTATTATATTGAGGGGTAATGTCTAAGACTAGGTTATACATAAACATCCTTCACTTCACCTCACCACCACAAATTCTCTGATTTGTAACGCGAGCTATTCTAGCTGGTCAATGAGAAGTCGATCAATGTGTTTCAAGTGACCCCTATTCCCTATATAGAGCACTACTTTTGACCAGAGCCCTGGTCAACGGTGGTGCACTACATAGGGTGCCATTTGGGACACTTCCTATGAGAGTTCCATGAAAACACCACATGCCAAACAGATTGAAGGTTCCAAGGCAAACACGTGTCCAGACTCTGGGTTTGTCAGGGTGGAAAGACTACCACTGGAGCGTGTCTCTGGACCAGACGGCCCAAACCAGAGTCCACATTGGCCCGGACACACAGGGTGTGGTGGTGAGCATCACTGAGACGTGGCAGTAAGAGAGGCTAATGGAGACCTTCGTCCGTTATACAAATTATACACTTAGTAGCACCTTGTTTGCCGCAAACATTCAGAAACTACATTTTCAGACATACGTAGATGAAGCATACAGTTTAGTTTGCCCTTGAGGGAACATCTTAGAAAGTATACACTGAGAGTACAAAACATTAGGAACACAGGCTCTTTCCATGCCATAGACTGACCAGGTGAAAGCTATGATCCCTTATTGATGTCACTTGTTAAATCCACTTCAATCAGTGTAGATGAAGGGGAGGAGAAAAGTTAAAGAATGATTTTTAAGCCTCGAGACAATTGAGACATGGATTGTGTATGTGTTCCATTCAGAGGGTGAATAAGGCAAGACAAAAGATTTAAGTGCCTGTGAGAAGCATTGAAGTCAACAGGGGCAGTATCGCTGTGGAATGCATTCAACACCCCGTGGATGTCGCGACGAATTGAGTCTGTTCTGAGAGCAAAAGGGGTGCAACTCAATATTAGGAAGGTGTTCCTAATGTTTTGTGGATTCAGTTTATGCTTGAAGCAGCATAGCTTGCCTCTGCAATACACTAGATGTTGTGTTACCACAGGTTGCTATTTCAGTCCAGTCCTCCCATAATCACAGATGACATTGAGATTACTTCAGAAGTTCAGAAGAAGTGCAGTGAGATGTCTCTGTGTGTGTGTGTGTGTGTGTGTGTGTGTGTGTGTGTGTGTGTGTGTGTGTGTGTGTGTGTGTGTGTGTGTGTGTGTGTGTGTGTGTGTGTGTGTGTGTGTGTGTGTGTGTGTGTGTGTGTGTGGACGTGTTTAACTATAATAGTAAACAATCCAAAAATGTAACCAATTGGGGACATTTTGTTAGTCCCCACAAGGTCAAATGCTATTTGTAGGAGGTTTAGGGTTCATGTTAGAATGAGTTTTAGGGTTAGAATTAGGTTTAGGAACTAGGGTTAATTTTAGGGTTAGCGTTAGGAGCTAGGGTTAAGGTTAGGGTTATGGTACAGGTTAGGTTTAGGGTTAGGGAAAATAAGATTTTGAATGGGACTGAATTGTGTGTCCCCACAAGGTTAGCTGTACAGACTGTGTGCATGGGTGTGGTCTGTTCCACTGGGGATGACATCAACAGCCATTAGTGGTATTCCCTTGCAGCATTCCAGGGCCAGACGCCTCACATCACATGGTATTGAATTATGTGTGTGTAAGGGAAAGGTGAGTCTGAATCATGACAAATGCTCACAACATCCACAGACACGCACACATACACACACCATATGACTACTTGTGCTGAAAAAATATAAATGCAACATGCAACAATTTCAAATATGTTACTGCGTAACAGTTCATATAAGGAAATCAGTCAAATTAAATAAATTCATTAGCACCTAATCTATGGATTTCACTTGACTGGGATAGAGATATGCATCTGTTGGTCATAGATACCTTTAAAAAAAGGTAGGGGCGTGGCTCAGAAAACCAGTCAGTATCTGGTGTGACCACCATTTGCCTCATGTAGTGCCACACATCTCCTTCACATATAATTAATCAAGCTGTTGATTCTGGAATGTTGTCCCACTCCTCTCCAATGGCTGTGTGAAGTTGCTGGATATTGGAACGCTCTGTCGTACACATCAACCCAGAGCATCCCAAACATGCTCAATGGGTGACGTCTGTGAGTATGCAGGCCATGGAAGAACTGGGACATTTTCAGCTTCCATGATTTGTGTATAGATCCTTGAAACATGTGGCTGTGCATTATCATGCTAAAACATGAGGTGATAGCGGCGGACGAAAGGCACAACAATGGGCCTCAGGATCTTGTCAGTGTATCTCTGTGCATTCAAATTGCCATCGATAAAATGCCATTTTCTTTGTTGTTTGATGCTTATGCCTGCCCATACCATAACCCCACTGCCACCATGGGGCACTCTGTTCACAACTTTGACAACACGATACACGTGGTCTGTGGCTGTGAGGCCGGTTGGATGTACTGCCAAATTCTCAAAAATTATGTTGGAGGTGGCTTATGGTAGAGAAATTAACATTCAGTTCTCTGGCAACAGCTTTGGTGGACATTCCTGCAGTCAGCATGCCAATTGTACGCAACCTCAAAACATGAGACATCTGTGGCATTGTGTTGGGTGTCAAAACTGCATAATTTAGAGTGGCCTTTTATTGTCCCCAGCACAAGGCGCACCTATGTAATGATCATGCTGTTTAATAAGCTTCTTGATATATCAGATATATGTCAGGTGGATGGCGTATCTTGGCAAACGATAAATGCTCACTAACATGGATGTAAAAAAAATGTGTATCTGTGCATATGGAAAATGTCTGGGATCTTTTATTTTAGCTCATGAAACATTGGGTCAACACTTTACATGTTGCGTTTATATTTTTGTTCAGTGCATTAAGTACATTCTCAGTCCATTTGATATGGATCTGACAAATCCTGCACATAATTAATCTCCCTTCCTCTTCCTGCTGTGTCGAACTGATCCATTTAAATTTGTTACATGATTACATTTGGCTTAGCGTAGCAGAGATTACTATACGCTTGGTTTCCGTTTGGAGAGAGGCATTCGCCTGACTGAAAAGAATGACAGAGTTTTACAGCAGATCAGACTTCCCACTCGATGCAAGATTATTAACAGCCAGAGAGTGAGCACATTTGTTTTTGTAACGGCCCAGTTCTGGCGCCCACTGAATATTAGGGTTTAGAAAATGTCAAATCTATATTTCAACCCCTCCCTCAGCCCCTCAATGGGGTTGCCCAATGACAGCCACAACCAGTGATTCAATCTCTGACAATGAAAACAAAAAGTCAAGCATGACATAATGATACATCCTATACATAAACATGACTGATGTTACTGTATGCATTAGACTCCACCCCTACCCTCACATATTGACTCCACCCCTACCCTCACATCTTGACTCCACCCCTAACCTCACGTCTTGACTCCACCCCTAACCTCACGTCTTGACTCCAGCTTGACTCCACCCCTACCCTCACATCTTGACTCCACCCCTAACCTCACGTCTTGACTCCAGCCCCTACCATTCACATCTTGACTCCACCCCTACCCTCACATCTTGATTCCACCCCTAACCTCACATCTTTACTCCACCCCTACCCTCACATATTGACTCCACCCCTACCCTCACATATTGACTCCACCCCTACCCTCACATATTGACTCCACCCCTACCCTCACATATTGACTCCACCCCTAACCTCACATATTGACTCCACCCCTACCCTCACATATTGACTCCACCCCTACCCTCACATCTTGACTGTAAACTTTCCAAACGTCGACAAAATACGCTAGACAAGATGGGATCTCTTTGTGTAAGTAAAATGTATTAGAGTCACACGATGATATGTTCTAGTCAACACTACAACTCTGGAAAGCATGCAGTTTATTAGGCTACATATGAAATAAGTTATGAAGAATTTCACAGGGTGGTGAAAATGCATGGTGATGAGCTTGATGCTCCTTTCAATTAAATATCAAGGGTCTTGATGATCGACATGATGATCGATGCTTTGCCGCAGTTTGACAAATATAAATCATCTCTCTCTTATCTATAACAATCTCATCATGTAGGTGGCCTACTTACACTGTATCTGCGAGCTGTTGTCTAAAGCACACGTGCCAAAACCAGAGTGTGCTCATTCGTTAGATAATGCAGCATTTGTTGTGACAAAACAATCAACAGATGTGAAAATATGATGGAAACCCATTTAACTTGTTGCGTTTTTATGGGGTCCATGCTTTTAACTGCAAAAGTTATTTTAATGTGCACTACGTCATCACGCAGAGCCTTTTATCCGCAACAAGTACATTCATGGAAACACATATCTACTTGTTTTATTTTAGCATGAAAATCTGTGGCCAATGTTGCTTGTCTAATAACAAGATATTAACCAAACAACAACACGTGTGTATATTCCAAGGCTACCCTTAAGACTCCCTGTATAGCCAGCGCAACAACAGGCGCCTAAAATGGAATCAGACTTTCTCCAGGGGAATTAGTTCTGCTCGGCCATGTCCTCAGCTCTTTGTCTGTCTACAGCTGAACTCATGATGGCCATATGACAACCCACTGGTGACCCCAGGCATTGTCTGAGGTCTGTATGAGAGTGCGAAAGATGCTGTGTGCGTGTGCGTGCATGCGTGCGCGCGCGTGTGTGTGTGTGTGTGTGTATTTTAGATTAGTCCTCAAGTCTGTAGTCCAGGAAAGATTTCATATACATAATGACTTACAACAGAACCCTAAAGTGAATCCAGGACTGAAAGAGAACAGAGCATCATTTATGTAATGGAGTAGATTTGGCTCAATCCTCCTCCCCATTCTTCATGTCCAAATTGAAATAATATGTGTTATTCTAAAATACATGTGGAATCATAGCTCTATTCTGCTTACTATCAGCAGTTTGCATCCTCCCTCTTTTTTTCTTCATGGCCTAATTCATCATACTGTATTTATAATAGGTCTCACAGGGAGGGAAGCATTTTAAAGTTGATACTAAAATCGAAAGTTATACATTTTCCTAGTCAGGCCAAATAGAGCTGACTCACTGGGCACACTGGTATGATGATATCGCCCCCTATTGGCCAACCCTGTAGTGTTTTCTCCAAAAACACTATAGCACAATAGCGCGAAGATCGGATGCAACTGGATGAATCATGATGAAAGATAATGTTGTTGTCTGTCTGTCTGTCTGTCTGTCTGTCTGTCTGTCTGCCTGCCTGCCTGCCTGCCTGCCTGCCTGCCTGCCTGCCTGCCTGTCTGTCTGTCTGTCTGTCTGTCTGCCTGCCTGCCTGCCTGCCTGCCTGCCTGCCTGTATGTCTGTCTGTCTGTCTGTCTGTCTGTCTGCCTGCCTGCGATGGAGCAGTGACTGATGAGGAACCATAGTGACATCATGGGCTGGATAAAAGCAGTCTACCGTCTTCCCTGGATAATAATTGCCTCCTAAAATAATAGAAAAATAATAATGTTATTGTTCTATCTATAATAAAGCTGTGCTTGAGAGTAGTCTTTGCCTAGACATGGATTATAGACTTTCATTCTTGTTATTTTTGAAAGCCACAACTTCAGGAGAACACCTTTCTGGGCTAGAATATTTGAGAAATAAGCTACTGGAAAGAAGTATAGGGCGATGAACCAACGTGAGTCAAGGTGCAACCTAAAAATCTGTAAGCATCGTTGGTAAAGAAAAGGCGCAACGCTCGCTCACCATTCAAAATGACGGTTTTTATTATGCAAGTTTAAAAGATTGACGTTTCAGCCTTCAAAGCTATTGTTCATAGCTTGAACTCGTTTTTTTAAGCTGTTATGTTAGGCCAGCATTGAGGAATGAGGATAGCTTATTAACCATTACCCGCATGGATAATTTCTTTCTTAATAAGCTTCAAATGTATTCAACTTGTCATTCTATTTTTCTATAGGCTACTGATATTGTTTGTTCTCTCTCGTTATTAATCCCCTGGCTACCTTACATTTTTAGGTTATTCAAATAACTTTTTGAGATGGAACTCCGTTACATTCATGGTTTTTGATCGGGAGAAAGCCATGCATAAAACGATGAGCCATAGCCTTCATATTCACATTGCATATCAAATGGAGAGAGAAGGGAATATAGGCTGTCTTTTTAAAACAACTAAACACAAGATAGTTAAGGAGTGTCTGTTTTTTAAAAAAAAAAATTAAATGATAGGTTTAGCCTGAAGTCCGAGAGAGAGAGAGACTCCTTTCTTTACTGCAGGGTGCCAGTCAAGTTCAAATAGGCTAAACCATCGTCTGTCACATCACGATGTCGTCCCCATCGAAGATGGCTGTCATTGAATATGCTATGGTAATATCGCTCAAGCCTATATTGACACATACTTTAGGTCTAGGTTCAGGATGTTGTGTCATGTCCATGCCTCCAAGGCAGTGGTATTTTGCTAAGCTCTACATAATAGCAACATCTGCTGCTTTTCAAAGCCTCACAAACTCAGAGAAGACCTTATGCAGTAATATCAGAAATATCAGACAAAACAACACCTTAAACTTACCTCCACTTTAGCACCTGAAATATTGGTTCTGAACTAACCTGTCAGTCAGGTGCAGGGTAGCTGTGACCCTTAGAGGTGCAGACAGCTGACAACACACTGACGTGAGAGACACTCTTCAGGTGTGCCTCACCAATGCCTCTCTCTCCATCATCCCAACAGCTAATGGACGCACCAGCCTCTAATGATCTAACACTGCACTTCAATCCAGTGTGTCCTCACTAATGACCCCGTTACTCCACTAACGCCTCGGTCAATACGGGTCATCTGAAAACACTGCAGTCACCTCGACCCAGTGGTACAGCAGTCAGGAACATACACTACGAGGATGTCCTTCTTCTGCCTGCGTAAACAATGCTCCGTCCCGACAATTTCCCTGCTGCAGTTTGTACCTACAGTACACTCTGCAGCAAAGCTTCCCTACTCTCTGCAAATGGACCCGCTGGCCCCGGTCCAGCTTTTAACAATCTACTCTCTAATACACAGTACATTAGCCTACAGCAAAGGAATGCAAAGTTTTACCTGCTAGGGAAATATGCTCTTAGATGTGGTCTGTGTCCATTTTCACCTGTGACTGAAAGCCCTGTCAGCCACAGAGGCACTTACTCCTCTGTGAGTCCGGAGTCACTGAAAGAGCCAGCAGAGCGGAGTGAACGGAGGCAGGGCTGATTCTCATTGTCGCTGTATGTTTGTATTTTGCTGCCCGCTGGGCACACACTCATCATCACGGCCCTCACTTTGAATTTGGGCCAAATGGGGTGACTATGAGGCGTCAGCGCAAGGAGTCATTTTCAGAGGCAGTGATATAGTGGCAACAAAGGCGTACTGTACCACACCATGTCATATTCAGCACTGGAGGGAGGGGGGGATCTACATGCCACACGGTGTCTTAGAGGGGAATGTTTGAGAGTGAATCACGGAATCATGGAAAAATACTGAATCATGGGTGGGAAAAAAAACACATTACAGAACAGGTTTTGTCACACACAAAAAGTAGGATGTTATGGTTAGCATATACTTAACTCAGTATCATAGGTGTCATTGTGAGCAATCACAGAACAGACATACAGTATTGTGGCGAAGTTGATCAGAAAGTGGGTCAGATAGTTAAATGGCTAAAGGCCAAATCTTTATCAGAGAGAACAAGCATTGTCTACATGAAAATCGACTGCTTTGTGGGTTGACTAACTTCGAAGGAGGATAAATGACAGCGTTAGAGATGCTGCGGTAATTACTGGGCTCCTCTTCCTCTTCTGCTTTGGAGGAGAAGTGAGTCAGGACAAGAGCAGTGATTAGAGTCAAAGCTATAAGGGGGAGTACTCATGCTGGGAGACAATGCTTCAACCTCAAAATGGAGGACAAGTGAGAAAGTATAGCCACGACTCTTCTTGCTTTTACATGATAGCCAACCTACTGTATTTCACCCATGTATGTGAACAAGCATCCACGCACACACACACACCCGACGCACACTAACACACACACACACACACACACACACACACACACACACACACACACACCCCGACGCACACTAACACACACACACACACACACACAGGCAGGCACATTCACACCTCCAATCTTGTAGGGCTAACGAGTTGCCTTGATCAAATCGAGTTGTGTTTACAGGCACAGCACAGGAAGGAAACAGACTTGGTAGGCTACCAAACTCAGAATAAACGACACTCATCAAAAGCACCTACTGTGCTGAGACACAGAAAGGTGTTCTATCACTGTCACACCTTCACCTGCTGACACTAGCCGTAAAACGACCTTTAGTATTCAAAACAACTAACTCAAACAGTCACCTTGTAAGAATTGAAAGACAATGGTCGCAATATAGTGGAAGTAGTGTCATTACTGTCTTCCACAGCAAGGTTAAAAGTAAAAGACCGTGTCATACTTTGACGCTAACTCCTATTATGTCATGCTGTATGCCGTCTATGCCTTGTGTCTATATCAAAGTAAGAGTCCTGTCATCTTATCTGGATTGACAAAGGCCCCCCTTAACCAATGGATTTCTAGTCCTTTTAACCTTCGAGAGAGAGAAAGAGGGTGTGTCTCAAGAGGCAGTGATGTTCAAAGGGCAGCTTTTGTCCTCTCACAAAGCAGAAGGGGCCCTCTGCTGGTCTGAGAGTGAAACTGCTTCTCTCCACACCCGCCACACCACACTGCAGCAAAAACAGCCATCATCATATCCTCTATTCCAGGTATTCCCAAACTGAGGTGTGCGTTTCACTGCCAAAAATTTAAATTAAACCCTCTAGTGTTCAGCAAAATAACAACACAACTAGGCAAGTCAGTTCAGAACAAATTCTTCTTTACAATGACGGCCTACCCCCGGCCAACTTGTGCGCCGCCCTATGGGACTCCCAATCAAAGCCAGACGTGATGCAGCCTGGATTCGAACCAGGGACTGCAGTGACGCCCCATGCACAGAGATGCAGTGCCTAGACCGCTGCGTCACTTGGGAGCCCAAATGCCGGTAGCCTCTCAGATAATTAACATCCAATCACATTAACCGTTACTCTCTCGCGGGAAACCTTCACTCTTGCGCAGACATTTAGAAACGAAACATGACCATTTGAAATAAGCCACTGGAGTTTTTAGAGCAAGAATAAAGACGATTTTCGGGTACAAGACGTGTATAAAAGGAAAAGATACCATTAATAAAAGGGGGCTAGAAGTGTCTTATATGGTGAGCTACTGAGTGGCTAGGACAGGCAAGCCTCATATGATTGTGAAGGACTTAATTGTTCCTGCTGCTGTTAATATGGCTGGGACAATGCTGGGGAGAAAAGGCCAAAAGAAACTATACAGACAATGCCTTCATCAAACAACACTGTTACACAATGCATCAGTGACATGGCAGGAGATTGTTTTAAACAATTAATACTTTGCATACAAGCCAGTGAATTCTATACAGATGGATGAGTCAACAGACGTGGCCGTTAAGTTTATGGGGGGGTCAATTAAGGAATACATCCTCTTCTGGAAACCAGAACAACATGAGAGGATTGACAGGAGGACATAGTGGAGTGGTATATCTCGTGGTGTACTCTCGTGTATTTTCTGCATTATGCAATGATATGGGCAGCGACCATGTAACGCTTTTACAACATACAGAAGTGGTTATCAAAGTGTTGACACATTTTTCTTCAGAAAAGTTGGAGCTCTTTTCTGTCTGCATTAACCAGGACAACACACAGGTCTTTCCGTCATTGTATGATTTTTTTGTGTGCAAATTAACTCAAGCTTACGGACAATGTCAAATGTGATATAGCGAAGCACCTGAGTGAGCTGGGTGCGCAATTACGCAGGTACTTTCCCGAAACAGACAACAAAAACAACTTGATTCGTTATCCCTTTCATGCCCTGCCTCCACTTACCAATATCTAAACCAGAGAGCCTCATTGAAAATTGCAACAAGCAGTTCTGTGAAAATGTAACTTAATCAAAAGCCACTGCCAAATTTCTGGATAGGGCTGCACTCAGAGTTTCTTGCCTTGGCAAATCGCGCTGTTAAGACACTGATGCCATTTGCAACCACATACCTATGTGAGAATGGATTCTCAGCCCTCACTAGCATGAAAACTAGATACAGGCACAGACTGTGTGTGGAAAATTATTTAAGACTGAGACTCTCTCCAATACAACCCAACATTGCAGAGTTATGTGCATCCTTTCAAGCACACCCTTCTCGTTAACCTGTGGTAATTTATTCACACTTTTTGATGAACAAATAAGGTTTTATATGTAAGATGGCTAAATAAAGAGCTAAATGTATTATTACTATATTATTATTTGTGCCCTGGTCCTATAAGAGCTCTTTATCACTTTCCATGACCCGGGTTGTGACAAAAACTCATTCTTATGTTTAATAAATGTATCGTATAGTGTGTGTGTGGCAGGCTTACAATGATGGCAAAAAACAACATTTGAGAGTGCGCTGACCCTGGTGCCAGAGGGGGTATGCAGCTGGAGGTTGAATGTTTGAAGAGGTATGTACGGGTCTACAAAACGTTTGGGAACCACTGCTCTATTCGGCTGAGGTGTATTCAGTAGGAACTAAACGGAAGGAAATGGGTCCAAACTGGGAGAGACTACCTAAATGTGTCCAATTAGAAACGGTTGTTTTTATTGTGAAACCTTTTCCTTTGTAAATGTTTTGCTACGTATGCACTAATGAATAACCCGCTGACTACACAAAGTTGAGCTATGACGCAATAGAGTTGCTGGACAATAGACGGGTTGGTTGCTTAGCAACGGAACCCACGTGTAAGCAGCTATGTGGCAAAACAGACAGGGTTGGCTTAGACTTTTGAGAACATGTCAACTATATTTAGTATCTGATCTGTTTCACCTGTCTTTGTGCTTGTCTCCATCCCCCTTCAGGTGTCGCCAATCTTCCCCAGCCTGCCCTAACCCTGAGCCTGACTGCCGTTCTGGATGTTTTGCAACCTATCTGGTTTACTGACCTCTGCCTGTCCTTTTGCCTGTCCCTGTACTAGTAATATACTTTTGTTACTTCGACACTGACTGCATCTGGGACCTCCCTGAAACGTGATAGTACGAACTGGCCATGACTGACCTAGCAGACTCGGACCAGCTCCGCAGACTCGGACCATCTCCTCCCAAGGAGCCACCATCGGAAGGTACGAGGAGTTTCTTATGTTCTTATGGAAGGTTTCCAGACCTTGGCCGAACGCCATGACCAAGTGTTGAACACATTGCTGGAGCAATTCTGTGGGTTGTCTGTTAGGCAGCCTACCATGAGGGTAACCTCCCAGCCCTTCAGTAACCGGGCTGTTAGCAGTGCTGCCTCCCCAGTCACCCCGGTTTCCAGAGAACCCAGCTTACCTCCCCCAGAATGCTTTGATGGAGAGTTTGGAAACTGTCGGGCGCTGATGTCCGGGAGGGCCAGCTTCTGCAAGACTACCGCAGTGTGGCAGACTATGCAGTGGATTTCCAAGCATTAGCAGCTGAGAGTGCCTGGAACCCGGAAGTGCTGTTCGACATGTTCCTGCACGGAGTATTGGAGGAAGTAAAGGATGAGCTTGCAGCCCTGAAACTACCAATGTATCTCGACTTGCTCATCACCTTGACCGTTCGGATCAATGGGCGACTACGAGAACGAAGAAAGGAGAGGAGATTCGATTTCACTCGCCCATCCAAGGGTTCCACCTCTCCTCCGAGGCATCCCGGAAGTCCCTGACGGCTCCGTTGCCAAGAGAACCCAAGGCTACCCGAGTTCCCTCGAGAGTCTCGGTAGACTGCCAATTCACCTTTTCCCGAGCCTATGTAACTAGGCAGAGCTAGGCTGTCTCCAGGTGAATGGCTATACAGGTTTCACACTAAGAGTTGCCTGTATTGCAGGACTACTGGTCATTTCGTCTCGACCTGTCCACTTAAAGATCAGGCTCACCGGTAGGAGAGAGTACTCTGGTGGGCCATACTTTTCCTCTCCCCTTGCTCACATCCCTTTTCATGCTATTTTGCTGTGGTGGAATCAGTCAAAAACTCTCTGGGTACTCATTGACTCTTGAGCTTTATGGACGCTATCCTGGCTTCCAAGCTGGACGTCCCCACTCAGCCCCTCTCCATTCCCATGGACGTTAGAGCACTGTACGGGTGCTCTTTAGGCCGGGTGACCCACAATACCCCCCCCCATCAACCTACGTGTGTCAGGGAACCACAGCGAGACGATCCAATTTCTACTCATGAAGTCTCCTCGAGTTCCTGTGGTATTGGGATTCTCCCGGGCTCCAGCGACACAATCCTCGCATTGTCTGCTGGTGCCATCATGGGCTGGAGCCCGTTCTGCCATGTCCATTGCCTGAAGTCAGTGCAGCCTGCCCCGGGACGTCTTCCTGGGTGCTTGGAAGTTGCCCCGGACGTCTCCGCCATTCACGCAGTGTACCGTGATCTCTAGGAGGTGTTCAGTCAGGCCCAGGCCACTTCACTTTCGCCGCACCGACCATATGACTGCAGGATTGCCATTCCCCCAGGCACCACTCTGCCACGGGGACAACTGTACTCTCTGTTGGGTACGGACGCCAAGGCTATGGAGACCTACATTTGAGGACTCCCTAGCTGTAGAGTTCATCTGTCCTTCTGCCTCCCCACCGGCGCAGGGTTCTTTGTGGAGAAGAAGGACAAAATGCGCCCGTGCATAGACTACTGGGGTCTCAATGACATCACGGTGAAGAGCCGCTACCCGCTACCCCTCATCTCCTCAACCTTCGAGCCGCTCCAGGGGGCCACCGTGTTCTCCAAGCTGGACCTATGGAATGCCTACCAGCTGGTGCGGATTCGGGAAGGGGACGAGTGGAAGACTGCCTTTAACATGGCCAGTGGTCATGCCATTTGGCCTTACCAACGCCCCTACTGTGTTCCAAGCTCTGGTTAATGATGTTCTCCGCGACATGTTGAACCGGTTCGTCCTCGTCTACCTTGATGACATCCTCATCAACTCCCGCTCTGCCCAGGAATATGTGCTCCATGTCTGGCAGGTTCACTAACACCTCCTGGAGAACCAGCTTTTTGTAAAAGCAGAGAAGTGTGAATTCCATCGAATTCCACCATCCCCTTTCTGGGTTACAGCATCGCTGCAGGGAGTGTACAGATGGATCCCGGAAATGTAAAGTGGTGGTGGATTGGCCCCAGCCTACGTCCAGGGTGCAGCTGCAACATTTCCTGGGATTCTTCAACTTTTATCCCCGCTTTATCTGGGGTTACAGCACCCTGCCTGCACTCACCTCTCCCAAGATTCTGTTCATAGGGTGATGTAACCACAGATTTATTTTCTAATGTGTTATTGACTGTACATCTGTTTATGTGTAACTCTGTTGTTGTTTTTGTCACACTGCTTTGCTTTATCTTGGCCAGGTCGTAGTTGTAAATGAGAACTTGTTCTCAACTGGCTTACCTGGTTAAATAAAGGTGAAATAAAAAATAAACACATTTAAACAATGAGCTCTTGATGTCCCTCAAATACATCGTTACAGTTGGTTAGCTAGCTATTTGCCATATTAGCATAGACAGCCAAAACATCTTAAAACAAGACATTGTATCAAGAATAAGATAAAACTAGCTGAGACGAGCCACCTATGATTCTCCACATGGCAGGTTCTTGTCATTGTTGCTAGCTATCTGGCCATCTAGAATAACAACAACACACGACCTTCTGCCCCACTGAATGATTTGCATCGTTTAAGTGACGTTGTCAGCTAACCCGACTATTGAATGAGAGAGGGTCCTCCATGCAGCACTATACAAGTCTGTCAACGACCGCTTCTGAAATCAACTAAATGATCTAATTTCCCCACAGAAATGAATCTAACAGTGTTATTATTGGCTCCGCAGATTGAGGACAATTGCATGCATTGATGGAAATGTATCCTAAAATGGATTTCCTTATTTAGACCAATTATCTCTTCATGACATTATCATTACAAATAGCCTATGTGAGCGCGTAGTTAAGTCATACATTTTTTTTTTTAAAGAACACGTTCATTTGTTATTTTAAACACCTAACATTGAAAGACAACTTTGGACATGCAGAATTGAAACCTTAGTTGAAGCAGACCATATGTTCCCGAGGGAACAAAAGCCGTCTTGTTTAAAAGTACGGTATGTGTTGGGAGGAAGGGTCAGCTGATTGCCGAGATGTCCTAACAGAGGAAGACTATAACCTTCTGACTAAACAGCCCGCATGCACATGATCATCACGTCCTGCACTGGAGTCATTATCAGTGATCATAAAATAATGGCAGATAGGCCTATATCAATGCTCTTAATGTTTTGAGTTTAAGATATTAAAATATCTATTAGAGTGGAATGCATATTTAATTCCATGTTAGATTATTATTAGATTATTAACACATGGCAGTAATAGCTATCTTTGGACTGCATGCATTAATAAACTACAGATAATTTAAATAGTCTCTATACAATTTTGAAACCACCTAAGATGGCAAATAACCCATACCAAAACTTGTCCAACTAACACCTTGTTCAACTAACGTCAATCGCTACAATGAAGCAAATATCAAATCAAAACTACATTGAAAAAACAATCATGGTCACTGCAATCCAGTGCCAAGCACATTGTCTTGAAGCTAACCTCCCTGAGCTCTAAGCTAGCTCTGCCTTCCGTACATGAGAGGTTATCTTGGCAAAGCTGCTTTACAAAATAATGCCAGAGGGAGACACTCACCAGAAAGAAGACTCCTGGTTACCAGTCAAGATCTTCTGGGCTCCATGTAATTAGACTGGACTTGAGCAGATCGGCACCCCCACTCAGGTCTCTCTCATCTGTCCTCAATAGGGTTTTCCTGGATACATAAAGGTTTAAAAATGTTTTTTGAATAAAAAATAATCCAATGAGTAATCACAACTCTTCCTCTTCACAATGTAACAATGGACCTTAGAGCATGAAGTTCCTTTTCCACTGGCTTCCTCTCTCTCACACACACACACACACACACACACAAAGCTCAAACTTACCCCCCACCCCACATGCACACACACACACACACACAATCACAAGTAGCCTACACACTACAAGCCGGAGCGGATGTCCACAGGACAAACAGACAGTGGGCTAGTGTTGGTCCAGGGTCCTAGCTATTTATAGGCTTCTTCAGTATAGCATGTCTCTTCCTATGAGAGTGAGGAGGCTGGAGGAGGCAGACAGACCAAGCACCACTCAGGGACTCTCTACAGCCTGATGTTCCCATTTCCTTGTATAAGCCTGCCTCTACTCCCCACCAGTTTCACCTTTTCTCAGCCTCTTCGATAGGAGGAAAATTATCAGTATAGTATCTTTGTTTGCCTTACGGGAAGTACTGAGTGAGATCCATAAACAGTATAGGTATGACTAAGCAGAAAAACAAGGGGCGTTAGAATGAGACATGGCTACTTAGCACATAGTCATGTGTCATTGCCATTGATTATAGTGTATATTATGGTTATTGGATACAGTGATGTATGTGCAAAGCTTTATGTGTTTTATTGTAAGAACTGCAACATAAAGTACAAGATTCAAGAAGGAGGAGGCTGGCTATTGAGAGACAATAAATCATAGATAATCATCAAATCAAATCAAATTGTATTAGTCACAATTAGTTATTAAAGTGGCCAATGATTTGAGTCTGTATGTACTGTAGGCATGGTCCATGGACCATACTGTAGCAATTTATGTGATTAGAGCACAGTCTGTTGGTAAGAAAGTAGCATTGCAAATTCTCCCGGTTCTGAATAGTTTCATGTGTATTTATCTTATTTCATTAGCTCACTGGTGTTTTCTCAGTCCCTTACCATTCATTTCCAACCCCATTTCCTGTTGTAAGGTTGTATTTTTTCAACCTAGTTCAGGGGTGTCAAATTAATTTTGCCCCAGGGACCGCATGCTGTTTTCAACGATGTCCGGAGAGCCGCACTAAAAATGTGTTCTATTTCCTCGCTGTCAACATATGCAAAAAATAGTCCTCTATCCATCGTTTTGGGAATTTTCAATGCTCTAGCTTTCATTTCGGTGATTATTAGTGAGTTGGACACCGTCAAGAAACGGTATGAATGTAGGTCTACTGTATGTAGGTCTACAGTTTTGATTTGGTTTGAATCATTTTAAAGTATTTTGACTTTGTCGCCCCCCCCCCCCCAACAAAAATATATATAACAACAAAAAAACTCAAACCAACCGAAGGACGGATTTGACCCCTTGTGGGATGTATGTTTGTAACCTCTGACCTAATTGTTAGCTAAGCTATTGTTAGCTTGCTAGCCACATGGTTTCAGTTCGCTAATATAGTGTATGTTTATTTTGTCCAGAAAATATTTGTTTCTTTCTATATTTCATAGAATTTATCTGCTGTTTGATCATCTGAGTGGGTGTGGTGTTTAAGAGGTCATGGACATTTGCAAATACCTACGAAGTAGATTTTTAAAAATTCCTCATTTCATTTTCATATCGGTTGATTATTGTGTTTGTATTCCCGCGCTTCACCAGCCTCTCCAATTGTGTGTGATTGCGGACCACAATTCGGGACATTCCTACATGTGGGCATAGAGAGAAACAGTAATGGCGTCTTCTTGTAGGCGCAATCTCTGCAATGGTTGGTTGGACAAAGCCTATGGAGAAAATGTATGGCATTTTTGTAGGGTTTTTGGACTAATGACAAAAAAGGTATGTGGTAAACACAGGCTTAGGAGATCTTAAGTTTTGTTCTATGATATAACGTGAATTTTGCGGAACTTGTTATTAAAAAAATGCCCAAAGCACATAAAGGCTTCATAATTCATAAAGGTCATGTTAACTGACTGCTATTATCTCATAGAACAAAACATATTAGACCTCTGAAGCCTGTGTTAACCTCAGACCTTTATTACAAAACCCTATTGTCTACCGTTGTCCTAGCTACCTAGCTACCATTCCCGCCTGCTTTGTACTGGAGTCCAGTGTCCTTTCGCTCCCGCCTGCCGAAACCTGCCTTCGCCGCCATTAACAGAACTGCGGGAAAGCAGTGCCCACATGCAGGAACACCAAGAATTGCGGGTCGAAATGCACCCAAAACGTGCAACCAGAGGGGCCCCAGGACCAAGTTTGGGAAACCCTGCTTTATATGACTGGAGACGATAGCAGAGGACTTTTTATTTAATATGACAAAAATGACAAGTTCGCCAATACTCTTGCTGACACTTGCAAGTTCAAATCCCCGAGCTGACAAGGTACAAATCTGTCGTTCTGCCCCTGAACAGGCAGTTAACCCAAAGTTCCTAGGTCGTCATTGAAAATAAGAATTTGTTCTTAGCTGACTTGCCTAGTTAAATAAAAGTAAAAAAATAAAACGGACAAATAGATCAATTAAAATGACCTTGTCCGCAACTATCTAATAGGCCTACGAAAAGGGGAGACACAAATATTATAGAACGTCCATCTAAGTTGACCCAGTGATAAAGACCGAGAAAATGGACATTCCCCTGGTGTCAATAAGAGAAGTTGAGCATTTTGAGAACTAAAAGACAGATCAGAGTCTTTTCATTGTCTTTTCTTTGCACCAATGGCCATTTGCTTTTAAACTACGTTTCCCACAATTGTAATTTCATACACTGCGATATGCCTGGCTGGGCCTCTTTCACTGGCATTCACAACTCAACAATCATCAAGTTGGTATTTGAAATCAAATCAGTCTCATGCGCCGAATACAACAGGTGTAGACCTTACAGTGAAATGCTTACTTACAAGCCCTAAACCAAAAAAAAAGTAATAGATAATAATAATAATAATGAAAGAGTAGCAGTAAAATAACAATAGGGCTATATACAGGGCGTACTGGTACAGAGTCAATGTGCGGGGGTACCGGTTAGTCGAGGTAATTGAGGTAATATGTACATGTAGTTATTCAAGTTATTAAAGTGACTATGCATTGATAGTAACAGAGAGTATCAGCAGCATAGAAGTGGGGGGGGGGGGGGAGGGTGGATGCAATGCAAATAGTCTGGGTGGCCATTTGATTAGCTGTTCAGGAGTTTTATGGCTTAGGGTAGAAGCTGTTTTAGAAGCCTCTTGGACCTAGACTTGGCGCTCCGATACCACTTGCCGTGCGGTAGCAGAGAGAACAGTCTATGACTAGGGTGGCTGGAGTCTTTGACACTTTCTAGGGCCTTTATTTGCCACACGTGCTGCCCTTCTGGCAGGCTATGTGATTTTTGTGACAAGATTTGCTAACATATAACCGATGGTATACAAGTACATACCCTTTTCCTCTTGGCGCAGTGGTTCTCAATCCTGGTCCTGGGAACACGAAGGGGTGCCCCTTTTTGTTTTTGCCTTAGCACTACACACCTGATTCAAATCATCAAAGCTTGATGATGAGTTGCTCATGTCCACCCCTTTGGGTGCCCAGGACCAGGATTGAGAACAACTGCAGTCTTGGGACATCCATTGGGACATCTTCATCTCTGTATATGAGGACAGAAAACATCAAAGAACAGGCTTCATTATACTTCATTATACTATACAATTAGACAGCACTGAATATTATGTTGCTGTTACCGCTGTCCATGGTATTTCTCTCTAGGGACAGGAATTACACAAAAGTACCTGCCCTATCCAGAGTAGCTTTCTCTCTCTCTGTGAATAAAAATGACCCCCCCACAAAATGCTAACCTCCCCTGTTATTGTAATGGTGAGAGGTTTGCATGTCCTGGGGGTATGATATTTTTGCATCTGTAACTTTCTGACTCATCATTATTCACGATTCATTTAGGCCTATCCGCAATCATGGTAGCATCCACATAAATGTAGAAGTGTTAAGAAACGCATTCTATTCTTATTTTGAATAAAAGTGATTCCAAAATGACTACATTATTTACCATTCATTTCAATTGGGCACAACATAATCTGAAACACAAACAAAGCAGCGAATGCATCCAACAAGTTTTTAGAGTCTCGAGCTTGGTGTAATGTTTGCGTGTGAAGAATTTGGGATCAAATACTAAACTGTCCCAATACCTTTGGTCCCCTAAAGTGGGGGACTTTGTACAAAAGTGCTGTAATTTTTAAAAGGGTTCAGCTGATATGAATGGAAATAGCATATACTGTTTGGTTTGGAATTAGGCCCATTCGTGTAATTAGCAAATAATTAGTTGATACGAGTAGACTCCGTTGAAAGAGGGTTTTCCAGGCCTCCCGGGTGGCGCAGTGGTTAAGGGTGCTGTACTGCAGCGCCAGCTGTGCCACCAGAGACTCTGGGTACGCGCCCAGGCTCTATCGTAACTGGCCACGACCAGGAGGTCCGTGGGGCGACACTCAATTGGCCTAGCGTCGTCCGGGTTAGGGAGGGTTTGGCCGGTAGGGATATCCTTGTCTCATTGCGCACCAGTGACTCCTGTGGCGGTCCAGGTGTAGTGCAGGCTTGGTGCATGGTGCCAGGTGCATGGTGTTTCCTCTGACACATTGGTGCGGCTGGCATCTGGGTTGGATGCGCGCTGTGTTAAGAAGCAGTGCGGCTTGGTTGGGTTGTGTATCGGAGGATGCATGACTTTCAACCTTTGTCTCTCCTGAGGCTGTACGGGAGTTGTAGCGATGAGACAAGATAGTAGCTAATAACAATTGGATACCATGAAATTGGGGAGAAAAAGGGGTAAATATTTAAATAAGAGGGTTTTCCTGGTACATTGTCTGCTTTAGGCATGTGGTTGTGATTGTTTTATCAAGGTACTGTGCCTGTTTGTCTTGTTACATAATTAGATTTGGCCCTTGCCTAGATTGCCTAGACATTGGTATGCTCTGTTTGACTATGCTTCAGGGCAGTGGTTCCCAAACTTTTTATAGTCCCGTACCCCTTCAAACATTCAACATCCAGCTGCATACCCCCTCTAGAACCAGGGTCAGCGCACTCTCAAATGTTGTTTTTTGACATCATTGTAAGCCTGCCACACACACACTATACGATACATTTATTAAACATAAGAATGAGGCTCATGAACCCGGCTCATGGGAAGTGACAAACAGCTCATACAGGGCCAGGGCACAAATAATAATATAATAATAATCAATCATTTTGCTCTTTATTTAGCCATCTTACATATAAAACCTTATTTGTTCATCAAAAATGGTGAATGATGACTCACCACAGGTTAATGAGAAGGGTATGCTTGAAAGGATGCACATAACTCTGCAATGTTGGGTTGTATTGGAGAGAGTATGTCTTAAATAATTTTCCACACAGTCTGTGCCTGTATTTAGTTTTCATGCTAGTGAGGGCCAAGAATCCACTCTCACATAGGTACGTGGTTGCAAATGGCATCAGTGTCTTAACAGCGCGATTTGCCAAGGCAAGAAACTCTGAGCACAGCCCTATCCAGAAATCTGGCAGTGGCTTCTGATTAAATTACATTTTCACAGAACTGCTTGTTGCAATTTTCAATGAGGCTCTCTTATTCAGCCAGCAGCATACCACCCTGCATACCACTGCTGGCTTGCTTCTGAAGCTAAGCAGGGTTGGTCCTGGTCAGTCCCTGGATGGGAGACCAGATGCTGCTGGAAGTGGTGTTGGAGGGTCAGTAGGAAGCACTCTTTCCTCTGGTCTAAAAAAAAAATCCCAATGCCCCAGGTCAGTGATTGGGGACACTGAGCTGTGTAGGGTGCTGTCTTTCGGATGGGACGTTAAACGGGTGTCCTGACTCTCTGTGGTCATTAAAGATCCCATGGCACTTATCACAAGAGTAGGGGTGTTAACCCTGGTGTTCTGGCTAAATTCCCAATCTGGCCATCAAACCATCACGGTCACCTAATAATCCCCAGTTTTACAAATGGCTCATTCATCCCCCTCCTCTCCCCTGTAAATATTCCCCAGGTCGTTGCTGCAAATGATAATGTGTACTCAGTCAACTTACCTGGTAGAATAACAGATTAAAAAAAATAAGAATTCAGATATCGGTAAGTGGACTGGAGGCAGGGCATGAAAGGGATAACGAATCCAGTTGTTTGTGTTGTCCGTTTCGGGAAAGTACCTGCGTAATTGAGCACCCAGCTCACTCAGGTGCTTAGCTATATCACATTTGACATGGTCCGTAAGCTTGAGTTCATTTGCACACAAAAAATCGTACAATGATGGAAAGACCTGTGTGTTGTCCTTGTTAATGCAGACAGAGAAGAGCTCCAACTTCTTAATCATAGCCTCAATTTTGTCCCGCACATGGAATATAGTTGCGGAGAGTCCCTGTAATCCTAGACTCATTCAGGCGAGAAAAAACATCACCTAGATAGGCCAGTCATATGAGAAACTCGTTATCATGTAAGTGGTCAGACAAGTGAAAATGATGGTCAGTAGAGAAAACTTTAAGCTCGTCTCTCAATTTAGAAAAAACTTGTCAATACTTTGCCCCTTGATAACCAGCGCACTTCTGGTTATCAATGTAGAAAATACATGAGAGTTCAGGGGCCTTGCAAAGTTAACCAATTTCACTGTTGTGTCCGAAACATCTTTCAAGCTGTCAGCCATTCCCTTGGCAGCAAGAGCCTCTCGGTGGATGCTGCGGTGTACCTAAGTGGCGTCGGGAGCAACTGCTTGCACGTGCGTTACCACTCCACTATGTCTCCCTGTCATAACTTTTAAAATATCCTCCATGTTGTCCTGGTTTCCAGTGGTTTGCAGAAGAGGATGTCTTCCTTAACTGAACCCCAATAAACGTAACGGACATATACCAGGAGCTGTGCCATGCCCGTCATGTCTGTTGACTCATCCAGCTGTAACGCATATAATTCACTGGCTTGTATGCAAAGTAGTAATTGTTTAAAAACATCTTCTGCCATGTCACTGATGTGTCGTGAAACAGTGTTGTTTGATGAAGATATTGTCTGTATAGTTTTTTGGGCCTTTTCCCCCAGCATTGTCCCAGCCATATCCACAGCAGCAGGAAGAATGAAGTCCTCCACAGGCCTTGTCTGTCGTAGCCACTCAGGAGCTCACCATATAAGACGCTTCAAGCCCCTTCTTATTAATGGTATCTATTGCTTTTATACATGTCTTACTACTCAAAAGTCGTCTTTATTCTCGATCAAGAAACTCCTGTGTCTTATTTTCAAATGGTCATGTTTCGTTTCTAAATGTCTGCGCAAGAGTGAAGGTTTCCCGCGAGAGAGTAACGGTTAATGTGATTGGATGTTAATTATTTTACTCGGCTACCTGTATTTGACATTGTGTTGTTATTTCGCTGAACACTAGATGGTTTCATTTTATTTTTGGCAGTGAAACAAGGCTACTCAGGCGAGAGAAAAAAAACTATAAATGTACTGTTTGAAAATGTGAAGATATATAATTTTTTCCAGCAAGGTGGAGCCATTTTATTTCATTTTTTAAAATGTGAATAGCATTTTTATTTGGCGTACCCCCGACTTAATTGCGTGATAGGTATTTTAGATAGCGGTAGGTATTTTAGACTCCTGGATAGGTATTTTAGAAAGCAATCTGGTGCCCGACGGCAGAGTTGATGACGTGGCACACAACCATTTGTTGATGCATGCTACATCTGAGCACGGGAAAGCGACACATCGTATCATCGCTCTATCAGCATGTTTGTCCCATTGAGGTACAAAATAACAGTTTGTCCCAACAAAAAGAATGTATCTAGGCTAGGTAAAAATACTTTGCTCTCAAAGCTTCAAAATTCCCCAAAATTGTAGACCTTTTTGACTTCAGCTTTGCCTAATGGCCCCACCCCTGGAGAAAGTGAGTAATCCTTTCAGTAAACACGTTCAGTCTGCAATCATGATAACAAATACCTTATAAGGCATTGTAGCCAAGACACAAACTTCACAGACTGGGGAATGTCAAAGACAGACCAAATATCATACTGGCCAACAATCAGAAGCTGTTTTATCTTTAATCAATGCAATACAATGTTTTGCTTTGCATATCATATCTCTGGGTCAGAAGTCCCAGACAGAGGCTATCTTGGATTGCTGGTATGTTATTACGTTTAACCTCCTCTTTCCATCACCACCCTCCCCTTTCCTCCCTCACTTTCTCCCTCTATCCCTCTCTGTCTAGCCTCATTTACACCTTGCACTAATGTGAATTTGTGATCTGATCAATATGATCCAATCACTATCTGATCAAGGTTTGTCGCATCTACACATTGTTTTCAAATGTGTCTCCTATCCATCCACTGTGTCCACATTGTGACCAGATTAGCTAATGCCTCCCTGTATGCAAATTATTTGACAGATATTCTTAAAAAATATAATGAATTTAAGACAATTACTGATGCCATAAGTCAATGGTGCTACATTTCAATTATTTTAGAGGCTGGTATCATTATGACTTAAGGGTTGTTCCACCTATTAGGTGCCTTTTGAGGAGTGTAACTTGGTGAAAAAATATAAAGAGCACATGTTTTCCAATCTCAAAAAAAAAAAAATACTATAATATGTGCCCATTAAGTGTAACAGGGTTGACTGTAACAGGGTTGACGATTTCATCTTAAATCAGCCATAAATTCCCTTGTGACAGGAGGAACTCCCAGAGGGACATGTCAAAATGGTGAATTCTGGCACTTTAGTAAGTCTTTATTCATGTAAAAAATATATATTTATTGAATTTTCCATGTGGTCTATATTAGAGGACACTTCATTTAATATGAGGCTTTTAAAATTCTATATTAGTGCCCAATATCTACTTAAAATATCTAAGTCTGGGTTTACATAGGGATGCAAAAGGCACTTATTTTGTGCAATGACCCTTAAAAAGACCTCAATCAGATCACAATGGCTTTGTTTACACAGGCAGCCCAATTCTGATATTTTTTCCACTAATTCATCTTTTGACCAATCACATCAGATATTTACACATCAGATTTTTTTTAGAGCTGGTCTGATTCGTCAAAAGACCAATTAGTGAAAAAAATATTAGAACTGGGCTGCCTGTGTGAATGCAGCCAATGTGTCTTTTAATTGTCTACACCTGTGGACAAGATCATGTTAGCACCAGGTATAAACAGGGCTTCTCTGGCTCTCAATTTGTTTTCTCTCTCTGCATCTCGCAAACCCTTTTCCTTCAGCCATCTAAAGCCCTTTCGTTTTTGTCCTCCTCGCTCTACATCTCTTTCACAGTCTATGTGTGTACCAAGCAGACTCCTCCCTAAGTCCCAGCTTGGTTTGTTTCTCTGAGTTCTTTTAGACTGAAGCCACTCCAGAACTCCACTGTTAGAGATCACTCTACAACCAGGGAGTTTCAGCCACACACACTACTACATAAGGTAAGATGGGACCATCTCAACACCTACCAGCTACTATAGCCACTGCTTTCATGATGCATAGTATACAGTAACAGGCCACAGAACACTTTCAAAATGTTTATTACTATCCAAGAATGGACAGATTCTTCTGCTTTTTCACTTTAAAAGTGCAGGACAGATCACATCTGCTCTGCCAGACACTTACAGGGTAAGAAGGGTAAAATAAGCTGTAAATAGGGAATTAATTGCTTAGTAGCTTGATTGTGTGTGATGATGATGATTATGACCACAGCTCTTAGATCATGATGGCTGCCAGAACACATTGTTAGATGGAAAATCACCTAAATGTTTTGGCTGGGTACATTCATGGTTCTATTTCCTGAGCATCTGCAGGAAAGGAGTCACAACTCCGGAAATGAGTAATGTTTGTGACCAGCTTCCTATGCAATGTGTTGCTCAAAATTTATATTTTTTCAAACGTGATATTCTGTCTAAAGCTGCCTGACCTGTTCATTGACTAAGGTCATAAAGTGACTGTTCACATGTAGTCGAACTGCATTAACATTTTGGTAATTTAGCAGATGCTTTTATCCAGCGCAACTTACATGGACAATTAGCGTTAAGTGCCTTGCTCAAGGCACATCTCGTCCACTCTGGGATTTGAAAAAGCGTCATTTCGGTTACTGGCCCAATGCTCTTAACCACTAGGCTACCATAAAATGAAGCGACTTTCCTGTTTAGTCAAATTGCAGATTAGCACCTTCTGTCTTGGTGACATATTTCAACAAGATAGATTGAAGTACAACACGCATCCAACAGCAATTTATTTAAATTCAACAGTAGACTTGATAAGTTTGGTTAAGTCAATAACTATTCTGAATGAGTTCTGGCACCTCCCTAGCCTCAGGAGGAACTTTGAATTTCATGAAAAGGAGAATAAACAGTGAAAGCGCCTGCAGGTACTGTAGCCAAACCCAGCAGCAGTTTTAACTCTAAGGCCATTTATCTTTTTGAGTACATTCCTAAAATACCCTTTATTCTAAATGTATGGTACCTACAGAGGATACCCAGGCTCTATTGTGTAAATACTATTCTCTCATTTGTAAAGTTCTTGATTACATGACCAGAACCCTAGTTATAGTCCATAACTGGTTGTCCTTTTTTTTTTTAAGTCACAAGGTCTGGAAAAACCTCCCATTGTATACACAGCTTCATGCATTTCTCCTACTGTAGGTCTCCTACCATCCAATGGGTGTCAGGAACTGTAGAAGCATACTTGCTTATTTATATGTAAGGCACTCCTCCCATTCAGTGGGTGTCCCAACAGAAGGAACCACATGCCTCCCATTTCTATGTAAGGAACTAACTCTCCACTGTAACTCCGCAGAATGCCTTTAGGAGGAGGAAATAAGTGTGGCTGCTGCCAGAAGACTGTGTACTTCGCTGAGGAAGTGCAGTGCGAGGGGAAATATTTCCACAAGTCCTGCTTTCTGTGCAGTAAGTGATCTGCATGAGGTCATCCCGTTCTTTCGTAAACCACATTGACGACTAATGTACCAATTATTCTGAGCTGACATTAAGAGCTCATGATGGAATGTGAAGTATTTGGCACTCGGAGGAAGCGGAGAATCCAAAGGTTCTCGGTTCTTGCTAGCATGTCCTTATTTGGAGAGGGAGAAATGGCTCTGTCACAGGCCTTGTATGGGAGAAAAGGTACCAGAGTGATCTGGCTCAGATGAGTGTTTGTTAACTATGCACCTCTCTTGCCCCCAGAGTCAGAATGTTAAACTAACACTGTGGTGATACCATAATGTCTTTGCAGTGACTCAGACTCTAAAGAGTCAAATGTCTGCAACTACATGGCCTGTTGCTGAAAAACATAACACAAAATGACCTCCAATTGGAAGACTGTTAGTATTGGTGTGTAGCTTCTAAACTGCTTGTGTTGCTGATATGGCACAGCATTGACCAATCGGTTCAATGCCACTAAATCGGTCTGCCTCTCCCTGCCTAAAATATTCTGCTCCTAGTGGCATGTAAGAAGAACCTGGACAGCACAACGGTGGCCTGCCATGTGGATGAAATCTACTGCAAATCCTGCTACGGCAAGAAGTATGGGCCAAAAGGCTATGGCTTTGGTGGGGGAGCAGGCACCCTGAGCATGGACACAGGGGCACATCTTGGAATCAAACCTGAAGAGTAAGGAAGTAATCTTAAGCGTTGTATGTACTCTCCATACCAATAGGTCTACCAGGGCTTTTTCCACAGCACTGCTGATATTCATCATTCCCTTCTAATAAGGGGCTGATTTAAAGCCTGGGAGAACATTACATTAATTAATCAATTAGGCATAAAGGAAAACCTGCAGACCTTGAGGACTGACTTGAATGCTGTTCTATGTAGTTTAATCATAACAAATCTAACCACAGTGCTAGGTGTTAGTCATTACATATCCAGTAAGACGGTCCGTTTGTTCATCAACAGGCAGGCAGCCCACCGCCCCACCAACAACCCCAACGCCTCAAAGTTGGCGACTAAGTTTGGCAGCTCAGATGTGTGCCCGCGCTGCGCCAAGGCTGTGTATTCTGCCGAGAAGGTGCTCGGAGGTGGAAATGTAAGTCAGCGTTTTGGGCTGATCCTGTCTTTTGAAAGGGGGAGAGCTACATTATGGGTAATCTCCTGAACATCATGGGGCGGTATCCCGGACACAGATTAAGTCTAGTCCTGGACTAAAAAGCACTTAAAGGAGATTCTCCATTGAGCCTGCTGTCCAGGACTAGGCTTAATCTATGTCCGGGAAACCGCCCATATATCTAACAGTACTAATGGCCGTACTGTGTCAACGGCTGCTGTGGCAGTGGGTCAACTGAAATGCATGATTAGGGATATCTTATCTGTGTTCAAATAGTGTAATGTGAAGGAGAAATACCAGTTATTGTTGACATACTGTATCTGTGCAGCCCAGTGCTGAGACGACACTTTTCCTAATCTGTCTTTTCCAGTCCTGGCACAAGCTCTGCTTCCGCTGTAGCAAGTGTGGGAAGGGGCTGGAATCAACCACTGTGGCTGACAAAGATGGAGAAATTTACTGTAAAGGTGGGTGTACTATTTCTGAACTTCTACTGTAAATGCAGCGAAACAGAATTTAAATAACCTAGAGAATGCAAATACTGTAGCATCTGTTATCAATTTATCTCCCTTTGTATTATATACATATCAAGTATACTACCTTTTCATCCACAGCATGTTATGCCAAGAATTTTGGTCCAAAGGGCTTTGGTTTCGGCCAGGGGGCAGGAGCTCTGGCACATGCTCAGTAGGGCTCAGGCCTCCTCGGACTCCTAAACATTTGGACTGCAAATCCCTGGATTCCCCAGTCAACCTGTGTTTAATCCTGCGATCTCATTCCAACTACTGGCAGAGGCTCACGCAGTGCACAGTTTACTTATGTGCTTACCTTACCAGCGGTGTTAGCTGCTCATGTTTTTTCTAAGATGAGGTTAATACTCTGCATTTTTTTGTAACCACTGAGAGAACCAAGATTTACCAGCTTGTTCATTTTGGCCTAATAAACTCCTTTTTGCAATTTGAATATACACCAAGTGAGTCAGTTTTTATTGACGGTAAGATGGACACACCCTGGTTTTGTTTGGCAGTTGGTGAGTTTGCTTAATGGGGCAATTTATCAGAGGCAGAGTGAAAGAAGAAAATCATAAAGTATTGTAGTCCAAGGCTATGAATTCTGAAGACTTGCATTGATCTTATCCTATGAAATGTACTGTATCAAATACTGTGCACATTAAAAGGTAACAAACTAAGAGGAAGCATTGAATTAGAATATGGGATCATTGTTTGGGAAATAAGCTTGCATGACAACCGCGCATCTGGCAACAAACAACCCGATTTTGAAATATTTTGGACATCAGAGCAACCTAGAGGGAGTCAGAAAAGGAGGTGCATATGATAGGTAAGCTATACAAAACCTTGCTGAGAGTAACTGACAGTCTCTTAGAAGAGAATTACTATTGGAACCAACATTTAAGTTTAGTTTGTTGGCACAAGATGGCGGGAAGATCTGAGCATAATAGTATTACAGTTAACAATGTCTGCTTAATCCAGTAAAAAACGAATGTAAATTTATCCACAGACAAGTGTGAAACTGACTCAAGCCACACATTCTGTAAATGTTAAAGTCCCAAATATATGGGCAGAGCTAGAAAGTTGTCTGTCAGAGGTATTACAATTTAAACTTTCAATCCGTCTGCATATTTCAAGAAATGGCATATGGGTGTGTTGCGAGAGGCCAATAGGCTGGGTGATTCACGTCTCCATCTTAAACACGTGTACTTAACCTGGAAATCAATGTGCCATAATTAATACAATGGGAAAAATCAAATGATTTAAAATAGTTGGTACCGTTTAAGGCCATGAGTCAACCATTGTCATTTGATGGGGGGGGAGAGCTGTCTGGGTTAGTTATTAGAACTATTTTACCCACTGCAAAATGCAACTGGGTCAATATAGAATTCCACTCATACAAAAAGTGGAATTCCTTTTCAATTCAGACAGTGGTTGCATTGCAAGTGTTATGTTTTATTTGAATTATAATTGGAGGGGAATTCAGACCCGAGATACTTGGAACTTAATTCCCTTTTCACACTTCTCTCCAAGCATTCTGACTAACTTAAGCATGAGGAAATGCATGTGCCAGCCATTTGTGGTGGAGATGACAGAAATGGAGGTGTGGTAGATCTGTCTACCATAGGAAGCTATATAAGGACAGGCCCATTGTAATGGCATTAATAGGACAGTATCAAACACATTTGACTGTTCTATTTATGCCATTACAATGAGCCCATCCTATAGCTCCTCCCACCAGCCTCTGGTGTATACAGATACATGTTCTGCTCTTGACATATGCTGCGGTCATAAAAATGTGGGATGGTGGTATTTACCACACACAACTGGGAAATCTACTTGAACACCCCTCCAACTGGTAATTAGTGGGAAACTTGTTTATCGTCCCTGCGCTCCAGTTTCTTCCACATGCTGATGTCACCTAAGGAAATTACATCGAACAGTACTTTCGGCAGTTAAATGCAACAAAACATTCATTATAAAAAGCTAACTAATATGATTTTAACTAACACTTGTTTACAGGCATGATAACAGTACTGTTAGTTTGTGGTTGATGCAGCTTGTTGGGCATTATCCAATCAGCATTTCTCAAATAATTAAAAGCATGTGAATGCATCCAACTGGTATTTATTACTTTCCCACATGGTTATGAACGCAGCATTAATTCCCTAATAATTCCACCACTTTACACAAGGTCAAGCGAACCTGTGTTGCAAGTGGAAAAACTTTTTTTTCTGGTAGAAATAATGGCATTCTCCATGCACTGTAATTAATAGATTGATAAACGCTAGCTAAATGGGTAATCTGTTTGGATAAGGGGATTGTAAATATAGGCTAAATGACAATTGGATATATTTTACCTTGTGATTTCTGGAGATACAGTAGAGTATGAAATGTGCCTTTATGCAGAATTTAATGTATGGCTTTATAATTTGCAGATATTATATTTAAAAACACAATGGCATGACCAGTAATACTTCACATTTGTATTATCTAGAATGTTTAAATCATGGAATTCGATTATTTAATAATTAGTACTTATGTTAGTAATTTAAAACGATATCAATGGTTTTAATCATACGCACCGACTTTTCCTATAACGCAATGAACAAATTCAGTTTGCGCCTGTGACAGTTATCGAGTGCCATGTGTTCGATACCAAATCTCATGGTTTATTTGAATCCTTTTTACGGTAATTTAGCTAACAGAAATTGGAAACGCAACACCTAACCCAAACCTCAATCGCCATGTTTTTCAAAATGTCCAAGAAATGATTCCAGTGGGCACGTGACTTGTATCTGCTCTGTGATTGGATGATACAGACCGCAATTCTGTTCGGGATATGTAGTTTGTTTGTCCCCTAACGCTGGTATGTACTGTATACAGTCTTGTACCCTTGACTCTTCCTTCATTTATCAGGTTTTTTTAAGCAATTTAAGTTATTTTGAATGAATGGTTCACCCCAGAGATAATTGTACATCTTCAACATTTGGAAACCATGCTACCAGCATGTTGTTGAAATGTGTATGCTAAAAATAAGTCGGTGCTCCAGTTTTCCAAAACCACAACTGAAGAAAGAGAGACACAACCCATCTGAGCCCTATTAAATTGATTCAGTGCGTGCAAAGGAGCCACACCCGCTACACGCAATAGCGCCTCTTCAACCTCAGGAGCCTTAAGAAATTTGGCTTGGCAAAAAAAAACATTGATCTGATTTTGACAGAGATGGATTCCATACCTATGACAATGTATTGCAACGGTTTAGTCATAATCCTCTCTGTGTACATGGGCTGCTCGTTTCCATGCAACAGTCAAACAAATCGACAGCACTTTGGTCGAAATTAAAATCAGCTGTCATGCGATGCATCAGTAGGCCTAGTTCTCAAGTGACAGAAATCACAACTGACAGTCTCCTTATTGCCTGGTACAACAGGCAACCATAAATGGGAGATAGGCCTACTTGCTTCTAGACAAAAAAAACAGCTGGAGCATAACAATCGATTTAAATTTCAGGCCTGCAAGTTTGCAGCAATTTCACATTTTATCCAGGGGTGCAGAGAAGATATAGCAATTGTATAACTAATTTCATGCAATTTTTTGTAGCGGCCGCAGCCCCCTAAATGGTCGCTTATGTCGAGGGCTGGCCCTGCGCACATCCATAAAAGCAAACCAAGCACTTAAGCATCCGACAACCCAATCAGAGTGGTAGAATCAGATGGTGATACACTGGTCTATGTATAGTTGGCAGGACCCTGCTATTGTGTGGTGGATATGATTGCATTCCTTTCATCAACTGCGGGGCTTAACATTGTCTGCAGTTAATGTTCTAATCAGGCCGTGGGGGCCTGCTGTTCTCAGGGGGCAGCGTGTGTCTGCAATACCTTTCTCATTACCAGCCAACAGAGATCTGAAATACAGGGTGAATACAGCCCAGGACCGGCTCCAGGCATAAGCGAAATAAGCGGTCACTTAGGGCTCCAGGACGCTAGGGAGCCCCAGACCAACAAAATTACTCAACTTACTGTTGAGAGTTAGAATTGCAGGACATTTGCTTTAAAACTGCAACATTTTCTCTACACCCCATGGCAAAATATGTACAATTGTATGAAATGTGTTCTAAAATTGCTAAATGTTCTCTTCACCCCATGGCAAAATGTGTAGAATTGCAGGAAATTAACTTTAAAACTAACATGTCTCTCTGCCGTCAAGAGGGGGCCCACTAAAATGTTTTGCCCGCGAGGTGGGGGAGGGGAGGGGAGGCAACCAAATCTCGCATTGGGCTTTTATCAAGGCTCCATCATAGTCAGAAAATAGTAAAAAGCAGTTCCTCCACTTGGTATTCATTGCTGGCTGTTGAAGTTACTGGCACTGTCCCCAACCAACAGTAAGACTGGGCAGGGTCTTCGCAGTAAAACTGACATGATCCTTTGTAGGTTAGTTGATAGAACATAGAGCTTGTAATACCAGAATAGTGGGTTCAATTCCCAGGACCACCCATACATAAAATCTATGGACACATGACTGTAATTTGCTTTGGATGAAAGTGTTTGCTAAATGGCATTATATTATTGTGATACTTGATAAGGAAAGTGTCTGTCCCCACCTGGCACAACACACAGCCCACTAACACAATGTGTTATCACTTAGCAGCTGCTGGATCATGACCTATGGTACCAACACCACTGGAAAGTTCAGCATCATAAGCATTGGATAAGGGAGACCACTAGGGTGTGTGTGTGTGTTCTATTTAGGGGTCCCAGTGACGGGCAGGAGGGACAATGGGAGGCTGAGTTAAATACTCTGGTGCATTCTTCTTCCCATCACTCTGAGCCTCTACAGGACATCTCCAACCTCAGCAGAGAAAGGTAAGACTGGGCTCCTCTCTGAATGTGATATTGTGTAGACAATGCTTAGAGCTTTTCTGTATTTCCTGAATTTGAGGTTTTCAGGTCTGATAATTGCGGAACATTATTCATTGTAATATTTGTTATTATCGGTGTATTTCCGTATGTATTTTTTTAAACTATTGAACTATTTTGAAAACATCTCACATACTTTTGGATTCTATTTACAGATGCTCAAAATTAAACTGTAAATCAGTAGCAAATCTAAATAAACATTTTAGGATAGGGCTATTAGAAAAATCTGGACTCAATTGATGTTTTCCGTCTTTTATTTGTATTTATTTTTACAATTCGTTAGTTTAGAAAATGTATTTATCAATTTCGGTTTCCAACTTATTTGAGTTTTCTAATGTCTCTTTTGTTTTATTCAATTGTCTTTTATTTTGGGAAATAATATTTTCTGAGATTGTTTTACAGGTTTTTCTATGTTTTACCAATTATTTCTATAAAGTATTCCACACTGGTTTCCATTGACTAATCATTTACACTGGATTCCCATCTAAACTGGACACTGCAACATTCCTTTATGGAATTAGGAATTCTAAAAAAGAACTTCCCAAATCCAGACCTCCTGGTCTATTTGTGGAGCATTATCCAGTGAAAATAAGCAGGAGAAAGCCAGGATTGTTATCTGTCTGGAATAGTTACCATGCCAGGGCTGATGCACGTCTCTCCCCTTGTCTGCAATCACTTTCTTTTGGGGGGGAGTGCCACTGTCAGCAGAGAGAGGCGGCAGGGGGATGGGTCGCAGGCCCCAGGCTCCAAGCCAGAGGGTCAGATGTAGAAGTGGGGACTGGTGATGTAGACCACTTGGAGCCCTGAGCGACCACTTAACCTGCTGATAATGTACTGTAGTAGTTGGAGAAAAACAACCCATGGCTAGATAGTAAACAACTATGACCAAATGGAAACATGCTCTATAGTTCATTTAGCAAAATAAGGAATGAATAACAACAAAAAAAGCTATTATTTAGGTGTTTTTCAGTCATATTACATGAGTATGATAGTTACTTTTCATAAAGTTGACAAAACACTGTAGAATAAGGCAATTACTTTGTGTTGCATGTCAGTACATTGAAAGCTATGATGATATATCAAGGGAAGTGAAATGGGAGACATAAGTACCATAGGCTTACAGGTGCAAATGGTTTCTCTTGTCAAGTTCCTCTAGAAACATAGGTCTTATTTTTGTCTTCTAGGGGAATCTACATGGCCAAGATGCCAGAGCAAGTGTAAGTGTATTCTTTTCCAGTGAACCCCTTCATGAAATCAAATCAAATCAAATTTATTTATATAGCCCTTCGTACATCAGCTGATATCTCAAAGTGCTGTACAGAAACCCAGCCTAAAACCCCAAACAGCAAGCAATGCAGGTGTAGAAGCACGGTGGCTAGGAAAAACTCCCTAGAAATGCCAAAACCTAGGAAGGTTAGGCAGCAAGTCAGCACCTCAGGTGGACTGGGGACAGCAAGGGCTCAGCAAGTCCTCCGAGAGAGAAAAAGAAAGAGAGAAAGAGAGAGAGAGAATTAGAGAGAGCATACTTAAATTCACACAGGACACCAGATAAGACAGGAGAAGTACTCCAGATATAACAAACTGACCCTAGCCCCCTGACACATAAACTACTGCAGCATAAATACTGGAGACTGAGACAGGAGGGGTCAGGAGACACTGTGGCCCCATCCGATGATGGGCCAAACAGAGATGGGATGGGTCAGACAGCACATGCCAGTTATCTTTAGAAACACTAACAATGACTGCCTGATAAATTCTGTGTGCCACATTAGGAAGTATTTCAAATACTTGATCTCTTATGCTAAATTATGTTTACACTAAAATGTGTTTTTTCTTTACAGACAAGAGGTGAGATTTCTCTAATTCTATTGCATAAATGCCAATGAACACGGATTAAGTGAGACATTAATTCTACTGTCAATCTATGACTAACTTAATCAAATTGATTCATCTTTTTGAAGCGAAAGTCGAAGATCTCGGCCTCCCGTAAGCTCATGCTAAAGGTGAGTCTATAGCCACACTATGACCACAGCAATAACACTTGACTGTTTGGCAACTACCTCAGTCATATGAGGCCATACGTTTGAAATATTTAAATGTGTTTTCAGAGCTTAATGGTGGCCAAGGCGAAGGAGGAGATTGAGCAGGAGATTGTGGATAAAGAGGAGGAGAAGGAGAGGTATCTGGCAGAGAGAGCACCCACCTTACAGACTGGTGGCATGTCCTTTGCTGAGCTCCAGGTACTCCCATCCATACACACATTCAGTAAACCTATTGACTACATTGACCTGGGTACTAATTCATTGCAAAATTCAAATTTCCCCAACAGGAGTTATGTCGGGAGTTACATGCCAAGGTTGACGTGGTGGATGAGGAGCGATATGACATTGAAGCCAAAGTCATGCACAACACCAGAGAGGTACAGTGCCTACTGTACCTCTCTGCCGCTTGAAACATACCTTCTAAATGTGGTTCATACTGTATATCCACGACATGGTCGACTCCAAGGGCTAACTTTAAAGACGGTGTAATCTGAGATATCTTTTGTGTAGCCCATAGAGAAAGAAGCCATTTTAGTTGTATCTCTAGGATGGGGTCTACCTTTTCTTTCCACCTGTCATGTAGATCAAGGACCTGAACATCAAAGTTTTGGATCTGAGGGGGAAGTTCAAGCGGCCCAGCCTGAGGAGGGTAAGGGTCTCTGCTGACGCCATCTTGCGCTCCCTCCTGGGCTCCAAACACAAGGTCTCCATGGACCTTCGGGCAAACCTCAAGTCAGTCAAGAAAGAGGACACAGAGAAGGTAAGTAGAGTTTTTCCTGGTAGATTTAATGTGTCCTCATAAGATCAAAGGCAGCAGGTAATAAATAGTGTGATGCAACGATGAGTTTTGCTAAGTTTGTATAATATACTGCCTGGAGCTTTATTTAAATTGTCAATATTTCCCCCAACCGGTGGTAATCTATACATCAATGACAGGAGCTAACAGTTTGTTCTTGTAACTTGAAGCTGACCAGGCTGATAAGCTGACACACTGACATCCTACTGACATGGTAGTGACTGCCATTGTGTGTACACTCTGCAGGAGAAGACAGTGGAGGTGAGTGACTGGAGGAAGAACGTGGAGGCCATGTCTGGCATGGAGGGAAGGAAGAAGATGTTTGACGCAGCCAAAGGCACCCCTCAGTAGACAGAGAGGAGAATACTCTAAATGTTTCCTTCATTTCTATTCATCCTGAACATTCAAAATGTGTTAATGGTTTAAAGTCTCGTTTCAGTGGCACTACAATGCTTGTGTTTATTGTTTAACAAGGCTTACACAGTACGAGCTGTATGCTGCTACAATCACAATGTTCTGCCTCATCCTCACTGTTAATATTGACCTGAGAAGAAATTTTAGAGTAAATGATAGTTCATGCAATTCCACTCATTTTGACATGAGGCAGATAAATAATTTTGCAGATTTAAAGCTTATTTGCTTGCCTGACACCTGAATTTAATTATCAATCGCGTCATACATTGTCTGAGACTAGACGTCGATTGGGCTGATGCCAAAATGAGGGGCGTTGTAGAAAACAAATTCATCGGCGATTGGATCAGCTCCAACCAATCTGAGTATCAACGTTGACAAGGTCATCATGCAGGGCAGTTTTGGCCCGACACTTTCTGGGACCAATCAGAAAGGTCAGAATGTGGTCGCATTCTACAAGACGTCAGGGAGGAAAGCAAATCTAGACTGATCGTGAAGAAGAAACGCTAGTGGGTGTGACGTTTGGCCAGAGGGATGTGGATGGGTAGTCAGGCTACTACTGTGCTGCAATTCTACACATTTTGCCATGGGGTGGAGACAACTTTTTGGTGAATGTGAGATAGTGAGAGCGACTGACAAAATCATAAACTGGTTACCAATGTAATTAGAGCAGTAAAAATAAAAGTTTTGTCATATCTGTGGTATATGGTCTGATATACCACGGCTGTCAGCCAATCAGAATTCAGGGCTCAAACCACCCAGTTTATAATGGCCAACGGGTGGGTCTAATCCTGAATGTTTATTGGTTAAAAGCGCATTCCAGTCAGTGTCAATTCCACAAGTTACCACCGGCTAAATCTGTGACGTTAAAATGCCTATTTACTCTGTTCTATCTGACTGTGCAATCCACTGTCTCATCAGCCCAGCTAGGAAAGTTATAAACTTGATCTCCACTATAAAAAGCATCAAGACATTATCTCACATTATTTTATACTAACATTTAGTTTTCAACAGTGGGGATTTGTATAAACCTTGCTGTCCGTCTCTCCAACATTTGCAACACTGTTTCAATATTAGAATTCAATCTCCAGCTGTCCCATAGTAATGAACGTGTAGGGGTTGGGAGTCGGGACAGGACAGACAGGCAGCGTTTCTCAGCCAGTCGAAATCATGAATCAACTGGCATAATTTTAATGGAAAGAAATGTCAATTGAAAAAGGTCAAACAAATTGAAGTGAAGCTAGTTCGCAGTCTTTCCAGCTTCAGTTTGAACTTATTGAACTTATTGTATTGTGCTGTGTTGTTGGCTAGCTCCTCTGAACAACAGTGTCCTGACGAGAAAGCACATTTTGTATGGCAGGCGAATTCACTCCTCGTTAGCTCATTGTTAATCAAATTAAATCAAAGTTTATTTGTCACGTACGCCGAATACAACAGGTGTCGACCTTAAAGTGAAATGCTTACTTAAAGGCTCTAACCAATAGTGCAAAATAGGTATTAGGTGAACAATAGGTAAGTAAAGAAAATGAAACAACAGTAAAAAGACAGGCTATATACAGTGGCAAGGTTATAAAAGTAGCAAGGCTACACACAGACACCGGTTAGTCAGGCTGATTGAGGTAGTATGTACATGTAGATATGGTTAAAGGGACTATGCATATATGATGAACAGAGAGTAGCAGTAGCGTAAAAGAGGGGTTGGGGGGGTCACACAATGCAAATAGTCTGGGTAACCATTTGGTTACCTGTTCAGGAGTCTTATGGCTTGGGGGTAAAAACTGTTGAGAAGCCTTTTTTTTCCTAGACTTGGCACTCCAGTACCACTTGACATGCAGTAGTAGAGAGAACAGTCTATGGCTGGGGTCTTTGACTATTTTTAGGGCCTTCCTCTGACACCACCTGGTGTAGAGGTCCTGGATGGCAGGCAGCTTAGCCCCAGTGATGTACTGGACCGTACGTACTACCCTCTGTAGTGCCTTGCGGTCGAGAGGTCGAGCAATTGCCGTACCAGGCAGTGATGCAACCAGTCAGGGTGCTCTCGATGTTGCAGCTGTAGAACCTTTTGAGGATCTCAGGACCCGTGCCAAATCTTTTTAGTTTCCTGAGGGGTAATCGGCTTTGTCGTGCCCTCTTCACGTCTGGCAACGAATATGTAACAAGGGCCAGCCAACGAGAGCATACAGGTCGCTGTGGTGGGTGGTATATGGGGCTTTGGTGACAAAACGGATGGCACTGTGATAGACTGCATCCAGTTTGCTGAGTAGAGTGATGGAGGCTATTTTGTAAATGACATCGCCAAAGTCGAGGATCGGCAGGATAGTCAGTTTTACGAAGGTATGTCTGGCAGCATGAGAGAAGGATGCTTTGTTGCGAAATAGGAAGCCGACTAGATTTAATTTTGGATTGGAGATGTTTAATATGAGTATGGAAGGAGAGTTTACAGTCTAGCCAGACACCTAGGTGTTTGTAGTTGTCCACATATTCTAAGTCAGAACCGTGTGGGCAGTGGGCAGCGATCGGGTGAAAAGCATGCATTTAGTTTTACTAGCGTTTAAGAGCAGTTAGAGGCCACGGAAGGAGTGTTGTATGGCATTGAAGCTCGTTTGGAGGTTTGTTAACACAGTGTCCAAAGAATGGCCAGATGTAAACAGAATGGTGTCGTCTACTTAAAGATGGATCAGGGAATCACCAGCAGCAGGAGCAACATTGTTGATATATACAGAGAAAAGAGTCGGCCGGAGAATTTAACCCTGTGGTACGCCCATAGAGACTGCCAGAGGTCTGGACAACAGGCCCTCCGATTTGACACACTGAACTCTATCTGAGAAGTAGTTGGTAAACCAGCGAGGCAGTCATTTGAGAAACCAAGGCTGTTGAGTCTGCCGATAAGAATACAGTGATTGACAGAGTCGAAAGCCTTGGCCATGGCGATGAAGATGGCTGCACAGTACTGTCTTTTATCGAAGGCGGTTATAATATAGTTTAGGACCTTGAGCGTGGCTGAGGTGCACCCGTTACCAGCTTGGAAACTGGTTTGCACAGCGGAGAAGGTGTGGTGGGCTCAAAATGGTCAGTGATCTGTTTGTTATCTTGCTCTTATTCTCCATGGACTTTACAGTGTCCCAAAACTTTTGGGAGTTAGAGCTACAGGATGCAAATTCCTGTTTGATAAAGCTAGCCTTTGCTTTCCTAACTGACTGTGTGTATTGGCTCCTGCCTACCCTGAAAAGTTGCATATCACAGGGACTATTCAATGCTGGTGCAATCCGCCACAGGATGTTTTTGGTGCTGGCCGAGGGCAGTCAGGTCTGGAGTGAAACAAGTGTTATATCTGTTCTTAGTTCTACATTTTTTCAAAGGAGCATGATTATTTAAGATGGTGAGGAAATTACTTTTATAGAACGACCAGGCACATCCTCTACTGACGGGATGAGGTCAATATCCTTCCAGCATACCCGGGCCAGGTCGATTAGAAAGGCCTGCTCGCAGAAGTGTCTTAGGGAGTGTTTGACAGTGATGTGGGGTGGTCGTTTGACCGCGGACCCATAGCGGATGCAGGCATTGAGGAAGTGATCGCTGAAATCCTGATTGTAAACAGCAGATGTGTATTTGGAGGGAAAGTTGTTCAGGATAATATCTATGAGGGTGCCCTTGTTTACGGATTTAGGGTTGTACCTGGTGGTTCCTTGATAATTTGTGTGAGATTGAGGGCATCTAGTTTAGATTGTAGGACTGCCGGGGTGTTAAGCATGTCACCTAACAGAACAAACTCTGAAGATAGATGGGGAGCAATCAATTCACATATGGTGTCCAGGGCAGAGCTGGGAGCTGAGAGGGGTCTATAACAGTCGGCAACAGTGAGAGACTTATTTCTGGAGAGATTCATTTTAAAATTTGAAGCTCGAACTGTTTGGCCATAAACCTGTATGACAGAACTTTACAGGCTATCTAGCAAAAGGAACAGGTTCACATTGTCTTGAACAGACACGATATTCCCTTGTATGCCCAAGCTCTGTTACTTAAGGGCAAGGGGTTATGTCTGGACAGGGCCCACCTCAGTCTCATAACAGTAACTGCAATGGCAACTCTGTGAAGCTAGAGGACAGTGTTACCGCTGTGCTGAATTCAAAACACAGTCTAATATGAGCAATGCTGTACACTCTTAGGAAAAAAAGTGTTATCTAGAACCTTAAATTTGGCTGTCCCCATAGAAGAACCCTTTGAAGAATAATTTTTGGTTCCAGGTAGAACCCCTTTGAGTTTCCATGTAGAACCCTTTACACAGCGGGTTCTACCTGGAAACAAAAACTGTTATCCTATGGGGACAGCTGAAGAACCCTTTTGGAACCCTTTTTTCTAAGAGTGTAGGATGGTCTGTGTTCAGATTTCCGTTCAAACTTGTGGTAGGCCTGACAATGTTGCAATAGTAGCTAAGAAGAATTTATTAACTGTGGGTCGTATACTTACTTGAATTGTCTGTAACTTGGACTTTGTCCTTGGATGGAATATTTCTATGAAGAGGACATGGATTTCAAGTCAGAATTTTGCTCTGAGTTCTCAAGTTCAATTATCAAGGGATATGCAGTATTTCTAGATAATATCACTTGTATCCAGTTTTGAATTTAATCTAATTATAAGGATATGAATGAAGGTTATTATAAAGAGTTACCAATTCAGTTAAAAAGGCAAGGGGATTGTTTTTCTACAGCCACACCGGTTATTCCGTCATAATGGCCATTATTTTGTGTACTTGCTTACATAACACATACAGTGCCTAGTGAAAACCTACACACCACTAGCATAGTTTTCAGTTTTTACCGCGTTAAAATGTAATTGGATTAAATTCGATTTTTTTTCATACTTATCTACACAACCTGCTCCACAATTTCAAAATGAAATAAATAATATAGTACATTTTACATTGGATTACTGCAACTCGCTGTTGGCTGGGCTCCCTGCCTGTGCCATTAAACCCCTACAACTCATCCAGAACGCCGCAGCCCGTCTGGTGTTCAACCTTCCCAAGTTCTCTCACGTCACCCCGCTCCTCCGCTCTCTCCACTGGCTTCCAGTTGAAGCTCGCATCCGCTACAAGACCATGGTGCTTGCCTACGGAGCTGTGAGGGGAACGGCACCTCAGTACCTCCAGGCTCTGATCAGGCCCTACACCCAAACAAGGGCACTGCGTTCATCCACCTCTGGCCTGCTCGCCTCCCTACCACTGAGGAAGTACAGTTCCCGCGCAGGCCAGTCAAAACTGTTCGCTGCTCTGGCCCCCCAATGGTGGAACAAACTCCCTCACGACGCCAGGACAGCGGAGTCAATCACCACCTTCCGGGGACACCTGAAACCCCACCTCTTTCAGGAATACCTAGGATAGGATAAAGTAATCCTTCTCACCCCCCCTTAAAAGATTTAGATGCACTATTGTAAAGTGGCTGTTCCACTGGATGTCTTAAGGTGAACGCACCAATTTGTAAGTCGCTCTGGATAAGAGCGTCTGCTAAATGACTTAAATGTAATGTAAATGTAATTTTCTAAATTAATGTACAAAATAAAATGCCTTGACTGCGTATGTCTTCACACCACGGAATTAATACTGTACTTGGTGGAAGGGGTGCAAGGGGTGTGTAGATTTTCACTGTAGGTCACATAACATCTCCATACATATATCATGGGACGTGAGACAAAGCTGGCCTCCGCTTTCTGAAGGTCCTACAGGCTCCCAAAAGTGTGTCAGAAATCTCACGCCAAACAACCTATAAACAACCAGAGGGCAGAAACACACACTATAAACAAAACCTTTGAAAGGCTGTGTCCTTTAGGCGGTGTGAGACATGTGCTGAATCATAATTACATGTTAGATCTGATACGTGTGGGGTCTCATATTAATATAGAATGTTGGTTTCTATTAAAAGGTTTGCCAGGGAGATAAAGAGTGCTGTAAACATGTTGTTGCAAGTTAGCAGAGAGGAATAAGATACTGAACAATGGAGGTGCAGCAGAGGATTCGGCAGTTCAAGTGTGTGAAGAACAGAACTAAGTCTATACCCTTCAACTGCAGTAGTACAATACTCTCCAATCCAAATGGAATATATAGCTAATTATAAACCGAGTAGTTTGGGTCCTGGATGCAGATTGGCTGAAACAGCATTCCAGCCGTGTGTATATCAGACAATAAACCATGGGTATGATGCAAAACTACTTGTTTACTGAACAGAAATAGGCCTATGCCCATCAACTGCAGTGTAACAATACTCTTTAATCCAATTGGAACATTTATTTTCTAATCTGACTGTTGGTTTAATCTTACTGTTTGTTCCAAATTGGAAAATATTCTATACACTCTTAGAAAAAAAGGTTCTAAAAGGGTTCTTCGGCTGTCCCCATAAGAGAACCCTTTGAATAACCCTTTTTGGTTGCAGGTAGATGTCACACCCTGACCTTAGTATTCTTTGTTTTCTTTGTTATTTTAGTTAGGTCAGGGTGTGACATGGATGATCTATGTGTTTTTAGTCTTGTCTAGGGGTTTTGTATGTTTATGGGGGTGTGTCCTATCTAGGTGTTTTTGTAAGTCTACGGTTGCCTAGATTGGTTCTCAATTAGAGGCAGCTGTCTATCGTTGTCTTTGATTGGGAACCATATTTAGGCAGCCATATTTTGTGGGTGATTGTTCCTGTTCTAGTGTTAGTGTGCACATTACGGGACTGTTTCGTCTTTGTTCCGGTTTGTTGTTTTGTTCGGTGTTTAAGTATTACTATTAAATATGGATTATCATCACGCTGCATCTTGGTCCTCTCTTTCACTCGAAGACAGTCATTACAGTAGAACCATTTTGGTTCCATGTAGGACCCTTTTCACAGAGGATTCTGCGTGGAAACAAAAAGGGTCCTCCTATGGGGACAGACGAAAAACCTTTTTTGGAAGCCTTTTTTATAAGAGTATGCAAGTTGTTGCCAATGATTAACTGATTAGCAGATTAAGCAGATCAACTATCCATTTGATGAGAGTCACAATTCATAATCATAAACTATAATGACCCATAAATCTAGATATGTCCAATTAGTTCCCTAATGCTACACTCTTAGAAAAAAGGGTTCCAAGAGGGTTCTTCGGCTGTCCCCATAGGAGAACCCTTTTTGGTTTCAGGTAGAACCATTTTTGGTTTCAGGTAGAACTCTGGGTTCCATGTTGAACCCTCCTGCCTTGATTTACCTTTTGCCTGCCCGTTGTACTACTCGTACTATCTGCCTCCTGTGTCTGCATCATGGGTCTTAGCCTGAGCCGTGATAGTATGATATGGCCAAGACTAACCCAGTAGACTCGGACCAGCTCCGCAACGTTGTCTCCTCCCAAGTGTGGCAGACTACGTAGTGGATTTTTGCACGTTGGTGGCTGAGAGTGCCTGGAAACCGGAAGCCTTTTTCGACACGTTCCTTCATGGATTGTCGGAGGTTAAAGACAAGCTTGCAGCCCGGGAGCTTCCAATGGCCCTCGTCTCCCTCATCACCTTGACCTTCCGGATATGCGGCTACGGGAATGTTGGAAGGAGAGGAGGTCTGTTCCCAGTCACACTCGCTCATCCACTGCTCCCACCTCGTGGCTGCACTCATCTGGGGTATAGAGATCCACTTCCTTATGGGGGAGGTCTGGCTAACCGGATGTTGGTCCCAGACTCTGCCAATTCCCCGGTCCTGGAATGGGCACATTCCTCGAGACTGACCTGCCATCCAGGCTCCCGTCGGACACTGGCTTTCATCCAACAACGCTTTTGGTGCCTTCCATGGTTCCTGATGTCTCCGCATTTGTCTCAGCCTGCACTGTGTGTGCACAAAATAAGACTCCACGACAGCTCTGGCTGGCCTTCTTCAACCACTCCCTGTTCCTCACGGCCCCTGGTCCCATATATCCCTGGATATTGTCACGGGTTTCCACCGTCAGATGACAACACCACAATCCTGATGGTGGTGGATAGGTTTTCTAAAGCAGCCCATTTTATTCCCCTTCCAAAGTTAACCTCAGCCTAGGAGACTGCTCAGTTCATGGTGCAGCACGTCTTCCGGATCCATCGACTTCCGGTCGACATGGTCTCCGATCGTGGTCATAAGTTCTTGTCCCAGTTCTGGAAGGTGTTCTGCACCCTCATTGGGTCGTTGGACAGCCTGTCCTTTGGTTTTCACCCCCAATCTAACGGCCAGTTGGAGCAAGCCAATCAGGACCTGGAGACGGTTCTTCGTTGCCTCGTCTCCGCCAACCCCACCACCTGGAGCCAGCAACTTGTGTGGGTGGAATACGCCCTTAACACCCTTCCCTGCTCGGCCACTGGTCTCTCACCATTTGAGTGTTCCTTGGGATATCATTCCCCCCTTTTCCCTGAGCAAGAGAAAGAAGTCAGCATATCCTCTTTCCAGATGTTCGTCCACCGCTATCGCCGTACCTGGAAGAGAGCCCGGGCCACTCTTCTGAAGACCACATCCAGGTATCGTAACAGACGGATTACCGCCAGACACCTGCTCCCCGCTATCAGCTTGGGCACAGGGTATGGCTTTCCACTCGGGCCCTGCCCCTCCGGGAGGAGTCCTGGAAACTTTCCCCCTGTTCCATCGGCCCTTTCCCCATCTCTAAAATCCTTAGCCCCTCTGCTGTTTGTCTTCTGTTGCCCCGCACCCTCTGTATACATGCCACGTTTCATGTGTCTAGGATTAAACCTCTACCTCCCCAGCCCTTGGTCTCCTGTCTCCTCTTGTCCTGTCAAGTCCTACCAGCGTGTTGCCCTGTTTCCTGTGCTCTAGTTTTTGTTTTCTCCTAGTCCTCCCAGTTCTGACCTTTCTGCCTGTCCTGACCCTGATCCTGCCTGCCATCATGTACCTGCTTGACTCTGATTTGGATTACGACTCTTTGCCTGCCTTGACTTACCTTTTGCCTGCCCCTTGTACTATAATAATCTGAAACGTTTAGTATCCACCTCATGTGTCTGCATCTGCGTCTTAGCCTGAGCCTTGATAGGTTCTCCTATGGGGACAGCCGAAGAACCCTTTTAAGTTCTACATGGCACCTAATAGTGTATCTGGTGACCTAACCAGGAAGATAGTGGCCCTGCAGCAACTCAGGTCAGAGGTGTTGACCCATGCTCTTTTGTTCTTTGAATTTGTAAAGTGATATTTCTAAGTAAGATGTTAAGATGTTCCTGTTCGAATGCTTTTCTCTCTCTCTCTGTGTGTGTGTGTGTGTGTGTGTGTGTGTGTGTGTGTGTGTGTGTGTGTGTGTGTGTGTGTGTGTGTGTGTGTGTGTGTGTGTGTGTGTAACGTGCACTTAGAGGTCAACTTAACATAGTAAGTGTACATTTCTGTGGGAGGGTGTGCTTGCTTTTGTACATTCGTGCATGTAGGGGGGCATAAACTTAATCCTTCCCTTTCCCCGCCAAACCTGACATTCATCCCTATTTGGGAGCATCTAGGGTTGTTCAGTCCCAGTCTATGTAAAAATAGACTGAAGTGAAGCCTACGGAGAACACTTGTTTACTCATTGTATGTGATGCTGGCTACCATCTGTTAGCGGGTATCTGCCCACCCATCGTAGACACAGCCAGAGAGGGCCATGTGATCCTCAACAGGGTTTAAAAGCTTATGGTTCCAACAGAGACTGGTATACAATACAATCCCACATTGTCCCCCCATCTCAAGCCCACACTGCACCACTCTGGGTAAGTCTGCATGTTGTGTGTTTACATACAGAATCAATTTCTATGCAGGAAACAATTTAACTCTTTGGCTCTATTGCTTATAGGTGGTACACTATGTAAAATAATAGGAATTACTATGCATTTTATAGATAACAGGAAATATTTACTTTGATTTTTCCATGTTACTCCACACACATTTACGCAGGTAAATTCTAAAGATGTCAGACACAGAAGAGGTTGACTATGAGTAAGTAAATGACCAGTTCATCATTTGAATCATCTGTATTCTGTCTACCAGTTGTTATTTATTTGTTGATCAATGCATGTGAGTGATTCCATAATGGAACTGGATCATAACACAATTATTTTTGATCTGTTATTCTTTCAGGGAGAAAGAACGTAAGTCATGGCATCAATTCAAATATTATCTTGGGGGAAAACAACATAACTAAATGCTGATATAACTAAATACTGTGAATTAAGACGTACTTTATGCAGTAAGGGCTCAGGTGCAGCTACAGGTATGTCAACGTTTCATCATGGGGGATAGTTAAAATCGTTTAGAATTTTATTTCATCCATTGCCAATACACAGTATATGATTTTTACAGAACGCTTAAGAATAATCTAGGCACAACTAATTGCTGATGTGAGTGTCTAAATACAGTTTAGTGTAAAATATACTTTATACTGATTTATTATTGTTTGTTTACATAGTTGTCCATGCTGCTGCTGTGTTCATGTACTGCTTTCACATGTGGCTGGTACTGAACCTAATGATCTTCCTTCTCTGTGCATGTGGTCAGAAGGAGAGGAGGATATTGTTGGTATGTATTACAAACAATATCTTTCAGAACCAGTGAATTTAGTAGGACATTATTGATTTGTCTGAATTAAAACTTTGAAGCAATTATTAGTTCTGCCACTTTGTTACCCTTTTTACACACCACAGCTTCCTCTACAGCTTGAGTCCACTAAGCCCCTGGCAACTCCACTAGAGTGCACAAATTAGCCATGGGACTACTGTATAGCTACCGCTGTGGTATAAGCTTCTGCGCCATACAGACCACTTTTTTCTTTGGCCCTCAGGTCGACCATCCCAACCCCACTTCCCTTCCTTGCCTCTGTCTCCGCCTGCCCACTAAGCATGTTCCCTGGGGAATTGTTTTATTATGATTTTTTTACTTGAAAGGTATGCTGGTGCCTGGGTTACCCATCACCTATCTCTATTTCTGTCTCGTCTTGTCGCCATGCTGTTGGGCTTCAGCGTGGCTGTCCCTGACTTCAACAAGCACATGTTTCATCCTCATGTGGAGTTCGAGTTGGTGTTATAGTGCTATGTGGGTCAGGTAGTCCAGAATAGGGGACCCTAGGGGAAAGACGCACAATGGGCCAAGATAGATATCTCGGGCCAAGATAGAACTCCTGGTGATGCGGTTCATGTTTCCCTCTAAGCGGAGCAACGGAGTCACTGTTACCGACTGCTGTGCTGTGACTGGCACTCGGACTGAGGAATGAAGGGTGACCTTTGATATTCAGGCATGAAATCCACTGACGGCAACAGCGAGAGAGCTTTAGAGAGCTGTATCCCTCTACCTGGAGTGCTGCTCACATTGAAGACACCAATCCTCACGAGGGAATAAAAGTCAGCTGTGCGGTTACACTCAGTCAATTCACAGTGTGAGAAAAGGGGTTGACAAACTGGCAGAAATAATTACTTTGATTAACAGAAAAATAGACTGCTGTCTTTAATCACTACTTTGCCTTTCTAGTTAGTGCATTGCTTATATTCCTACTCTGTATGCCCATGTCCTGGCTTTGCAACAGACGGAGGAGGAGGTAGAATGGAGTACTGCATGTGCTCATGCATGCAAGCTAGCTAGCCTAGTAACACTGACAGTAGCAACTATACATATTGTATACACACACACACACGCACACGCACACACATTTCACCTGTTTGTATTGATCCTGACAGCATGGATGTTTCAGTGAAATGTAATTCTGTATATTCTCAAGATGGAATAGGATAGTAGGGTTCAATGCTCTACATGGCTCTTGATATCAGGGCTCCCGGGTGACGCAGTGGTCTAAAGGCTGAATATCAGTGCAAGAGGCGTCACTATAGTCCCTGGTTTGAACCCAAGCTGTATCACATCCGGCCGTGATTGGGAGTCTCAAGGGGCGGCGCTCAATTGGCCCAGCGTCGTCCGGGTTTGACCCGGGGTAGGCCGTCATTGTAAATAAGAATTTGTTCCAAACTGACTTGCCTAGTTAAATAAAGGTGACATTTAAATAAAAAAAATTAGGTCAGGTTAAATTAAAGATAACAAAGTGAGCACTTTGCTCTATTTAATATTACATCCAAAACTTTATTTAGAATATGGAAGCTACAGTATTTGTTTTTTGAAAAACCACATTCTTGGTGGGAAAAAAAACATTACTGTTTGACATGCATGACGGGGCAAATTTGTTAGAAAAGCCTGTATGGATGAGGTACAACACATCCAGCAGAGGAGAGATGTGAGCAGGGGCTGGGGTGGGGTGATCAAGCAGGTCACAGACCCTTTTTCTAATCTGGTTTAGCACCGCTGTTCCCCTGGGCTTCCGTGGGTCTTATCATGGCTCAATTTCAGTCTCTGCTCTCGGCACCTTTTCACATCTGTCATAGTTGACATTGTATTGACCCTGGCTTCTTTTACCAGACGCCGAGGGGGAGCAAGAGGAAGGAGGTAGGTGAAGGCCTATCAATCAATACCGGGTTATGAAAGAATGTGTGAAAGTTACATTTGTGTGTGAAAGTTAAACATGGACCAGTTTTGGAATGTTCTGTCAAGTACATTTAATTATGTCATTAACTGAGTTCTCCTTTTTCCCACTCGGGAAGAAGGTTGGGAAAAACCTAAACCAAAGTAAGATTCAAAATTAATTTGGATAATCTGAACTCAGTTTAGGAAATATTTCACATCCAAGAGAAAACTGTTGTGTTTTGTATCATCCTCAGACCAGCCTTCATGCCTCAGACCAGCCTGGTGCCTCCCAAAATCCCAGATGGCGAGAAAGTGGACTTTGATGTCAGTTTGCCTCACTGTAGCTACACAAGTATACTGAATATAAGGACCTATACTGACCTGGAGTTGGATCAAGTTGCCCCTAACCACTGACAGATATTTTTTTATCACCTAATGGTTAAGATTAGGATGGAGTTGTAGGGGTTATCTGATCCTAGATCTGTGGTTAAGTTCAACTTCTACTTCGAGCAACTAACCATGTCCTCCCTGCATGTCTTCTCACCATGTCCTCTGACCTCTCATCCTTGAACCTGTCCTGCCTGTAGGATATCCACCGCAAGCGTATGGAGAAGGACCTGACTGAGCTGCAGACGCTTATCGAGGCCCATTTTGAGAGTCGCAAGAAGGAAGAAGAGGAGCTCATTAACCTCACTGATCGTATTGTGAGATACTGTTACATCATTCTGTATTCAGACAGCCTACAGTTACATCATTCTGTGTTCAGACAGCCTACAGTTATATCATTCTGTGTTCAGATAGCCTACAGTTACATCATTCTGTGTTCAGATAGCCTACAGTTACATCATTCTGTGTTCAGACAGCCTACAGTTACATCATTCTGTGATCAGACAGCCTACTGATACATCATTCTGTGTTCAGATAGCCTACTGTTATATCATTCTGTGTTCAGACAGCCTACAGTTATATCATTCTGTGTTCAGATAGCCTACTGTTATATCATTCTGTGTTCAGACAGCCTACAGTTATATCATTCTGTATTCAGACAGCCTACAGTTACATCATTCTGTGTTCAGACAGCCTACAGTTATATCATTCTGTGTTCAGATAGCCTACAGTTACATCATTCTGTGTTCAGACAGCCTACAGTTACATCATTCTGTGATCAGACAGCCTACTGTTATATCATTCTGTGTTCAGACAGCCTACAGTTATATCATTCTGTGTTCAGACAGCCTACAGTTATATCATTCTGTGTTCAGACAGCCTACTGTTATATCATTCTGTGTTCAGACAGCCTACTGTTACATCATTCTGTGTTCAGATAGCCTACTGTTATATCATTCTGTGTTCAGACAGCCTACTGTTACATCATTCTGTGTTCAGATAGCCTACTGTTATATCATTCTGTGTTCAGACAGCCTACTGTTATATCATTCTGTGTTCAGACAGCCTACTGTTATATCATTCTGTGTTCAGATAGCCTACAGTTACATCATTCTGTGTTCAGACAGCCTACAGTTATATCATTCTGTGTTCAGACAGCCTACTGATACGTCATCATGTGTTCAGATAGCCTACTGTTATATCATTCTGTGTTCAGACAGCCTACTGTTACATCATTCTGTGTTCAGATAGCCTACTGTTATATCATTCTGTGTTCAGACAGCCTACTGTTACATCATTCTGTGTTCAGATAGCCTACTGTTATATCATTCTGTGTTCAGATAGCCTACAGTTACATCATTCTGTGTTCAGACAGCCTACAGTTATATCATTCTGTGTTCAGACAGCCTACTGATACGTCATCATGTGTTCAGATAGCCTACTGTTATATCATTCTGTGTTCAGACAGCCTACTGATACATCATTCTGTGTTCAGATAGCCTACGGTTATATCAGTGTTCAGACAGCCTACAGTACTTTGTGTTCAGACATCATTCTTCTGTGTTCAGACAGCCTACTGTTATATCATTCTGTGTTCAGACAGCCTACTGTTACATCATTCTGTGTTCAGATAGCCTACTGTTATATCATTCTGTGTTCAGACAGCCTACTGTTATATCATTCTGTGTTCAGACAGCCTACAGTTATATCATTCTGTGTTCAGACAGCCTACAGTTATATCATTCTGTGTTCAGACAGCCTACTGTTATATCATTCTGTGTTCAGACAGCCTGTTATATCATTCTGTGTATATCTGTTATTCATTCTGTGTTCAGACAGCCTACTGTTACATCATTCTGTGTTCAGATAGCCTACTGTTATATCATTCTGTGTTCAGACAGCCTACTGTTACATCATTCTGTGTTCAGATAGCCTACTGTTATATCATTCTGTGTTCAGACAGCCTACTGATACATCATTCTGTGTTCAGATAGCCTACTGTTATATCATTCTGTGTTCAGATAGCCTACTGCTTGCTCTGTCATTGCCTCACATACAGTTCTAGTCAAATACTTTTGGTGATGATACATGGATACATAAATAGGGATATCTGAGGTGGTGGGGAAAGTACCCAATTGTCATACTTGAGTCAAATTAAAGATACCTTAATAGAAAATGACTCAAGTAAAAGTGAAAGTCACGCAGTACAAAAACGAGTTGAGAAAAAGTCTAAAAGTATTTGGTTTTTAATATACTTAAGTAACAAAAGTAAATGTAATTGCTAAAATGTGTCAAAAGTAAAAGTATAAATCATTTAAAATTCCTTGTATTAAGACGGTCCAACTCTCATATATAATTTACAAATGAAGCATTTGTTTAGTGAGCCCCCCAGATCAGAGGCAGCAGGGATGACCAGAGATGTTCTCTTGATAAGTGTGTGAATTAGACAATTTTCCTGTCTTGCTAAGCATTCAAAATGTAACAAGTACTTTTGGGTGTCAGGGAAAATGTATGGAGTAAAAAGTACATAATTTTCTTTAGGATTGTAGTGAAGTAAAAGTAAAAGTAGTCCAAATATTAATAGTACCCCTAAAACATTTTTAAAAAATAAATAAATATTAATAGTACAGATACTCCAAAAAACGACATAAGTAGTACTTTAAAGTATTTTTACTGAAGTACTTTACACCACTGGATATCTGTGTGATGGGGTTATAACTAATCTAATACTATCCCCTCTGTATCTCAGGAGAAGCGCAGGTCTGAGAGAGCAGAGCAAGTGAGGATCCGAACGGAGAAAGAAAAGGAGCGTCAGAACAGAATAAACGTGAGTGTCCCCATTGCAACACCAGGATCGCCAGTGGACAGCGTGAACACTGCACATTAGTAGAAGGTAGGACAACTGTGGCAACGTTGTAGTTATTCTCTCATCTCCAGGAGGAAAAGGCAAGAAAGGAGGAAGAGGAATTTAAGAAGAAAGCAGAGGATGATGCCAAGAAAAAAAAGGTCCTCACCAACTTGCAGTTCAGCGGGTACAAGGTGACAGAAATCATCAAAAAAACACCCTTACAGCACCAGACTTTCTGAATTGTTACCATAGTCTAATTTATAGCTAATATGTGTACATTTCATTATACTGTAACTACAGACAGAAAAGAAAGGTGGGCCGAAAAAGAAAACAGAGCGAGAGAAGAAGAGAGCGATCTTAAGTGAACGGCATAAGGAGCTGAATATTGACCATCTCAAAGAGGACAAACTAAGGCATGGTTGAGAAAAAGCTTTACACTGGCATGTAGTGATAATATACAGTACGAAAGGGGTATTATCCAATTATTAATAATGTTATAATCTCACCCTAACGAGATGAATGACTACTCTCTCATTATGCTACAGATATTCAGTTAACCACTGAGCAGCATTATAGGATTATCCTAATTTCCACAATTTTCAATTTTTTCCCACTCTCTCCCTCATATAGAGAGAAGGCTACTGAACTGTGGAAGTGGATACATCAACTTGAGGCAGAGAAATTTGATCTCCAGTACAAACACTCCCGACAGAAATATGATGTAAGATTCTTTTCATTCTAGACTTTAGGCTATAGCATCAAACTGAAATGAAAAATGATATGTGCATATGATTCACATGAAAGTGAAAGTATAAGCCTGCTTTTAAAAATATTTTTTATAAACACCAGCCTTGCTAACTCCTCCTGTGACACGAGTAGAGATTTGATATACTGCTTTCGTATAAATTAACATGCACAACACCACAAAACCTCGCCCTCTTTATAACTAGAGTTCATTCAAGATCTGGTAACTATATCTCAATGGACATGACAGGGAGGCATAGACAAATCAATTGGCTGTGATCCAAGAGAAATATCAAGACATACGTTAGATGTAGATTAAAGATTTTATTTATTAGGATCCCCATTAGCCGACGCCGACGGCGACAGCTAGTCTTACTGGGGTCCGACACATAACGAAAAAGACACTACAGACAACAACATAAAGACTTTACAATTGTCATATGCCTTTAAAAACATTAACATGTAGTGTGTGTGTGTAGATGGTTGTGTTCACTGTCACAACTCTCATTTATATAGGTCACCGTACTCAGGAATCGAGTCAGCGATCATCAGAAAGTGTAAGTACAAAAGACATGACCTTAGATACCAGTGGTGGCGTGTGTCATTTAACGTTAGGGAGGAGCATGGCCTTATTTCTATTCAAATCAAATCCAATTTTATTTGTCACATACACATGGTTAGCAGGTGTTAATGCGAGTGTAGCGAAATGCTTGTGCCTCTAGTTCCGACCATGCAGTAATATCTGACAAGTAATCTAACAATTTCACAACAACTACCTTATACACACAAGTGTAAAAGAAGGAATAAGAATATGTACATAAAAATATATATGGATGAGTGATGGCCGAACGGCATAGGCAAGATGCAGTAGATGGTATAGAGTACAGTATATACATTTGAGTTGAGTAGTGAAGGGTATGTAAACATTATATAAAGTGGCATAGTTTAAAGTGACTAGTGATACATTTATTACGTCAAATTTTTTGTTATTAAAGTGGCTAGAGATTTGAGTCAGTATGTTGGCAGCAGCCACTCAATGTTAGTGATGGCTGTTTAACAGTCTGATGGCCTTGAGATAGAAGCTGTTTTTCAGTCTCTCGGTCCCAGCTTTGATGCACCTGTACTGACCTCGTCTTCTGGATGATAGTGGGGTGAACAGGCAGTGGCTCGGGTGGTTGTTGTCCTTGATGATCTTTTGGCCTTCCTGTGACATCGGGTGGTGTAGGTGTCTTGGAGAGCAGGTAGTTTGCCCCCGGTGATGCGTTGTGCAGACCTTACTATTACAGCATATTGGATGACTGTCGTACATATTCCATTCACCCAGCTCAATGTAACATTGGTAGGTTTAGGTTACTACATGATACTTCAATTTGCCCTATACCAATCATGAGGTTGCTACAACCTAGCCCACAAACAAACGTTTATAACAGGTTGAAAGACAAATTGCGGTCATCAAGGGGACAGATAGTGACACACACAATCCCGCCTTGCACAGTCTTGCATGCATCTAGCCCGCTGGGCAGTAATCCTTCATCTTAACAGTTGCAAAATAGACAACTAAAACAAGAGTTTCTAATGGACAAAGGTAGGTCCCCTCCCTGTTTCGTTCCATTTTACAGTGTACAGAAGCAGTTTGCCAGTTACATCAGAGGGCCCCGGGGCAATAAATGTATAAAACTGAAAGCTTACCTTGACTTGGAAGAGTTGCAGTGTTGGATAGCCTTAGCCAACTAGCTGACATAAATAGTATTACACTCTGTTTGAGTCAGGTTGTTGAGTAGGCTAAATTACCTGTATTAGCTAAGTAAGTGAAAGGTAAACTGCTTCTCCTTAATGTTTTTAGAAATTAATTCTCTCTCTTTAACTACTCACCACACTTTATTAACTGCAGCACTAGCTAATTGTAGCTTATGCTTTCAGCACTAGATTCATTCTCTGATACTTTGATTGGATGGACAACATGTCAGTTCATACTGCAAGAGCTCTGATAAGTTGGAGGACATCCTCCGGAAGTCGTCATGATTACAATGTACGTCTATGGAAGGGGGTGAAAACCATGAGCCTTGTAGGTTTTGTATTGAAGTCAATATACCCAGAGGAGGACGGAAGCTAGCTGTCCTCCGTCTACACTATGGTGCTACCCTTGAGGGTGCTGTTGAGGATACTGTAGACCATTGCAAAACAGTGTGTTTTAATTAGTTATTTGCTGACATTAATATATATAGTATAGTTTTCTCTTTAAAGGACAACTTTCTTAATCTTTCACTATATACATGTTCCTGAAATTCAATTAGTAGGATGGTCCTGCCCTTCCTCCTCTGAGGAGCCTCCACTTCTATATGCTTCTTAAACATACACAACACATTCCAAGAATCCTAATTTCCTCCTATATTTTCTATCTTGTAATTTCTTAATCGTTTTTGTAATTTCTAAACTCTCGATACTATGCCTAGTTTCCTTCCAGTAGTGATAATACCCTGCTAAGACTGATAAGCCGTCCCAATGTAGAGGCTCACCTTGAGCCTAATCAAGTTTCTGCCCCCTCCTGTCTTTCCATCCCCTCCACCCTCCACCCTCCCTCCGCCTGTTGCCAGTTGTTTGAAGTGACTCTACGAACAGCTGCAGGCTGAGAGGAACTGAGAGGGGCTGAGTGGGGGCTGGCGTTGTTGCACACCCAGCCTGCCGGGATCCAGACAACAAAGGCCTGGGGGTTAATTAAAGAAAATGGTCTGAGAAGAGAGCAGTCAATAGGGCGCCTGAACAACCAAAACAACAAATGCAAGCATGCACATCAACACACACACACACACACACACACACACACACACACACACACACACACACACACACACACACACACACACACACACACACACACACACACAATGGAACTGCAACAGCTGAAAGGCCCCAAATCTACCTGTGAGGTCACAACTAGTAATACGCTCCACAATACAATACAGGAGACTTAACACGGGTATTCTAAACATATCCTACCTTCAGATACCTCGTGTAGGATATCTGAAGGCACTATATTTGGGTCTGATCTGACCATTTTAAACTAGCCTGAGCATGTCAGTAAGTGTCCTAGGAAGGACATGAAACAGCGGTCATAAGGCTGCGGACCCCCACACTGTTGCTATTTTTCAATGATTTCAGACCTGCACCAATTTGCCAGACTTAATCCCACTTCAATCTGGGTGTTAATCAATACTATCGATATTGTCTAAAACATCAGTGTGTAATTTAATATCTGGGGAGGTGAACCGAATGCTGAAATCACACGTTGTGGCATAGTAACATGTGGCGATGTGGAGTAAGGGGCTGGCTGGTTGCCAGCATAAAGCAAAAAGATCACTCACCAGAGTAGCTACATAAAATGAGTACGCAGTTATTCTCAGTCGCAGAGTCAAGCTCTATGAATTTGCTTAATCCCTGTCTCATGACACATTGTTTTCAACAGCCTTTACTGGCTTCTCTCTAAAGGGGCATCACATTCAAACAACCACTGCCAGGGTATGGGGACATGATCTGCACCATGCTACACATGCCTGGGGGCTTACACACATAAAAAGCACTGAACATGGCTTCATGGCTTCATTCAAAGGTTAGAATGAAGGTAACATATTTCAGGAGGAGAAGGCATGGCAGAAGAAGGCATGGTTGATAATGCATATGAAACGTGTGGATGCCTCCCCTTGTAAGCTGTTCCGCATGAGTGGTACACGCATCTCGGGGATCAGACCACAATGGTTGTACTGACTCTTCATTCTAACTACTATACGACACATTACCCATGTTTGTATAGTATAGCAGTGTATCTGAGAAGGGTAAACCAATTGCCATAGGACAACAAAGCCAAACACTTGGTAAGATTGTTTGTTTTCTGAATTCTTTCTTTCCCTATTGGGTTTACCTATTGGTATTGTACTGGGTTTCCCACTCATACCTTGCAGTGCCAACCTCTCAAGCAATGTAATTAGGTGGCTTGAGTGTGGATTCACTTGGAGACATACTTGTCTTCTCAGGTGGTGGGTGGCCTGGTTGATATAACAGTGCTAACCTTGTGTCTCTTCTCAGTACCAAGGGGACCAGGAGCAAACGGGGCTTGAGGAAATAATGTTGCAGATCAGAATTGAGACCATAGGAGTCCATTCCATTCATACCACTTTGCCCGATGGACATCCTGGTACTCTACAGACAAGGAAGACTTGTGTGACATGTGGAATATTTTTCCGAAAAAAATATTTGGAATTAACTTATGTGGATTGTTATTTTTAGGGAAAAATGTATCATAATAAACCAACAAAAATATGTTTGAAAGTCTCTCTCCTCGCGTGTGCTGAGCAACAGCATAGATGACTAAAGAAGGTAAGATTGTGACCTTGTGTTGCAATGGAGGAAACAAAATGTTGAACATTGTTATGGCAACTTTATCCATTTTGAATCTCTTATCCTTTCAGTAAGGACACATAACCTCAATATTCTAAATATTCACCCTGACAAACTTATGACATAAAGTCAGGTTTAGAAATGAGGGTTAAGGTTAAAGTGGCAATTAGCAGTTGAAACAACAACAAAGGTTATTCCTGCCAATGTTTAATTTATAAGTCCAAAAACGGATGTAGCAACAGCAGATTGGCTCTTTGAAGCGCCAATCAGCAGAGTTGAAACAATAACAAAGCATATTCTCTGCAACTGTTTCGGTAAAAGCTGAGGAATGGGGCTGGGGAAATATATCAACTCTCAAATTCATAGACAGAGCTATGGATGCAAGGCCTGGCCATCCATGATATCAACATTATAGTTTTAACTATGTTTTGAGGCTGTACAGTGTTTGTTTACATTTACTTCGTTTACAAACGTTGGAGTCATACAAGCTTATATTTTGCGTTCTAATGGGGCATGACAGTTGAACTAAGCTCAAATAAATTATTAAATTATAAGTCAACTGCTTATTGCCCCTTCAAGGGTGCTGTGAGGATTGGCAACTACACCTCCTCCACACTGACTTTTAACACAGGAGCCCCCCAGGGCTGTGTCCTCAGTCCTCTGCAGTACTCTCTGTTCACCCATGACTGCGTGGCTTTGCACGACACCCACTCCATCATAAAGGTTACTGACGACACCATCTGATAGGCCTGATAACCAACAACGCAGAGTCAGCCTATAGGGAGGAGGTAAGTGAACTAGCATTGTAGTTTCATGAAAACAACCTCTCCCTCAACATCAGCAAAACAAAGGAGTTGATTGTTGACTGCAGGAAGCAGAGGAGGGAACATGCCCCGATCCACATCAAGTCACAAGTTTTAAGTCCCTCGGCCTCCACATCACTGAGGACTTGCCGTGGAACAACTCTTGTCAAGACGGCACAACAGCGTCTCTGCTTCCTAAGGCTGCTGAAAAAATGAGGCATACCGCCACCGGTTTCTCTCCAAATACTACCGCTGCACCATCAAGAGTGTCCTGACCGGTTGCATCGCTGCCTCATACGGGAATTGCTCCGTCCCCGACCGCAAGGCCCTCCAGCGGATGGCGAAGACGGCCCAGTACATTACTGGGACCATGTTCCCACCCGTCCAGGACATCTACTCGGAACAGTGACTGAGGAAGGTGCGCAGCATCAAAGGACTCCACACACCCCAGCCACGAGCTGTAATCTCTCTTACTGTTTGGCAGATGGTAACATGAGTAACGCAACATGAGACCAACAGGCTCAGAGACAGTTTCTATCTACAAGCCATCAGACTGCTGAACACTTGAACTTGACTGACCAGCTGTTCTAATTTTCTGCACCATACCACAGATGCACACCTTCGACATAGACATGCACACACACACATACAGTGTGTGTGAAGGTATTCACACCCCTCGACTTTTCCTACATTTTGTTGTGTTACAGCCTGAATTTAAAATGGATTAACCCCATAGTGTCAAAGTGGAATTACGTTTTTTAGAAATGATTAAGAAATGAAAAGTTGAAATGTCTTGAGTCAATAAGTATTCAACCACTTTGTATTGGCAAGCCTAAATAAGTTCAGGAGTAAACATTTTCTTAAGTCACATAATACTTTGCATGGACTCACTCTGTGCAATAATAGTGTTTAACATGATTTTTGAATGACTACCTCATCTCTGTAATCCACACATGCAATTATCGCTAACGTCCCTCAGTTGAGCAGTGAATTTCAAACACAGATTCAACCACAAAGACCAGGTAGGTTTTCCAATGCCTCGCAAAGAAGTGATTCTACTAGTAGATGGGTAAAACAAATAAATAAAGCAGACATTGAATATACCGTAGAGCATGGTAACATTATTAATAACACTTTGGATGGTGTATCAATACACCTAGTCACTACAAAGATACAGGCGTCCTTCCTAACGCCGTTGTCGGACAGGAAGGAAAGCGCTCAGGAATTTTACCATGAGGCCAATTCTGACTTTAAAACAGTTACAGAGTTGAATGGCTGTGATAGGAGAAAACTGAGGATGGATGAAAAACATCGTAGTTACTCCATAATACTAACCTACATTTACATTTACATTTAAGTCATTTAGCAGACGCTCTTATCCAGAGCGACTTACAAATTGGTGCTTTCACCTTATGACATCCAGTGGAACAGCCACTTTACAATAGTGCATCTAGGTCTTTTAAGGGGGAGGGGAGAAGGATTACTTTATCCTATCCTAGGTATTCCTTAAAGAGGTGGGGTTTCAGGTGTCTCCGGAAGGTGGTGATTGAACCTAATTGACAGAGTGAAAAGAAAGAAGCCTGTGCAGAATACAAATATTTCAATACAAAGTGTTAGGTTTGGGGCAAATCAAACACAACACATTACTTAGTACCACTCTCCATATTTTCGAGCATGGTGGTGGCAGCATCGTGTTATGGGTATGATTGTAATCGTTAAGGACTGGAGAGTTTTTCAGGATGAAAAAAAAATGGAATGGAGCTAAGCACATGCAAAATCCCAGAGGTACAGTCTGCTTTCCACCTGACACTGGGAGATAAATTCACCTTTTAGCAGGACAATAACCTAAAACTCAAGGCTAAATCTACACGGGAGTTGCTTACCAAAAGACAGTGAATGTTCCTGAGCAGTTTTTACTTAAATCTACATGAAAGTCTATGGCAAGACCTGGTTGTGTAGTAATTATCAGCAATCAATTTGACAGAGCTTGGAGAGTTTTGAAAAGAATAATGGGCAAATGTTGCACAATACATGTGTGGAAAGCTCTTAGAGACTTACCCAGAAAGACTCACAACTGCAATAACTGCCAAAGGTGCTTCTACAAAGTATTGACTCAGAGGTGTGAATATAAATTCGATATTGTGGAAATGTCTAAAAACATGTTTTCACTTTGTCATTATGGGGAATTGTGTGTAGATGGGTGAGAAAAAAAATCTATTCAATTAATTTTGAATTCAGGCTTTGAGACTACAAAATGTGGAATAAGTCAAGGGGTATGAATACTTTTTGAAGGCACTGTATACATTCATGGATTACACACACATCACAATTGCTGCTACCAGACTCTTATTATAATCCTCAGTTTATAGACTGCCCCCCATCCCCCCTTCCCCAATATACATGTAAATATTGGACTATAAATTGTGCATTCCTGTGTTAAACTTATGCCAAAATGTTTATGTTTACTTTATGTTCGTATTCTTATCTTTTAAATCAAATCAAATTGTATTGGTCGCATACACATGGTTAGCAGATGTTAATGCGAGTGTAGCGAAATGTTTGTGCTTCTAGTTTCGACCGTGCAGTAATATTTAACAGGTAATATCTAACAGGTAACAATTTCACAACAACTACCTTATACACACAAGTGTAAAGGAATGAATAAGAATATGTACATATAAATATATGGATGAGCGATGGCCGAACGGCATAGGCAAGATGCAGTAGATGGTATAGAGTACAGTATATACATATGAGATGAGTAATGTAGGGTATGTAAACATTATATAAAGTGACTAGTGATAAACTTATTACATCCATTTTTTTATTATTAATAAGTGGCTAGAGATTTGAGTCAGTATGTTGGCAGCAGCCACTCAATGTTAGTGATGGCTGTTTAACAGTCTGATGGCCTTGAGATAGAAGCTGTTTTTCAGTCTCTCGGTCCCAGCTTTGATGCACCTGTACTGACCTCGCCTTCTGGATGATAGTGTGGGGAACAGGCAGTGGCTCGGGTGGTTGTTGTCCTTGATGATCTTTTTGGCCTTCCTGTGACATCGGGTGGTGTAGGTGTCCTGGAGGGCAGGTAGTTTGTCCCCGGTGATGCGTTGTGCAGGCCTCACTACCCTCTGGAGAGCCTTATGGTTGTGGGCGGAGCAGTTGCCGTACCAGGCGGTGATACAGCCCGACAGGATACTCTTGATTGTGCATCTGTAAAAGTTTGTGAGTGTTTTTGGTGAGAAGCCAAATTTCTTCAGCCTCCTGAGGTTGAAGAGGTACTGTTGTGCCTTCTTCACCACGCTGTCTGTGTGGGTGGACCATTTCAGTTTGTCTGTGATGTGTACGCCGAGGAACTTAAAACTTTCCACCGTCTCCACTACTGTCCCATCGATGTGGATAGAGGGGTGCTCCCTCTGCTGTTTCCTGAAGTCCACAATCCACGATCATCATTTTGTTGACGTTGAGTGTGAGGTTATTTCCCTGACACCACACTCCGAGGGCCCTCACCTCCTCCCTGTAGGCCGCCTCGTCGTTGTTGGTAATCAAGCCTACCACTGTAGTGTCGTCTGCAAACTTGATGATTGAGTTGGAGGCGTGCATGGCCACACAGTCATGGGTGAACAGGGAATACAGGAGAGGGTTGAGAATGCACCCTTGTGGGGCCCCAGTGTTGAGGATCCGCGGTGTGGAGATGTTGTTTCCTACCTTCACCACCTGGGGGCGGCCCGTCAGAAAGTCCAGGACCCAGTTGCACAGGACGGGGTCGAGACCCAGGGTCTATGTACTATGGTGTTAAATGTTGAGCTGTAATCGATGAATAGCATTCTTACATAGGTATTCCTCTTGTCCAGATGGGTTAAAGTAGTGTGCAGTGTGATTGCGTCGTCTGTGTACCTATTGGAGCGGTAATCAAATTGGAGTGGATCTAGGGTGTCATGTATGGTGGAGGAGATATGATCCTTGACTATTCTCTCAAAGCACTTCATGATGACGGAAGTGAGTGCTACGGGGCGATAGTTGTTTAGCTCAGTTACCTTAGCTTTCTTGGGAACAGGAACAATGGTGGCCCTCTTGAAGCATGTGGAAACAGCAGACTGGGATAGGGATTGATTGAATATGTCCCTAACACACCAGCCAGCTGGTATGCGCATGCTTGAGGACGCGGCTAGGGATGCTGTCTGGGCCGGCAGCCTTGCGAGGGTTAATACGTTTAAATGTTTTACTCACATTGGCTGCGGTGAAGGAGAGCCCGCAGGTTTTGGTAGTGGGCCTTTGTCTCTATACTAACGCTTAGCTTGTTTGATTGCCTTGCGGAGGGAATAGCTACACTGTTTGTATTTGTTCATGTTTCCGGTCGCCTTGCCATGATTAAAAGCAGTGTTTGGAGCTTTCAGTTTTGTGTGAATGCTGCCATCAATCCACGGTTTCTGGTTGGGGAATGTTTTAATAGTCACCGTGGCTACAACATCACCGATGCACTTGCTAATTAACTCGCTCACCGAATCATCGTATACATCAATGTTGTTGTCTGATGCTATCCAGAACATATCCCAATCCACGTGATCGAAGCAATCTTGAAGCGTGGAATCAGATTGGTCGGACCAGCGTTGAACAGACCTGAGCACAGGCGTTTCCTGTTTTAGTTTCTGTGTATAGGCTGGGAGCAAAAAAATTGAATCATGGTCAGATTTGCCTAAATGTTTTAGAACGTTTTATTGTTGTTGCTTTGTCGAGAAGGAATCTGCAAGTAAGCACTTCATTGGACGATGTATACCATGCGTATCCCGTACATACGACTAATACAACTAAGTATACAAAATTACTAGTTAGACATTTTACGACTTCTGGTGTGTTCTTAATTCAATCTGGAGTGCCAGAGTACACACATAAATTCAGAGCGCTGTCAGATTGTCCGTTTGTAAATTCAGACCTCTCGGAGCGCACACTGGACGCTCTGGCCGAGGAGTAGTGTTGATTTGAGCATACTGGCCTTACAAAATCAGTCAAGCACCGAAGCTAATGTTGGATAGCTTGCTAGCTACTTCCAGACACAAAGGAGACCACTCTGACCATTTTACTCGCCCTAGCAGAGCTGGTTAGGCAGTTTTCATGTTATCCAGAGAGTTCAATGTTTGTAAACTATGTAAATGTAAACAAACACATAGTTAAAACTATCATTTCTATATCATTGCATCCATAACTCGGTTTATGCATTTAAGAGTGGTTTATTTCTCCAGGCCCATCCCTTAGATTTTTGCCAAAACAAAAGCGTGGTGACTTCTTTGTTATTGTTTCAGCTAAGGACTGTAGCTTCTTGCGTTAAGTTAAAGGTAAGGGTTAGGCTTAGATAAATGAATAGCAGTTAACTTTGGGTTAACTGGCGCCGTCTGCCACCGTTCATTTTCTGCCAGTTAAATATACTGCCTAGTTCATAATTAGACAATGAAACACTGGAGGTGGAAGAATGATGTCACAGGGTGGTTCTTCACAAGATCCAGACAGTACACTGCGCTCCTTCTGCCTCATGTCTTTGTGACTGTACCCATGACTCTGTACCCATGGCTGAGTTGGTGGGAACCTGAAGCATCTACTCTGTTAAGGATTAATGCCAATGGCATTAAAATACCAACCACACCTTCCTTGATGGCCATAATTGACAACCTGGCTGCCAGTGCCAAGTCTCGCAAGTGTCAATCATCCTGCATTTTTTTGACACTGTGTTTTTGTACTTGTACACCATGTGAGAGAGTAGCTATCGTGTTCTTTGTATGCAAATAATATACACTACCGTTCAAAAGTTTGGGGTCACTCAGAAATGTCCTTGTTTCTGAAAGAAAATAAAAAATTTTGTCCAATAAAATAACATCAAATTGATCAAAAATACAGTGCAGACATTGTTAATGTTGTAAATGACTATTGTAGCTGGAAATGGATGATTTTGAATGGAATATCTACATAGGCGTACAGAGGCCCATTATCAGCAACCATCACTCCTGTGTTCCAATTTCACCTTGTGTTAGCTAATCCAAGTTGATCATTTTAAAAGGCTAATTGATCAGTAGAAAACCCGTTTGCAATTATGTTAGCACAGCTGACAACTGTTGTTATGATTAAAGAAGCAATAAAAATGGTCTTCTTTAGACTAGTTGAATGGCCAGAAACAAAGAACTTTCTTCGGAAACCCGTCAGTCTATTCTTGTTCTGAGAAATGAAGACTATTTCATGCGAGAAATTGCCAAGAAACTGAAGATCTCGTACAACGCTGTATCCTACTCCCTTCACGGAACAGCGCAAACTGGCTCTAACCAGAATTTAAAGAGGAGTGGGAGGCCCCGGTGCACAACTGAGCAAGAGGACAAGTACATTAGAATGTCTAGTTTGAGAAACAGACACCTCACAAGTCCTCAACTGGCAGCTTCATTAAAGAGTACCGGCAAAACACCAGTCTCAACGTCAACAGTGAAGAGGCGACTCCGGGATGCTGGCCTTCTAGGCAGAGTTTCTCTGTCCAGTGTCTGTGTTTTTTGCCCATCTTAATCTTTTCTTTTTTTTGGCCAGTCTGAGATATGTATTTTTCTTTGCAACTAGAAGGCCAGCATCCCAGAGTCGCCTCTTCACTGTTGTTCTTTCAAAAACAAGGACATTTCTAAGTGACCCCAAACTTTTGAACAGTAGTGTATCTCACGCTAAAGGTTCAACATTACCCACTGCCAAACCATATACATTCCCTATAGTTTATTTTAACAAAACGTGTCCACAAATCTATAAATTCAAAGGAACCACACAATTGTTTATTGTTACCATACAAATACCGGTCTCGCTTTAAATTATGTGCAGTTTATAAAAGGCTTCATAAAGCCTTCATGAACACTACATAAAGGTGTCTCAAATCATCTATAACTGTATGTCAGGCTCTATAAAAGGGTTCATAAATGTGGCATAACTGTGTGACATTACCAACATGCAGTACCTCCAGCAGGCAGAGAGGCATTCTAGACTATTCACAGCCCTGTGAAATGTTCAATGTAACTGCATTGCTGGACCTTTTAAACTTAATGTATTTGTATTGTTAAAAATATATATATTTAAAAAGTGATCTATGTTTTTAACATGTCTTTAAATGTTCATTTGTTTTAGCTGTTAATGATAATTCCATATGTGTTATGAATGGCCAAAGGTGTCTGACTTTAAATGAAGTACAGCATTATGCGATATAGAGTCTTAATCAAACGCAATTTTACTTGTCACATACAGGTGTTTAGCAGATGTTATCGCGGATGTAGCGAAATGCTTGTAATGGATGTGTTTGAATGACAGAAGGTGTCTCACTTCCAACAAAGTATAACAGGACACTACTTAAAGTGCCAATAAATAGGTGATTAACATTCTGCTGATTTATGTGTGTGTGTGTGTGTGTGTGTGTGTGTGTGTGTGTGTGTGTGTGTGTGTGTGTGTGTGTGTGTGTGTGTGTGTGTGTGTGTGTGTGTGTGTGTGTGTGTGTGTGTGTGTGTGTGTGTGTGTGTGAGTGAGTGAGAGCCAAGATGAATCCAACCTGAGACTATCACACCGGGTATTCCTCTTGTGTTCCCATGCTGGACACCAGGGCTTGATTGCAAACTGTTACAATGGTGCCAACATTTTGTGGCTGATCTTTCAGCAGGGGAGTGGGTGAATGTGTCAAAGACCTGACTGGGCCCATCACTGCACGGTGCGGCTCGTTATATTGTTGAGTGTGTGTTTGTTTACTGAGGAACATGTAGAAAGCCAGAAGAAAGACACTTTCTATTTCCTGATGTTGGGGGCTTTCATCAAGGTAAGTGTTTCATGGTGTATCATCGTCCCCAGGTTATTGCACACAGCACCCATAAGCCTGGGATACCAACCCTTCAAAGTTGACCTTTGTGGGAGTGACCATAGAATTCTATGGAGGTGACCTTATTGAGTAAAGTATTTGTCATCCTTTGCTAGCAAAAATATTCTCCCTCAATCGTCACTCGTCAACACAGCCACAAAGTCACGGTTATGGCTAAACCCTGCCCATTTCCACAATTGATCTTCTTAAAATTACATTTTAAACCTAACCCTAACTAAAGGCCAACTTAAATGCATTGGTCCACCATATCTTCCACGCATTTGGGCGGAGGTTTCTGTGAATGAGATTACTGTAGGTGTAATGCGACTGACATGACTTCACTTTAGAGTGTGTGCCCTCCTTCAAGCACAACATGCCATCCTTTATAAAGCACGTTTACATTATAATTAACATAGTGACATTCTACATTTGACATGTATACACCCTTCATAAAACATGACATACGGTTGTAGATGCTTTGTAACATGTTAATGTAGTGCTAACGGAGGTATTATGAAGGCTTTATGAAGCCTTTATAAGCAGAACATAATTTAAAGCAGGACCTGAATACCGCCTGCTAATTCCGAAACCGTAAATCAGTTAAGTAGCGTGAATAGTTGGTGAAAGACAACCTGGTAATCTGCCTACAAAACAAATTGCACCCTATGCCCAGACCAACCACAGCAGACCAGACAAGACAGGCAGCTTGAGTGAAACAAAACAAAGTGAGGGCATGAGCGTAGACCAAGGACAGTATGTGTCTGCTCCTGCTGCATCACCAGCTGTTATTCAAGTGGAGCAGAACCGTCCTTGTTTGACCGAGTGGGTATCGCGGGTCGTCTGTGTCTCGAGCCTTTGAGACTATGGCCGGGATTCAATCCAACGCGTGTTGTAGAGTGCTTGACATTTATTGCTATTTTTCCATTTTGAGCCGGCATCTGCAGCGTTTACCGTGAACACAATGTCAGGAACATTGCATTTAAAAGGCACATTGCAAACAGAGCTTTCACGCCACACCTTATATTGAATCCCGGGCCAATGTTAACACACTGAGTTTAAGCCTAAGCATTAGCTTGCGAAGGTAAGACAAGTCTTCAGATCCCTGCCAAGGTTTCTCATCACAACATGTGTGCATTGCTCACGACACTACCTCATAAAATAATCAGTCATAAAATAATTTTCACCTGGTGTCAGCTCCGTTGCCCCCTAATGTACTTTCCATCTCTGGAATTTCTATTCTCATGTTTCAAACACATTTGTCTTCAGGCTTCACATAGTTGCATTCCCCAATTGCTGATCTACTACCTCTGCCAATGGTTGTTATGGTTCTGTTAAGTACAGCATGTACTCACACGAGTACTGGTATGTATCATCTAAGTGAACTTGGGAGAAAAAAAACACTAAGCTAACAAGCATAAAGAGTTCTCATGAACACATGTTTTGAAAATATACTTTATCCATTGAGTACAGAACAGCAAATATCGTTGGTGATACATTACACTTTTTATTTATTTTTTACCTTTATTTAACTAGGCAAGTCAGTTAAGAACAAATTCTTATTTTCAATGACGGCCTAGGAACCGTGGGTTAACTGCCTGTTCAGGGGCAGAATGACAGATTTGTACCTTGTCAGCTCGGGGATTTGAACTTGCAACCTTCCGGTTACTTGTCCAATGCTCTAACCACTAGGCTAACCTGCCGCATCACCCTTACAATACCTCATCTGAATTTGAATTTAAATACACAGCAGTAACCAGGTTTCCTTCCAACCTTTTTATGAGAGTAAAGTACATGTTGGATAAAAAATGTCATGACATGCCTGATGGAAACAGAACATTTTTCTGTAAACGTTCCAAAAGTTGTGTCTGTAAAATTAATTATGCGAGAAATGTCGGCGCAAATATTGATATAATAACCATCATATCGAAGTAAACTTGGGAGTCACGTGATTACATGGCGTGTGGTCCTTCCATTACGACTCGTCGAGAAAGCACGCAGTTTATTAGGCTACAGATGAAATACATTGAACTTCACAGGGTGGTGAAAGTGCAAGGTGATAAGCTTGATGCTCCTTTCCAATAATTATCGAGGGTCTTACTCTGGTGACGTGATCATCGATGCTTGGCTGCAGTTTGGCAAATAAAAATAATTTTGCTCTTTTGCCTATAATAATCTCATTGTGTAGCCTATACGTGGCTAGAGAGCACGTTCCAATACCAGAGTGGACAAACTCCCTATATAACAAAAGAAGAATTGTGAGAAAACCATATGTAGATTTCAAAATGCAATGGAAAACCATTTAACTTGTATTTTATTAGGTACATGGGAATTTAAAGCAAAACAATATTTGTATGTGCACTACGTCATCACGCACAGCCTTTTATCTGCAACAAGTCAATTTGAGGGAAACACATTTCTGGTTGGAAAATGTGCATATTGTTTTTATGCAGATTTTTGAATATTTGCATGAAAATCTGACGCCAATTGGATGGTAACCTAGCTAGTGACTAAAATGTCAAGTGACAAAAAAAATCTAAACCATGCAGTGATGGACAAAAACATCAATGTAGCAAACATGCTTAAAGTATGAATGTACCATATGGAGGAGCACAGTAGCTACACAAGGTTAAACATCGGTGACATCACAATATGTCCATTTTGTGATGTGTACGTTTTTCTATATATATTTTTTTAGATTCTGTGGAACCCAGAGTGGCATGGTGGATCAATTAGTTAGCCAGCTAACCTTGATAAGCAACCAGAAATAACTATTGATTATCTGGTTCATTAAAAAGCTAAACTTTTGTTTCATTCGATTAATCAATTTGACCATGCCCATTTCAAATCTGTCTCTCTCTCTCATATATATATATATATATATATATATATATATATATATATATTCAGGCAAGTTAGCTGGCTAACTCCTTGATCCTGCTTTGTAGTATACCCTCAGGACTACCTGACAAACAGTGGCAATTGTTACTGAGTGGACTATCCTGGCTAGATAAATACACAATCAACAATAATTGCCATGCAGGCAAAGGGGCCCTATTCAAGCAATCCCAGTAACCACACATTATCAATACAAAATCTTCATGTTTACAGTGGAAAACAGAAACACATGATTTCTAGTAAACACAAAAGAGCCTAGAAAATAACAGAAATATAAGTGCAAGATCAAACCTTGGTACTGACGTAAGATGAATGACACAACTAAACATAATGGATAGGCATTCTGATTAGCTATAAATTGTTTTAAAATCGAACGTAAAAATGTTGTAATCAGATTAACTGGACCCAATCTGATATGTACCGTAGTAGGTTTATAGGCCCACAAGTCCATTAGTACATCCGGAGGTTGTGCCAAGAGATCCATGCCAGTTGTCTTGTTACTCAATGACCTGCACAGACCGGTGAGCCGCACTGGTGATGTCGTTCACAAAGGAACCCTTATTCATCCCTTGCTGTAGGACAAATTATTAAAATATACATTAGATTTCCCCCTTGATACTGACTTTTCCCCCCTTGACAAAATAATAAGTTATGGCATAGTTACAGTTACTAGCTCACAGCAGGTTTCTCACCAAGTGTTGCCCAAGTGAAGCTGAAATGTCAAGCAACTGATGGAAGAGATCAAGACCCAACTATAGTCATTATAAATTAAGGATGAAAAGACAAGGGATAAGTTGTCCTAGGTCTGCAGAGCCTAGCACTGTCGAACCTGTTTCTCTAGATTCCTTGGCTGTACCATTTCAGCACCCCTATGGTTCCCATGCATCTAATCTTTTTCAGGTGTACAGAATACCACCAAACAGAACATAATCTCTCCATCCATCCTCCACTGTTTTGGATAATTACCTGACTGGGGCGTGGATTAGGTTCACAGAACTGAGGAAATAACCTCGACACACCCTCGACACACCCCACCCAGTCGAGTACAGACAGATACTGTGTTTTCACAACATAAAAAAGGATCCAGCAGAAATAATAGCAACTACCTTCAGGGAAGGGGTGATGAGTCATCACACAGATTACCATATTTGACCTGACTGAGCCTGCCTATTTAGATTGTCCTTTCTATTGCCCCCATTGTAAAACCCACCCAATCACATGTTGTCTTCGATTTAATTTGGTATTGAGGAGTAAACTGGTAGATAAAACACATATCTGACAAAAGAGGTCAATATCTGCAACAGGGATATCACATTGCGTCTTGCAAAAACAGAATTTGTTTGAAATATCAGCCCAAAATCCGTACCTTTTTTAGGAAACTCTGTACGTCTTTCTCTGACCAGAGGCTGTAGAGGAGCACACCTGCAGCTTTGCTGGCCTTTGGGAAATCCCTATCAAGAGAAAAAAACAATCCATGTAAGACTGGGGCATTCTTTCTATTATACTCAAACTCAAAGCTCTGTTATCTGGGTTCTTTAGAATGACTCCAATGTGGCTGCCCACAACTGTTTGATTTTTTCCCCAATTGTTCTTTATATAGTATTGTATATTGCAAACTGCTCTAATGTATTGTCCAATAGTTACAGTGAACCACGGAAATGTATTCTGCCCCAGGCAGCACATACACAGTTGAGACGAGCACAGGGTCACGCTGCAGTGAGTGCAGTGCACCTGGATGGAGAACATGTTGTAGGGTTAAGGGCCTTGCCCAAGGGCCCAAAGGTAGGGGAATGGGAGGGGATTATTATTGATTTTTTTTGGACAATTTTAAACCCAATAAAACCACACATGTGGATACAGTACAATGCCATTCAAATCATTGTTCAAACACGTATTTCCATTGTTGTCCTGTTGAAAATACATGAAAAAACAAATATATTATAACACGAAAACAAAATACATTTCAAATACATCTCATCAGCAGGGAGGAAACAGGACAAGCAATCAAATAGATGACCAAGTATGTGCAGTTTTAAAGCGTTTTCCCCATAAAACATGTCTTAAGGATTACCTTAAAACTCCCTATCGTAGGGATGGATTTTATATGGATTGGTACACCATTCCATTCCTGTGCACCTGACCAGTGTTAAGGAAGCTTTTTTCAGCTATGCTTCTATAGCGCACCGGCCTGATAATGGCAAAACTGGCACAAAAAAAATAAAAAAATAAATGGCTATGAGTCTCAAATGTAATTAAAATAACCAGACAGGTAACTGGGGGCAAGGCCATGTATAACCTTAAAAACCATTCAGTTTGATTTTCACCACCCAGAGATCAACTGGAAGCCAGTTCAGTTCCCTGAATATTATGACCAATGTGCATCCTAGGGCTTGAGTATAATTCTCATCAGATTATTTTGGGCTGTTTGAAGTTTGTCTTTCAGATTTGATGTCATGCCACTGAACCATGAGATACAAGCATAGCCATAGTGGCACTGGATCAGAGATGCTGCCATGGTCCTCATAGTCTCTGTATCCTTGAGGATGTGAATCCAGCAGCCCTCCATCCATTTGCCAGATCGAACGGGCCATTTTTCCGCCACGGGTCCAACTCCTTAGCCGCAGGACTAACTACGGCTAACGTGACATTTTTTTGCAATACAGAATATTGACCAGGCCTTACCTGTTCTTGCTCAGGTCGTTAACTGAGTTGACCAGCTTGTTGGTCAGCAGGGGTTTCCCCAGCTCGGGCTCCTTCATCAGCAGACTGTGGCTGGTTTGGCACGCCATGGCCAGGGTGTCATCACACTCTGTCTCTTCCTTGGTCCATGAGCTGAGGATGCCAACTAGCTCTGGTAGGGTCTGTCGGGCTTCAGACAAAAACACATCCCATTAGGTCATTCACTTCCAGCAAACGCACTCTATGAAGTGTTGCTAATTCAACCACAAAATGTTAAAAGCTAAAACAACCAAAGGTCAGGTGTAAATAAAATGTTTAATCCTCTCTGAAGGGAAGGGGAAAGTGAAGGGAAAGGGTATACCTAGTCAGTTGCACAACTGAATGTGTCCAACCGAAATGTGTCTTCCGCATTTAACCCAAGTACCCAACCGCTTAGAATCAGAGAGGTGGGGGAGGGCAGCCTTAAAATACCAGGAGAAAATTTGCTTAGCTAAACTGGCCCTGCGAGATGTTTGCGCTCAATGCAAACTACACAATCATTGAAACAAGGTTGCCTCCGACCAAACATTCTAGGTTCCATCTGTTCTACAAAGAACAGGGCTATGATTGGTGTCCATGCTCACCCATGGTGCTCTGAAGGCGTTGGTTCTTGGCCAGGTTCCCTACCAGAGACACAGCAGTTTTCTGGAGGCTGGGGTTGGAGGATTGCAGCAAGGGAGAGATGTGAGGCAGGCCGTTCAGCTTCTGCACGATACTCTGGCTTATCACACTAGATACCTGTGGACACAGAGATGAAGACATTATAAAAGGGTCTATGAAGCATATTAAGTTAAGTGGGACCATGACGTGAATGTTGTTTTTTTCTACACACATGTGGTGCATGTTTTTCTCTATACATTTGTTGCATTTAAATGACTTTTTGTGTGAACATATAATGAAATAATCCAAATGATGAGTGTTGTTCATACAATGCCATGGTAAGCAGTGAGGTTCTGCAGGGCTCCAGAGCAGGCCTCCAGGGTCTCTTCTCTCTGGCTGGACCCCAGCAGAGACAGGTAACTCTGCATGGTCTTGGAGTGGAAGAGCCAGCCTGCTCCTTTAGGGTTCTGCTCCTCCATCACAGGGTAGTCAAAGTGACTCTACAAGAGTAAAAAAGAAGAATATTTTTTTAGGCGATGGAAAATATACGATGGAAGTTGATGTACATGTAATTGCTGTGTGTAATGATAAAAAAAAATGTATAGATCATTCAATACTATATGTTGTTATTGTGTATCCGTCTCTCTCTGCTCTCCCTGGATTTGATTTGACCCATATGCCTGTCTCACCTCCTGGTCCTGAACCTTGCTGCTCTGTGGGCTGAAGCACCCAATGGGGCCGGTCTCACTGGGGGCGTTGGCCCTGCTGGGGGTCCTGGCCAGGGCATTGATCCTGCTGAAGAGGGCCGGGGCTTCACTCTCCAGTTGGAAGCTCAGGTTGTGCAAGACACACACACAATTTTCCACAGACTGACACAGACAGAGGCAAAGTATTAAAGGGTTGGTTAGCTTAGCATGTACTGTATCTCCATTTGAGCACACACATGTTCATAGTATGATCCATCCAACTCCAAGTTAGAAAGTAGGTAGCACAAACATGTAACCATTGGAGAAAATGTATTCCATGAAACGTTCACATGTAGTTAGAGCTAGACTTTCTATTATTGCTGAATAATTATATTCCATGAATTCAACATTACCTGTTTAAACTTTATTTTAAGTAATTCAATGTTGCATGCTCACCTTGTCATCTGGCCTCTCTGCAGCCACACAACGCTGGACATAACTGACCAGAGAGTCGACGAGGCCTCGACAGTTACGCATGGCCTGCCTGTTGCCTTGAGTCGCACAGCTCAGGTTTCTGTTGGGAAAATGAAGTTAAACTGGTCTTGTCATACATCAGGTAAAGGCAGGTCAGGCCAGCATTGTATAGTCTGACAGTGGATAACAATACAGACTAGAACAAAACAGTACATTCATCCATTAGTGACAGTAAGAATTTGTATTATGCTATTCACCCAATACTGAGATTGGCACAGACACAATTGAAGAGGCTAGGAGTAGTATTGAGAGTAAGCTACAGGTTCAGCCAGTGCAGTGCTACTGGAACAAATCTAATTAAGCGCTTCGCTCAATGCCAAAACAAGCATAGATGGTACCTGGGATCTATCATCATTAGCCCCTCCCATTGCCAGTTCATAAGTCTGTCTCTCTAACTTCCTGGATAACTGCCAGTATCAATCTGTGCAATGTGCCCTCCTGATCTACAGCATTGATTGATGCGTCTCACCGTAGACATGCCGTAGCATGGTAGAAGACCTCTGGGTCTTGGTTGTTGTTTGTCTCATCTCCAGTGTATGGTACTACCACAGTCTCAGTCAGGACAGGCAGAGCACTACGCACCAGCTCTGGCTTCAGACTGTCTGCAGATGACAGGTTCCAAAGGAGACCTGAAGAGAAAGGACAAAGTTGCAGTAGTTCAGTGGTAGTAGAAGCAGCAGTTGTTCAAATAGCTGGTACCTGCTACTCATGTGGCATTATTACCATCGATCTTAGCAAGCTCAACACAAACAATAAATTCAACACAAGCAATACTAGATAGCCAACACAGTGCACATTGATCAAACTGTTATGACACGGGCACGGCGTGTACTTCCCAAAGCATAACTAGGAAAGAGAACAAAAGCCTGCGCACCTTTCGTGTCACGCCCTGACCTTAGAGATCCTTTTAATTCTCTATTTTGGTTAGGTTAGAGTGTGACTAGGGTGGGCAATCTAGTTTTCATATTTCTTTGTTTGGCCTGGTATGGTTCCCAATCAGAGGCAGCTGTCTATCGTTGTCTCTGATTGGCAATAATACTTAGGCAGCCTTTTTCCCACCTTAGTTTGTGGGATCTTGAATAGGTGCTGTGTAGCCTGCAGAACTTTACGTTCATTTTGCATTTTGCTGTTTTTCGGTGTTAATTTTAAATAAAGTAAGATGTTCGCCTACCACGCTGCACCTTGATTTAATTCAACCAACGAACGTGACACTTCGAGTCTCCACGACCAGGGTTGACACGAAATACGAGGTGTTTAATTTTCACTTAACTACAGTACAGCTCTGTCATTGTCACTAATGTCTCTTATAACCGAAAATAACTTCTAGACATCAGGACTGAGATTACTCACCACGGATTAGCAGAATCCTTTTTTTCCTTTTACGTGTTTGACGAGCCCGATGCGAAGGATATACTGCTTTCTCAGGAACAGGCCCAGATCCCCGTGATTTGCGTGAAGGCGGAGAAAAAGGGGCCGAGAATTCGTAGGCGATCGAATAAACCCCCACTTCCTTCCATTCTGCCAGAAAACGTGCAATCTTTGGAGAATAAAATCAATGACCTACGCGGAAGATTAAACTAGCAATGGGACATTAAAAACGGTAATATCTTATGCTTCACAGAGTTGTGGCTGAACGACGACACTATCAACATACAGCTGGCTGGTTATACACTGTATCGGCAGGATAGAACGTCTGGTAAGACAAGGGGCGGCGGACTATGTATTTTTGTAAATAACAGCTGGTGCACAATAACTAAGGAGGTATCAAGGTATTTGCTTGCCTGAGGTAGAGTATCTCATGATAAGCTGTAGACCACACTATCTACCTAGAGAGTTTTCATCTGTATTTTTCATAGCTGTTTACATAGTTCCAGCCTCTGACTGTGGTGGTAAGACAGCATCGAATGAGCTGTATTCCGCCACAAGCAAACAAGAGTCACCCAGAGGCGGCGCTCCTAATAGCAGGGGACTTTAATGCAGGGAAACTGAAATTAATTTTTACCAAATTTCTATCAGCATGTCAAATGTGCAACCAAGAGGAAAATAAATTCTGGACCACCTCTACTCCACACACAGAGACGCATACAATGCTCTCGCTCACCCTCCATTTGGCAAATCTGACCATAATTCTATCCTCATTACAAGCAAAAATTAAAGAAGGAAGCACCCGTGACTAGATCAATAAAAAAGTGGTCAGATGAAGCAGATGCTCGGCTCCAGTACTGTTTTGCTAGCAAAGACTGGAATATGTCCACGGGATTCCTCCGATGGCATTGCAGACTACACCACATCAGTCATTGGCTTCATCAATATGTGCATCGATGATGTCGTCCCCACCGTGACCGTACGTACATACACAAACTAGAAGCCATGGATTACTGGCAGCATCCGCATTGAGCTAAAGGCTAGAGCTGCTGCTTTCAAGGAGTGGGAGCTTATATGAAATCCTGCTATTCCCTCCGACGAACGATCAAACAGGCAAAGCGTCAATAAAGAACTGAGATCTAATTGTACTACACCGGCTCTGACATTCGTTGGATGTGGCAGGGCTTGCAAACCATTACAGACTACAAAGGGAAGCACAGCTGCGAGGTGCCCAGTGACACGAGCCTACCAGACGAGCTAAACTACTTATATGTTCGCTTTGAGGCAAATAACACTGAAAAATGCATGGGAGCACCATCTGTTTTGGGAGACTGTGTGATCACGCTCCCCCGCAGCCGATGTGAGTAAGACTTTTAAACATATCAACAGTCACAAGGCCGCAGGGCCAGACGGATTACCAGGACGTGTACTGCGAGCATGTGCTGACCAACTGGCAAGTGTCTTCACTGACATTTTCAACCTCTCCCTGTCCGAGTCTGTAATACCAACATGTTTTAAGCAGACCACCATAGTGCCTGTGCCCAAGAACACTAAGGTAACCTGCCTAAATGACTACCGACCTGTAGCACTCACGTCTGTAGCCATGAAGTGCTTTGAAAGGCTGGTCATGGCTCACATCAACATCATTATCCCAGAAACCCTAGACCCACTCCAATTTGCATACCACCCCAACAGATCCACAGATGATTCAATCTCTATTGCACTCCACACTGCCCTTTCCCACCTGGACAACAGGAACACCTGTGTGAGAATGCTATCAATTGACTACAGCTCAGCGTTCAACACAATCATTACATGCCGATGACACAACAGTGGTAGGCCTGATCACCGACAATGACGAGACAGGGAGGAGACCTGGCCTTCCTCTGACACCGCCTGGTATAGAGGTCCTGGATGGCAGGACGCTTGGCCCCAGTGATGTACTGGGCCATTTGCATTACCCTCTGTAATCCCTTGCGGTCAGAGGCTGAGCAGTTGCCATACCAGGCAGTGATGCAACCAGTCAGGATGCTCTCGATGGTGCAGCTGTAGAACCTTTTGAGGATCTGAGGACCCATGCCAAATCTTTTCAGTCTCCTGATGGGGAAATAGGTTTTTGTTGTGCCCTCTTCACGACTGCCTTGGTGTGCTTGGACCATGTTAGTTTGTTGGTGATGTGGACACCAAGGAACTTGAAGCTCTCAACCTGCTCCACTGCAGCCCTATCGATGAGAATGAGGGCGTGCTGGGTCCTCTTTTTTCCTGTAGTCCACAATCATCTCCTTTGTCTTGATCACGTTGAGGGCGAGATTGTTGTCCTGGCACCACAAGGCCAGGTCTCTGACCTCCTCTCCCTCGTTTACACCTCTGCTACTCTCTGTTGTTATCATCTATGCATAGTCACTTTAATTACTCCACCTATATGTCCATACTTCATCAACTAACCGGTGCCCCCGCACATTAACTCTGTACCCCTGTATATAGTCTCGCTATTGTTATTTTACTGTTGCTCTTAATTACTTGTTACTTTTATTTCTTATTCTTATCCATATTTTTTGAAACTGCATTGTTGGTTTGGGGCTCGTACGTAAGCATTTCACTGTAAGGTCTACACCTGTTGTATTCGGCGCATGTGACTAATACAATTTGATTTGATTCATATATATCACAGATACTGTAGTACTGTTGCTAGTCAAGAACCAGGCTAAATATTTGATTACACAAGAGCCGGTTGATTGAATACAGCCTCTGAAAGACGGAACAATAGTGAGAGCAGGCTGGTCTAGCCTCCAGAACACAGTGTCACATTCTGACCACAGTTCTGTTATTTTATCTTTGTTTTAGTATGGTCAGGGCGTGAGTTGGGTGGGCAGTCTATGTTTGTTTTTCTATGTTGGTTTTTGAGTTCGGCCTACTATGGTTCTCAATCAGAGGCAGCTGTCAATTGTTGTCCCTGATTGAGAATCATATTTAGGTAGCCTGTGTTTCAGTTTTGAGTTGTGGGTTTTGTCTTCAGTGTCAGTGTTTGTCGCCACATGGGACTGTTTCGTTCATTTCACGTTTATTGTTTTGTATTTCGTAGTGGTCAGTTTATGTTTTAAAATAAACATTATGGACACTTACCACTCTGCGTTTTGGTCCTCCGATCCTTCTCGCTTCTCCTCCTTAGAAGAGGAGGACGAGATCCCTTACACACAGACTATTGTGAGATGTCTCACCTATATCAAGTTCCCCTGGCACAATGCAGCACAAGAGAACTCCGGTGTGACTGACAGCAGGATCTGATCAGGTTTAAGGGGAGCGTGTTTAGTGAGAGTGAGTGATTTCCTGTGCTCTACGGCACAAATATATTTAATGTAAATATGCATGTTTTGGTATCAGAAAGCAACACAAGCATGTTTCGCTTTCATACCCGCTTGCATTCACACTGGGGCACATGTCTGCAAAGCGTCAGCATTCTGTGATGTCACTAGACGGAGAAGTGTTGTGTACAGAAATAGAAAAGTGTTCTCTACCTGTGAGTTGTTTCTGTGTCTCGGTAGAGTCTGTGTCTCGGAGCAGGGCCAGTGCCTCAGTGATGCCCCCACAGCGCTGGACCTCCTCCTTGTTGCCCGCATCTTTAAAGGCCAAGTTCCGCAGGGCGGCGGAGGCAGTCTGTTGGACCTGGGGACTAGGACATCTAAGCAGGTTCACCAAAGGGGGGATCCCTTTGAGCCGCAGCACCTGAGAGACATGTAATACTGTTAAGACATGCTAATTCGGGACAGTGTCCTTCAGGACAGGACAGAGTTGTTTAATCCTGGTCCAAGAGACCCAGATGCGTGTCCTCACCTCCTGCTTGGCCTTGTCCTCTGAGTAGGTAGCGTGTTGGATGAAGGAGGCTCCACAGAGCTGGTAGTTCTCATCTCCACTGGACAGGTACTCCACCGCCTCCTTCATGGTTATATCAGCTATCTGACCATTACCATTAATCCTGTTGGGAAAAGCACATACATGTATCAACACCTGTTCACAAACATTTCAAATGCAACTCATCAAAGCCCAAAGCAGCATTTACACACTCACTCATTCCACTCACCCCGCTTCACCCTTGATCTTGATCTCTGATATCTTGGACTCAGCCACAGAGAGGTTTGAGGGTGCCCTCTCAATACGACCTTGGCTGCTGGTAATCTGGCCACTACTTTTCGTCTGACGCGTGCCAATCAACTGGCTGTTCCTTTTCTGCACCTCGTTGCCTTTGACAGCGACCTGAGAGGAGCTGTTGCCATTGGAGATGACCTGACTGCTGTTCCTCTCAGTCAGGAAGAAGCTGGACCTGTTGGGCTGGAGCTGCCGGGCGGGGGCCGAGGACTGCAGTAGCTGCTGCTGCATGGTGGTGGTGGTACTAGTAGTGGTGCGGAAGGGGGCCAGGTCAGGCACACTGCGGCTGCTGTTGTGCTTGCCTATGGTGGGGCTGAGAGGGAATCGTCTCTCCCACTGGCTGGAGCTGCTCATGTTCCTCTGGACCGTAGATTCCTTGGAGGCCACGACCCTTCGCTTGGTGCTTTTCTCATAGCTGAGCTGCAGGACGAAGGAATTGAGTAAATGCGAGCAGACACAAAGCAGGAATATTGCAACACTTTCAACTTCATTCCAAAATCATAATACACACAAAGGCGTAGACCCACTTTGATGAAGATAAATACTGTGTACTGCATTGAATCAATCTATTTTTATTGATAACTATTCTAGACTTGTCTAATTGGCAGAGGGCAGTGGGAAATCAGAACTATTCATATACGATTTGTAGTGGGCACCTCTCCAGAATAAGATTTATGTTACATAAACAGTTGTGACAGGCATCATCATGACTGGACAGGACAGGCCAAGACACACTACATACAAACAGAACATTTTGTGAATGCTTGTTTTTCTCACCGACTGTGAGTTGTGTGAGACATCATTTGTAAATAATGTGTTAGCAATGGTTTACATACAATAGTAATTAGTAACCGTATTAAGTAATAGTAAGGGTAATGTGTGACGATAATCTACATAATATGTTGAGTGTGAATATGGATTTCTTTCTCTCTTTGTTCATGAACAAGAATGAAGACCTCCAGAGCTCGGTTGAGGTGGAAACTTGGCATGGACCAGATTTCCGTTTGGAGTACTCATCATGCCTCACCTTTGTGAGGTGGATAAGTGAAAGCACATGATTGAGAGAAAGATGTCAGTTTCAACAATGAGTCAGGTGCCATTATGGGAGGATGCCTCACTTTTCTCACTTGTGCTGGAGAGAAAGCTGAACAAGACTCCCCAGATTTCTGGAGCAATAATGACTGGGCAGTATCTCACATTCACACCCAGTCCTGTGGTTAGTCAGTCATCTCCAGCACCTGGTTACACCTGACTCAGACTCTCATGACAGACTGTTCCCATACATTGAGTAGCTGGCCATGTGAGATATGGTTCTGGGTTCCGAGAATAGTCTCAGATTTACTACCCCATGATGACCATGGCACTGCTTTCATTAATATCCACTGCGCCTAAAGCTGTAAAAGGGATTTTAGGGGATTTTTGTTGTTGTTGATCACCACTGAACCATAATTTGTCCTTAAATGATATACTGCTAAATACAAACTGATGAACCAAGCACAGTTAAAAATATGGGACAGTGTTTTCTATCTTTGTATTTAAAACAAAAGGGAATGTGATGCGAAATATGAAAAGCTTCATACCGTTTTTGAGAGGCCATTTGTACCATTAAAGAAGGCACCTCCATTAAGACTGGTAGGTGACTTAAAGGAGTCAGTGAATATGTTGATGTACACAGGACCTACGGAGAAAAACAAGAGATTGTAAATGGCTTAAAATATGTTAATATTAGTTATCACTGTAAAATATTGAGTGCGAGAAAAGAGACTAAATTAAATTGAGGGCTTGAGGAAGCAAGTCTCCAAGCTGTAATGACTAATACGTTTGAAATCTTTAATCACATTACGAGATGCACTGTGATGAGAGATGCAGTAACTATGTTTGGCCATGTTTTTCCAACTGTCAAACATCAAATGTGTTTTGTTTAGGTGGGACAAAATGCATTTTTGAACATGTTTCATCTGAGCCTGCCAACCAAGCATTATACCTATTTGCTGTTTTGACAAAAACAAATGATTGGTATTGTACTGTTAACGTCATTGTCATGCCATCCACAGTGTCTTATGCTTTCAGATAATAAACAGGGAACTTATGCATTCTAGTGAAATATGTATTGTAAGTTGCTCTGGATCGGGGTTAGGCTTAATTCAGAACTTTGGAACTGACTCCCATTCAACTCATGAGTTGAAATTCAAATTTAATTTGGCCGCACCCCACAGGAGGTATAACTTGAATGACATGAAGTATAATTTAATTCAGTGCAATTCAAATCAATTCCACTCAGTCATAAAACATGAGAGAGTTTCATTGAATCTGACAAGTCACACTTCCAGCTACCAAATAATATTTCACTTTTCTCTGGAAACAATGTTCATAAACTATTTTAAGTGCTTAGAATACCCAATTAGGTTTCCACCAACCATTTAATTTCTTGGGCTTCTTTTGAAGGCCTCAGGGTCAACTTGAGGGTTAAACTAATGCATTCTGGGAGAGGTAGTATTTTCCCCATATAGATTTTTTTTTTATAACATAGAACATTCTCATTCTGGTTTTGTTTTCCTTGATTATTCATTTTAAGAGTTTCTGAAAATCAGTTGTTTCAACAATATTTTATATGTATATAACGACATGTTTGACGTTACGTACATTACAGTATGTATATTTATTTATATAACGGGTGGGTCTAATCCTGAATGCTGATTGGTTAAAAGTGCATTCCAGCCGTTGTCTATTCCACAAATTACCACCGGATAAATCTATTACATTAAAATGCCTATTTATGTTCCATCTGACTGTGCAATCCGCTGTCTCGTCAGCCCAGCCAGGCACTTTAAAAACTTGGATCTCCACTATAAAAAGCATCTAGACATTATCTCACATTTCTTTGAGACTAACATTTAGTTTTCAACAGCGGAGATTTGTATAAACCTTGCTGTCTGTCTCGCCAACATTTTCAACATCGTTTCAATATTCAAATTCGATCTCCAGCTGTCCCATTGTAAGGAATGTGTCGGGAGTCCGGACAAAACAGCCAGGCAACGTGTCTTAGCTAATTGAAACCATGAATCAGCTGGCATCATTTTTATGGATATATACAAAGAAATGTCAATTGAAAACAGGTAAAACGAAATGAAGTGCTTGTGTTAGCTGTGTTGTTGGCTAGCTCCTCTGAACAACAGTGTCCTTAGCTCATTGTTATGGATGTATCCAAATAAATGTCACTAGAAAACAGCTTAAAATAAATGCAAATGCAGCTCCTTTGCTGTAATTCTGGCTGCACTTTTAATGTGACTATAAATTCACTGAATTAAATTATATTTCCTTTCATTCATATTATATTTGCAACTATGTGTGCTGTTTACTACTTCAATTCAAATTAAATTCACATTCAATAACTGAATTGGAATTTATGAGTCATTCTCAATTAAATTCGGAATTGAGCAAAACAGTGCTCTGGATAAGAGTGTCTACTAAATGACTCAAATGTAATATAAAAAGTGTTCGGCTATAGTACTTACAACAAATAAGAAATTATTTTACTTATGTTTGTACATATTTGTCTTGAACTTGCTTTCTTGAAATTGTTTTATTGTGAGAGCTCTGGTGAGTACATTTTCCAATGTAGGCTACTTATTATAATAAATACAGTTGAGTAAGATTTACAATGTAGGCTACGTAGACAGTTAGTGATGGAAACATTAGCTGTGGTCAATTCTCAATTTCCTTTTGAAAATGTAGAACAGGCCTGAGTGGTGTGGACATCATTCTATGGGTGTGGACATGGCCTTCCATGGTGTGCAATAGGGTGCTCATTGCAAATATATTGAAGAGGTAGAATTCAAATTGGGCTCTGCTGTAGATGGTAACAACATTTTCATGAAATTAAGTTGAGTAATAATACATCAAATGTATTCTAATTAGTTTAGAAAATCAAAGATTTAGGGCGCTGGTTCAGATGTGCCAGCACAATGGCATAATGCAGTGCATGATAATCCAGCATCCTGGCATTGACATTTCCGACAACAGAGGGGCTTCACTTTCGCAGCCCCTAGTGTTGCACCGTACACCGAAACGTCTGTACTTTTCCGACACTACAACGTGAAAAAACGGTTTGGTACCTGGATTTTGTTCCTTTCGGTTCATCTATCAAAGGTATCTTTGGTATCCAACAAAATGTATTTCATTTATTATAATATGTATTAATTTGCCAAGTTTATCGTAAAACATGAACAGAATGCATCAGTGATTCATATTCCCTGCAACTTTCTGAAGAGGCAATGGCACATGTCTGTGTGTGTGCGGTGCGTATAGCCATTAGCGATGCTAATGATAACCGTCTTCGGGTAAACGGAAAGGCTTTCTATCTACTACAAAGAAGCCTACGTGGCAGAATCATGATTATTTGCATCAATCCAGGTGGGCATTTGTTTTGCAAACTCCATCATGTGTGTGTGCGCTACCGAAACACTGCTAACCAAACAAAAGTGGTAATGCACGCTCACTTGAATTAAAGCTGCAATATGTAACTTTTAGGGAGCCCCAACCAAATTCACATAGAAATGTGACTTATAGATCTGTCATTCTCATTGAAAGCAAGTCTAAGTTTCGATGGTTCAATGATTTTCTACACTATACTTGCTTGCTTTGTGACCTATTGTAGATCTCTTTTCTACCTTCAAATTAATTGGCACACAGTCTGTGTCATCATTAGGATTTCTAAGAAAATCAGATAATTTACATGGAAGCATGATTGTCTCCCAACTTTCATTTGGACACATTCTCCTAGATTATCTCTTGTTGAGTGTCCCACACAATATAAATTCTATTGCAGTTTTTCAACTGGTGCTCTACCCAAGGCAGGAAGACACTACTGCCATATTCTCCAAATGTGTAAACTTGGTGGGTAGGTAAGGAATGGACAATGACAGCTCTGTCAATGATTTTGGCATCAAAAGAAGAGGGGCACATATCATATATATATGATATAGTGATCATGCCTAGCAGATTTTGGGGTTGCCAGGTTAAGCAATATGGTATTTAAAAAGGATTGGAGTACATGGGTTATTCTCATGAGAGAAAAACTCATCCAGGTTTCCATTTTGGAACTTGCTGGCAATGTAAAGTTGGCTGAAAAGTGTGCAATCACTTTTTAATGCTGATATTTGCTTTTTCTATTTTGTGACTGGCTTTGCCTTAGCATTTTTAAGCAGTGGTACAATATTCCTCTTAATGCTCTGATGGATGGATGTGTTCCTATCCACAATGACTTCCTTGAGCTATACACTGAGTGTACAACACATTAAGAACACCTTCCTAATATTGAGTTGCTTGAGATGGTGGTTTCTTGGTTTTTGTGCGATGAACTTTGCTTGTGTTGAAGATTGTGTTGAAGGGGGAAATCTACATTCAAAATCTGGAATTCAAAACCAACCAGTAGTCTGGCCTGCTCAGGTCCCGCTACTATCCATCTCCAGAAGGCAGTGAGGTTCTCTGTTAGTCCAATGGCTCCCCCATGTTCCTTTTACCAGCTAATGATTTTTCTCATGGGCTTGGTCAAGTTGCATGAATGAGAATTTGTTTCGTGTTTTTGGCAGGACCCAGAAGTCTGAGAATGCTTCTCTGATGTTAGCCAGTAGAGCTTTCATGTCTTGAATGTGGATAGGAATCCACCTTGCGTAGTTTGCTCTGTCCAGTGCAAAGAACCTTGGTGCCAAGGCTTCTAATATTTCAATAGAAATACCAAAATCTCTAGTTCTGTGCACACAGAGAAAAATCATCACAAGTCTTTAAAATTCAAGAACAATGTTCCAGAACTGGAAGGTTTGATACTTGCTTCTTTCTATGTATCAAAAGAAGTGCATTGTGGACTCCAACAGCCAAGCATCTTTCAGGAGTTTTGACAATGAAAGCAAAGTAACTTGATTGTGCCTGTTTTGGTAAAGTGTGCTGCCTATACAGTAAGTATGAGCCTGCTGTCCCTGAAGTTTCCACCCCAGCATAATAATAACCAGCACCTCACAACATTCCCTGTTTGTCCCCTACCAATTTCCCCAAGGACGTCATTTTGTTAGCTGGGTAGCTAGCTAGATTTAATATTATACACTGAACAAAAATATAAAATGCAACATGCAACAATGTCAAAGAGTCACAGTTCATATAAGGACATCAGTCAGTTGAAATGAATTCAATAGACCCTAATATATTAATTTTACATGACTGGGAATACAGATATGCATCTGTTGATCACAGATACCTTTAAAAAAAGGTATGGGCATTGACCAGAAAAGCAGTCAGTATCTGGTGTGACCACAATTTGCCTCATGTAGTGCCGCACATCTCCTTCACGTACAGTTGATCAAGCTGTTGATTGTGGCCTGTGGAATGTTGTCCCAGTCCTCTGCAATGGCTGTGCAAAGTTGCTGGATATTGGTGGGACCTGGAACATGCTGTCATACACGTCAATCCAGAGCATCCCAAACATGCTCAATGGGTGACACGTCTATGAGTATGGAAGAACTGGGGACATTTTCAGCTTCCAGGAATTGTGTACAGATCCCTTCAACATGGGGCTGTGCATTATCATGCTGAAACATGAGGTGATGGCATGGCAATGGGCCTCAGGATCTCGTCACGGTATATCTGCGGATTCAAATTGCCATAGATAAAATGCATTTGTGTTCAAAGTCCGTAGCTTATTCCTGCCCATACCATAACCCCACCGGAACCATAGGGCACTCTGTTCACAACGTTGACATCAACAAACCACGACACCATACACACCATCTACACGGTACAGTTGAAACCGTGATTAATCCGTGAAGATTTCCCTTCTCCAGCATGCCAGTGGCCATTGAAGGTGAACATTTGTCCACTGAAGTTGGGTACGACGCTGAACTGCAGACAGGTCAAGACCCTGTTGAAGATGACGAGCACGCAGATGAGCTTCCCTGAGACAGTTTATGACAGTTTGTGCAAATATTCTTCGGTTGTCCAAACCCACAGTTTCATCAGCTGTCCGGGTGGCTGGTCTCACATGATCCCACAGGTGAAGAAGCCGGATGTGGAGGTCTTGGGCTGGCGTGGTTACACATGGTCTGCTGTTGTGAGGTCAGTTGGACGTACTGCCAAATTCTCAAAAACGACATTGGAGGCGGCTTATGGTAGAGACATAAACATTAAATTCTCTGGCAATTGTTCTGGTGGACAGTTGTGCAGTCAGCATGCCAATTGCACGCTCCCTCAAAACGCGAGACATCTGTGGCATTGTGTTTTGCGACAAAACGGCACATTTTATTGTCCTCCGCACAAGTTGCACCTGTGTAATTATTATGCTGTTTAATCAGCTTCTTGATATCCCACCAGTCAGGTGGATAGATTATCTTGGCAAAGGAGAAATGCTCACTAACAGGGATGTAAACAAATTGGTGCACACACTTTGAAACAAAATAAGATTGTGCATATGGAACATTTCTGGAATCTTTTATTTTAGCTCATGAAACATGGGACCAACACTTTACATGTTGCATTTATATTTTTGGTCAGTATATGTTGCCTGTTGTTTTCCTTTAGTTAGGTAACCAACAAGAATAATATTTTAAGTGAACAAAAACTGTGGCTAGCTTTTCTTGACATGGCTAGGGTTATGTAAAAGCCTATGTTAGAACGACCATCTCCGGTTTAAAGTCATTTTGAAATTATCCTTGTTCTCAATCAATTAGCTAAATAATGCAACTCCCAGGGGGTGTTGGGATTTTTAAAAGCTTGATAACATGATGTCTTTAACCCTTTAAAGACATTTGTTAAGGTGATTCATGTAGTAGTTCAACAAAAGTGGTTTATAGATAGATTTCTGCCACTTAGGTCACATTGCTTATTTAATATAATGGCATATTGTTGAAGGCTGGTCCATTACTCACAAATCCACAATATGTTTTATTATAAATGGCAACAAAAATTCAACAGTAATATCCCCTTTCCAAAATCTGATTCAGTATTGGCGATTATAATGGATTATTATGTTAAAAAGAATCAGGGTTCCATGCCCCAATTTTTGGGCATCCATTCTAATAGCAATTAACACATCCCAAAGACTATCTCATACAAATGTAAGGCTTAAATCCACTGGGTAACAGTTTCATATCAAGGTGATATTACATAAATCGTAGTGTAATGTAAAAGCCTATGTTAGTTTAAGGTCATATTCAGAGGAAACAAGCCATGTTCTCAAAATATTTGCTATATATGGTAACTCCTTGGGTGTGTTGGCAATTCTTTTTACTTGATAACTAACCGGTTTTTAACCCTTTAAAGACATTTGTTGAGGTGATTCGTGTAGTAGGTCAACAACATTTGAGAGGTGTACAGGTTGATTTCAGGTGTTTCCTGACAATTTCTTCCACTTTAGGCAGGTTGGCTATGAAATATAAGACTGCTTCAGTGCTACTTACAAATACACAATAGTTGTATTATATATGGCTACAAAAGGTCAACAGTAATATCACATTTCTAAAATCTGATTCAGTATTTGTGGATAGGAGGGGTTCTAATATCAATTAATACATCTCAAAGAGCAACTCTAACAAATGTGACGCTTTAATCGCGCTGTACAGGTTTCATAACTTTTTGAAGTTAAGCAGGAGGAGCACAATGAGGAAAAGAAAGCCATCAATAAGTCGATGTTTGTATCGGTTCAATAGTAAATGATTCGAAATATATATCAGTTGGCCTAAATATATGGTTATTTTGATATTAAAATGACAAATGTTGCACTTTGTTTACTTAACAGACTACAAAAGTGGAGTTGCTGAAATTGTATTTGTGCGGTTTTCATATTTGACAATGAATACGCTAAATCATTCACAACAATGCACATCATATGTAAAAAAATATATAATAATAATGAAACCATAACCAGATTTGACTTTAGGTCAATTCAAATAGCATACAAATAACTTATTAGGCTATCTATGTTTCTATAATAATAATTAGGCCTCTGCTTACTCGTTGGGGATGTCGTTGGCGACGACACAGATCCATGTTTACTGTACTTCGACTTGCCCCTCTTGATGGTTTGCACCTGATCCAAGACTCGCTGCTGTTTGGACCGAAGTTTTTTATCGGATGGCAAAGCAAGGGATGTCTCATCCACATTCCCGATGGACATGGCCGATTTCAACGGGTCCATTGTCATCATGAAGTTCCGTTTCCAGCTGTAATTAACAAATGCGACAGTCCGTTCCTAGGTCTGTACAGGTGGCGTTTGTACGTGCAATCGAATATACAATGCACCTTGCCCTGCCCTAAACAATGAACCACGCCCATTACAAAGCAATAACACGGTTGTGCGTGTGGGTGTGAATGAAAGTAAGGGTTCATTTTACTAGTAATTATGTCTTCCTGTGCGGCTGCTGACTGAAGATTCTGTAGAATAGGGGTCTTCAACCTTTTCTTGCCCAGGGACCCCCTCCCAGGCAAGAATATGTTAATAATAACAATATGCTCAATAATAACATTCGATAAATAAACTGAATTCACTGGTGATCACTGCATTCATCATACGACTGTTTAAGGTAGCCAACATCCATGATGTGATCTCCACCCAAGACCAGACCCAGAGCAAGGTCGAGAGTTCAGCAATCAAATAGTCAGGCAACTGGTGGAATTAATAATTATGCTCTTCACACCTTTCTGCACTGACTACTCTTCACCCCTTTTGACCCTCAAGATGTTCATGAATAGATCGTTCTGTACCGCCTTATTCAATATCGCTCAAGACGGTGACACATTTCTAACAAAGTGAGATAGGCAAAGCTAGGTGTGATCGACAATCTGATTTTACATGAGGAACGTGTGAGAGCAAAGGTCAGACTCTGGAGGAATTAAATTGAAATGAATCACATTGGATATAAGCCTTCACGGAGTCTTTTGTAAAAATAAATATAAAAAACACTCCCAAATGTCATCTTGAATATGGTGAACCTATTTGTCTAATGATTCTTATCTCTTTATGACAGTTGATCAAACATAACCTATTTTGAAGAACAAAGCCCGTGAGAATACCCTGGGAAAATACCCATTTCAATTGTCAGATTGTATGCTGTTAGGCCAGGCAACTCCTCTTCCCTGGCCAAATGCTCTGGTGTAGACAAAACAAAGCAGCACCACACCCATGGGCACAGCTTGGCGCCCTAGGGCAGTTATTGCTATGGGTGGTGGCCAAACTATACCTGGCAATCTGCACCAAGCATTCATTTCCCACTTCTCAGGAAACCCTAAAATGGAATTAGGTGTTGATGTTCAGACATGTTAAATGACTCATTAGAGCAGAGTTGAACTTTTGTGTTGAAGTAACAGCACTTCTATCCTTCAATCATACTATCTATGCACACTTACGGTTTGTAGTTTCCAAAAGTCAGTGGTCGGCTCTATGATTATTACCTTGTAATAAACCAAAATGCCAGTGTAAACAAAGAAACAATACCTATATATGGTAAGTAAATGTACTAAAGGTCCATATTTCAAAATACATCTATTTCTCTTCAAGTTGAAGATCTTTGTGTGTAAGTGTTTGCATTTCCAGCAAAGACTATAGCACAGATGGGAGACATCACATGGTTAATCTTTGAAAGGTATATCACATGGGTCACCTTATCTTGCCTGTCTATTTGTTTGGTTTGCCATTAGAATTGTATTGCTATCCTCAGGTGGTTAGTATCTGCTACATGTGCAACATTGCCCTCTGGTGGTAAAAAAGGTCAATTAGAACCACAACGAAATGGAGATATCTTTATACCGCAAGACTCCAAAGTGAATGGTGCACTGTGACTGGAATCGAACCCACAACCATTGGTGTTGCAAGCGCCATGCTCTACCGATTAAGTTACTAACTAAGCTTAGCAGATGATATGAACAGAATGTCTGAAAGACTGTAGGCTCTTCCAAAGCTGCAGCGTCATTGAGTGTTGATTCCCGTGTGGCTCAGTTGGCAGAGCACGGCACTTGCAACACCAGGGTTGTGGGCTCAATTCCCAAAAGGGGGTTCAGTCTGAAAAAGTATGCACTCACTACTGTAAGTCATTTTGGATAAGAGCATCTGCTAAAATGACAATGTTTTTTTTAAATAAAGTGGAGTCATTAATTTGCAGATCCTAAGAAGTAATCACACTATAACAAACACAGTTCACATAAATCCAAATATTAGTATAGACTGTTTATTATGTACTTTACAATCATGTCCTTCAAATTGTCAATAACAATCCATATAATCAAGTGGATTGAATACTGCCTGAAATGTTACCATGGATTGTTAGTAACTACACAATATTAGCTAGAGTTCCATTTTAACCAAGATGATTCAAAGGAGTGACGAGATACATTTAACTAACCCACATTTATGATGATAATTGAATGTATCTATGTGTAATATAAAAAAAACAAATGATTCAGTCTTTTCCCATCATTAATTGCACTAAACTGAACCCCTGAAAGAAGCAGGACAGGGTTACAGTTCTGTGCTTTTAAATTGACAATCTCTGCATATGCAGCAATGGTTGCACTGGCCTTCGTTTTACAGTACATTCAATTACAAGGTAGGTACATTAAAAGCTTTATCTTGCTAATCAAGTGCAGGTACCCAAACAACTTGATCTTCTCAACTCTAAATGACTCTTTACAAGTGTGCCTTGATTGGTTACCAAAATTATTTGTTAATGTCATAAATAAAAATCATTAGAGCAAATGACTATGATTAAAATCAACAGTTTCTAAAAACACTACACAAGACAAGCGAATGCGTTCAAATCTCTCTCTTTGGGACAGTGCAGCCACCACTCAAGAGATCTGATCATCTCCTCCCAACACGTCTACGAAATAAAAGCCTAATGTACAGCTCAAGAGGGGGAACTGTGCTTTGTCACCCCACAGTCCATTTGAAACTGGCCATGTCACAGGAGCTCTTGTCCTGCAGGGCACTCGGATGCTGAATTCCAAATGGATCCTTAAGACTACTCCTTAGACACTCCTGCTGATCTGAGAGGATTTGGATAGGTGGAAGCAATATGGTAATAGTTCCACCCATCCAATCAGTAGACAAAGCTACGACAGCAATGCATCCACCTATCCAAGCCTTTCAGATCTCCAGGAGTGCCTAGGGTGTAAGGGCTAGGGGGGGGTCAATTTGGAACTTAGTGTAACATTCACAACAACTGAACAAAACATGGCTCCAACTAAAAGCAGACGTCATACATCGTCCCCGAGTTGTGCTAAAGAGGCTCTAAGCTGCTATACACTGTAAAAGGAAGTCATGAAACAGAGGAAAGAATTGGTCCCACCAAGACCCTGAGTGGTGGAATGCAAGCCAGACCTGAGGAACCTCCTAGTGCCAATGCAATCCTCAAGTCTGGACTATAGGAAAGATGTACGTTAAGAATGTGTTTATCACCTGATTGTCTCATGGCCAATTGTCACGAGAAGCTGTCATTGTTCGAGAATGAAGATGAGTAAGTAAGCAATCCAAAGATTGCCGAGTGGAATTTACAGATGGACAAAGTTAAAACTAAACAAAACATAGCAGCTAAGCACATGAGCAAAACCACTTCAAGAAATGTCCTTTTCTTCTGGTTTCAAGTCATTAAGTCAAACCTTATGCTGCATGCTTCTACTGCAGTGAATCCTCAATAGCATAAAGTACATTCAGTCGATGCAGACAGTCCCAGGACCTCTTTAAAGCTGGTATCCTTAAAGGTGAAACTGCCACGTCCGTTTGCAATATTACAACAGCAAATAAGTAACTGCAAACACTTTTCCCCCATCGGACATCATTCGCTAAGCGATAGAACAGCTGCATATGTACTGTCATTTATTTGATCTTAATCCTCGACGCTCCCCACCGCTGCTTCATCAACAAAAACAGCCATGGGGCATTATTTCCCCTACAGCAGATTCCATCTTTAAGATCAGTTCCTCACAGTTCATTTTATACCCCCACCCTCCTCCTGCCTCTATTCCTCTGGCTCCAGAGGGCAGGGGTCCTGTCCGTCCAGTGGCCTACAGAGGCGGTTCAGAGGCTGGGCAAGGGGGAATCCCCTCAGCCTTTCCTGGAGGCTCCCCACAGCCAGCCTCATCTGGTCCTCTGCCCCCTGTAGAGCCTTCACCTCCATGGAGTAGAAGATGTAGAGCAGGAAGGTGGTGATCAGGATGGCAAAGCACAGCACCCCCAATAGGTAAAAGGAGGCCCGGGGGAAGGGCTGGTCAGCTCTCAGGGCTAGCCAGGGAACAGCAGCGATGGCCAGCTCCAACAGCAGCAGGGCCATGCCCATCACCCCGGTACGAGCTGCCGTGTAGCGCATCCTCTCAGCACAGTACAGGCCCACCTTCACCTCAGTACGGGCCTCCGTCACAATGTCCACCAGCTCAGCCAGCTTACCTGAGGGAAGAAGGGAAAAAGCAAGTCAAATCCTAGGCCATCACATTTGGAAGATTACTGACAAAATGCATACATCAGCTTTAAGAGTCATAATAACAATATTAAAAACCTGTAAGAGTGTTAGATTAATTTAGTTCACATGTATTCATTAATCAATTCAATTAAAATGTCCCTCATCCTGCCGACAAAGCCAATATGTTGAAGGATTTCTATCAATAATGACTAAATAATGTATACATTTGGCGTAGAGTTATAACGTACAGATTTATATGCTGTCTGATGAAGAATGTTTGTACATAGGCCAAGAGGAAGGGGTAACAGACAACTTGTGATCACAGTGAAACTAACAACAGGAAGGATGTCTGGTCCCCAACCAGGGAGGGGAGAAACCGTTGGGCTTGCAGTAGATTGTGTAACATGTGGTAGCATATGTTAAGCAATATGTATGTGTTGGAATGGAATTGAAAAGCAGCTTTGTCATTGTCTTAGAGGCGGAGGGACATTTATGACGAAATGAGAGGTATATAAACCAATGTACATGAAATGATGGGTAGAGCTCTCGAGAATAAACGCTATTGATTCATTTTGATGGCTGGTCTCTGTCTATTTTTAGGCAAATAAGAACCTTACAAATTCTTAGGAATGGACAGAGAGTTTTAATTTAATTGATTAATTAACACATATGAACTAAATTAATCTAACATTTGGTCCTTCGAAGCCGGATCTAAATATCTGCCCCGGTCATCTGAAGGTAACAAGCCGAGAACCGTGCACGGGCGGGCCGTGGTCCCGTAAAATAAAGTCCTGTCCCCTGACATTGAGGCTCTATAACAGGCCGGTATACACCCCAGGTTGACAGGAACGGTGACTAGATCCAACCAACATTATTTTATGCAAATAAGAACCTTACAAATTCTTAGAAACGGACAAAGTGTTTTGCTTTGTTATAATTTAATTGGTTAATGAACATATTGGAAAGTAATTCCTTTAACAAAGCGTTACACTTCAAATCATTGTGAACCACATCTAGGCTTACCTGCAGCACAGTCCTGCTCACCTCTGGTCTCATCTCCTCCTGCCTGTTGGGTCAGAGTCTGCAGCTGCAGGTCTGCGCTAAGGGCCTCGTGGTCAGAGTAAGGGAAGGGATGGTCAGGGACAGAACCCTTGGTGGTTGACAGAGACTCACACTGGATGGACACTCTTCCTGACCCCTAGGAATGACAACACATTTTAGTGTACAAGATGTACCATCAATACAATGATCAATGTCTCTTCGATGTATATTTTATAATAAGTAGGCACATTTAACATCCAGTACATATTGGTAGACTGTTAGAAACTACAACAAAAGCCAGATATCCAACAATCCTTCCCACTGTCACCTTGTAGAGGATGTAATCTATTCTGATGCCCTTCTCGAAGGGGCAGAGCTCTTTGGGATTGATGAAAGGGTTATCTGCTATAAGAGTGATGCCGTCCTCACAGCCCTACGGAGAAAAGATGATTAAAAGCTTTTCAGTTCATTTTAATAAAGCATTCGAGGCATGTCCGCAACTAATAAAACAATCAATCTCTCCTCTGCAAGATATTTCAGTTCGATTTCAAATGAAAAAAAGAATGACACTGGACTGATCATCATACATCAAACTTAGCAGTCTCTGTGTAACTGTCCCGGAGGCCAGTGTATGTCCGTAGCAACCGGTTGCCAAGGTCCTGGGGATGCAGGTTCAGATCTCCGGCCAAAATCACCAGGTCTGCTCCACTGGAGGTATGACTAACAGAATAGATCAGAATAACACCCATTAAAATGGCACCGAAATTAAGATGGCAAGAGGCAGTGTGCATTGAGTGTTAGCCTCCTTACCGAATAAACTGCTGCAGCTCCCAGGCCTGTACCACTCTATGAGGTAAGTAGGAGTCTTTCTCCCTGCAGTATTCTGCATGCAGCTGGACAACACACACAGGAAGAGGACACCACATTAGCGATAGATACATCTCATATGCATGTCTGCTTCAGGTAGAAGTTACCCCTAGGCACAGATCCAGGATCAGCAAACTCCCCAAAATCCTAACCTTAAAAGGGCACTCCGCAGATCAAACAACTAAGCGGACTCCCCACCACTGCTGAGGGATGGGTTTGGAGAAATGTAAGCACTCTCAAATTCATTGACAGTGCTAACCATGTGTATGTGACCAATAAATTTGATTTGAAAAAGCATATATATTTTGGGTTCTGATAGGGTACTACAGTTGAACTAAGCTCATGAGTCATGTAAAGTATATTTGGAAAGTATTCAGACCCCTTGACATTTTGTTACATTACCTTATTCTAAAGTTGATTATATTGTTTACCCCCCCTCATCAATCTACACACAACACCCCATAATAAAGCAAAAACGTTATTTTTTAAATGTTTGCTAGTTTATCACATTTACATAAGTATTCAGACCCTTTACTCAGTACTTTGTTGAAGAACCACTGGCAGCGATTACAGAATTGAGTCTTCTTGGGTATGACGCTAAGCGCTTGGCACAAGTATATTTAGGGAGTTTCTCCCATTTTTCTCTGCAGATCGACTCAAACTCTGTCAGGTTGGATGGGGAGCGTTGCTGCACAGCTATTTTCAGGTCTCTCCAGAGATGTTTGATCGGGTTCTAGTCTGGACTCTGACTGGGCCACTCAAGGACATTCAGAGACTTGTCCCGAAGTCACTCCTGCTTTGTCTTGGCTGTGCGCTTAGAGTCGTTGTTCTGTTGGAAGGTGACCCTTCTCCCATGTCTGAGATCCTGAGCAGGTTTTCATCAAGGATCTCTCTGCACTTTGCTCCATTCATCTTTCCCTCGAACATGACTAGTGTCCCAACAACATCCCCACAGCATGATGCTGCCACCACCATGCTTCCCCATAGGGATTGTGCCAGGTTCTCTCTAGACGTGACGCCAAATAGTTCAATCTTGGTTTCATTAGACCAGAGAATCTTGTTTCTCATGGTCCGAGTCCTTTAGGTGACTTTTGGCAAACTCCAAGAGGGCTGTCATGTGCCTTTTACTGAGGAGTAGCTTCAGGACAAGGACAACCATCTCCAGAGGAACTCTGGAGATCTGTTAGAGTGACCATCGGGTTCTTGGTCACCTCCCTGACCAAGTCCTTTCTCCCCCGATTGCTCAGTTTGGCTGGGCAGCCAGCTCTAGGAAAGATCTTCGTGGTTCCAAACTCCTTCCATTTAAGAATGATGGAGGCCACTGTGTTCTTGGGGACCTTCAATGCTGCAGACATTTTTTTGGTACCTGTCACCAGATCTGTGCCTCGACACAATCGTGCCTCAATCGTGCCTCAGGCTTGTTTTTTGCTCTGACATGCACTGTCAACTGCAGGACTTTCTATAGACAGCTGTGTTTCTTTCCAAAACATGCCCAATCAATTGAATTTACCACAGGTGGACTCCAATCATGTTGTAGATACATCAAGGATGATCAATGGTAACAGGATGCACCTCAGCTCAATTTCAAGTATCATAGCATAGGGTATGAATACTTATGTAAATAAGGTATTTCTGTTTTTTAATCCATTTTGTCATTATGGTGTATAGATTGAGGAGGGAAAATGTATTTAATCCATTTTTAGAATAAGGCCGTAATGTAATAAAATGTGGAAAACGTCAAAGGGTCTGAATACTTTCCAAATGCACAGTCATTTTCTTTAAAAAAAATGTATGTAGCAACTACAGATTTCCCTTTAAACCATTATGGAGAAATTAACTAAACTGCCCTTGGACCAGGGCACCATCGTCTTATTCCCAAGTGTGGATGAGAAGTCTGGATAGAAACACTTACATGTGTGACGAAGACGTGTGCTGCCAGTCTGCCTATGTTTAATATGACCATCCCCACAGCCTTGCCTCCAAACCAGTCTCCATGGTGGGCCTGGAACAGAGGACAGGATACGTAGTGAGGACTGAAGAGAATGCCTGACTACCTACCAAAGACAAACTCATCATACTGTACACACAAATGTCTGAGGACTAGATGACTTACCATGTATGGGTAGCCGTTTAATGAATAGCGGTAGAGAAATGCGTCATGGATTCTATGTCTGGAGAACGTGGCCATTCCACTGCCTATGACTCCACTGTGGACACACAAACACAACATTAAGATACATGTGTAGGCTACCACATGTTACTAGAGTGTGTTTGGTCACACTTCACTTTAAGGGTAGGCTACATACAGAAGGACTTTATAACACATTCATACCTATGCGCTGCTTATGAATGTGTTATGCATGGGTTTTGAAGTCCTACTGTTCAAGTAAAGTGTTTAGTCCTGTTTCTCTTGTGTCTAAAAGCTGCATACTGTTAGACATGATAAGACTGCAAACTACACCAGTCCAGATAAAGTATATACGCTGAAAAGTGTATGCGACCTCTGACTAAAAATGTAAGAACCAACTCACTCAAATCTGCAGACTTAAATATCTCCTCCACTCTTTTAGTGAATTACTGAGAGGATTAGAAAAGCAAGGCTTTTGAACTAATCTCAACCCTGTGCCTTGGTATGGGAGGTCAAGCAAGTATTAAGCTTAACTTGGAGAAATTCCATTGTGCAATAGCTAGCTAATCTTCCTGCTTTGAGGTCATTCTCTGGAAAAATAATTCTACCAAATTAACAGTGTGGTTGACATGAAAACGCAGTGTACAATACAGAGCACAGGGATCACTGTGTGTTTGCTGTGTTCCCATTAAATGAAGTCCTTAAAGGTTTGATTGAGAAACTGAGTGAAAACGTGGGAGTCAGATTTAAAATATTTTCCACATATGTTCTGAGAGTTGATGAAGGGATTACTAGGAAAACTAACTACATGGAGGTCCTATAGGGCCAGCAACACCAACAGATTGAACCAGATTTCTAATTGTACCTTTTGAAGTAATGAGAGTGTGGATGGGTAGAGGAAAGTTTCCTTTTCAAGCAGAGGAAGTCTTTTTCACTCCAGACCTGAAGAATAAACCCAGGGGAACATTGAGAACACACAGCGCCTTCAGAAAGTATTCATACCCTTTGATTTACTCCACATTTTGTTGTGTTACAGCCTGAATAAAACCTTAATTAAATAGCTTTTTATTCTCATAATACCCCATAATGATAAAGTGAAAGTGTTTTTAGAAATGTTTATTGAAAATTAAATCTCATTCACACCCCTTAGTGAATACATGTTAGAATCACATTTGGCAGTGATTACAGCTGTGAGTCTTTCTGGGTAAGCATCTAAGAGCTTCCCACACCTGGAATTTACAATACTTGCCCATTACTCTTCAAGCTCTGTCAAATTGGTTGTTGATCATTGCTAGACACCCATTTTTATGTCTTGACATAGATTTTCAAGCAGAATTAAGTTACAACTGTAACTCAGCCACATTCACGGTCTATTTGGTAAGCAACTTTAGTGCAGATTTGACCATGTGTTTTAGGTTACTGTCTTGCTGAAAGGAGAATTTATCTCCCAGTGTCTGGTGGAAAGTAGACTGAACCATGTGTTCATCTAGTATTTTCCTGTGCTTAGCTCTATTACGTTTCTTTTTTATCCTGAAAAACTCCCCAGTCCTTAATGATGACAAGCATACTCATAATATAATGCTGCCCCCACTATGCTTATAAATATGGAGAGTGGTACTCAGTAATGTGTTATATTTGCCCCAAACATAACACCATGTATTCAGGACAAATTACTTTGCCACATTTTTTGCAGTATTACTTTAGTGCCTTGTTGCAAACAGGATGCATATTTTGGAATATTTGGATTTATTCTGTACAGGCATCCTTTTCACTGTCAATTAGGTTGGTATTGTGGAGTATTTACAATGTTGCTGATCCATCCTCAGTTTTCTCCTATCACAGCCATTAAACTCTAACTGTTGGCCTCGTGGTGAAATCCCTGAGCGGTTTCCTTCCTCTCCAGCAACTGCATTAGGAAGGTAGCCTGTATGTTTGTAGTGACTGGGTGTATTGATACACCATCCAAAGTGTTATTAATAACTTTACCATGCTCAAAGGGACATTCAATGTCCGCTTTTTATTTGACACCAATCTACCAATAGGTGCCCTTCTTTGCGAGGCATTGGAAAACCTCCCTGGTCTTTGTGGTTGAAAATCACTTCTTGACTCCGGGACCTTACGGATAATTGCATGTGTGGAGTACAGAGATGTTAAACACTAGTATTGTTAAGCAAATGGTTACTCCTGAACTTATTTAGGCTTGCCATAACAAAGTGGTTGAATACTTAATGACTCAAGAAACATCCGCTTTTAATTTTTAATGAATTTGGAAAAACAATTCCACTCACATTATGGGGTATTGTGTAGGCCAGTGACAAACTAAATCTAAATGTACTCATTTTTAAATGCAAGCTGAAACACAACTAAATATGGAAAACGTCAAGGTGACTGAACACTTTCTGAAGGCACTGTACTTGAAGATATTGAATAACAAGTGCTCAGTTAGCGAAGGCTTCACACCATGCTAATTAATTGCATCAAGACAAGTGTTGAAAAGCTTGTTCAATAGATAGGGATAACTTTGTGGCGTATATATACACAGTTTAACTCAGACGTTTACAAATACCTTAGCCAAATAAACTGAGTTTAAATGTTTCATAATTTCTGACATTTAAATCCTTGTAAAAAATTCCCTGTCTTAGGTCAGTTAGGATGACCACTTTACTTTAAGTATGTGAAATGTCAGAATAAAAGTAGATAAATCATTCTATTTCAGCTTTTATTTCTTTCATCATATTCCCAATGGGTAAGCGGTTTACATGCTGTACTTGAAGAGTACAGTCACTCAATTAGTATTTGGTAGCATTGCCTTTAAAATTGTTTAACTTGGGTCAGCCTTCCACAAGCTTCCCACAATAAGTTGGGTGAATGTTGGCCCATTCCTCCTGACAGAGCTGGTGTAACTGAGTCAGGTTTGTGGGCCTCCTTGCTCACACACACTTTTTCAGTTCTGCCCACATATTTTCTATAGGATTGAGGTCAGGGCTTTGTGATGGCCACTCCAATACTTTGACTTTGTTGTCCTTAAGCCATTTTGCCACAACTTTGGAAGTATGCTTGAGGTCATTGTCCATTTGGAAGACCCATTTGCGACAAAGCTATAACTTCCTGACTGATGTCTTGAGATGTTGCTTCAATATATCCACTTAATTTTCATGCCTCATGATGCCATGTATTTTGTGAAGTGCACCAGTCCCTCCTGCAGCAAAGCACACCCACAACATGATGCTGAAACCCTCGTGCTTCACTGTTGAGATGGTGTTCTTCGGATTGAAAGCGTCCCCCTTTTTCCTCCAAACATAACGATGGTCATTATGGCCAAACAGTTATTTCCTCAGACCAGAGGACATTTCTCCAAAAAAAACGTACAATCTGTGTACCTGTGGATGTATTTCAAGGCCTACCTTCAAATACAGTGCCTCTTTGCTTGACATCATGGGAAAGTCAAAAGAAATCAGAAAGAAAATTGTAGACCTCCACAAGTCTGGTCCACCCCTGGGAGCAATTTCCAAATGCCTGAAGGTGCCACGTTCATCTGTACAAACAATAGTACGCAAGTATAAACACCATGGGACCACGCAGCCGCCATATCGCTCAGGAAGGAGACACGTTCTGTCTCCTAGAGATGGACGTACTTTGGTGCGAAAAGCGAAAATCAATCCCAGAACAACAGCAAAGGACTTTGTGAAGATGCTGGAGGAAACAGGTACAAAAGTATCTATATCCACAGTAAAACAAGTCCTATATCGACATAACCTGAAAGGCCGCTCAGCAAGGAAGAAGCCACTGCCCCAAAAGCACCATAAAAAAGCCAGACTACGGTTTGCAACTGCACATGGGGACAAAGATCGTACTTTTTGGAGAAAGGTCCTATGGTCTGATGAAACAAAAATAGAACTCTTTGTCCATAATGACCAACGTTATGTTTGGAGGAAAAAGGGGAACGCTTGCAAGCCAAAGAACGCCATCTCAACCGTGAAGCACGGGGTGGCAGCATCATGTTGTGGGGGTGGCAGCATCATGTTGTGGGGGTGCTTTGCTGCAGGAGGGACTGGTGCACTTCACAAAATACATGGCATCATGAGAAGGAAATGTATGTGGATATATTGAAGGAAAATCTCAAGACATCAGTCAGGAAGTTAAAACTTGGTCGCAAATGGGTCTTCCAAATGGACAATGACCCCAAGCATACTTCCAAAGTGGTGGCAAAATGGATTAAGGAAAACAAAGTCAAGGTATTGGAGTTGCCATCACAAAGCCCTGACCTGAATCCTATAGAAAATGTGTGGGCAGAACTAAAAAAGCGTGTGTGAGCAAGGAGGCCTACAAACCTGACTCAGTTTCACCAGCTCTGTCAGGAGGAATGGCCCAAATTCACCCAACTTGTTGTGGGAAGCTTGTGGAAGGCTACCCAAAACGTTTGACCCAAGATAAACAATTTAAAGGCAATGCAACCAAATACTAATTGAGTGTATGTAAACTTCTGACCCACTGGGAATGTGATGAAAGAAAAGCTGAAATAAATTATTCTCTCTACTATTATTCTGATGTTTCACATTCTTAAAATAAAGTGGTGATCTAACTGACCTAAAACAGGGATTTTAAACTAGGATTAAATGTCAGGAATTTTGAAAAATGTAATTTAAATATATTTGGCTAAGGTGTATGTAAACTTCCGACTTCAACTAACACACACACACACACACACACATATATATATATATATATATATATATATAAATATAAAATATAAACACTGCTCAAAAAAATAAAGGGAACACTTAAACAACACAATGTAACTCCAAGTCAATCACACTTCTGTGAAATCAAACTGTCCACTTAGGAAGCAACACTGATTGACAATAAATTTCACATGCTGTTGTGCAAATGGAATAGCCAACAGGTGGAAATTATAGGCAATTAGCAAGACACCCCCAATAAAGGAGTGGTTCTTCAGGTGGTGACCACAGACCACTTCTCAGTTCCTATGCTTCCTGGCTGATGTTTTGGTCACTTTTGAATGCTGGCGGTGCTTTCACTCTAGTGGTAGCATGAAATGGAGTCTACAACCCACACAAGTGGCTCAGGTAGTGCAGCTCATCCAGGATGACACATCAATGCGAGCTGTGGCAAGAAGGTTTGCTGTGTCTGTCAGCGTAGTGTCCAGAGCATGGAGGTGCTACCAGGAGACAGGCCAGTACATCAGGATACGTGGAGGAGGCCGTAGGAATGCAACAACCCAGCAGCAGTACCGCTACCTCCGCCTTTGTGCAAGGAGGAGCAGGCGGAGCACTGCCAGAGCCCTGCGAAATGACCTCCAGCAGGCCACAAATGTGCATGGGTCTGCTCAAACGGTCAGAAACAGACTCCATGAGGGTGGTATGAGGGCCCGGCGTCCACAGGTGGGGGTTGTGCTTACAGCCCAACACCGTGCAGGATGTTTGGCATTTGCCAGAGAACACCAAGATTGGCAAATTCGCCACTGGCGCCCTGTGCTCTTCACAGATGAAAGCAGGTTCACACTGAGCACATGTGACAGACGTGACAGAGTCTGGAGACGCCGTGGAGAACGTTCTGCTGCCTGCAACATCCTCCAGCATGACCGGTTTGGCGGTGGGTCAGTCATGGTGTGGGGTGGCATTTCTTTGGGGGGCCGCACAGCCCTCCATGTGCACGCCAGAGGTAGCCTGACTGCCATTAGGTACCGAGATGAGATCATCAGACCCCTTGTGAGACCATATGCTGGTGCGGTTGGCTCTGGGTTCCTCCTAATGCAAGACAATGCTAGACCTCATGTGGCTGGAGTGTGTCAGCAGTTCCTGCAAGAGGAAGGCATTGATGCTATGGACTGGCCCGCCCGTTCCCCAGACCTGAATCCAATTGAGCAAATCTGGGACATGTCTCGCTCCATCCACCAACGCCACGTTGCACCACAGACTGTCCAGGAGTTGGCGGATGCTTTAGTCCAGGTCTGGAAGGAGATCCCTCAGGAGACCATCCGCCACCTCATCAGGAGCATGCCCAGGTGTTGTAGGGAGGTCATACAGGCACGTAGAGGCCACACACACTACTGAGCCTCATTTGGACTTGTTTTAAGAACATTACATCAAAGTTGGATCAGCCTGTAGTGTGGTTTTCCACTTTAATGTTGAGTGTGACTCCAAATCCAGACCTCCATGGGTTGATAAATTTGATTTCCATTGATAATTTGTGTGATTTTGTTGTCAGCACATTCAACTATGTAAAGAAAAAAGTCTTTAATAATAATATTTCATTCATTCAGATCTAGGATATGTTATTTTAGTGTTCCCTTTATTTTTTTGAGCAGTATATGTGTATATATATATATATATATATATATAGGAATGTAAGGGTGGAAAAATTCCACAGCTTTGGCAAAATGCCCAGACAGCTGAGACAGCTGTGAGAGTGGTGGAATGGAGTGTAACACAGTGGACCTCCTTCACCAAAATATGAGCAGAACAGACCAGTGTGCACCAACCTCTTGCAGCAGGACAATATCGTGCTCCTCTCTGCTCAAAAGCTCTCCGATCATGGCGTAGCGCTCCCGACAGTGCTTGCTGAGGTAACGGATACCCCTGAGAACAGGAAGGACAGACAGACAACATTATAGCCCTAGTATGTGTGCGGTGCAAAAAAATATGTGCTTAGTCTGCATACACTAAAAACAGCACTCACCAGCAGTTGAGGGAGAAGACTCGGAGCCTGATGGTGTTGCTGTCAGCCATGGTTATAGGAATAAATGAACAGTGATGGCAGACTTCAACGGTGGTCAATGCCTGCCTGTGTGGTTAGGCTAGTCCCTGTGTGGCAGCTGAGGTTAGTCCCTGCTGTGTGGATGAAGCCACATCCCTGGTTAGAATCAGCAGTGAGGTCTATGACTGGAACTCCAACAAGACAAAACATTGACAGAGCAGAGCGAATCAACTTTGAGGCTGAATGCTCGATAAGTGTCTATAGCCTGCCTAAGCAACTTTTATTGTATGCTCACAATCCTATGTGAGAGAGGAGAGAACATTACTTGGAAGTTCAATAAAACAGCTATATAAATATACCTGGCAGCACTCAATCATTAACCCACACAGTCCAACAACGCAGCGGGCCACCACACTCACTGTCGGTCTCCTCTCTTGCAGGGGGGCATAGCAGACTGACCTACCCTAAGCCAACACACTGCTGACATAGGAGACACACTGACACAGGACAGAGGAATGACAGCCGGTGAAAAGACCGTGAGGGTTACGTTAGAATGAGAGGCCTTCCACTGAATACAAAGGGTGGGCCTAAGTTTAACCCAGTGTCAATACTCATTACCATAGTCAAAAAAAGAAAAACAGATTCCTAAAGGAGGTATTTAATTTGTTTAATAGGTAGGCCATACAAACAACAGGTGAATCCAAAACTGGTTGTATATACCCATAATTTATGTATGTTTTAATATGTGATGATTGGCCTAAGTGAATTGAAACCAATGTTAATAAAAAAATATATAAAAAATGTGTTACCAAACACACAAAGTACCTGATTTGTCAATTTGCGCATGCAATAATGTAACTAGCTAACGTTAGCTATGCATTCAAAACAGATAACCTTGCAGGCAACATACGTTGATGATCCTAAAGTTAGACACAGCCAACTGCCTTCCCTAGGCGCCTTACAATATAAGACGTTTTACAATAGGAGTTACATTCTTAGCTAGGCGCCAGAGAGCTCGAGAGACATCGTTATACCGGGAGGAGTAGGACTGTCTCGAGACCCGATTACTACCCGTAGCAGGCTAATTGACCACCACTACAGCTCGTTTGCAATGACAACCAGAGACAATCTATCGAAGTTAGTGCACCATCAACATGGCTAGCTAACACAACATTAGCTAGGCTTTAGCTAGCTAGCTAAAGCCTGTTTTGCTTTATGTTGTGCTTTATGTAGCTAGCAGGCTTTGACTTTCATGACACAGAAACAGACCCTTTACTGTTAACTGTTTATAGACTCTAGCTAGCTAACATTAGTTACATAAATGGAGAAGATGGGTGACAACTTGGTGCGAGTTAACTTTAACAATGATCCAACGTTATCAAGCTAGCCATTTATTTTAGCTAGATAGCCAATGGTTTCAATGAATTTACCAACCTTTACAAGCAGGCTTACTAGCAAGTTCCGTGTGGCTGCAATTGGTCACATGTCGCGTGCTGACAGGTCAAGAAAACAGGGTGATACTTTTTCAACCCTGTTCGTCATAATACCTTACTTTGGGTTTTGTATTATTCACTGACAAATAGATTGTTTCCAGCCAAGGCAGTTTTCCCATCGCTGCTGTGCTTGACCAAAGATGATGAATATTCTCACAAGATGCATGTCTCTCCGCCCTAACAATGGGAGTCGTCCACAAGGCGGCACTGTGGGCTGTCTAGACGACCGCCTATCCTTTCTTTTGATTGGTGGATACATCTCAATCTTGTAATTTTGGGTGGAATATTCGATGAGGGCTGTTGACGTCAACCACCAGTATTCAATTGAGAGAGAGAGATGCTACGCGACTAGCCTCGTGTCATTAATATGCATAGCCATCTCGAAACAACTCCGGTATAAAGTGTTTTTTTTTCTTCTCAAAACTGTCGTGATGTCACGTGTCCTACTTATATCAGTACACTCGTAACATCGTAGGCATTACGAAACCTGCCCCAGTATTTGTGCGTTAGAGATGTCGAGAATGTGTGATGTGTGTCTTCTCAAAATAAATACAAATTTACAAAAAATGACTTTTCGGCACCGCCAATGTAGGCCTAAATCCCTCATTACTGCCACGCACAGGTCGGAGGTCTACAACAGCTCAATACATTGGTGCCGAAGACGAATTTGTTTGTTTGCTTGTACGTTTTTATTCAGATTTTTTTGGGAAGTACATACTGGCTGTACCGGGAGTAAATGAAGATAGTTGCTCAGCGAAACTTCATATTTGGTGAGTATCAAAAGTATATTGACATTATAATGCTTGCCGAACTGTCTAATAGAGCCCCACAGTGGCGGTGCAATAATACCCATAAAACCCTGCGGTCAAACGGAAAATGGTTTCATTCCTTTTCCCACCATAAATGTTTCCCATAGAGGATTTAAGAAACACTTAAAATAAGTGACTTGCCTAGTGAAATAAAGGTTACATATTCGGCTCTATTTACTTTCACATTCGAAAATGCTACTTAGTATTAAAGTAGACATCATTGCAAGACTAAAAATCCCACAAAGCTCCTGCACGTTGTCTCCAGCTGAAACCTTCGCTAAACAGGTATTGTGTCAATGTAAAACTTGCAGTTCACACAATTGCTAATTTATTCATTACTACATTTAGCTAATATTAGATAGTTAATCCAGAGATTCTTACCTTTGCCTCCTTTGGTAGTCTCGTCCAGATCACTATGGTATTTGTAGTTCTTTGATAGCCACATTAGCAGCTAATTTTAATTTCTTTGTGGGTAAACAAAGCAAATATATTGCTTAAAATCACCTTGGCCTAGAGATATTTACATGGTTATCAAAACGTCACACAAGGGTAAGCCTACACCAAACACAGCTCTTATTTGAAGTGTTTCTGACATCCCCTATGGGAAAAACAATTAGAACCATTTTCCTGTTTGATTGCTCAGTTTTATGGGTATTTTGACTTGTACTGTGGTACTCTTTGGGAGTTTAAATCATTGCTTCCTGTGCATGTTTCCACTAGTTACTACAGCCACGAAGTAAACATTAATGGAACAAAAATATACTTAATTTAAGGTTAGGCATAAGATAAACAGTGCGGTTAAGGTTGGGTATAAAATTTGATTTTAAGAAGAGAACTGGTTGAAATAGGCAAGGTTTATGACTTGGTGGCTGTGGTAACTACTGATGACCCCATGAAAAGAGACTCATTGTCGCCACGTTCAAAACTACTGAGAACTTGGTAATCCCAACTTCCGACTTCAGTGTGTTCAAGAAAACTGGAAACTCTGGGGGAAGGGGGAGCTCAGATTGGGAAAAATCGTTTTGAACGGTCATTCAATGCGGAATTCCACGTCAGAAACTCTGTCATCTTTCTAGAGCTCCGACTTTACTACCTGAAGATCACTGACATCATGATTTTACTTAGTTTTTTCAAGAGTTCCAAAAAGTTCTGGGACACTGTAAAGTCCATGGAGAATAAGAGCACCTCCTCCCAGCTGCCCACTGCACAGAGGCTTGGAAACACGGTCACCACCGATAAATCTGCGATAATTGAGAATTTCAATAAGCATTTTTCTACGGCTGGCCATGCTTTCCACCTGGCTACTCCTAACCCGGTCAACAGCCCTGTGCCTCCCACAGAAACTTGCCCAATTCCTCCCTCATTTCCCCTTCACCCAAATCCAGATAGCTGATGTTCTGAAAGAAGTGCAAAATCTGGACCCCTACAAATCAGCCGGGCTAGACAATCTGGACCCTCTTTCTAAAATTATCCGCCGAAATTGTTGCAACCCCTATTTACTAGCCTGTTCAACCTCTCTTTCGTATCGTCTGAGATCCCCAAAGATTGGAAAGCTGCCACGGTCATCCCCCTCTTCAAAGGGGGAGACACTCTAGACCCAAACTGCTACAGACCTATTTCTATCCTACCTTGCCTCTATAAGGTCTTCGAAAGCCAAGTTAACAAACAGATCACCGACCATTTCGAATCCCACCGTTTCTCCGCTATGCAATCTGGTTTCCGAGCTGGTCATGGGTGAACCTAAGCCACTCTCAAGGTTCTAAATCATAACCGCCACCGATAAAAGACAATACTGTGCAGCCGTCTTCATTGACCTGGCCAAGGCTTTCGACTCTGTCAATCACTTTATTCTTATTGGCAGACTCAACAGCCTTGGTTTCTCAAATGACTACCTCGCCTGGTTCACCAACTACTTATCAGACAGAGTTAAGTGTGTCAAATCCTCGGGCCTGTTGTCCAGACCTCTGTGGGGGTGCCACAGGGTTCAATCCTCGGGCCAACTCTTTTCTCTGTATACAGCAATGATGTCGCTCTTGCTACTGGTGGTTCTCTGATCCACCTCTACGCAGACAACACCATTCTGTATCCTTCTGGCCCCTCCTTGGACACTGTGTTAACTAACCTCCAGACAAGCTTCAATGCCATACAACTCTCCTTCCGTGGCCTCCAACTGCTCTTAAATGCAAGTAAAACTAAATGCATGCTCTTCAACCAATCGCTGCCCACACCTGCCTGCCCGTCCAGCATCACTACTCTGGACAGTTCTGACTTAGAATATGTGGACGAATACCTAGGTGTCTGGTTAGACTGTAAACTCTCCCTCCAGACTCACATTAAGCATCTCCAATTCAAAAATAAATCTAGAATCAGCTTCCTATTTTGCAACAAAGCATCCTTCAGTCATGCTGCCAAACACCCTCGTAAAACTGACTATCCTAACGATCCTTGACTTCGGCGATGTCATTTACAAAATAGCCTCCAACACTCTACACAGCAAATTGGATGCAGTCTATCACAGTGCAATCTGTGTTGTCACCAAAGCCCAATATTACAACCCACCATTGCGACCTGTATGTTCTTGTTGGCTTGCCCTCGCTTCATATTTGTCGCCAAACCCACTGGCTCCAGATCATCTATAAGTCTTTGCTAGGTAAAGCCCGCCTTATCTCAGCTCATTGGTCACCATAGCAGCACCCACCCATAGCATGCACTCCAGCACGTATATTTCACTGGTCACCCCCAAAGCCAATTCCTTGTTTGGCCGCCTTTCCTTTCAGTTCTCTGCTGCCAATGACTGGAACGAACTGCAAAAATCACTGAAGCTGGAGACTCATATCTCCCTCACCAGCTGTCAGAGCAGCTCACAGATCACTGCACCTGTACATTGCTCATCTGTAAAATAGCCCATCCAATTACCTCATCCCCATACTGTTATTTATTTTGCACCTTTGCACCCCAGTATCGCTACTTGCACACTCATCTTGTGCACATCTTTCACTCCAGTGTTTTAATTGCTATATTTGTAATTATTTTGCCACTATGGCTTATTTATTGCCCTCCCTTATCCTACCTCATTTGCACACATTGTATATAGACTTTTTCTATTGTATTATTGACTGTTTGGTTATTCCATGTGTTTCTCTGTGTTGTGTCGCACTGCTTATCTTTATCTTGGCCAGGTCGCAGTTGTAAATGAGAACTTGTTCTCAACTAGCCTACCTGGTTAAATACAAAAAGTGGTATTAAAAGCATCATAACGCACAGACACTGGGGCAGACTGGACCTACACATCTGGCCTGTCTGTGCTTGAGCCTCTGAGAATCTGGGTTCATTAATTTTCCCTAAAAGGCTGTGTCAAACATTGATTTCTCCAGTCAGTGCATACAAATATGATAAAATACTGTATCTTGACAATATACCTGAATAAAGCCTTCTCCACAGGAGGTTGGTGGCGGCCTACTCTTGTGTTTGTCCTTGTCCTCAAGTAGGCTACGGAATTGTGAAATTACATCATAGTTAGAAATGTGACAAAGGACCAAGGGAAGTGTACTGCACAATATATTGCACATGCACTGACTTAAACAGTTTAACAATGGTGCCATCTACAATAGTTAAGAGACAATGTATCTAATCTGGAAAGAACTGCATTGACCACTCAAATTACAAACATGTTTTAATGGGTTTTCTGGGGAAAAATGGCCCCAAAGGCACAATGCGTCTTTTATTGTTAGATTATACATATTTTTTGATTGGATTATATAATACAACCCCCCCCCCCCTTACTTCAAAGATAACATACAAAAATGCAATGCACAATTGGTAACCAAGGCCACAGTAAACCACCTATTAACCAAAAAAATTTGCCCACACCATTCAGATTATGATACATAAGATCTCATCATCAATGTCAACAAAAACACGTTTTCAATGGATGCATATGGCTTCCAATGAAAGTCAAAAGAAAACAACAAACAAAAATATGAATTATGATAATAAAAAAAGGGGCCTGTAAAAAAAAAAAGTACAATTGAGACATCTGCTAGTAAAGATTAAGCATTTGTTTTAAGTCTAGCTTTTGAAGTATGACATTCAAATCCTGGTGTACTAAATCCACCATACAAAGTCTGATGTATGAATTCTTCTGACAGAAGCCCAGTGAACCATCCAAGGCAGAGACTATCCCCTATCTAGATCCATGGGATGACAGTTATCTTGTCTTTAGTATAAAGTTTAGCTCAGCAATACTTGTAACACCTCCATTGCCATGGCAAAGGATAAACACATGGCCCATAGCCCAGCCCAGCCCTCCCACCATTTGTTTCAATATAAATAACAATCAATGGTCACACACCACAGCACAGAGAGGATAGGTATTTTTAGAAACATAAAAGCTGTTTTTCATTGGCTGATGGCATTGACAAATTAAGAGTAGAATTTGTTGATAAACTCATAAAATAAGAGGGAGCTTTTGTTTTTATTGGTTACGTTACAAAAGAGAAACTTCTCTTACATCATGTAGGTTTTACAATCAGACTAAATGTGAAATCCATCAATTGGGATTGCTCAAATGGGGAGATTAGATAAGAGAACCTGAAGTTCTTACATTAGTTGAACTCACCCGTACATTTGGTCAGTTACAATTTGGCAAGTTCTAATCGGGCGAATTCTCAAGCCATGTTTTTAAGAAAACAGTGTTGAATCCCCTCCACTCTAAGAGAACAGCTATAGTCTCTGTGCCGAGTTAAAGTCAATCACAAATATAAACACGTCCCCAAAATACTCCTATGTAACACATATTCCTGTAGCATCCACTGACTCACAGTACAGAAACAGTTCATTTCAATATCATAACTAAAGGCAGAAAATAAACATATTTTTTGCTTCACCCTTTCTTGATATTTTAAGTGCACCACAGCACATACATGTGTTGTTGTCTAGACCCAATAAGCCAAGGGTTTCGAAACTGAATGATCTGATCGCGCTATCCCCTTACTGTACATGTGGGCTGCAGCCAAACGTGTAACCATTCATGACAACGCATCAATTGAAGACGAATAAGAGTTTCATCCATCTCTGTCCGTCACACAATGTGCCTGGATAAGAAGTGTGCTTCGAGGATCTAGGTAAGGGTGAGCTGCATAGTAATGTTCAGTTTCCAATTAATTTATGCATTTTATATCTGTCTGGTTTCTTTCTGTTTTATTTAAAGACCAGAGGTAGTAAATAAGGCATTCCAGAGAGGCTGGCAATCAATCAATACTTGTCTTTGGAGAAAGGCTCTTGGCTATCTAATTCATCAACACCACTCGGTAGGAAAGTTCTACTTTGATTATTTTGGGTTTGCTCTTCTTCGATGGTCCTTGTAGCTGTACCGTTCCAATCTATACACTTATTCCCATATTGCTTAGAGTGTGTTCCCTTGGAGACAACTCTCTTAACCTTGGACACCTTCTCATTCCCTCAGTGAAAACATCTCAAGCTACTGTACATTTATTGTCATTACCAATATGACCCACTTTGTCTTAGCACATTTTAAATATATGGTTAATAAGTTGCCGTTCCTGTCTGTTGAGACTTCATCCTTTTTCCTATTTTACCAAAACATGTGTGGAAGTATAAAATCTGTTCATGTCAGTTCATTCTAACGTCGTTTTTAAATGTTTCTTGGCAGTTGAGCAGTCTGTGTGTACTGTACAGATTGTGTCACGCAGTACTTTGGAAGCCGATTCCCAAACCTCCCTGCAGAACGGTGGGTGGGTCAGTCTTTGACAAGCCTGTAGACGTGGTACTGTGCCCCGTGTTCACTCGTTGAGACCTCAAACACAAACGCTATACACAGCAAGGTCTCCTGAGTATCACGGTTTGTCACCACCTGAAGGAGGAAGTGCGTCAAAATTAGATAAGAAACGTGATCCAGCTATGGTCTTGCAGCAGGTGAGAGACAGTAAATATCATCAATCAATCAATTAGCAAAGCAAAACAACATGAGGTCAAAAACGGATCACCCAGCTATAGTCCTATGACCACAGTTGAAATGTCAGTGCATTGCCAAATTTTAGTTAGTATCTTGCAATGCAGTATGTTACCTGAAGGATGGTAAAGTTTTCCAGAACACTATTCATCATGTATTTTTCTGGCAGGTGTTTGAGCTTGTGGATAAAGTTGATCATGTACTCGCACATGGGAGAGCGGTGGATTCTGTAGACACACTTCCCTCCTTCCATTCGGGCGTACTCCGTCTGCAATTCACACACAGAGAGATTTTAAAACTCTTACCCAAAACAGCAAACAATCTTAGTTGAGGTAAATACAGTTTACATACACTTAGGTTGGAGTCATTAAAACTCGTTTTTTCAACCACTTCACAAATGTCTTGCTAACAAACTATAGTTCTGGCAAGTCGGTTAGGACATCTACTTTGTGCATGACACAAGTAATTTTTCCCAATTGTTTACAGACAGATTATTGCACTTAATTCACTATCACAATTCCAGTGGGTCAGAAGTTTACATACACTAAGTTGACTGTGCCTTTTAAACAGCTTGGAAAATTCCAGAAAATGATGTCATGGCTTTAGCCTATCAAAAGCTTCTAATGGACATCATTTGAGTCAATTGTAGGTATACCTGTGGATGTATTTCAAGGCCTACCTTCAAATACAATGCCTCTTTGCTTGAAATCATGGGAAAATCAAAAGAAATCATCCAAGACCTCAGAAAAAAGCAGTTTCCAAATGCCTGAAGGTACCACCTTCATCTGTACAAACAATAGTATGCAAGTATAAACACCATGGGACCACGCAGCCACCATACCACTGAGGAAGGAGACGTGTTCTGTCTCCTAGAGATGAACGTACTTTGGTGCAAAAAGTGCAAATCAATCCCAGAACAACAGCAAAGGACCTTGTGAAGATGCTGGAGGAAACAGGTACAAAAGTATCTATATCCACAGTAAAACGAGTCCTATATTAACATAACCTGAAAGGCCTCTCAGCAAGGAAGAAGCTACTGCTCAAAAACCGCCATAAAAAAGCCAGACTATGGTTTGCAACTGCACATGGGAACAAAGATCGTACTTTTTGGAGAAATGTCCTCTGGTCTGATGAAACAAAAATAGAACTGTTTGGCCATAATGACCATCGTTACGTTTGGAAGAAAAAGGGGGATACTTGCAAGCCGAAGAACACCATCCCAACTGTGAAGCACGGGGTGGCAGCATCATGTGGGGGTGCTTTGCTGCAGGAGCGACTGGTGCACTTCACAAAATAGATGGCATCACGAGGAAGGGAAATTATGTGGATATATTGAAGCAAAATCTCAAGGCAGTCAGGAAGTTATAGCTTGATCTGAAATGGTTCTTCCAAATGGATAATTACGCCAAGCATACTTCCAAAGTTGTGGCAAAATGGCTCAAGGACAACAAAGTCAATGTATTGGAGTGGCCATCACAAAGCCCTGACCTCAATCCTATAGAACATTTGTGGGCAGTACTGAAAAAGCGTGTGCGAGCAAGGAGGCCTACAAACCTAACTCCGTTACACCAGCTCTGTCGGGAGGAATGGGCCAAAATTCACCACATTTATGGTGGAAGGCTACCCAAAAAGTTTGACCCAAGTTAAACAATTTAAAGGCAATGCTAACAAATACTAATTTGAGTGTATGTAAACTTCTGACCCACTGGGAATGCGATGAAATAAATAAAATCATTCTCTACTATTATTCTGACATTTCACATTCTTAAAATAAAATGGTGATCCTAACTGACATAAAACAGGGAATTTTTACTAGGATTAAATGTCAGGAATTGTGAAAAACTGAGTTTAAATGTATTTGTCTAAGGTGTATGTAATATATATATATATATAATATATACCGTATAATTTCAGAGAGTAAATTGACACAATTGAATTCCCACTTCGTTTAACCTTAATCTAACCAGTTAAGTCATTTAAGTGCACCTCCTAATTTACCATGGCGGCCTGGCGGCTGTTTTTGTGACCATAATGCAGACCCAGTTGAAAATGGCCTCACCTCTACTTTTTCGACCACCTGTTTGCCGAAGGAGCAGACTTTGGTGGAGACTGTGATGGTCATGTTCTCAGAGCTGCTGTACTGGCTACTGACTCCATAGAAGGAGCCTGGGCCGTCCTGCATGCCACTGCTGTTAAGATCCGCCTGCAGAGAGGGGTCACACCGAGTCAGATAAACGCTCAGCTAACAGGCCTAAAACCTCAAATAATGTATTTTTTTCCTTATTCTACTCTACTCTAGAATAATCAAACCACCAAAAGGGACTGTGTGACAGTGTAGGTTTAAATGTGTGAAAGATGTATTTTTCTGTTTTTTCAATTATGTTTTCAAACCACACATTCCCCTGTGAAGCAGGGATCCTCAACCAGATTAATCTGCAGGCAGATATATATTATATATTTTTTCTTGAGCTAATGGTAAGGGGGCCCGACACCCAATTACAAATCATTTGTAGACTGCAAGAAGCCCAAACAGATAATATTCTCCTAAAACATCAACGTTTCAAACCTTGCTTACATTTGTATACGATCACGCCTGTCTATTATACTGTACGTGGAAATACTTGGGAACAGATTTTCAAAATTCTGAGAGCACAAAATATTACGAACACCTTGCTAATATCGAGTTGCACCCCCTTTTGCCCCCAGAACAGTCTCAATTCATTGCGGCATGGACTCTACAAGGTGGCGAAAGCGTTCCACGGGGATGCTGGCCCATGTTGACTCCAGTGCTTCCCACAGTTGTGTCAAGTTGGCTGGATGTCCTTTGGGTGGATGACCTTTCTTGATACATACGGTAAACTGTTGAGTGTGGCACCTACTACCATACACTGTTCAAAGGCACTTACATCTTTTGTCTTGCCCATTCACCCTTTGAATGGCACACATACACAATCTCATGTCTCAAGGCTTAAAAATCCTTCTTTAACCAGTCTCTTCCCCTTCATCTACACTAATTGAAGGGGATTTAACAAGTGACATCAATAAGGGATCATAGTTTTCACCTGGATTCAACTTGGGGGACCAAATAAATCTACCCACAGATCAAATTCGGGCCGCCAGTTTGGGAACCTTGCTGTAAAGCATTCAAGGTGAGGATCAAAGAATAATAAAATAGATTTGTCAAACCATCAGTAATAAATACAATAGTGATTACCCACCCAAAATTTGACTAGGAAAAAGGCATTCTGGGGGCCTTTCTCATAAAGCTCTTTGAGTCCGCCTTTCTTCTCTGGGAACTTGTCGTAGATCTGCCTGATGTCCACTGCCTCCAGCAGAGGGTCGCTGTAGGAAGGGTTGGTCTGACCAATGTGGACAAACAGGTGTTTGCTGTACTGCAGGGTGGAGAGAGAGAAAGATGGTCAGACCAGCTGCGACGACAGAAGTCATATTGAGTTAGTGCTAGACATGCTAGTCTGGCTCGTCTTGACTATGTGTACCGTACAAACAAAGGCTTTTATATGCAAATAGGACTGTTTTGGTTAACGTGGTTGGGTGCTGTCGTTGGTTTTGGTGACTCACGTTGTCCGGGTCCCTCTGCACCTCCATAAAGGCAGAGTACTCTAGCATCCGCAGCTTGGAGGAGGCGATGGTCCGGTCCTGCCACACGGGTACTGCCGTAGCAGCCGGGGGGAGGGGGGGTGCCAAGGGTTCATAGGCTTAGAGAGAGAGACAGAGCGCGAGAGAGACAGTCCGGCTGAGGTCTCGGAAGATGTTTAATTTCTGCATTAATGTTAGGCACCAGATATATTGCTGATGTGTATGTTATATTGGGGCGGCAGGTAGCCTCGTGGTTAGAGCGTTGTCCCAGTAACCGAAATCTGTCATTCTGCCCCTGAACAAGGCAGTTGACCCACTGTTCCCCGGTATGCTGTCGTTGTAAATAAGAATGTGTTCTTAATTGACTTGCCTAGTTAAAGGTTAAACATTATTTTATTTATTAAATCGAGTTTCATTACTGCCAACTTGGGACTGGTCTCATGTGTAAAACATATTTTTAGAAATCATGAAGCATGAATGAATGAGAATTAAATTGTACTCTATACTCACTTGATATAGGTGGGGGAGCAGGGCCTGGTAGGTTTGGGTATGGGGACTGTGCAAAAGGTTTGATACTGAAAGAGATCGATCGTCACATCATTGTTATTATACATTTATGAGTCAAACTTTTCAGTATTCCTTATCCAACTCTTAGTTGAAAAAACACATTTCCGAAATTGAAATTCCACGTGAAACCTGGTTATGCTAGTGGCATGTGGCTTTGGGCTTCATTGGCATGTCAGACAGACGTGGATCCACAGTGTTATGACTAGTGTCTCAACATAGGCATGTGGCTGCACCAGCTAGGTGTAAGTCCACCTCTGCTTAACTCTGTCATATTGCACTACGTCATACACTTAGTGATGCTATTTACGTACTCTGATTGATCGATTAATTTGATACATGTTTATCCTTCACGAGGACATTCTCAGCTCATTTGTGACACTCATCATTTCAGAGGGCTGCTTGAGTGTCACACCAACGTTCCCAATGGGCCAATTCCGTACAAATCCATATGCTTTTTCTGTGTGCAAGTAATGCTTTGAAGTCAATGGAAGAGTTTCTTTAAATTTGGAATGACAAACATGAATATGGAAGTTAGGTGATGTCAGGGACTGATTCTGCTGCCAGTTTGTCTTGAAATCGCCTTTTTGTGTGACGTTTTTACATCACGAATGGCTTTGTGATTTACATTCCAAATGGTCAGAACGGAACAACGTTCCAGACAACTCCAGCATTGTGATTGGTCTTCTCGCTCTCGGGCGTGAAGCTGGCTGTGGCCTGGTTGTCGAATGAGAGCAGGAAGCATACTGAAGCAGAGTTAGTGCTGCCTTGTGCTATAGCTAGACTAGGAAGGAACTTACGCATAGCTGTTGCGGCCAAGCCCAGGAATCCTTCCCGGGTTGAGCTCTAGAACCAGCCTGATGTGCACAAATGCGATCCGTTAAACGTGCCAAAGAAAACCCACCACTCCACACCAAGTGTCAATCAATCAATCAAGCGCACAGTCCAAACATACAACCTGAACCTGTCACTCAACAGATAGTTAAGTCATACTCACTCCTGAGAGGGGCCAGGTTGTCCTGGGATAGGGCCTGGCCAAAACTGTAAGGCGAAGATGACAGAATCAGTTGCTCAGGAAATGTACTTTACTGTACTGTTTTCACAGCCTGCATCAATTACTAGTATAACAATAATGTTTAAATACTTGTAAATAGTGTCAATGCAGAGCGAGCAATCATTGAAATCTCAAACCCAGCGTATAAGGGCTCACCCTGGCTTGCGGGGGGTAGGGGGAATGGGGCAGCGGGGGTAGCTGGCTCTTGATCAGGCTCGGTGACACAATCTGAGCAGACGACAGTGCTGCCATGTTCTGGAGGGCCTTGTCTTTAGACGCCTGGTCCTGTGGACGAGAAGGGAGAGGTGAGGGAGATGCACCACTAGGGGGCAGTCTAATACCTAGTACATACACTGAGTGTGCAAATCATTAAGGACACCTTTTCTAATATTGAGTTGATTTAAAAAGTGACATCCAATAAAAGATCATAGCTTTCACAGGTATTCACCTGGTCGGACTGTCATGGAAAGAGCAGGTTTCTTAATGTTTTGTACACTGGCGTGACATAACTACTAGGCTACTCACAGTGCCCCAAGAGAAACACAGTTGGTTTAATAGTCATACAAAAACAGTTACAACTAAACTCAGCAAAAAAAGAAACGTCCTCTCACTGTCAACTATTTTTAGCAAACTTAACATGTGTAAATATTTGTATGAACATAAGATTCAACAACTGAGACATAAACTGAACAAGTTCCACAGACATGTGACTAACAGAAATTGAATAATGTGTCCCTGAACAAAGGGGAGGGGGTCAAAATCAAAAGTAACAGTCGGTATCTGGTGTGGCCACCAGCTGCATTAAGTACTGCAGTGCATCTCCTCCTCATGGACTGCACCAGATTTGCCAGTTCTTGCTATGCTGTGACACACCGCCCCAGACCATGACGGACCCTCCACCTCCAAATCGATCCCGCTCCAGAGTACAGTCCTCAGTGTAACCCTCATTCCTTCGACGACAAAAGTGAATCTGACCATCACCCCTGTGAGACAAAACCGCGACTCGTCAGTGAAGAGCACTTTTTTCCAGTCCTGTCTGGTCCAGCGACGGTGGGTTGTGCCCATAGGCGACGTTGTTGCAGGTGATGTCTGGTGAAGACCTGCCTTACAACAGGCCTACAAGCCCTCAGTCCAGCCTCTCTCAGCCTATTGCGGACAGTCTGAGCACTGATGGAGGTATTGTGCGTTCCTGGTCTAACTCGGGCAGTTGTTGCCATCCTGTATCTGTCCCGCAGGTATGATGTTTGGATGTACCGATCCTGTGCAGTTGTGGTTACCCGTGGTCTGCCACTGCGAGGACGATCAGCTGTCCGATCTGTCTCCCTGTACCACTGTCTTAGGCGTCTCACAGTACAGATATTGCAATTTATTGCCCTGGCCAGTCCTCATGCCTCCTCGAAGCATGCCTAAGGCACGTTCACACAGATGAGCAGGGACCCTGGGCATCTTTCTTTTGGTGTTTTTCAGAGTCAGTAGAAAGGCCTCTAGTGTCCTAAGTTTTCAGAACTGTGACCTTAATTGCCTACTGTCTGTAAGCTGTTCGTTCCATAGGTGCATGTTCATTAATTGTTTATGGTTCATTGAACAAGCATGGGGAAACAGTGTTTAAACCCTTTAACAATGAAGATCTGTGAAGTTATTTGGATTTTTACAAATTATCTTTGAAAGACGGGGTCCTGAAAAAGGGACGTTTCTTTTTTTGCTCAGTTTATTACTACTATCACAACATTTATACTGTAATCTAAAATATCTGAGCTTTTTATGTACTCTCATTAGGCTCTTAAATAAACATACAACACATCTGAGTCTTGAAAATGAACACTTTGCAGCAACAACGTTTTGGAGTACTACTTGGCTACAGTAATTGAAAAGAAGCCGTGAAGAGAACATCTATACACTGGTATGATTAATTATACCATTCAACAATGCGCAGATGAAAAAGCTTTCAAGCCACATAATCAAACAGAACATTCCAGGAGTCACATGATTCTAATTTAGCCGAGACCTTGAAGGAAAACATCCTTCAGAAAGAGTTTGTCTCTGAGAGAATCTGGTTGACGCCACCACTCTCATTATGGAAAAAGACAAAATAGGAAATACGACTGCAATAGAAAAAAATCCTCTGTTTCATAACGCTGCATTGACAAATGCACTGTATTTGGTCAGATTGCAGTTGATTTGTCTGGAATGTTCTGCTGATTGTAATTGCCAGAGATATAAAAAAAATCAAGCGTAGATGGTTATGGTTAAGCTTGGCATGTTTGTACCTGGACATTCAAGAGCATTCGGCCCTACTTGTACGTTTACCCCAACAATAATGCTTAAACGTCACTTTCGGTGTGCGTCTCACAACTTCCACAGATCCAGTATCTGACACACTATAGCAATATCACGAAACTAGTGTCACGGCACAAAGTACAGAGGGGACAGTTAAGTTGCACTACACTCCCCACGATTATTTGGTATGGGAGCTGTGAATTAAAGTGATATCAGGACCCCTGTCAGAAATAGAGGGGGGGGGAGTAAAGTGGATCTGAAAGGCCAATGCCTTTTGGTGTAGTTGCACAGGGATGAGAATTTGACATTTTCTAGGGTGAGAAACAGCATATCCTACATTAGCCTTGTTGGGTAGTATTACTACATGTCTTGAAATGGGAATGAAATGTGTCTGTAAAAGCAGAAGAAATCTGACCCAAAGAGTTTTCAAATGCAAAATCTTTAGCGTTAACAAAGTCAAATGAAAGTCACAAAAACACAGGTCGTGTGTGACCCAGGTAGCAGTGATTTGCATTAATTAATTTGTTCCTTCATTCGGTAGTGGTGATTTGCAGTGCAGTATAATTAAGCAATAAGGCCCAAGAGGGTGTGTTATATGGCCAATATACCATAGCTAAGGGATGTTCTTAGGTTACGACTCAACGCGGAGTGCCTAGACACAGCCCTTATCCGTGGTATATTGGCCATATAGCAAAAACCTCCGAGGTGCCTTATTGCTATTATAAACTGGTTACCAATGTGATAAAGAGCAGTTTGTCATATGCATGGTATACGGTCTGATATACCATGGCTCTCAGCCAATCAGCATTCAGGGCTCGAACCACCCAGTTTATAACCGACTATAGACTCCGGCCAGATGCAGGAACACGGGCAACGTTTGTTTTCTCTACAATATTACAATGTACTGTAATGATTCGAGCACTAAATGGTGTAAGTGCATCCCTAGGTTAACTAGCACAGTACACATTGGTGGTGAATGGGGTCTTATAATATAAAGCTCCCTGAACTTATGCGCTACAAATGCTTTGCCTCAGAATTAGACAAGAAAATCACATTGAAATGAATTCTAAGTGACGCTCAATGGAATCAAAGCGTTTATCTGAATGAGGCCGATGCCTTAACGTTCTCTTGGATTACAATAGCCTATGGACATGGAACTGACATGAAATGTTTGCTAATGCTGCTGCAAACCTTCCTTGTGTTTATGTATTTAGCAGACACTGAACAAGCGTTACAAAGAAGGCCTGGCTTGTGAGAGGAAAGTGTATCTCAGAAGACGCAGCCCCCGGAGAAGCAGAATCCCCCTGCCCAAGCAAGCTGCTCAGTGTTTAGCACAATCAGGTACGATGCACAGCAATGTGGTTCCAAGCACACACATTCCCCAATTTTTTTTCTTCCCCCTAAGCATTTCTTTATTATGGGATAGCAGTCGGGGTTGGGTTGCCATGCCAGCAGAGGGCATTAGCAGAGTGGACAATGCACTGGCACCGCCAAGCAGGGGGGAAGCAAATCGCAAAAGTCAAATCCACTTACCAAATTCATGGCCTGAATCAAAGGAAAGAGAAACGATTAGTATACACATCTAACTGCATATACCTAAATGGATATGCTGATAGACTATGGGCTTGCTTATAGCCTGTGTCAGTACATACTAAATACAGCAATAATAAAGTTCAAGATGTACTGTAGGCCACTAGGATGTTGAAATAAAAAAATTCTTAGCCCTGAAGAAAAGTTCGGTGACACTTTAACTAAAAGACAATAGGTGGAATGCATTATGATGCACTCAAATGCATTATAAGACTTCATAATGACTTGGTATCATCTCCTTTTGAGCCTGTTGAATGTGTGTATATACACTGCTCAAAAAAATAAAGGGAACACTTAAACAACACAATGTAACTCCAAGTCAATCACACTTCTGTGAAATCAAACTGTCCACTTAGGAAGCAACACTGATTGACAATAAATTTCACATGCTGTTGTGCAAATGGAATAGCCAACAGGTGGAAATTATAGGCAATTAGCAAGACACCCCCAATAAAGGAGTGGTTCTTCAGGTGGTGACCACAGACCACTTCTCAGTTCCTATGCTTCCTGGCTGATGTTTTGGTCACTTTTGAATGCTGGCGGTGCTTTCACTCTAGTGGTAGCATGAAACGGAGTCTACAACCCACACAAGTGGCTCAGGTAGTGCAGCTCATCCAGGATGACACATCAATGCGAGCTGTGGCAAGAAGGTTTGCTGTGTCTGTCAGCGTAGTGTCCAGAGCATGGAGGTGCTACCAGGAGACAGGCCAGTACATCAGGATACGTGGAGGAGGCCGTAGGAATGCAACAACCCAGCAGCAGTACCGCTACCTCCGCCTTTGTGCAAGGAGGAGCAGGAGGAGCACTGCCAGAGCCCTGCGAAATGACCTCCAGCAGGCCACAAATGTGCATGGGTCTGCTCAAACGGTCAGAAACAGACTCCATGAGGGTGGTATGAGGGCCCGGCGTCCACAGGTGGGGGTTGTGCTTACAGCCCAACACCGTGCAGGATGTTTGGCATTTGCCAGAGAACACCAAGATTGGCAAATTCGCCACTGGCGCCCTGTGCTCTTCACAGATGAAAGCAGGTTCACACTGAGCACATGTGACAGACGTGACAGAGTCTGGAGACGCCGTGGAGAACGTTCTGCTGCCTGCAACATCCTCCAGCATGACCGGTTTGGCGGTGGGTCAGTCATGGTGTGGGGTGGCATTTCTTTGGGGGGCCGCACAGCCCTCCATGTGCACGCCAGAGGTAGCCTGACTGCCATTAGGTACCGAGATGAGATCATCAGACCCCTTGTGAGACCATATGCTGGTGCGGTTGGCCCTGGGTTCCTCCTAATGCAAGACAATGCTAGACCTCATGTGGCTGGAGTGTGTCAGCAGTTCCTGCAAGAGGAAGGCATTGATGCTTTGGACTGGCCCGCCCGTTCCCCAGACCAGAATCAAATTGAGCACATCTGGGACATCATGTCTCGCACCATCCACCAACGCCACGTTGCACCACAGACTGTCCAGGAGTTGGCGGATGCTTTAGTCCAGGTCTGGAAGGAGATCCCTCAGGAGACCATCCGCCACCTCATCAGGAGCATGCTCAGGTGTTGTAGGCAGGTCATACAGGCACGTGGAGGCCACACACACTACTGAGCCTCATTTTGACTTGTTTTAAGGACATTACATCAAAGTTGGATCAGCCTGTAGTGTGGTTTTCCACTCATTTTGAGTGTGACTCCAAATCCAGACCTCCATAGGTTGATAAATTTGATTTCCATTGATCATTTTTGTGTGATTTTTGTTGTCAGCACATTCAACTATGTAATAAGAATATTTCATTCATTCAGATCTAGGATGTGTTATTTTAGTGTTCTCTTTATTTTTTTGAGCAGTGTGTGTGTATGCATGTGTGTGTATATATATATATATATATATATATTTTCCCATACAAGGCAGAACATAGTACGAGTTAATAATAAAACATCATAAGCACTTATAACAGGTAATCATTTATTATATATTTTGGTTCTTAGTTTGTGAGCTGCAGATATCTCACATCATTAAACTCAATACAAGGACTAGAGCAGAACACGATACCAACTATGGCATTACTTGCATAGTTATCGCTAAATAACCTAGAAGGAGCCATGAATAAATCAAGGGATATCGACATCAAAGGGGAGCCGAATTTAACTATGGGACAGGAACTACGCAAGTAGGTACAATAATGTAGGGAATATCCCCCTCATGGGGAAAAAGAAATGTCCAAACATTGGGGTGATAAAATAATGGGGGGGGTTCCCTATCTTATCAGATTCTCTCTACTAGATACGGTCAACTAGAATACTTCCTGTCTTAATAAATAGAGAAGTCTAAAGGTCCAATAAACTTCCAATAAAGGCAAATGGTGAACTACCAATTGCATTTTTTGCTAAATTATTCATTTAATACACTTTAACGCAATTTCCTCAGGCACGCTATTGTATTTTTTATTTTTTTATTTAGCTAGGCAAGTCAGTTAAGAACAAATTCTTATTTACAATGGCCTACCAGTGAACTACCTTGTTCAGGAGCTGAACGACAGACCTTGTCAGCTCTGGGATTTGATCCAGCAACCTTTCGGTTACTGGCCCAACACTCTAACCACTAGGCTACCTGCCGCCCCAAAACGTTGATTCACTTTGTGTTATGTTTGCAGTTGTTTTAGGGTTGAGGGCTAGATTACAGACCTAGAGTTGGATGAGGATTGATATAACAAACACCTGCCTGCCATCCTCCAATGGACGAAAGACAAGTGGCATATATTCTGCTGAATAGAAGCTTAGAAACATCAAACTCAAAGGAGAATCAGGTTCGAAGGAATAGGTTATACTCAATATGGTCTAGAAGTGGAATAGAAGTATACAGCTAACACAGTTGTTCTAAGCATACTGCTCTAGTAGTATAAACATGCATGCAGGTTTCAATATAACATTTAGCTCTAGGTCTTTGCACACAGTTGGAGTAGTTAACTCTCATACAGGAGGACATTCCGATAGATCCAATGGAGATTGGGGTCAGAGCGGAGAGAAGGGTTGAAGGCAGAGGAAGAGCTGAGGAAAGCCTATCGGCAGAAGCATTGCTGGCATAGGTACAGTAGGGACAGACGTGGAGCTGTAGCGACAACGCCATCATGTGCCAACACCTTTCACCATAGACAGATCATACTGCTCACAGCATTGCTCTAGGCTACACCACAGGCTGAGTTGCTGTATACATGACAAGCAGTAGAATGAAGCCGGCTCATGCTATAATATCATTTCTTTACAGCTTTGTACTGTACTAAACGTTGATGTATTTCAATGGTCAAAAGATGACCATGTTTTTAGCCTGTAAGCTCTCTGTGCCGTGCATGCATGGTAGCTACTAGCTTTAGCATGGTAGCTACTAGCTTTAGCATGGTAGCTATTCTCCCCCAAACACGTTAGCCTAAATGATGAGTCATGCAGTGACCTCAAGCCCATACACCCCCCTATGCAGACTGAGAGTCTCACACTGTGCTGTTTGCCACCACTGGTATTTTCTAGTCATGGAGCACCAATCCATGTATGGCTGTAATAGGAACTAAAGTGCACAAAATGGAGCTAATTGGTTAGCGCAAAGCAAAGCCTTGACCAGCCCCGCCCTGCCCAGCCCGCAGAGAAGCGCATACCTTCAGCTTTGACTGGATCTCGCGAGATTTTCTCCGGGCGAGAACTTGCAAATGGCTAGAAACCTGCAGAGGAGAAGAGCCAAGAGGGAAAGAGAAAAGGAGACAGAGAGAAGAGAAGAGAGGCCATAACCAAAGAGGAAAGAGATGCCCAGTCACAGTTGGCTGGAGGCCCGTTCGGTTGCACCTACCTTGATACCCGCTTGGTATTCTCGAACTTTCTTCCGTGCTAACACCTGTATGTGACTAGATACCTAAAGGGGTGCGAGACAGTTTTAAGCATCATAGAGCATGCACGCACGCACACACACACACACAGATGCATGCCTGCTCGCGCGCTTACACACACAAACACACAATATTATACAGATACTCAAACATGAAATTAATGCAATTCACACGCTACTTTAAAAAATATATATACACATTATTTATATTTGTTTTGGATGGTGTTATGTCTTTAATACAAAAGATGTTAAAGCTGCAGTATATCTAACATGTCTTGTAGTTTCTCCAGCCTCAAGACTTCTAACAATAAATTGAGGTAAATGACGTCCGTATAAATGTTTGAGTCTGAATGGTTAATTGGTTTTATCAGCCCATTGCTCTAAAAATAAAAATCTAATATTGATACCTGCTTTCTTGTGCGGGTTTTGCCTGTCCTCAGCTTGATGTACCTGGCTATCAACTCATTGCGACCTGGAATAGGGAGAAGAATTCCATGAAAAAATACAGCTGCAAAAGAGACAAATCTGATTCACACATTTTAGGCGTTCATTTGTGAAACATTGGCTTTTCTAGAGCTGGTGCAGAAATAATCAAGGAGTGGGCATGATCTATGATCAGCTAAGCATTTTCCACCCTAGGGTTGTTCAGATTCGGGAAAGGAAAAGACTGATCCTAGATCTGTGTCTAGGTGCAACTTTTATCATGGCTCCGGATAAAAGTTGCCCATGATTCTACACAACAAACACAAGGTGGAGCTAAAGGGTATGCGGCTAAATATCTACAGGGGCTGAACAAAATACAAGGTGAAGCACACCATTCATCTCCCAAAAGGTGGTTCTTAGGAACACACAGATTACCCAACCTTTCAGTCAGTGGGTGAACATTCCTATATACCACTGAGACATGGCTAACATTTTTTAAAATATTTTTTACAAGCATATAATACAACTGCGACTGACTGTTTCAACAGCTTTCTTTTTCTTTATTTCATTAGCGTGTTTGACTTTTAGATCAAGCGGTCACATAATTACACACGCAGTACTTGAAAAACGTGTTTGTTCTCTTTAAAAAAAATGTATTGTAAACATCTACACTCGACATTCTGCACAAACAGGTCGGCAACGAAGTGCCTTCTATTCTTGGCTTTAAAAGGCTTTAGTCCTGACAGATGATAGGGGCTTCAAAAGGGTTACTTTTTATTTGAATGCAACTTCTCTGGATGTTTTTCAAATGAGAGAGCAACAGAACAATGGAATCTGTCAATGCTCGAAGCAATTAGTATTTACCAGCCTTGTCTGGTCATGTTTGTTGGCTTGCCCGGTACAGTTTGTATCTTTGTCCTAGGTAGGGGAGTCTGCATTTCAAAACATATAATTTTGACATTTGCTGGTAAGATAAATTATTGGAATTTTCCCCAAGAGGGTCAATGTGAATGTGCATCAGTGTGTGTATGTATGTGAAAGGAGAGAGAGAGAGAGAGAGAGAAGAAAGGGAGACAACAGCTGCACCATCATGAATAATGACTCCCTCACTCACTGAGAGTAACTGAGAGCCAGCCATGAGTTCATTACACTTCTCTCTAAATCACACACACACACAGTCCAGGTTATGAACAAAGGACAGCTAAAGCTTCGCATCGCAAACCAAGGATAAAAAAAAGCCCTGTGACAGGCCAGACCAACTGACTTCAGACAGCACCGCAGACATAATGACAGGAGAAAAGCTAACATTGTGCCTTTTTCACACACTCCTTGGCCCTTGGCCTCCTTTAGGCTCTGCTCTGCTTGGTGTAATTACTCTCTCACTCTCACTCTCTCTCACACTTTCTCTCCATTGAGCTGAGCTTATCTGGCCTCTCTCTCCAACCTCTCACTTTCTCTCCATTGAGCTGAGTTTAGCTGGCCTCTATCTTTCTCTCACCATTGAGCTGCCTGCTCTGCCGACACTAAACTTCAGCAGCCGGCCAGCCCTCTGCCTCTCCCCCAGGCTCAGGAGGGACACGCCTGCCCCAGCGCCTCCGCATTCTTAGCATTCCTCCCAGCTTGTCACATCTGTGCTAGCCAGTCTGATTGGCCAGGGCCCTGCGAGCGCAGCCAGTGCCTGTAAAGGACTGCGGACACACACATGCGCACAGCACTAAGCTAATGGGCTTCACGTCCAAGAGTTGGCTGGTAGGGCTGTGGGAGAGGGTGGAGTGAGGGGACGGTATTGGAGTGGGAGGTATGGGGGAGGGGGTGGCAGCTGAGGGTATAATTCTGGAAGGAGACACAAAGCCATAACTGTTTTTGCCAAAAACTGCCACCTGGCATCAAGGCTGCCCACACACCACACACCCCTCACTTCCCAAAACAACCCATGTGTGTGACCCCTTACCCAACGGACAGTAACACCTGCCACTGACCGTCGCAGTCAGGAGGTGGGAGAGAACAATTATAACCCCCCTACCCCCTGGCCTGGCCCACTGACCCCTACTCTCCTTAGCCCAACTGCTACTCTCAATCTCCTGGACTGAGGGAGCAGTGGAACTAACTAACATGCTGACCAAACCGGCTGCGTGCGCCATCGTGGGTATGTTGATTTTGTCTATCCCCACCAGATGCTCTCATGACACGCAGGTTAAAGTACCAAAAACCAACTGAACCAACTATATTATTTGGGGACAGATCGAAACACACACACGACTGTTGCTAGGTAATTTGTCCTGGGAGATAATCATTTGGTTGTTGTTTTATCTGAAACGAATATGTTCCTTTTTTTTTGCTGAATCTTTGTAGAATTTGTACCAATATAGTCATACAAAATTGTGTGTTCTCTACTCTGACAATTAATCCACAGATAAAATGGGGAAACCTAGTTATTTTTTAGTTCATTTGATTAAGCTCTCCTCGTTCATCTTTGTTCTTCTGTGGATTTTATATAGTGGTTGGCAACCAACTTTAAGGTGTGGACCTGATTCATCTTTCAATCACCCACATGGCTATATTATCGTAGGACTTGCAGCACGTCAAGCGTCTAAAGTAGAACCTGGCCACACAGACGCGAGCAGTTTGGATGAAATTATTGAATAACATGCATGTGTACATTTTATTTTTCAAAGCTTGCACACGCAACGTGACCGGTGTGGTCAGCATGTAATTGCTTCGAAAAATCTGTGCCATCCCTACTGAATACAGATTGTCAGCACAAAAATAACGGGACTTGAGCTTAATCTACAGAGGCTGTTCTAAGAAATGTTGTGTTCTGCGTGTCTTCATTAAATGTTGTAACTATCTTGGGTTGAAAACCATGTAATAAGCTTGTCTTTTGCCTGGCCTGACATGACTATTGCAAAGTAGAATATTGGGTTTGAGAGGCAGGCTGGCTAAGCCTGTTCAGACTAAACAGAGGGGTCAGCTAGGCGGAAGGGAAGGGGCCTCCTAGGCCCCAAGTCAGGTGGTGGACAGGTTGGCACACACACCACCGAGAAATACAACTTGTGCACACACACACACAAACACACACACAGAGGATGGACTTTTTGTACATCTTCCTCTCTCTCCCTCCTATCTCTATCGCATCTCCCCCCACCTCTTCCTCGCCCTGTTTACCATCACCTCTCTCTAGCTCTTTCGCTCTCTCAGATTGCTCAACACCCATTCAGTGCAGTTTGCAGAGCCCCCGCAGGCTGACTTTGCTGTGTTTTAACCTCTTCCCTGCCAGGACACGCCTATCCTTTCCTTTTACTGCCTGTCCACTGGAATTTTCCACTTCCACACTGAGATGGGGAGCGGAGGTAACTCACTGCTACACTGTCTCTCCCTCCCTCCTGCTGTCTCTTATCAAGCTCTCTCTCTCTCGCTCCATAACTCTCTCCCACCTTTCACATTGAGGTAATGCTAAAATTGCTACCATACTGTTCGGCCATCACAGAGAACATGCCTGACATTTCAGCTAGAGGCTAACAGGGAAACACCAGGCCCTCTCAGTCAGTCTATCCTCTCCCATCTATCAAACCGATGCACAGTGTAGAATACTCATCCACCCACTGCAGCTTATATTACTCTGTCCCTCTACTAACTCTGTGCATGCAATGAACCCATCACTCATTCCTGGCAGCTCGCGAAGGTCACTAAGAGACATGAGCTTCCCTCCAGCGCCCCATTTGCTGTCTTTAAAAAAAAAAAATCTTACCCAGAGTGCACTGCAGCTGTGACAGCTGCAGGGCTCGGCGAGGCGGAGGTGTGCTCAGGGCTTGGCAACGTCTTCCTCCAGCGATAACACAGGTGAACAACATGTCAGCAATGCCCCACCACAAAACGAGACGGGCCACATTTCTTTTGACACACACTCATCCACCAAAGATCCCTGTCTTCCACCTGTCTGTCCCCTTAAAATGCGCTGGGTGCTCAGTTGTCCCAACAGACACAGGAATGAACCATGGCCTGGCATCTATGTTCCTACCATTTTGGGGGTTTTCCACTTATTGATTTAAAAAAAAAAATGTATTCCACATTCTATTTTCCATTCCAAGGTCATCTGACATTCTGACCATTGAGGAAATCTGGTCAATTCTGAGCGCCACATGATACCCGGGGTTAATAGTCATCACGGAATACCAAGGTTTCCCACAAGAACATTCCTTTTGGAAAAATCCAGATATAATTCCCAATGGTAGGGATAATGATGACTTGCTTGGTTTTGGAGGCCACGGTGTTAGGCTAGCAGTCTGAGACTGTGTGAAGTAGAAAGCATTACACGCAGTGCAATCGTTAAAATTCCCCCGGCCTCACGTCAGGGCAGGATTTAGATGTCTGAGGTCATCGCCTTGTGAGAAGGCTTCTTCAGGGACGGGGGCATGCCTCGGCGCTGCCAGAAGGGCCTCAGATGACTGGATAGGGTGTTTACTGCACTGGAAAAAAGCAGGCGCTGTTTTTGACCTCTACTGGGGGTCCTGACACTGTGCTGCGAAGAGAGGAAACACACTGTGGGGTTGACCTGCCACTTCTGTTGTGCTCGTTCTCTGACGAACAATATTGAGCTACAGGCTCTGAACACTCACTGTCCTGCCAAACCAGGAGAGGGGCTGCCATCTTGTTTTCCCATTAAAGTCTCTTCTTCAATAGACTCAAGGGGAAGGTCAATAGACAGACAGGTCAAAACATGGCAATGTGGTCAGAGCAAACTGCACTGCAATAAATGCATTATCACTAATAGGCCATACATAAACAAATTCACAGACACATGGAAGTGGTGCTAAACTGGTCCGTTCATATTCCAAGAACCTCTCACCAAGTAAGCCAAATATGAAATGGCATTTAGCCGCAGGTCCCTCTGACATATAGCCAGGTCACTGAATACGCTCATAAGCTAGCTAGCCATCCAGTCAAATCAGATATAGTTGAAATGATGTAAATGGAACTGGTGGCAGACTCAACACCACATCCCGCCTGGAGAGGCGAGCTAATCAGAGCTCTGGCCTTGTTTAGATCCCAGCCAGCTTAGCCTATGATACTGGTATGTTCTCCATGTTCTCTGAAACAGCGCAGAAACGCAGCTAGCACAGCAGCATAGCAGCTGAGTCATCTGAGGTATGTGCGTGTCTATCCACGAACATTTAAAATCTCTCAGATCCCAAAGAATTAGATTCCTGACAGACGCATGCGAAAACATTCCATTTTACAACAGCAAGGACAGAAAAACAACGGAGTCATGAAAATAATCCCCTAAATATATAGTCTTGAAATACTTTCTGATAGAAGTCAATGGTGGATTTAAAAAGGTTGACGGTACAGGCTTTGATTAAACTTTGAGACATTAACAATAATTAAAGGACTTGCACAACTGGACTTGAGGAGGAGACCCGGCCGACATCATGCTGGTGAACATAACATCTTTTGGTTTGGGGAACAATGTTTTGTGAGGAGAATGTGAAGTCAAACCCCCTGAATAAGCCTCATCTCAGCCCGTGCCCCATGCATTTCCTGACAATTTCACATTTAAATTTGCTTTTAGGTCCTCCTTGGCTGTCTGATTCAAACCGGCCCAGCCTGCCGAGGCCCTCTTTTTTCCTTCTTCCTCGCCCATCAGAGGGAGAGAGTGGGAGATCAAAATAACTTAAGACAAAATGCAGCCCGTTTCGAACACCTGGATCTTTCACGATTCGACTCAGCAACTTGCCAATTCCTCCATCTGGATGCAGAGGAATTCAGCACCTAAATTGCGCTCTCTCCACCTACGATTTTAATGAACATACTGGTGGAGGAAATAGCTTAGACCCCTATAGGACCTTGTGAAGGATTCAACCGCTTTTTGCAGTGTTTTTTTGTTTCCATGGTTTGATTTATGGTGTTGAGATAATCATTGCAATGCTGTCCAACTGGTTCAAGAAGCAGCAAAAGCTACTCTTGACACCAGGTGAGCATGACTACTTATTGTAAGAAGCACCTTAGTGTTAGACTGACATGAGTCTAATGAATGGCACTTGGTTTTGCTGCAAAAGCAGAGAGCAGGTTTTGCCAGTGGTGGAAAAAGTACTAAATTGTCATACTTGAATAAAAGGAAAGATACCTTAACTGAAAATGACTGGAGTAAAAGTGAAAGTCACCCAGTAATATACTACTTGAGTAAAAGTTAAAAAAATATATATTTGGTTTAAAATATACTTAAGTATCAAAAGTAAATGTAATTGCTAAAATGTACTTAAGTTCAAAAGTAAAAGTATAAATAATTTTAAAATTCCTTATATTAAGAAAACCAGACAATTTTCCTGTCAAAATGTAACGAGTACTTTTGGGTGTCAGGGAAAATGTAGGGAGTAAAAAGTATATTTTATTTAGGAGTGTAGTGAAGTAAAATTAAAAGTTGGAAAAATATATAAATAATACCCCAAAAAAGTACTTCATAGTACTTTCAAGTATGTTTACACCACTGGGTTTTGTCACTTTCCTAATTCACAGTAGGCTGCAGATGTACTGTTCTGCAGATGAGGAAGAGAAGAGCAATACATGATGGGTGGCATAGCTGGAGACGGCACAGACAGGTGATGAAAGAACCAGTTTGGAGCTCTAAGGAAAGCCAGGTGAAAACCAAACTGAGGGGAGCTGCCTCTTGTGTCTTCTGGGTAGCTCAGCTCCACTGCTGTGTTCTAGTATGACTGGAAGAACCAGCCCCTGGGTCAGTGGAAGACAAGCTCAGACTTGTTCTGTAGAGCACTCTCAGAAGAAAATAGGCTACATCTTAGCCTATGACACAATCGCATGGGAGGGGCGGGAAACTTAGCTTTCTTTGCCTAATGGATTGTGCAAGAACAACTAGAGCCTTAACATGACAGCTTTCTGTGGTGATCAGAATGATGAAAAAAATATCCATTAACAGTAATAATGAACATCAAAGAAACATGTTTCTTTCTATAGACTACAAACTGCTGAGGTGTTTTCCCTCCCTCACTCCAGAAGGGAATGGGATCCAAACACATTGAGCCACAGGCGTTTTCAATGAATGAGCCAGAAAGGGATGCAGGCCAAATTAACACGTGGACTAAGTTTGGTGTGTGCGCGTGCGCGCACCTGTAACTGATGTGAAATGGCTAGCTAGTTAGCGGTGGTGCGCGCTAATAGCGATGGGTAACAATGCTTCATGGGTGTCAGTTGTTGATGTGTGCAGAGGGTCCCTGGTTCGAGCCCAGGTAGGGGCGAGTAGAGGGACGGAAGTTATACTGTTACACACCAAATAGTACAGAAGTACATAAATGACTTAGCTCTGTATCTAAAAGCTTAAATTAATTATGTTAGGTATAACTAGACAAACTACTGAATCTGGTTTGGTTGACGACGACTGATGAAAAACATTATCATAAAAAAAATTTACAGTGCGTATGTTTTTACTCACCGTACATCTTGCCTTCGTCTGAGAGGATGATTTTCCTCCGTCCACAGGGGGGGTAGATGGCCAGGGCCTCCTGGAAGCTCTGCTCTATGTCTGGGCTCCACACCCCCTCGGCGTCCCCGTCCATGGCCTTGTCCAGCTCATCGTTCCCCTCGTCCAGCCCATCCCCCGGGCTACCGTTGGCACTCCACTCGTTGGAAGCAATGGTGGCGGCTCACCCTGGGCCCGACCCCGAGCCCCACAGTCAGAGGATCTGGGAGAGAGAGAGACCTTCATTAAAAATTTAGTCATTTAGCCCCCCACACACAAAAAAGAGGAACTCAGTCCAGCTTTCCTACTCTTGAAAGTTGTAATAGTAGAATGCACAAGGTGCAATTTTGTTTTTAGCCCATAGATTTTGTTGTAATGTTTGTCATTAAAATATCACATGAGTACACATTAGACAAGGCAAAAAGTAGAGAACTGCAAGAAAAGTAGCTTAAAAACAGCAATATTTTCTCTGATCCCCATGACAAAAAGTGTAGAATTGCAGGAAATAAGCTTTAAACCTGGAAAATGTTCTCTACGCCAACAAGAGGGGTGTGAACAGTTTGTGTCGTGAACAGTGCTTGTGCCCATAGAAATAGATATAGAGCTTGCACTCTTATCCAGAGTGAATTACAGTAGTGAGGCATTCAGATTCATACTTTTTTTTGGTACTTTCATTACGAAAAAGTATGAGAAAGGTATGTTGTAATCCTTGTCGACACAATCACCATCACCATTAGCTGGCAAGTGCATTTCAAATTCTGCCTTATAAAGTAGGCTCATTTGGTCTCGGCTGTCTGTTTTCATTGAAATCATAAAATCTGTATAAATAAACGATACAGCCACTAATTATTACCATTTCCTAGCCTTTGTCTCTAAAATTGCCAAATGAATTCAAGCTATTCTATAAAAACCTAGTGTAAAGAGCACACTAATCAGCAGTGGCCTCAAAGAATTATTGTGGTTAGGGGACTGTGTCCAAATGTGGTTGGCTCATGACTAAAGAGCAGGCCGAGATCTTAAGTATTTTTCAAGCTGCCTCTTCGGCATTGTATTGTTTCTGAAACGAGCGTCCCTGAAGTATCCATTATTCCAGGATGCGTGTGTTTTATATATCTGAAATTGTGCAGTTGTTGACAAAAATACACATATTGGACAAATATGGGGAAGGCCACTTGGGATGGTCCTATGGGTATAAACTCAACTCCTCACGTGGCAAGAACATTTTGAGGTTCCTCTGTAAAACAAATTCACGAGGGCATCGTTGCACATTTTAAAGTTGCTGTTTTGACAACTTCCACAATGCAACTTCAGAAATATGAATCGGAGGACTTTAAGACAGATGTGAAAAGAAAAGCTAAAGTATTATTTACTAAAAATCACAACTACCCCATTGTACAAAGTTTTTTTTTTTTTTTTTCTTCACTAAAAGACCAAAGATGCAGAAAACGGGCATTGTTTCTCCATTTATCCCTCTATACAATACAATAAGAATATGTACAAGTAACTGCCAAAATAAAGGAAACCCCTACATAAACTGTCTCAATAGGGCATTGGGCCACCACGAGCTGCCAGAACAGCTTCAATGCGCCGTGGCATAGATTCTACAAGTGTATGGAACTCTATTGGAGGGATGCAACACCATTTCTTTCATGAGAAATTCCATTATTTGGTGTTTTGTTGATGCTGGTGTAATACACTGCCTCAGGCGCCGCTTCAAAATCTCCCATAAGTGTTCAATTGGGTTGAGATCTGGTGACTGACACACACACACACACACACACTTGAAACCCCCTACGCTCCTTTTGAAACCCCTCTTTCAAAGTCTCTGAGATCTCTTTTTTTTTCTAGCCATGGTAGCCAAAATAATGGGCAACTTGCCATTTTTTCATTCCCTAAGCATGATGGGAAATAGAACTGCCCGGAAAACCAGTTCTACCTCCTGAAGGGAAAACCCTCCAATCCAGTCTGACTAGGCCTGAATATAACACAGTAGGCTAGTCACAAACAGCAGAGTTAGTTTCTAGCTAACATCCATAACTTAAGTGTAATGCCTAGTTTCAAGTTTCATTAGTTATATGTACGGGATACACATGGTGTACACCGTCCAACGAAATGCTTCCTTGCAGGTTCCTTCTCGACAATGCAACAACAATAAGGGTAAAGGGTTTGGTTAAGGGTTTGGGTTAAGGTTAGGGAAAATAGGATTTTGAATGGAAATGTATTTTAAGTCCCTAGGAGGATATAAGAACAAAGTGTGGTGTGTGCTAATAAGGTGCAGGTAGTCAGTTTAAATGTTCAGCAGTCTAATAAGTCTGGTAGAGGGACAGTGTGAGATTGAGGTAAACCTGAGAGCTTTGGGCCCCCCAGGACAAAGGTTGGTGTTAAATCTCCGACTGAATGTGGAGATCACGGCAGAATTTGAGCAGTGCTCGTAAAAGTCCACCGAGATCAGGCTGCAGCTATGCATCTACCCCAACACAACTCCAGATGAGCAGATCCAATGACCAGAAACTGCTACAGAAACTTCCGCAGTCAACGTCCACTGCAGTAGAAAGGTGTAGGTGCATATTGCATAATGCACATGCAAGTATCTAGTGGAATCCATTACGTGTTGGGTCTCTTAAGACCAGCAATGTTGGGTCAAGTATGTCCAAATGGTGTGTACATTTTTTGGAGGCAGTCCCAGTGTTAATCCCTAGCTGTATCCTAGTAGTGAAGACACAGCTGTCTCTTTCCCATTCAAGCTAGGATCATAGGAGTAGATTGTTGAATAGTGAGAGTGATTCTGAGTTTCTTAAGTTTTGTCATGGGGATTTGACAGTACCGATCAGGATCCCTGAGTAATGGGCTATAATAGTATAGGAGTCTGTTTAGTAGGGTGCTGCTGTGCTGTGTGTGAAAGAGAAGCTCTCATGGAGAGCGAGGCTCACATTCCAGACATGTCCTTATTAAGAAAGGGCTGTGAGCGCTCACTGTTCCTCCTCCTGCCTCTTTTGTGTCAACCCGACGCCCAGTGCTCAGAACGTCTCTGCCCAAATAAGGACTGGAGACCAAGGGATACATGTAGGGGGGGGGGGGGGATTGGAGGGGGCGGCTTGTCCAATTTAGGCTTCCACTTCGGGGTCTGGAGAACAGTAGGATTGTTTCTGCTGGAATGCAACATCAGCATGGACAGAGCGAGAGAGAGACACAACCACACTCACAGCCTCTCTATGACGCTGCCTGACGCTAACCACCAAAGAGGGAGGGCATTGTCAACGCTATGATTATATGGACTGTTTCACTATGTTACTGGGTAATTCAATATTATGCAGTAAAACAGTGCAGAAAAGTCTAAATTGTCTATGACACAGCAAACGGAAATGAGATACTTGCATACAACTGTGCAATTGTGTATTTAACTATCAACGATGGTTTTACAAAGTAAACATGTCAGATGCTACATTATGGCTATTTCTACTACGATAATTGGGAACTCCTGGGACCAAAGCAATCAACCTATTAAATGCTAGTTATTAGACAGTGTTAACATTATTAAAACACCAAACCATAAGGAGTTTAGGTACATACAGATGTGGGATCTTAATTTGATCACTCTTTTGTTGCTGAGAATTTCCTGCAACAGGAAATGCAAACCTGTAGTGTACTCAAGGTTGAAAAAGGCTTCAAAAGTTTGTAATTTACACTTTAAAATGTCAGACTAGACATCGACCCCTACAAAAAAATTCCCTAAATTATAATCCACATAAATATTTGCATTTCCTGTTGTTGCAGGATTATTTTCCTGCTGCAGTAAACTGGCCCAAATTAAGATCCTACATCTGTAAGGTTACATTAAGACATCCGCATGCTTCCCATCTGAAAAAGTTTGGAGTAGTTTGTGCATATGATGACCTTTTTTGTTTGTTTTGGCAATTGTTTTGGGGGGGGTGGCTGTTCGTGCACACTTTTTTTCTTGAGGCAACCTGAAGTTTGGAAGCCGAAGTCTACGTCCCTTCGTCTGTGACTGGTCAACAGTTTGATTCTTCAATTAAGTGTTTGTTGTGATTCAACGATAGACGACTCGATTAATTCTGACAATTTATTTGATTTGACCTTTATTTAAACTAGGCAAGTCAGTTAAGAACTAATTCTTATTTTCAATGACTGCCTAGGAACAGTGGGTTAACAAGTGACTACTGGCTAAGGTGGACAAACGGTAATATTTTCTCGTTTAAGGGTGTATGTAAGCACACGTTTGGTTCGCCTAAACATTTGCTCCGCAAATGTAAAATATTCAAAACCCTCAGAAGATAGACTATATATCAAATCAGCTGTTACTCACAAAGAAGAAAGGCCCTTTGATTCCTTATGGGTGAAACACAGCACATCTGTGATGGGAGGCTGACAACAGAGAGCACAGATTTAGCATCATGCACACACACATAAACACACACAAGCACACACACTAATACGGACACAAATATAAACGCACACAAGCAGGCAGAAACATATACACAAATAGACTTTCGATGAATGGCGTATTTCACCTGTTGCCAGATGGGATAAGGCCTCTTGATTGAATGACACGCTAAACAGATTGAATACAAAGTCAGGCGAGACACAAACACTTCCCGGTCGTCACTAGTTAACACGGCCACAAAGTCATAATAATGGCTAAACTGAGCCTATTTCTACAATTTATCTTCTTAAAATCAGATTTTAAAACCAACCCTACCCTTAACCACACTGCTAACTGTATGCCTAACCTTAAATTTAGTCCAAAAAGCAAATTGTAGTTTCCATGAATTTTTACAATAGGCCAATTAACTTTGTGGCTGTGGTAACTAGTGACAACCAGACTTCCCCTCCCACACTCTGGGACTCTCTGGGAGTAGGTCCAGCCACAGACCTGACTGAGACCAACATGCTACAGATTCTAATGTGCAGCAGGAATTGGGTCTGCATGATATGGGAAAAAATCTAATTGCAATTTATCTACCAAATATTGTGATTTGGCTTCTGATATAGATCAAAATACTTGGGTATATAATGATATTAAGAAGCAAAGTGGAAAGCAGCATTTTTCTTGTTTGGAACGATCTGTTGACTGCATTTAACCTAACAGAACAGCATGCAAACTTATAGTGACTAACAGCAGGGAGGAGGAACTGCGCCGCTTGAGTGACAGGAGGTGAGGCTTTGTGTGTGTGGAAAGCAGCCCCAATAGGAGAAAGGGAGAGAGAGATGAGTAAACTATTAAAAATTAAAAACGGCTGAGTGGAGGTTCAAAATATTGTTATATGGATATCTCTTAAGATATGGAAATTGCACATGTCAATATTGTGATTTTGATGTGAATTCGATTAATTGTGCAGCCGTAGCAGGAATGTAAATACCAGTGGAGAGCTATGCACCTCGCACATTCATTCAAACTCCACCATTCACAGCCTAGAAACCCTCTCCATATGTTTTCCCAGGCCTCATAAAGCTACAGATGTAGGATCTTAATTTGAGCCAGTTTACTACAGCAGGAAAATAATCCTGGAGCAACAGGGAATGTGTCATTATTAATTACTGGACATTTCTGTAGGGGTTGACACATTTTGTCTGAAATTTCAAACTTTAAAAGCCTTTTTAAAACTCAAATACACTACAAGTTTGCTGTGCAAGAAAATTCAAAACTAAAGAGTGATCCAATTAAGATCCTACATTTTCAGGACTTTGACATATCTTTGCACAGGCCCCTTTGCAGGTTTGCTGGTCTATACTGTTCCCAGCATTGCTTATAATAATACATCCCATGTAATGCTGAATATGTTTGAGTCATTATATGTCCTGGCCCACTCTTCTTCTATGGGAAATTGTCGGTATAAACACAGGAAGGAATTCCATGTGACTCCTGAGAGTACGTGTGTTATATTATGCGTTTAACTGTCCACAGTCAACATGTGAAAACCCTCACAGAGACGGCCACAGACAGGAAAACAAGTAGAGGTTGTGTGTATTTTGGCTGTGGGTGGACGATTGTAGAGGGATAACCAGTGATTTATACACTCAACCAATGTTTTATAAAATGAGGACATCACCCTGATGCATTCAAAAGATGATCCATTTGTCTTTTAATTGGTGGAGTAGGGCAATGGCGAGGTGAAAAATGACAGACCCTACACTATGACATGGGGTCATCCGTGTTCCATTCCAAAAGTGGTGGGAAAGTAACGTTTCATTCATATGTTGCACTTCAATACAAACAGGATGGATTTCAGAAATAAATAATAGTTTTACAGAGACTAAACATCCCCTGAGAGGGAGAAGTCTGGCCTATTGAGCTGGGACAATGGTGTAACTGATGAGGAAACCAGGGTTCAGACAGACACCATCCTCCAATGCTGTCAATCAAATGAGGTCATCTTTACATGAAGTCGTTTCAAGTCGGTGTAAAATGCCCCCGACAAACACTCAACTGTGACACTAGGAAGCAAACGGCATTGGAGAGCTAAGTAGCCTAACTCCCACTCTGAGCAGATGTCCCATTGAAATTGAATGGGATCATACCGAAGAGATATGCATTTCGCTCAACCTCATGCATTTTTCTCACCGTCATGCCCGTACACAATAAGTTAATCCTAGCCTCAGAGATTTAGAACAAACAAAGTAACAAAACGGGTACATGTCAGTGGTCTGTAAAAGTAACAACTGGTACATGTTGGTGGACTGTAACAATAATAAAACGGGTACAGGTTGGTGGACTAACAATAACAAAACGGTAACATGTTGGTGGACTGTAACAATAACAAAACGTGGACTGTAACAATAACAAAACTGGTACATGTCAGTGGACTAACAATAACAAAATGGGTACATGTCGGTGGACTAACAATAACAAAATGGGTACATGTTGGTAGACTGTAACAATAACACAACGGGTACATGTTGGTGGACTAACAATAACAAAACGGGTACATGTTGGTGGACTAACAATAACAAAATGGGTACATGTTGGTGGACTGTAACAATAACAAGACGGGTACAGGTTTGGACTGTAACAATAACAAAATGGGTACAGGTTGGTGGACTGTAACAATAACAAAACGGGTACAGATTTGGACTGTAACAATAACAAAACAGGTACATGTTGGTGGACTGTAACAACAAAACAGGTACATGTTGGTGGACTGTAAACAACAAAACAGGTACATGTTGGTGGACTGTAAACAACAAAACGGGTACAGGTTGGTGGACTGTAACAATAACAAAATGGGTACAGGTTGGTGGACTGTAACAATAACAAAACGGGTACAGGTTGGTGGACTGTAACAATAACAAAACAGGTACAGGTTGGTGGACTGCATAGTCTTCCTCCCATCTGTTTATAATATCATAATGTCTTTGTCAGATTGTTCCTGTCTGTCAGAATGTAGGCTTTGTTAGGGCTGCTATTGCAGCTGGGACCCTTGCTGGTGAGGGCCTCCAAGAGAGGTACCCCCCCCAGGGCAGACCTCAACCCCTAGCCTAAGCCCTGCACACACCCATCTAAACACACACATAAGCACACCATATTTAAATATGTTTCTCTTTCTGCACACAACCCCAAAGAAAATCCCATTATCATGGCTGAAGGGCCTACTATAAAACACAATTATACACAGATGCACACATTCTCTCTCTCTCTGAGACACCCACACACTCAGAGCCTCACAAACACACACTTGACAAGGAGAACAACAGGACTTGGCGATTGAAGGAGCAGCTGCTCTCTAAGGTCAGATTACAGATTTTTGTTTTTTTAAATACACTCAGGCCAAGAGATCGGTTCTCTCACAGGGCTGGAGACAGTTCCTTACCCCTGACCAACTGACACACACACACACACGTGCTGGCACCCACACACACTCTTGCTCTTTCTCTCTTTACTCAAATGCAGCTTATTTTACCACTGGGTTACAGTATGCAATCAAGATTTAAATCTGAGGTAGAGGGCCAAGACACTGCCAGTCCTCCCTCCCCTCCTAGACTCCCAAGTGTATGAGAGCCCCATCTCAGAGCACTAGAGGAGCTCCCCCTCCCCCTCCTCTCCCCGGTCTGTGTTTGCCCCTAATAAATTCTCTCCAGCTCCTCCAATAACTTCCTCCTACTTCCTCTCTGGCACGGCGCTCAGGAAACAATCAGAGCTGAGAGTGAGCGGAGGGCTGGACGACCGACAGCTCACACGGCAAGAGGCAGAGGGAGAGAAAGGGAAGGGGAGAAAGTTAGAGAAGGGGAGAGAGAGATGGAAAGTGTAGGACAGAAGTAGAACGAGAGTGAAAGAGAGGAGGAAAGAGTAGGGCGAAATGGAGGCAGAAGGAAAAAGAGAGAGGGGCTTACATTCAGTCAGTAAGGCAGTCGCACTCTAAGCAGCTTGATTCTATTTGGATACCCACAAAAAGGCATGTTTGAATTGGAAAGGCTGAAATCAACTGAAATATTTCCAAGTCTGACAGAAAGAGAAACAAATGTTAGAAACTTTCCCAATCTGCCATGAGACATCAAAAAAAGTCTTCCTTCTAGTATAAAACATCGACCCAGGGCCCGAATGGCGGGTGATTTACTAATCCATGTCCTCCTACAACACAGACCCTGCAGACTAGGTTCTACCCCAGCATCTCACAGCTCCATGGAGTACAGCTTTAATCCAGCCGACCAACAGAGGAAAGACTGACACAAAGCGGAGAGCGCGCCAGACTGCTTATTTTACAGCCTGATTCAGCAGTTTAATCAGACATTTTCCAGGGAGCGTTGCAGAGCAGTCATCCTCTCCTCCTCGCCTGAGTTGTTCACTCTGTGGTGAGGCCAGCGGTTTGGTGCCTTAATCTGTGAAACCGTTAAGACGTGCGCAAAGCTTATACAGTTACTCATATAGCCTGGTGATAAAGGATCATCTATATGTGGTACTTGTTGCATGGCAAGAAAAATGAGGTCAGGAAAGTTTAAAAAAAAATATATATATATATATACATTTAAAAAATGTTTATGAAGGAACTAACTTTTGAACCCAAAACCCAGAGGCGATCATCCTTTCAAAATGAATTCACAGTCATTGTGTAGCCTACAACTCATTTAACAGACAAAGCATAAGAAGCCCGGTTGATACTTTACACAACACTTTTAGATGTGTATGATGCTTAGTACGCTCTAAATTCTTCAGTAAGTGTGTGGTTTGGTTTTGGAGAGGTCGTCCTCCAACTCCCCACTCTAAAGGCAGGGATTAAGAGCGAGGCTTCATACGAGTGCCCCTTTTAAGTCATTGGAGCACCACTCCAACACGATGCCCACTACATCCGTCATAAGACAGGATCCCAGAAGGCCAGGCCTGGTTTGTTGCCGCCATCATTGATAATGGACACCACCTAGAGACACAAACTAACAAATATACTTCCTGTTTACTGCTGCATAAAGCATGAGCCCACAGAGTTGTGTTGTCATTCTCTCGATACAATAGAGGGTTCGTTTGTGAAGTTCATCACTATCAACAGTTGGTTGCAACAAGAGCAACTGAAAAGTTAAGCCATTTGGGAAAAAATGGACACAAAGACTATACTGTTCTAGGCCACTCCCAAGCTCCTCCCTTGAGCAGTCAGGGAGGCCAGAAGTCGTATCTGTTAGTTAGGGCCTTACTACATTAGGAGAACATGTAAACAAGCCCATGCACTCAATGCATTAATGTTAATCAAAGGTTTATTCATGGTATTCTAATTAGGCTAAGACATGGTAATTGCTTAAGGGGTGCATTGACTCTGATCCTGGAAATAAGGATAGCATTACATATGCTTAAGACAAATCTAACAATGCCTTAGAACCACATTAAAGTGTATTGTACATGGCTATAAATGAAATATTACCCAAATGAATATTTTTTATGTGTGCTTGAGTTAAATATTATACTCATATGTTGTGAAGGCCAGATCTCTCTGAGGCTCTCTCTGAGGCTCTCTGAGGCTCTCTCTGAGGCTCTCTCTGAGGCTCTCTCTGTGTGTCTGCAACAGTCACAAGTGGTATTTGTTCAGACCTCTGGGGTATGTGGCCACCATTTGGAAGACCACTTCTGGCAATGGTGCTAAAAAGGCAACCAACGTCTGCACAAAATGGGCAGCGCTCATTAGCCGGTCTTCTGATGGGTTTTTAGCACAAACCAGTGAAGTTGCTCTCATATGGCCAGTGAAGATATGCTGGGTTGTTTCTAGCACTCTCCAGCACAAACACCAAACATATATAGTATTTTAAAGGAAAGTATGTTTGAAAATAGGAAATGGATGGTATACAAAATGTAAACATTTAAAATGATATGCTGTCTGACATAAGATAATATAATCTGAAGAGCAATTAACCCAGTCAGATAAATGACACATTTTAACAGTAGGCCTACTTACAAGTAGAATTTTGGAATCCTTAAAAATATTATAGGCTTGTCACTCTGATGTTTTTTTGCAGTACACCAAATAGACCATTTTATTCACGACCATGAAAACCACAGTGGTGGCAACATTTAAAAAAAACATTCCCTAATTACATTGTTAAAGAGAGGGACACATTTATTATCCATGCCATGCCAATGCACAATGGATGAAGGTCCGAGTCAATGCCTGGATAGTAGCTGTGTTATAATTAAGCAATATATGGCCAATATACCACAGCCTAATGGCTCTTCTTAAGCACAACGCAACGAGTGCTTGGACACAGCCCCTATGTTGGCCATATACCACAACCCCCCGAGGTATACTGTCTGTTATAAACTGGGTGGTTCGAGCCCTGAATGCTGATTGGCTGACAGCCGTGATATATCAGATACGGGTATGACAAAACATTTATTCTTTACTGCTCTAATTATGTTGGTATATAAGTTTATAATAGCAATAAGGCACCTCGGGGGTTTGGTATATGGCCAATGTAACACGGCTAAGGGCTGTATCCAGGCACTCCGCGTTGCCTCGTGCGTAAGAACAGCCCTTAGCCATGGTATATTGTTCATATACCACACCCCCTTGGGCCTTTATTGCTTAAACATACCATGGCTGTCAGCCAAATCAGCATTCAGGGCTCGAACCACCCAGAGTTTCTAAAGTTTTCCTAAATTGCACTTTCGACTTCATCAACCTATATTATTAGCTTTGGAAAAAGGTGTTGTAAGTTCACATCTGCACTTGACTGTCTTATTACCCTTTCTGTCCTGAAATAAAAGCCCCTGCCCAGTGCCCGTACGTACACTAAGCTGGGATGGAACAGGTTAATGAAATTATTGTTTGTACCGATGGCCTGGGGAACTACAGCTAGGGAGACCAGAAGATAAACTACCCACTTTAAAAGAATATTGTTCAAATAAAGCATTAGAGCAGGCAGACAGCTATGGCCTTTGCGTTACAAGTAAAGCTGCCAGGCATAAACAAAATATACTTAGCCCACAGAGAAACTCCCGAGTATGAGTTGCAGTGTTGCAATTTGTTTGAGAAAGAGCTGATTGTGTTGGGACTGAGAGCAGAGCAGAGCATAGCGCTAGTCTGCTACATGCATGTTGCATAAACACACTGAGGACGGCAGGAGAATCTGTCAGAGCAGCAGAATATTGATCCTTCCCAGATTTACCCTCTCGTCATTACTCCATCACAACCTCATCACAACCTAATATTAGAGTACCTTCATTCACAAAGGCTACTTTCACTGCTTTCTTTTGTTTTTCACATGCACACAATTTCCACATTTTCAGAGAGAAAGTAAATTGGCCCAGCTTTGTAGATATTAAAGGGTACAGTTCCCCCCCCCCCCCTCCTCTGATATCATTGCACGCGTGATAGAACAGCAGCATATGTAGTGCAATCTTTTTTCTTTTAACCTTTTTTTACCGCGCCAATGCCCCCCCACCCCTGCTTCGTCAAACAAAACAAAAACAAAAACAATAACGACGGCCGTGGGGCAGACAGTGGCACTGTTGCCCCTACTGACGATGACATATTTTTTTAAGCTAGAATCCTTAAAGGAGAAACAGCCACGTCCGTTTGCCATATTACAACAACAGAGTTACTGCAAACACGACAAACACCTCCATCACTGCACACGATAACAGAGGGCAAAGCCATTTTTTTTTTACCATGCTGCACGGTGCTCCTCAACTCGGCAACAAAACAATAATAAAGGTGCTGGGGATGGCCAGTGGCGCTGTTTCCACCCCCCCCCCCTACTGTGGATTCCATCTAAGTGTGATTCATCTTTAGTCTCCCAAATGTTTATGTTGGAAGGTACTATACTTCCAACACAGGACATCAACAATGTGTAACTTCAAAGTATGGTCTGATGGGTTCTGTTTTTTTTTTTACGGACCACCCAAACAGAATAAAAATAGATAGACAGGAGTCTATTCCCCTGGTTTAATTCCACGACGTACTTGTAAAACTAACGGCATGTTTTGGCAGTAAAAGTGTAGAAATTAATGGCAACCTTTTTTTTTAAATTCATAAACAGTTTAACGTATTGTGCATATAGATCCTTAAATTTCAGTCATTCCTGAAATGTCCAATACTATCTAAGCCTGCATGCTTCTTTGTTTGGTTGCACAAAAATATGATACAAAACAGGCTGCACTATTAGAAGTACAACCTATTTTCGGGTATAAACAATTCCAACAATGTCAACTCAACTACCTGTTTCGCCTATGTACCTCAGTCAGTACTGTTACCCTATACTGAAACTCATATTGCCACAATATAGACATCACATATTACCCTTACATTATCTATAGCATACTCATTCTAATTGACAACACTTGTATCACATTATCAACCAAATACCATATGTTAGCTTCAATCGTTACGGGAGACTGTTATAGGCAAACATTGGTCTATCTCTTCGAGAGTCAGAGAATGTGCAGCTGCAACCAGGAGTGCCTGCAGTGCTTCAACAACTTAGCGAAACTACTGAGTCCGTCTGAAAGATTTACAGTTGGGCAGATGACCTGGGGCTAGTGTTTGTATGGATCAATTATGTCAATTATAAACTAACGTAAATTGTGATTTGGTGTGATTCTAAATAGGTTTTATTTTTTTGTGTGTGTGACTTTCTCTCTTATTTCTTTTAACTTTTTTATTTTTTCAAATGTTTTTTTAATTTAAATTTAACATTTATTTAACTAGGCAAATTGTTATTTACAATGAGGGCCTACCTAGGAACTGTGGGTTAACTGCCTTGTTCAGGGGCAGAACGACATATTGTTTCATAGTTTGACGAAATGATGACTGACTCTTATCTTTACAGTGGAGTAAACATGAATGGCTTGTTTACCATTTGAATGTAACCCTAAATGTCTATAATCTCAACCCTAAACAGGCTTTTCTGGCTGGTCTACTAACAGTACTTAGTGATGAACCTGAAAGACATTATATTGTTCTACCTGTTGAATGGCATTGACTGGACTGTAACATTGTTGTGTACACTTGTTTTACAGGGTGGTTAAGAGAGATTAAAAATGATAAACCTTGCAAAGCATCACACTTTTTTTGTATTTCTCTAATAAGGAAAGCATTTGGAGCAAGAATGGTCTGTTTTCCCAAGCGTAACCAATAGCACACCATGAACAGGTGTTTCATGAAGATATACAATTAAATGCACACAGATCCATCCATTTTAAATGCTAATATAAGGATTAAATATTTAAGTAAAGATTTCCGGTGAAACATCACTGGCTCCTGTGGAGAAGATCAAGAAGGATCCACAACTCAAAGAAAGTACAAAACCCTTACTTATACATGATTTACCCATATAAAAGAAAGGTTGAAAGAAACCGGTATTGTTTAAATAGTTGGCTAATGCGAAAATTGTTGATTTAAAAATCTGCACTAATTTGTCTGTTGAACTATTATTCAGTAAGGGATACACACAAAGGAATAATACAACATTCATTAGGACATATTAAAATAAAAACAGACTGTTTCTCTTCATCATAGGGAATACAGTCAGAGGACTGATTGGACAATGAAAAATAAACCATTTCCAAGTGTCCTAAGTAAATCTGAACATTTCGTAAACAACAGTATAGAGGCTACAGTGGTGTGCGTACTGAAGTTACGATGGCTTCATGTTCTCTCTGTTGTATTTATACATATATTAATACGCATAAACCACCATGACAAATTGTAGCAAGACCAACAGCGTATCTGTTTTGCGTGAAACTGATTGAAACAGATTTGTTTTGTCAGTGTTGCCATTTTCTGGTAAAACAAAAAAAGGTAAACATCCATTGAACACATAACATATTACTGTAATATGATAAAGAATAATATGAAATAAACTTATTTTTTTTTAGACCTACGTAAATCTAAACTTCTATAAATTGGTTGGGGGGGTCGTATCTTTCCTTGGACACGATGTTACCAAATTCGGTGATTCACTTACCTATGGGGTGCAGCAAAACAGCGCGTAAAATGTCGAGTTATGTATTCCTCCAATTTGCCTTTCACTGTCTGTCAATTCTTGGGTATATAACCACTTGATTCTTCTGGAGAACAAGTTTGGAGGAAAGTGGTCCAGATCCAAGCAGCTGTACGAAAAAGAAAGGAAACATGGTCGTTGTCCCATAGTATTGACAAAGAAGCAATACTAATGGCTTATTATTGTCAGTGAATATGGTCAATATAGTTAAAAGCTTAGCAAAGATTTCCTGCACACAGAGAAAGTCACACACAATATAGGCGATCAATCCCTTATTCTTGTATTCCCTCCCAACGCAGGGAGTTCCACGGAAAAATGCAAAAAATGACAATGATCTGAAAACTTCACCGAGCGCAGCATGAAAACTTCACCGAAAGCGCTTAAACAAAGGGAACAAATTAATGGTTACTCACCTTTTATTTGGTAGTCACCCCTCCTGACAAAAGCGAAGGTAATTTACTCATTTTGGTACTTAATTTTTGGCCGCATTATCGTTTTCAATAATATTTATCCTGGTTTGACAGTGTAAGTGGAATGTTAGGTATGACTTTGGTATGAAATCAACGCACTACACTGGAAAACGAAGAAAAAAATATTTCAGGGAGGAGCCATTGGGTAACGTCAATCAACATACTTGGGGGCAGTGACTTTATTGAAATCTCCCCCCACGATTTTGAAAATACGGTACGGGGTTTCGATCCTACGGGAGACGATTTCAGAGAAGTCTTATCAAGAGAGGATTATTCGTTGAAGTTGCCTTTTGTTCTCTGGCTGTGCCACTTGAAATGACCAACGCAGTAAAATGTATTTAATTTTTTTAAACAGCTAAGATCACAGGATGACTTGTATTGCTTGGTGTGAAACTTGCTGTATTATAAAGCAAGTGGAATAGATGTGAATAGAAAGTTATGTGTGTTAAATGAGAACCCGTAGGCTACATTTCAAAAAGTAATAATAATAATAATAGGCCTAAAAGTATAATTCTGATATTATTGTTATAATTATCACAAAAATGTGCACAGACAATTAACAGTATCATTATTAACATATTATATTACTGTATATTTCCTCCTGAGGAATTTACATATTTCACTGAAGTAAGGTCGAATATACAGTACCAGTCAAATGTTTGGACACCTATTCACTTTAGTTTTTTTTCTTTATTTTGACTATTTTCTACATTGTAGAATAATAGTGAAGACAAACTATGAAATAACACACATGGAATCATGTAGTAACCAAAAAAGTGTTAAACAAATCAAAATATATTTTAGATTCTTCAAAGTAGCCACCCATTGCCTTGATGACAGCTTTGCACACTCTTGGCATTCTCTAAACCAGCTTCACATGGAATGCTTTTCTAACAGTCTTGAAGGAGTTCCCACATGCTGATCACTTGTTGGCTGCTTTTACTTCACTCTGTGGTCTAACTCATCCCAAACCATCTCAACAGGGTTGAGGTCGGGTGATTGTGGAGGCCAGGCCATATGATGCAGACCTTCATCACTCTCCTTCTTGGTCAAATAGCCCTTACATAGCCTGGAGATGTGTTGGGTCATTGTCCTGTTGAAAAAGTCCCACTAAGTGCAAACCAGATGGGATGTCATATCACTGCAGAATGCTGTGGTAGCCATGCTGGTTAAGTGTGCCTTGCATTCCGAATAAATACTGACAGTGTCACCAGCAAAGCACCCCCACACATCACACCTCCTCCTCCATGCATCACGGTGGGAACCACACATGCGGAGATCATCCGTTCACCTACTCTGCATCTCACAAAGACACAGCGGTTGGAACCAAAAATCCCAGATTTGGACTCATCAGACGAAAGGACAGAGTTCCACCGGTCTAATGTCCATTGTTCGTGTTTCTTGGCCCAAGTAAGTCTCTTCTTATTATTGGTGTCCTTTTAGTAGTTGTTTCTTTGCCGCAATTTGACCATGAAGGTCTGATCCATGCAATCTCCTATGAACAGTTGATTTTGAGATGCGTCTGTTACTTGAACTCTGTGAAGCTTTTATTTGGGCTGCAATTTCTGAGGCTGGTAAATATAATGAACTTATCCTCTGCAGCAGAGGAAACTCTGGGTCTTCCTTTCTGTGGCGGTCCTCATGAGAACCAGTTTCATCATAGCACTTGATGGTTTTTGAGACTGCATTTGAAGAAACTTTAAAAGATCTTGAAATGTTCCAGATTGATTGACCTTCATGTCTTAAAGTAATGATGGACTGTTGTTTCTCTTTGCTTATTTGAGCTGTTCTTACCATAATATGAACTTGGTCTTTTACCAAATAGTCTTCTGTATACCACCCCTACCTTGTCACAACACAACTGAATGGCTCACACGCATTAAGAAGGAAAGAAATTCCACAAATTAACTTATAACAAGGCACAGCTGTTAATTGAAATGCATTCCAGGTGACTACCTCATGAAGCTGGTTGAGAGAATGCCAAGCGTGTCCAAAGCTGTCAAGGCAAAAAGTGGTTACTGTGAAGAATCTCAAATCTGAAATATACTTTTGGTGATTCCATGATTCCATGTGTGTTATTTCATAGTTTTGAGGTCTTCACTATTATTCTACAATGTAGAAAGTAGTAAAAAATATAGGAAAAACCTGGATTGATTCAGTGTGTCCAAACTTTTGACTGGTACTGTAGGTCGAGCATGTCATTATGCATCTCAAGAGTGTCAAACTCCATGATGTAACCCTTTAGAGGTATGCTCAAATTCATAACATTTTTAAAAAGCTTTTTGTGAACATGTACTAGCATTCACATCCGACAATAGAATAGCTCCGTCTGTTGGTCAAACCCATGATTGCGATTGTTGGCCTTGGCGGTACAGGGTTTGTTTGCTCCTGAAAACGTGTTCCAAAAATTACAAGTGAAGTGTAGGCAACAACAAAAATGTGTGGGTAAAATAACAGCGTCGTAGTATTAACTCGCTCTGTTAACTATGGACACTTCCTTTAGGCAACTCTTGAGAGAACTATTCAGCGAGGAACTCTGTGCATCGTTGCCCTGCATCTGTCCAGAACACCTAGTCTTTCAAGCTTCATTGCCTCTGCGAGTTTGGACAACTGCCAGAGCAGGTTCGGGCAGAGAACACACCTTCCCCCTCGCTCTCAGGATCTTCAACCCACAAGTTTTTTTCATCCTAAATGCAAGGTTCTTAATGGAGTGAGATTTGTTTCTTTATTCTGTAAATATGTATGTTCTCAACATAACTCGCAAATAAAACTATGATCTGTGAATTATATTGGAATATTTCGTAAATCAAACCATACTCTGTAAATATGTACAAATATTTCACAGATATTCACAGCTCTTTAACGCAACAGATTCTGTGACAAAACTATCGTTCGAGTTGAACATGCAATGTAAACACATTGAACTTTCGATTTTTGCTCGGTACATGAACATTTAAGTGGAAAAGGAAATGTTGTGTACACTACGTCATCACACACTGATTTTTATCTGCAGCAAATCAGTTTGGTGGAAACACACCACGAGTGGGAAAATGTGCATCTTTTTTTATTTATGCGGATATTAGAATATTCACATGGAAATCTGTTGGTCTTGACAGTGGGGAATCCATCCTATATTCTATAAATCCTATAATCAATCCATATAGGGGAATCCATCCTGTCTGACTGTGCCCATCTTTTACACAATGAGCAAAACATCCCTTAAAATGATATGCTGAACCACACTAATGACATTTTATCATATTCTTAAGGTCAGCGTTTCCAAAACTCTAATCTGGGGACCCTAAGGGGTGCACATTTAGTTTTTGACTTCATTACACATCTGATTTAAATAATCAAATCTAGCTTTACGAGTTGATTATTTGAATCAGTTGTGTAGTCGTACTAGGGATTTTTTTATTTTATTTAATTTAAATGTCAAATTTGTCCACCCCTTGGTGTCCCCAGGAGTTTGGGAAATACCGCTATAGATCCTTTGCTGAGTCAGCAGTCAGATCAAACGACTCAGGAAGGGCCCGAAAGAAACGGGAGCTTGACTAGCGGGGAGATTCAGTAGGGTCCAAAAGCAGCTGGTCAGTGGTAAAACCAGCCAAGCGGGGTCCTGGTGCTAGGCCGACTCAGAATGGACCGCTCTGGGAACAGTAGGAATATAATAATAACATTGAGTTTGACGTCAACTGGGCAGCACACACCACTTGTTACACAGGACAAGGCATTTTGAAATAGCATCTTATTAAGCTATTTGATCAAACTTGTATAAAACAGGATTCACTCAATAAAAGGAGGCAAGAAAGAGGACCACATGCTGGAACCCAAGCCAATAGCACACAGTTGCTCTTCCTGACAACTTTTTTTTTAAACTACTTCCCGGTGTGTGTGGATGGATGACGGGGTGTGTGAATTGGTGCATGTATTGTTTCTGCACTTTTAATGTGCCATCATTGTGCAGTTTGACATATTCTGAAGGTTGATCAAGTCGTCACACTTTTGGTCATGTCGTACTTCAAAACATTGTCTTCCAAACAATTTTTTGGATTATCTTGAACCATCATCATAACATGACCTGTGCATTGGTACACAATTAAACTCTCACGTTATTATTGTCAGGTTAATACATTTTATCATATGAGTAGAATAACCTGGCCATTCTTTTAACTGGTAACATTGCCCATCCCCTCAGTGCAACACAATACAGAGGAATTGAACTGACATTAATCAGACACGGAATGCATGTATTGACAAGGAAACAACATTCATGTAGCTAAGGATGCACAACAAATGACTTGGCTAGCTAGCAAGCAAACCTACATGGAGCCGAAAAACATTTGATCAGATAATGTTACAATTTCTTACCTCCGCACCAGTCTAGAAAGAGTCCCTGAAAGATCACCAATACGGGATTTTAAAACTGAGAGGTGCTTCATAATTGACACATTCCTGAATAAACAACGAACTAGTTAAACTAACGTTAACTTTGGTTGTTCGCATAAACACCTGACGAGATCACCTGCTAGCTATCGGTAGTGTCCAACACTAGCTGCTTGGCTAGTGGGCTGATGTCGAAAGCCCACACTCCCATTGCATGCCCAAATGGTCGAATTTAACATGAATTCTAAAGCAATTTGTTGAATATTTCAACATAAACTCAGCAAAAAAATAAACGTCCCTTTTTCAGGACCCTGTCTTTCAAAGATAATTTGTAAAAATCCAAATAACTTCACAGATCTTAATTGTAAAGGGTTTAAACACTGTTTCCCATGCTTGTTCAATGAACCATAAACAATTAATGAACATGCACCTGTGGAACGGTCGTTAAGACACGAACAGCTTACAGATGGTAGGCAATTAAGGTAACAGTTATGAAAACGTAGGACACTAAGAGGCCTTTCTACAGACTGAAAAACACCAAAAGAAAGATGCCCAGGGTCCCTGCTCATCTGCGTAAACATGCTGCAAGGAGGCATGAGGACTGCAGATGTGGCCAGGGCAATAAATTGCCATGTCCATACTGTGAGACGCCTAAGACAGAGCTACAGGGAGACAGGATGGACAGCTGATCGTCCTCGCAGTGGCAGACCACATGTAACAACAACTGCACAGGATCGGTATATCCGAACATCACACCTACGGGACAGGTACAGGATGGCAACAACAACTGCCCGAGTTACACCAGGAACATACAAACCCTCCAACAGTACTCAGACTGTCCGCAATATTTTATTTAACTAGGCAAGTCAGTTAAGATATCTCTTCATTGATATGCCGTTCGTGGAAGCGTGTTTTTTCTCAAAACCCCCATGGAAAAATACCAGCAGCTGAGTTTTGCGCACCAATTTCAACGCAGGACACCGTGCCGACACTTGGCAAATGTAGTCTCTTATGGTCAATCTTCCAATGATATGCCTGCAAATACGTCACAATGCTCCAGACCCCTTGGGGAAACGATAGAAAGGGTAGGCTCATTCCTGTCGCATTCACAGCCATATAAGGAGATAATGCAAAACGTAGCCTCAGAAATCCTGTTCATTTCCTGGGTGCAGAAACATCTTGGTTTTGCCTGAAGCTTTTGTTCTAGGGCACTCACAGTGAAAATCTTTGCAGTTCTGGAAACGTCAGAGTGTTTTCTTTCCAAAGCTATCAATTCCATGCATAGTCGAGCATCTTTTCGTGACAAAATATTGCGCTTAAAACGGGCACGTCTTTTTATCCAAAAATGAAATACTGCCCCTAGAGTCTTAAGAGGTTTAATTAAGAACAAATTCTTATTTTCAATAACGGCCTAGGAACAGTGGGTTAACTGCCTGTTCAGGGGTAGAACGACAGATTTGTACCTTGTCAGCTCAGGGGTTTGAACTTGCAACCTTCTGGTTACTAGTCCAACACTCTAACCACTAGGCTACCCTGTCGCCCCAATAGGCTGAGAGAGGCTGGACTGAGAGCTTGTAGGTCCTCACCAGACATCACCGGCAACAGCGTCGCCCATGGGCACAAGCTCACTGTCGCTGGACAAGACAGGACTGGCAAAAAGAGCTCTTCACTGACGAGTTGCGGACTGAGCTTGTTGTCATTGCAGGCAATCCTCCTTCCTCATGTGGTACCCTTCCTGCAGGCTCATCCTGACATGACCCTCCAGCTTGACAATGCCACCAGCCATACTGCTCGTTCTGTGCGTGATTTCCTGCAAGACATGGCCATGGCCAGCGAAGAGCCCGGATCGCAATCCCATTGAGCACGTCTGGGACCTGTTGGATCGGAGGGTGAGGGCTAGGGCCATTCCCCCCAGAAATGTCCGGGAACTTGCAGGTTCCTTGGTGGAAGAGTGGGGTATCATCTTACAGCAAGAACTGGCAAATCGGGTGCAGTCCATGAGGAGGAAATGCACTGCAGCACTTAATGCAGCTGGTGGCCACACCAGATACTGACTGTTACTTTTGATTTTGACCCCCCTTTGTTCAGGGACACATTATTCCATTTCTGTTAGTCACATGTCTGTGGAACTTGTTCAGTTTATGTCGCAGTTGTTGAATCTTGTGTTCATTAAAAATATTTACGCATGTTAAGTTTGCTGAAAATGGGCCTCCCGGGTGGCGCAGTGGTTAAGGGCGCTGTACTGCAGCGCCAGCTGTGCCATCAGAGTCCCTGGGTTCGCTCTGTTGAAACCGGCCGCGACCAGGAGGTCTGTGGGGCGACGCACAATTGGCCTAGCGTCGTCCGGGTTAGGGAGGGCTTGGTCGGTAGGGATGTCCTTGTCTCATCGCGCACCAGCGACTCCTGTGGCGGGCCGGGCGCAGTGCGCGCTAACCAAGGTTGCCAGGTGCACGGTGTACCCTCCGACACATTGGTGCGGCTGGCTTCCGGGTTGGATGCGCGCTATGTTAAGAAGCAGTACGGCTGGTTGGGTTGTGTATCGGAGGACGCATGACTTTCAACCTTCGTCTCTCCCGAGCCCGTACGGGAGTTGTAGCGATGAGACAAGATAGTAGCTACTACAACAATTGGATACCACGAAATTGGGGAGAAAAAGGGGTAAAATTCGAAAAAAAAAGTTTGCTGAAAATAAACGCAGTTGACGGTGAGAGAGCGTTTCTTTTTAATTTAAGTTTAAGTTTAATTTGTTGGATAAATATACATTATACCGGTACGCACATTTCATGGTTGTTCTTTATTATGGATAAATGAAACACTTTGCTTCACTCTGCGTGTCACAGCCGACTCATTTGTGGATTGCAATACATTGACAGGTGGAATACAGATCCACAAGCACTTTTTGAATGTGCAAATTCCACCGTTGTCAATGTTAGGGATTTCTGAACAAATTGTCGTTTTATTTGTGAGCTATGTTGAATATATTTACGAATCGATTTATTCATGACTTATTGTGAACATTTGTTAAATCGTTTTACGTATTCACGGGTTATGGTTTAATTTATTTAACGTTTTACATATTCACAGATTGTTTATAGTGACATGTTTACATATTTACAGATATTTGTATTAATTCATAATCAGTTTTATTTGTGAGTTATGCTGAATATGCACAGATCGAGGTAGACATATTTACAGAATAAAGAAACACATCTCACTCCATAGTCCACAACTAGAAAACCAACGGCTGATACATTTGTAACCAATTCTCTCGTCAGAAAAAAACATTTTCCAATTACAAATATTTTGATGTCAGACAAAAGCAAGAGTCGAATCACTGCAGGCCACAGTTAGCATTGAGTTTCCAATTAGTTTTAATGTAAACACTAGTATAGTGCTGTCAAATGCACAGTAAACTACATCGTCATTTTTTGGAGTTGTGCAACCTAATGTAGCAGGTGTAAAATAAAATTGTTTGTGCAACAATGCGCTTATCCTGTAAGAATTTGTTTTAAACATGTCATACTTTATTTGCAGATAACATGCACAAATAATAATGAATTTATCTCCAAGCCTGCACTTTGGTTCGCAAGACACTGAAATGCATTGTTACCTTCATTAAGAATCATTATCAAAACAACAATAATGGAGCCTTATGTTTGTCAATAGCTGTCAATATAAGTCTCTTGTCCACATGATTCATACAAAGTCAGAATCTAGACTAAGAGAGAACATACAGTTCTCGGTTTACATACACTTAGGTTGGAGTCATTAAAACTAGTTTTTCAACCACTCTACAAATTTCTTGTTAACAAACTATAGTTTTGGCAAGTCGGTTAGGACATCTACTTTGTGCATGACACAAGTAATTCTTCCAACAATTGTTTACAGACAGATTATTTCACTTATAATTCACTGTATCACAATTCCAGTGGGTCAGAAGTTCACATAAACTAAGTTGACTGTGCCTTTAAACAGCTTGGAAAATTCCAGTAAATTATAGGCTAATTGACATCATTTGAGTCAATTGGAGGTGTACCTGTGGATGTATTTCAAGGCCTACCTTCAAACTCAGTGCCTCTTTGCTTGACATCATGGGAAAATCAAAAGAAATCAGCCAAGACCTCAGAAAAAAAAATTGTAGACCTCCACAAGTCTGGTTCAAACGTGGGGGTGCTTTGCTGCAGGTGGGATTAGTGCACTTCACACAATAGATGGCATCATGAGGAAGGAAAGATATGGATATATTGAAGCAACATCTCAAGACATCAGTCAGGAAGATAAAGCTTGGTCGCAAATGGGTCTTCCAAATGGACAATGACCCCAAGCATACTTCCAAAGTTGTGGCAAAATGGCTTAAGGATAACAAAGTCAAGGTATTGGAGAGGCCATCACAAAGCCCTGACCTCAAACCTATAGACAATTTGTGGGCAGAACTGAAAAAGTGTGCGTGAGTAAGGAGGCCTACAAACCTAACTCAGTTACACCAGCTCTGTCAGGAGGAATGGGCCCAAATTCACCCAACTTATTGTGGAAGGCTACCCAAAACGTTTGACCTAAGTTAAACAATTTAAAGGTAATGCTAACAAATACTAATTGAGTGTATGAAAACTTCTGACCCACTGGGAATGTGATGAAAGAAATAAAAAGCTGAAATAAATCATTCTCTATTATTCTGACATTTCATATTCTTAAGATAAAATGGTGATCCTAACTGACATAAAACAGGGAATTTTACTAGGATTAAATGTCAGAAATTGCGAAAAACTGAGTTTAAATGTATTTGGCTAAGGTGTATGTAAACTTCCGAATTCAACTGTACATAGAGAGAACATAAAAAGGCAGGTATCAGAACAACAAAATTGTTGCTTGAGTGGAATGAGAACAGCAAATGAGATTAGTAAAATACTTGACTGTCGACAGTCAATTGGTACAAGCATATTGCCTTGTGCCACTGCCTCTTAAGTGTTCACAATGAAACCTCTAATTTGTTTGAGGTCATAATATTGGTGATAAAAATCCCTAACATGAACATACAGTAGACATCTGATAAGCACACATTGAGCTAAAATAAGGTCAATTTCATAATGTTGACATAACACAATGCATGGAAACAAACGTAACCCTACTGATAATAAGAACAAGTATGCCTAAATAAGTCCACGTAGACCCAGTTTTTCTACCAATGGACTTGAGATTACACATGATTGGATTTGCCTTCCAAACGAAATACAACAGAATGAATTGGACATGTACTATACTATAAAATCCTTGATGTAGATGGGAGGGAGATAGGCTTTCAGTCTTCAGATGTTACTTTCATCCCCCAATTGGTCTGCATCCCCGAAACTGAAATGGTGTAAATGCCAAAGCACACCACATCTCAAGTGCTCAGCCTTGCATGTAGCATCAGCAAGGATCTCCTATGGACAAAGTAACGTTGTTCCCAGAAAAGTTTATGATTATCATTATCATGAGACCACAGGAGGTTGGTGGCGCCTTCATTTGGGAGGACGGGCTCGTGGTAATGGCTGGAGTGGAATTAGTGGAGTGGTATCAAACACATGGTTTCCAGGTGTTTGATGCCATTCCTGAAAATAAAAGAGAGGAGCTCAGATGCAAAAATGTAATTACCAACGTTTCGACAGCCAAGCTGTCTTCAAGATGCCATTCCGTCAGCTCAGTTCCGGGCCATTATTATGAGCCGCCCTCCCCTTAGCAGCCTCCTGTGCATGAGACGCAAACAAACCAAACAATCCCAGAAGGCAGTCCATGTGTTATCAAATGCACTTGGATTCCCATCTCGTCTAGGACGTCCATCCTTCTGTGTACCTTGCACTGATGTTGAGTGGTGAAGGAAATTCTTCTTTCTGGTAGTGTGTAATATAACGAGTTGCAGCAGCTTGAGGCGGCTCAGGGGCCCATGGTTTCCTGTTATTCGCAGGTTATTTTGCCATCAAAGCTGGATAGAGCGATGGCAAAGGCCTGCACCGCACACATGGGGTAGCTATAGTCCAGAGTGAAAGCATCATCTGCTACTCGTCCAAACTGCATCACAATATAGGCCTCTAGAAAAAGAAAAGAAATGATAACAATGTACACACAGTTATACGTTTAAATTTTTGCAACAAAAAAACTCCTTTGTGACTTTATTCAACCTTATTCACCTTATTTTGTTCTTGGAATTTCATCCACCGGTATTGTATATGATAGTTACTAGAAATAAGCAATATGTACACAATGTTATGATTGTGGATGATTTTTCGGTTTGAGGCTCTTCTCACCATCTTTGCTGTGGATGATCTGAAAGTTCTTGATGGAGGCCTGTGTGACCCTGCCGTTGAAGTTCAGCACATGTGACGCCGTGTCGTCGTTCCACGTGGGGGTCTTGTTGTGGAGTTCGATCAGATTGTCCATCTTTCTGTTCTGGAACTTCATCAGTAAACCGTTGTTGTCCTGAGGAAGAGGGATGTGGGAGAAACGCAGCAGTGTGGCTGGTCACATTAACAATATGGACAACGAGGAATGTTGCGGTGAAAGGAGACCATTCGATGTACTATGTGGCCTCCTACAAAAGATTGCTCATTCACCTTTAAAATCAGGACAATGGTGTTGTTCATCCTCATCCATAACACAAGCAGAATGACATCTGTAAAACAATTGTTTGCTTACGCTGCGAGGTCGGATGGGTACCCGTTCACTGTCCTTGCCCATTCCTGGGATGATGACGGTCAACCTTCTGGGGCCCTTTATTCCCAAGACATTAGTTTCCTGTCGACCAAAGGTCAGAGCGATATGCGGAAATAGGAATGACATTGTCATGGAAGTTGGGAGTCCACCATTTATCAATTTAACATAAGATTTTCTAATTATAATCTTATAATGAACATTCTTTGAAGTACCTATAGCCCCTTCAATAACCCTTTGTAACCCATTAAAGAGTCATTGAATGGCTCAACTATACAGAAATAATTTGCAGTTTGTTAACTACTTATAAAACCTTCATAAAGGGTACTTCAATGTCAAAGCCTTACATAAATGATGGCTGCTAGTTCTTGGCGAGCATTGGACATGTCTGGTAGAGCTCTGTCTGGATGCAGAGCATTGTCAAACACTGTGAACTTAGTGCCCATCATATTGGACCTATGGAGTGTAAATAATCAATCCATGAATGCAACGAGCTTATGAAATGCATGATTCCAGGTGTAATACTATGTATTTTATAGACAAGTTACAGTTTTGATCTATGACTATAGGTTACAGATACCTCAACTTTCCAATGAAATTTTCTCCACCCCTAGACAAGTCTGTTGGGTCAATGGAGATAAGGTAATTGGAGGTTGTGCTTTTCTTTCGTTTTCTCCCAGCCAGTAGAAAGACCTGTAAAAACACAGAATAAATCTCCTGGACAATGATTCCTCAAAAGCATATCATAACGTAAATCCACAACTTGGTTTTAAGCTCACGTTGGCTCCATCTCAGATTGATATTCATTTTGAAAACAAAACCTCAAAAGCGGTGTGTGACTCATCCGAAGCCACATTTGTGGGTTATAATACATTGACAGACAGAATAGAGATCCACAAACCCCTAAATTGGACCTCCGGGAGTGCCTCACCTTCTTTTCATTGTCGAGGTGGAGATAATATGTGGGGTACAAGCCTTTGTCCATGCCCCTCTTGTCCCGGGTCATCTTGCATTTGACCGTCACCCCCTGCTGGGCTGGCTGCAGGACAAACTCCTCCAGGCTGTCAAACTCAATGTCCGGGGATGGAGGCCTCTCCTCCTGGATGTGGGACAGAAAAAAAACTGGATTATCAGTAGGTTAATTTATACATGGCTCTATCTACATTTTCATCCTCTCTCTCTGCCGGTTTCTTAAATGCATTGGAGAAGGTCAGAGGGGAGAGACCTTAGACTTTCTTATCCAGCGTGGTTGATGAGGCAAGGAGTAATCTTTTTTGGAGCCCTGATCAGAAGAATTCAGCATTGTATACTCCACCCCACAAACCATCACTGTGCAGTAGCAACATTGTGACCTAGGTCACGATTCAATCCATAAACGCAGAAGTTCAGCACTATAGTGCGTTTGAAATGTAAAAGGTCACTTCTGATTGAACCGACATAGGCAGCATTTACAGTCCAATTGGTATTGTGCTATAGTGCTGAACTTATGCGATACGGATTGAATCGAGACCCTAGTCACTGAACGGGGACTGGCAGACACAAACCTACCTTCTTCTTCTTCCCTTTTCTCTTTTTCTTTTTTGTCCCTTTTTCTGCCTCGGAGTCAGAATCGTCACTCTCTGATGCTTTGGCTGATAGAAAAATAAAACATTAGGAAAACTGGCAGGAAGACACCCAAACACTTGGGCTGTATTTAATTAAAGCAGAACACACTTGCCTTTCTTTTTCTTCTTGTCTTTGTTCTTGTCTTTACCCTTGTCCTTGTCCTTGTCTCCCCCTGCTGCGAACATGGATGCCGGGTTGGCGTTCTCCTTCTTTTTTGATTTTGACTTGCTGGACTTGGTTTCTGGTTCACTGTCATCACTATCAGATTTGGCTGCTGGTTTTAGAGAATGCACTCCAGGTTATGATCATATCTCAGTGTACCTACAGTGCTGTAACATTATTGCAATGTGTTCTCTTCCAAAATGGGTGTGGGACACAAGTAATACATGACGATGGGTTAGAGATTGTCAGCCATCAAATCGATCATTATTTATCCCTAAAATTGCAGCGGTTTAAAATCAATACGTAAAGCTAGTGTTAACACTTACCTTTCTTCTTGCACTTGGAGTCTGACTTATCCTTATCCCCATTTACACAGAACAGAGAAGCCGGTTCCTTTTTCTTGGTGTCTTTCTTCGTTTTTTTGTCATACTCTTTGTCATCTGAAAAAAAGGCGCGAGGCAAAAATACACCTCTCAAGCGATGCCATTTTCTCACCAGTGCTATACAAAAAGAAGTTCTGAAACGTGTTTTGTATTTTTGTATACATATTTGCATTCTGTCTGGTGTGTAATGTGCAACAGCTTGTTTGGTGATGACAACGTAAGGCTGTGCGGGACTAGTGTTTCCTCTCACTCAACATTTCGCAAAGAAATCTCCTACCGAATCCTCTTAAACCAGGTCGTATTCTTGTTGTTTCAGTAACTCCTGCCCACCTTTCGCTTTGGATTTCTTCTCCATGCCATCTTTGTCAGAACCTTCTTTTGTGGTCTTTTTCTTTGCCTTCTTTTGTGGAGTCTCTTCCTCATCATCATCTTCTTCTGTATCTGAACCTTGAGCAGAAAAGGGGACTTTTTATTTATTTATTGGGTTTGAAATAAATGTTGATGCTTTAACATGCAGTTCCACGCAGAGCATCATCTCAGTTATATATTGCCGACTGCTTACCTTTCTTTTTCTTTGGCACACTTTTTGTTTTCTTCTTTGGCTCGTCTTTCTCTTTCCCTTTCACTTTTTCCTTTTCTGTTTTTTCTCCGTCTGGTTTCTTTTTCTTGACCTTTTTCCCACCTATTTGACAACAAAAAAAATGAATTGAGAGATGACCTCCAAAAGAAATGAATATACTTTTGAGCGATAGCCATATTAATTCATTACATTTGGATACTGCACACTATCTCAGATAGAAATGATTTATTTGTGGATCACCAGCATTTTGCCAATCATTTGCGTATGTCTCATTTGAAGATATGTCATTTAAGCTGTGCAGAGCAGTCCATACTTTGAACAGCAGGATTCTCTTCTCCAGACAGCTCTTCGCTCTTCTTGTTCTTGCTCTTTTTGGGCTTGGCATCGGCACCATTGGTGGCTGGGTTGGCTGACTCTGCCTTCTTCTTTGGCTTATAGAAAGCATTATCTGCAGGAAGAAGAGTCAGAGAGGAGACAAGGAGAGCGGGGCAGACACCGGAGAGAGATGACACAGCTGTGCAGTAAGGACAAAATCCTACGTTTAAGATCTACTGTATGTGCGTAACAGCCTTTTGCATGAACCATGCTTTTACACTGAGTGCACAAAACATTAAGAGCACCTGCTCTTTCCATGACAGACTGACCTGGTGAATCCAGTTGAAAGCTATGATCCCTTATTGATGTCACTTGTTAAATCCGCTTATATCAGTATAGATGAAAGGGAGGAAACAGGTTAAAGAAGAATTTTTAAGCCTTGAGACATGGATTGTGTATGTGTGCTATTCAACGGCTGAATGGGCAAGACAAATATTTAAGTGCCATTGAACAGGGCATGATAGTAGGTGCCAGGTGCACCGGTTTAAGTGTGTCAAGAACTGCAGCGCTGATGGGTTTTTCACACTCAACAGTTTACCGTTTGTATCAAGAATGGTCCACTACCCAAAGGACATCCAGACAACTTGACACAACTGTGGGAAGCATTGGAGTCAACATGGGCCAGCATCCCTGTGGAACACTTGACACTTTGTAGAGTCCATGCCCTGACGAATTGAGGCTGTTCTGGGGGCAAATATAACTCAATATTAGGAAGGTGTTCTTAATGTTTTGTACACTTAGCGTATGCCAATAGTAAATGTTGCAGGAGCATGAAGATTTTAGTGACTTACCATCCAAAAGACAGTAAGGTGCAAGCAGAAATGTATGGAGACAGAAACAAGTAAAGCACTGTACATTTCAAATCACACTTCTATAAACACAGTATACTTGATTATCCCATATTATATCTTTTTACTACTGTAAAAATCGATTCATTTTCAAAAAGGAAAGAGAGTGGCCAATTCAGTAATGTCTACATTTGGAACAGATAACAATCATTCTAATATTCTAGGTAATACTTTCTATATTATGTAACCTGCCCTTCTGACACAGTGACCTAACAATCAAGCATTAGTCACCTGCCTCAATCACAAACATGTCTTGTCACATCCAGTGTTAAAAAATAAAGTTACATTATTATAATGTAGCAGTAGGGATTTAGAGTAATAACCAGAGTCATATCAATTACACAAGGCTGCTGTGTGTGTGTGTGTGTGTGGGGGGGGGTTAGAAGTGTGCAGTTGGAAGTGCACCGACCAACCCAACTCTATTCAACACGCAAGCACATTCAGCTTTTCTCCGAATCAGTCTTATTCACTCGCTCTGGTATTATGTCAGTCAGCCTCCCACCACTACCAGCAATCTCTTTCATGTGACAACTGACCAGAAACCAACTATTACCACACCACAGCATCCCAAGAAAACTGGAATAAGGTCAGTCACTGTTATTCTGTTCATTTAAACGGACTGACGACGGAGTGCAGCGATGGATGGCCACAGTAATCCGATTAAGATGTGGCTCTATTTCTGTCCTCACCTCAGACCAGCTGCCACTAGCGGCCTGCAGACCAAGCGGTCATCATGGATTTTTTTCAAGAGAAATCTGAATATGTCCATCAAATAGATTGTTGGCTATTTCATGAATGACAGTCAACATTGACCCCCCCCCCCCCAACACACACACACACACACACACACCCTTTCCCACATCACAGCAAATATGTTACCTCACAAATGTACCAGAGCCTCATCACAGCCCAGTGGCCAATTCTACATAACCATCAATACGCAACAGACACCGACTCTGGCCTTGCGGTTAAAGTGCGATTGGAGGTGTAATAGTTCGATCGCTGGCCGAGTGATACCAATGGGACCCGATGCACCTCTGCTTGGCACTCTGCGTTAAAATTATAGATTGGGGGCCTTGTGATAGACTCGCATCCAGAGGGTGTCCTTTTTAACTGAAGCTGCCTCACGCTACGAAACAGGAGGCTCCCGTCCTACTCCGGTGAGCAAGGGCTACTCACGACGCACAACAGGCTGGGATAAACCAGCCACTTTAGAACTGTAACAATACCACAGCAGCATGCTCAATCACTCAACCGGTTTTCTATCCACTGAATTGTCTAGCAATGAAGAGGGTAAGTAATTTAACTTTAAGTCATCGTAAACACCATTACAGTATATCCGAATGAATCAAAATGCTATATGAGAAATGTTATTAACTGTATAGGACCCATCGCGAGTATTCCTTCTCTCCGGCGTCCCTTCGACAAGAAAAGCCCCTCAAAACAGTTTCGATAACGTTACCTTCTCTGCAGACATTGTGTGGCCAGTGACTTCAGCTCTAACAAACTACAGACTCCTCTTTTCCCTAAAAGTTTTTAGTTTAAAAAGAAGAGGGAGGGGGGAAATTCAACACAATGGAGATAATAAAGCGAGTGAGTAGCCTGGGACTCAATGGCTGGCAATCAGCAGAAAGTTGCTAATAGGATTTATGTGTAAAGTCATCAGCTCTTCAAAGGCAGAGACACGTCAACGGGACGAACCAACATGGCGGGGGAGGAGGTTTGTTAGAGGACAAACACAGGTCCGTTATACACATGTGGTAACGGACCCCCCCTGTGAATGTAATGGTCTATGTGACTCATTACTAACCAACTTTGACTCGGACACAACGCAGGAACTAAACGACACACACACACACACACACACACACACACACACACACACACACACACACACACACACACACACACACACACAAATAGACATGTAAAATGGACAACAAGTGTCTTAAAAATGTACGCAAAGGCACACCCTGCTGTAGGTATCTTTTTGTATTTTAAAACATGGTATGATTGTCTTTTACCTTATGTGGAGTGGACATATCTTGACTTTCTTGAGACCTGTGGAATCCATTTTTAAAAATCATGACACTTTTTAATAATTCATTTCTTCAGACATAGGTTTGGGCAAGACATAAATGACATTGAGATGCATTGAGCTGACATTATTTATTATTCGCGAAATAGTGTAAAGTATGTTCTACATGATGTATATCTGTAACATTGCACCCTCCTGAACACCTTGCAAAGAAGGGCATCTATTGGTAGATGGGTAAAATAAAATAAAAAAGCATACATTGAAAATCCCTTTGAGCACGGTGATGTTATTAATTACATTTTGGATGGTGTATCAATACACCCAGTCACTACAAAAACACGGGCATCCTTCCTAAGGAAGGAAAACCACTCAGGGATTTCACCATGAGGCCAATGGTGACTTTAAAACATTTACAGGATTGAATGGCTGTGATAGGATAAAACTGAAGATCGATCAACAATGTTATAGTTACTCCACAATACTAGCCTAATTGACAGTGTGAAAAGAAGGAAGCCTGTACAGAATAAAAATATTCTAAAACATGCATCATGTTTGCAGCAAAGCAAAAGCACTGAAGTAATACTGAAAAAAATGTGACAAAGCAATTACATTTTTGTCCCGAATACAAAGTATTATGTTTGGGGCAAATCCAATACAACACATTACTGAGTACCACTCTCCATATTTTCAAGCACAGTGGTGGCTGCAACATTAAAAAAAAATATTTTCACTTTGTCATTGTGGGGTATTGTTGGTAGATGGGGGAGAGAAAAATAATATATTTAATCCATTTTGAATTCAGGCTGTAACAGAACAACATTTGGAATAAGTCAAGGGGGTATGAATACTTTCTGAAGGCACTGTATATTAAGACATGCACCAAGATCTTACCGGTCGTCTGTCCAGACGTCTCTGAGGGTTTCCTTCCGGAGAGGCATGAGTGTCCTGAGGAGAGGGGTAGGAATCATAGAAGGAAAGTGGTTGTGTTCGAGGAGTGGATGGTTGTTCTGGACATGTGTCAAAAAGGAGGGAAGAACCCTTCTTAAGTACACATTTTTGTTTGTAAGCCTATGATTTCAAAATATGATCCCTTCATCAATGTAATACATTGATTTACAGTAAGTGTTTTTCAATTGAAATGGTGGTGCTTAATCTTAGTGGGCTCCCGAGTGGCGCAGCAGTCTAAAGGCACTGCATCTCAGTGCTAGAGGCGTCACTACAGACCCTGGTTTGATTCCAGGCTGTATCACAACCGGCCGTGATTGGGAGCCCCATAGGGCGGCGCACAATTGGCCCAACGTCGTCCGTGTTAGGGTTTGGCCGGGGTAGGCCGTCATTGTAAGTAAATAAGAATTTGTTCTTAACTGACTTGGCTAGTTAAATTTACAAAATCTTACTTTACATGTAAATAAAGTCACATGCATGTAGGCAGACAAACATAGGCAGGGATCTAAATTCAAATGTTTCATTGATGACACTGGTGCTCCCAATTAAACAATTTTTTTTTTTTTTTAAGTTAGGAGCACCATATGAAATTTAGGGGAACCAGAAATATATAAATGTATAAATCCAGTTCCCTTTCTTTCTGTGGCCCCAAATGTTTGGATATATTGGTAATGTTAGCTAGCCAATGAGGTAACATGACTGAACAAAGTGTAAACAAATGGTTAACGATGCGCTAGTAAGTTCAGAACTGCCCACGACATGGTTTATGAATGTAAAATGCGGTCTCGGGGTCCGCTATAGGAAGAAAGAAATGTTGCGCCATCAATTGTGGGCCAGGTCTTTTGACCTGATTTTGCTAGAAGCAAGCCGTTTTTCCTTGTAGTAATAGCGCAACCATGACGCTATCAAATATTTTTCTCTAGGGCACCCGGAAACCACGATACAGCAATGCCTTAGCATTACAACAATTATTATGTGTAATATTGCTTTCATAGTCGCACGGTGCTCCCAAAATACAACTCCTAGTCACACAGACAAATATTTCGTCACATATGCGACCAAATTGGTCGCACTTTAGAGCCCTCAACACAGGCATAAACACAAGCTCAGACTCACACATGCATGCACACACACGTATGTACCTTTGACTGGCTCCAAGTAGATGCTGATCATTGGATGGGCTCTGTGCTGTGGTCTCCCCTTAGCCCACCACTGTGTGACTGCCCACAGGGGTTCATACTGATCCTGGCTATGTGGGCTGGTCATATGACCACTTCACTAAGATGATTGTCTACAGAGAAACAGGTCCCCTCAACCTCACTAATCCACTCCACTCTATTCCACTGCACACTACTACTACTACCTCTTAATAGGATTGCCGACAGGATTTGGTCCACTCAACAACTCCACTAGTCCTCTCCACCACTACTTGTTAATCAGATTGCCAGCAGGGCAACCTGTCCCTTCCACTACCGCCCATCCCACCAGGACACGAAAAGACATCCTGCCCCCCCCCCCCCCCCCCCCCACACATTACGGTTTACCATAATCAGCTCTACACCATCTGGGGACTTTTCAATCCTTTTTAGAAGAAAGAGGGAGATCTGATAGGGTTGGATTGTCAACCTCTATTATAAGAGTTTCCCTAACCGGACCAGCATAAGAAAAAACCGATTCAACATACATTCTGGTATATGAACGAGAACCAGTGTGTGTTTACCATTGGTGGAGTAGTGGTGTTTCGTGATCGTGCAACAGTCACATGAAGAATAGTTGTAGTTCCTACTTTCTACCGCCAGATGCTGCTGAATATCAGTAGACCACAAGTGTTGCAGGCGCCAGTGAAAGCACATGGGGGCGCACATCAGATTTGAGAGATTCTGCACAATCATTTGAGTATACAGCCATTTTAATCGATTTTACGTTGCAGCTAGATGTTTTTATAAGCCTATTGCATGACGATAATGTGTCATTCATTGTAACAATGTGTACTTACATTGCGTTTCGGCTACACTAACTGTCGACTACCGTGTAACAACACAGGCTCTATTTTCACGATTTTCATTCGTTGTGCTATTTATATAGTCAACTGTGAAATTATTGGCACATTTGATAAAGATGAGCAAATATGACTGTATAAAATAAATAATACAAATACTGACTATTGTATGCTCTAAAGAAGTTGAACTTTATATATTTTTTTATACAATAACAATTGAGAGATTTTAAGTAATACTTTTATTCTTGGTTATATATATCTATATATATATATATTTTATACTAATGCAATTGCTCAGAGAGAGATTTTGTGAAGTAATACTTTTGTTCTCTCAAAAAGATTGAGGTCAAAATGATTGGCACCCCACTTTTCAATACTCTGGCACCCTCTCTCCTTGCTAGGATAATGAGGATGTAGATCAGTATTTGTATAATTTATTTCATACAGTCTTTTTTGCTCATCTTAATCAAGGATGCCAATACTTTCGGAGATGACTGTAAGTCAATATAATACTGACGATGAAGTAGTTGTAATAATGTGTTGCTCGTGGTAATATTATTCTTAGTAGTTTTAGCAGTATTCATAGCATAGTCAGTTGTGCTGTAGTTATGATAGTATCACTTGTACAGTATACAGCCCACAGGAGGCTGCCGAGGGGAGGACGGCTCATATGGTGTGAATGGAATGGTATCCAACACATGGAAACCATGTGTTTGATGAATTTGATACTATTCCATTGATTCCATTCAAGCCGTCACTATGAGCCTGTCCTCCCCAATTAAAGTGCCACCAACCTCCTGTGATTCAGCCCTTGCGGTATATAGTGCTGTAGGCCACACACAGTATACATCTGCAGACTGCACCTGTCTGTGTCTCAACAGTAAATCAGTATTCAAGCTATTGAATGAAAGACTCTCTTGCCTCTCCTCTGCGTATGCCCCATCACACTGGCCAGCCCGTTGCCTGTTGAAAGAAGTATAGACTAATAGCTTTGCTGGCATTTCTGTAAACCCTTGACAGTAACACAGCACTTGGCAGACGGCCTAAGGAAGGCCAATGACCTCAGGGCTGGGGAGAGGGTGTCAAGATTTTAAAGAGACAGTACACCAAGCTGACTGTAACTGAGGGATGTGGTGCTGTGTGTCTTCACAACAATTGTACGTATAGACCTACTGTTGTTATCAAATCAAGTGCATCACTACAACATGCTGAACGTGGTAGTTATGCATTTGGTGACAGGATGGGGGTAAATGTTGCATCCAGTAATGAAAAGACATCACAATAAATGCTAGTTAAAGCAACATTCTTAATACATTAACAATTGTAACAACAAAACAGAACAACATCAAAACACAGAACAAAATCAAAGGGTAGAAAAGGGGACACATTTTAAAGGTTGTGCAAACACTGAGCCGGGGGTGGGGGGAGATTACGTTAAGTTCCACTGTGGTGTCAGACGAAGGCCCTACAAATTGTCAAAGACTCCAGCCACCCAAGTCATAGAATGTCATAGACTCTGCTACCGCACGGCAAGTGGTACCGATGCACCAAGTCTGGAACCAAGAGGACCATGAACAGTGTCTACCCCAAAGCCATAACACTGCTAAATAATTAGTTAAATAGTCTGGGTAGCTATTTGGTTAACGTTCTTCATTTATCCTTTTTGCACAAACATTTTTGACTCATCACACACACTTCTGCTACAGTTTTATTATCTATCACTTTATTCCTAGTTATATGTACATATCTACCCTCCATTACCTCATACCCCTGCACATTGACTCAGTACTGGTACCCCGTGTATATAGCCAAGATATCGTTACTCATTGTGTATTTATTATTACGTGTTTTACTTTTTTATTATTTCTGTATTTTCTTTCTCCTCTGCGTTGTTGGGAATGCCCGTTGAGTAAGCATTTCACTGTTAATCTACACCTGTTGTTTACGAAGCATGTGACAAATAACATTTGATTTGGTTTGAAGCCAGCTAGTGGTAATACACCCACTCCAGAGGTGGCAGCAGTGACCTAGAGCTCAAGTTCCAGGTCTGAAGTGTCAAAATATTTCATTTTGCCACTTTACTGCTGACCCAGCAGGCAGCGTAGTTGAGGACACTGAACCCGGTGCACTGTAAAAGCCTGTTCAATGGTACACAGAGACAGAAATGCTGTAGCTCAGGAAGGGCAAACAATGAAGACGAAACAGGAAAATGTGGCCTAAATTAACCAGGCCCCGAGGGAGCTGCTGCTTCGAAAAGGGTTAAAGACAGGGACAATGGCAGGAGGTCTCTTTAGGGTTCACTATAAACAACATGACGTTCTACAACCATAAGAACCAGGCTCTCAGGGCACTATAATAGAATAATGATACACAACAAGACTCTCTGATCTACGATCGTTGTGCTTGGAGCATTTCTCATACACTAGGTTCCAATTCAACCACGAGACCTCCCTACCCCTCTATAGCCACTCCTGTAGCTCTGAAACGATTGGATGGGTGTAAGCTGTTTGGAAATCAGCAGTAGTGTATCATTTCGGAGCAAGCTGCCACATCCGTGGAGAATATATACCAGCCATGGTTGGCGGTACATCTAGTATATTTACTAGCATAAAACATAGTATGTACTCAGCCAGTTGGGGTCTTGGCTGTGAGTCCATTAGAGGAAGAAAGATCCATGCCAACATGAGTCTGTTCATGAGGAGAGGTGTGGTCGTTATGACCCGAGATGCACTTCTCCTCTCTGCACTCTGTTTACAGACAGTGCGCCGCGAAGCACAGCCAATGAGAGGGAAGTAAACGTACACATTCTTGATTGTTGAGTGAACGATCCGGGTAGGGGTGCCCCCCCCCCACACACACACACTTTTTCGATGTTCAATCAGATAAGCGGAATATTTTTGTATTTGTTTGGAATAAACTACGGCATCTTTGTCAGCCTAGACATCTAGTAATTATAATAACAAAGGGTTAAACTCAACTCCAGGAAGTCACATTTTCCTGCGAGTCACATTTCCATAGTTCTCAGTAACAACGGCCTCGCGCCTCTCCGTTGGACCTCCCTCAGGCGCTATCATGTGATACACCACACAGCAAACAGACAACAGACAAATGGGGAAATGAGGAAAAGGTTAGTAGAGCAGGCCGATCCAGTGCTGTGTCAAATCTAATAAAGAACTAATCAAGAGCCTTCTCTTCGGCCTCTAGTGTTTCCAATGCACACAGTAAAACTATTGCCTTAAACGGCTAAAACCTTGCCTGAAAAATACTTTGTCAAAGTAAAAAGAGAAGAGAGAGGAAAGCCAGGATTCCTCGAAGAGGGAGGGCACACTTAAGTATGTGCTCAGCCAGAGGATGATTTCATCACCAGTGGCCAGGGGTTGTGTGTGTGTGTGTGTGTGTGTGTGTGTGTGTGCGCCCTGCAGCCTGCAGCTAATAGAGGGTCCCAGTGGAGAGTGTGAGTCTTGGCGCCACAGAGACCATTAAGTTCATGGTCAACTACACACACACACACACACAGGCAATCATGCATGCGCACACACACACATAGACACAGCACTGCACTGTATATTCACATACAGTACAGTCGTTAAGTATCACAGTCGTAAAGCATAGACATCACCTACTACCTGGAAATAGTGTGGTTTGCAAGGGATTATCAGATAATCAGGACTAATTTGCAATGTACAAAGTATGCAATTTAAACACTTTTTTGACAGTCAGATATGTTTGAGGTAAAGTCACATTACTTGAGCTTTGATTGGACTCCACACACAAAGATGTGTACAAAGCTCTCCCTAGCCCTCCATTCGGCAAATATAACCAGAACTCTATCCTCCTGATTCTTGCTTACAAGCAAAAACTCAAACAGGAAGTACCAAGTGCTAAGCTACAGGATTGTTTCACTAGCACAGAATGGAATATGTTCCGGGATTCATCCGATGGCATTGAGGAGTTTACCACATCAGTCACCGACTTCATTAAAAAGTGCATTGACGACATTGTCCCCACAGTGACTGTAGGTACACATCCCAACCAGAAGCCATGGATTACAAGCAACATCCGCTCTGAGCTAAAAGTTAGAGATGCCGCTTTCAAGGATTGGAAAACTAATCCAGACGCTTATACGAAATCCCGCTATGCCCTTCGACGAACCATCAAACAGGCAAAGGGTCAATACAGGACTAATATCAAATCCTACTACACCAGCTCTGAATCTCGTTGGAAGTGGCAGGGTTTGCAAACTATCACGGACTACAAAGATAAACCTGCCGCGAGCTGCCTAGTGACGCGAGCCTGCCAGACGAGCGAAATGCCTTTTTATGCAATAGCTTGTCTGGACTGCTGTGTGATCACGCTCTCCGTAGCCGATGCGAGTATGACCATTAACCAGGTTAACAGGCAAATTACCAAGACATGTACTCAGAGCATGCCCTAACCACCGGGAAAGTGTCTTCACTGACATTTTCAACCTCTCCATGACCCAATCTGTCATATCTACATGTTTCAAGCAGACCACCATAGTCCCTGTGCCCAAGAACGCCAAGGTAACCTATCTAAATTATTATCGCCCCGTAGCACTCACATCTGTAGCCAATAAATGCTTAGAAAGGCTGGTCATGACTCACATCAACACCGTCATCCCAGACACTCTGGACCCACTCCAATTTGCATACCGCCCCAACAGATCCACAGATGACGCAATCTCTATTGTACTCCACACTGCCCTTTCCCATCTGTACAAAAGGAAAACCTACATGAAAATGCTGTTCATTGACTACAGCTCAGTGTTCAACACCATAGTGCCCTACAAGCTCATCATTAAGATAAAGACCCTGCGATTAAGCACCTCCCTCTGCAACTGGATCCTGGACTTCCTGACAGACTGCCCACAGGTGGTGACAGTAGGTAACAACACATCCGCCACACTGACCCTCAACACAGGGGCGCTTCAGGGGTGTGTGCTTAGTCCCCTCCTGTACTTGCTGTTCACCCACGACTGCGTTAATGCGCACAACTCCAATACTCATTAAGTTTGCCAACGACACGGCGGTGGTAGGCCTGTTTACCGACGACAATCAGACAGCCTACAAGGAGGAGGTCAGAAACCTGGCCGTGTGGTGCCAGTACAAAAACCTCTCGCTTTGTCAGCAAAGGACAAAGATCATGGACTAAAGAAAATAGAGGGCCGAGCACGCCTCCCTTCACATCAATGGGGCAGTAGTGGAGCGTGTCGAGAGCTTCAAGTTCCTCAGTGTCCACATCACGAAGGACCTATAATGGTCCAAACACACCAACACCAACGTAAAGAGACCGAAAAGATTTGTCATGGGCCCTCAGTTCCTCAAAAGGTTCTACAGCAGCACCATTGTGGGCATCTTAACTGGCTGCATCACCGCTTGGTATGGCAACTGCTTGGTGCTACAGAGGGTATTGCGTATGGCCCAGTACATCACTGAGGCCAAGCTTCCTGCCATCCAGGATCTCTATACCAGGTGGTGTCAGAGGAAGGCCCTAAAACATTTCAAAGACTCCAGCTTCCCAAGTCATAGACTAGACTATTCTCACTGCTACCGAACAGCAAGCGATACCAGAGCGCCAAGTCTGGGACCAAAAGGCTCCTGAACAGCTTCTACCCCCAAAACCATAAGACTGTTGAACAGTTAATCAAATGGCTGTTTGCATTGACCCACTTTTTTTGTGTTGCACTGATTCTCTTGCACAGGCTCTATGCACACTCACTGGACTCTACCCACAAACTCACACATAGTACACTGACACTTCAACACACACATATACACTCAGACACACAAAACGCACACATGCATATTGACCACACACACACACACACACACACACACACACACACACACACACACACACACACACACACACACACACACACTCATAGACACACTTTAACACTCTTTCACACTCTTCACGCACGCTGCTGCTACTCTGTTTATTATCTGTCATGATTGTCTTGTGACTTTTACCCTACCTACTTGTACATATTACCTCAATCCCGTGCCCTGCCTCGTACTCCTAGCACATTGTCTCAGTACCGGTCCTCCTTCTATATAGCCTCGTTATTGTTACTATTTTGTTCTTTTTAATACATTTTTTGCTGTTTCTTAATTTTGAACTGGGAAAGGGCTCGTAAGATAATATTTCACGGGAGAGTCTACACTTTTTGTTTTCAAATAACATCACAATACATTTTAAAAGTTGCAAATATGAATGGTTTCAGACTTACAAAGGTTTGTTCCGTGACAGATTAATAATAAATAAAGGTGAATAGATTGTGTCTCTATTTATTGAATATACGTATCCGGCACACTTACAAACAGCGTACAGTATGTAATTGCTGTCCCTTCCTTCCTCTTGCAACAACACTAGGCTACATAGAGATATGAAACGCATCTGACTTTCCATTGGCCAGATAACTAGCTGTGTGAAGGGTCAACGTGTTTCCTGATAACTGGGCGAGGGTTGAGGCTGTTTGCAGAACCCGCCAGGCTGTGTTTCTTTCCAAGATGTTCCCTGCCCTGTGTCCTCCTTCACTCCCTTTCGTGAATCTGAGACAACTGGGTAGGTGTAAGAAATAGCTCCACCACCTAGTTTCTGCCATGTTGCTTTAAGATATCCAGTCTGATCATGTATTTTAAGGGTAGTGAATAAGGGTAGAGTGGAGGAAACACCTTCCTGGAATGAAGGGTAGCCCGGAGCGAGCCAGGCAAAGACAAACAATGGGCGCCTTCCACATTGCAGCCAACTTTAAAGGCGAGTCGAGGCTGACTGATCTACAAATCATATTGCATCATACATACAGTGCCTCATAAGTATAAGTAACCCCCTTGGATTTCTACGCATGTTATTGTGTTACAAAGTGGGATTAAAATGGATTTAATTGTCATTTTCGTCAACGTTGTATACATAATAATCTGTAATGGCAAAGTGGAAGAAAAATGGTATATTTTTAAAGATTTAAAGAAAAATAAAACACTATTTACCTTCATCAGATAAGTATTCAACCCCCTGAGTCAATATATGTTAGAAAGACCTTTGGCAGTGATTACAGCTGTGAGTCTTTTGGGGTAATTCTCTAAGAGCTCTGCACACCTTGATTGTTCAATATTTGCCTGTTATTCTTTTAAAAATTATTCAAGCTCTGTCAAGGTGCTGGTGATCATGATCATGATCAGCAAGTCTTGCCATATATTTTCAAGCAGTTTTAAGTCAAAACTGTAACTCGGCCACTCAGGAACATTCACTGTCTTCTTGGTGAGCAACTCCTGTGTGGATTTGGCCTTGTGTTGTAGGTTATTGTTCTGCTGAAAGGGGAATTCCTCTCACAGTGTCTGGTGTAAAGCAGACTGAAACAGGTTTTTCTTTAGTATTTTGCCTGTGCTTAGCTCCATCCCGTTTCTTTTTATCCTGAAAAACTCCCTTCTTTGCCGATGTCAAGCATACCCATACCATGATGCAGCCACCACAATGCTTGAAAATAAGGAGGCAGTTACTCAGTCATGTGTTGTGTTGGATTTGCCCCAAAGACAAGACTTTGCATTTAGGCCAAAAAGTGTGTTGCTTTGCCGTGTTGTTTTGCCGTACTACTTTAGTGCCTTGTTGCATGTTTTGGAATATTTTTATTCTGTATATTTTATTCTTCTTTTCACTCTGTTATTTGGGTCCTTATTGTGGAGTCACTACAATGTTGTGGATCTGTCCTTCGTTTTCTCTCATCACAGCCATTGAACTCATGGTGACTTCCCTGAGCAGTTTCCTTCCTGTCCTGCAGCTCAGTTCAGAAGGATGACTATATTTGATGTGTCTGGGTGGTTTAATACATCACCACAGCATAATTATTAACTTGACCATGCTTAAAGAGATACTCAATGTCTGATTTGTTATTGTTACCCATCTACCAATCACTGCCCTTCTTTGTGAGGCTTTCAAAAATCTCCCTGCTCTTTGTAGTTGAATCTGTGCTTGAAATTCAATACTTGACGGAGGGACCTTAAATATGTTGTATGTATAGCGGACAGAAGGGGTAGGCATTCAAACATCTTTGTCAACCCCTATTACCATGTACCATATGTCATTTGTTAAGCCTAATTTAGGCTTGCCTAAACGAAGGGAGTGAATACTTGTGTAACAACTATATTTTAGTTATTTAATTTGTATTAATAAGTAACATTTTCTTTTCGCTGACATTATAGAGTATTTTGCGTAGATCAATTACAAAAAGAATCACTGTTAAGTCTATTTCAATCCCACTTTGTAACTCAACAAAATATGAAAACAATCCAAGGGGGATAAATACTAACGATACCCACTGTAACTACTACTACTATTAACTCGTATTATTTGTCGAGCGATTGGTCAAGTCATAATTTACCCACGATGCATCACGGTTTTGACGCTCTCGAACGTGGCCTTTCCCCGCAGCGGGGTGACATCTCGCCTGTCCTGGTCTGACGCTGACTGTGGGAGAGGAACAGTTGTGCAAACAGACTGTCATGATAGGGGTGTCACAGCACCTGAAGGCCTCGGGTGTCACAGAAGCATTGTGTGGCGTAGGTTTGGGTGGTAGTTTGTACCCTTTTCTCAAGTTAACCATCAAGCTACATGACCCGTTTTACAACAATGAAAGACTCTATATCTATATATTTTTGTTCCACCTTTTAAGATCAATCACATTTAAAATAGTTGTAATGCATTTCTAAAAAGATTGGATTGAAAAATATAATCATATTTTTTGATTATTATATTAAAATCAGCAGAAATTTTATAACTCAAAACCTTCACAGGAAAGGAAGAAACTATTTTGGCAGAGGATCCTAGGCCTATCTCAGTCCAGAGTTAGTGCTATCAGTACTGTGCAGTAATTAGGGCAATGCGTTCAGAACCTGCTATGACCTCTAGAGCAAACAGCCATGAACCTTGTGAGATCCTGCACTGTCTGCCTGCCCTGTCTGCTTTCCCTGTCTGCCTGCCTGCCTTGCTTGCCTGTCTGTCTGACACCCATCTGAAATGGAGGACAAGGGATCCAGGAAGTAGCGCTGCATTAGAGAACAGCCAGAATTTCCTCGTTCTCACTCTCTCCTGGGCGTACATACACAAATGAGAGAGCACAGCACAACACACAATCCTACTGTACAGAAACTGTTACTGTAGAGCATGTGATCGTGTGGTTCAGTCTTAGAAAGATTTTGATCCTCAAAACCAGAAAAAGGTGCCTGGTTACTGTGTACTGCCTAAGCTGGCACTGCCATGAGAGGGGTGCCTGGGAGTGGGCACTACCCCCGAAGCTTTCCCCACATGAGGGCGGAGTGTGAGAGCGAGAGCAGAGAGAGCCAGCTTGTGCTGCCTTACAGAGACGTGTGTCCCCAGCACAGTGCTTTAAGAAACAAGCAGCACTCTTTTGAACCGCTGCCAAGGGAGGCTGGCCCAAGCTGTTGCAGCTGAAACTTTTACAAGCTCACTGCTCGTGAGCAGGAAGAGAGAGACACGGAGAAATATTTGTAAAGGGAATTTGCATGCGCAGCTCCTCTATTCTCCAGTTCTTGTCTGCGCTCGTTCCTGAAATATTGGCAAGCTTATTTCTTTGTTGATCATTGTTAGTGTTTATTAAAAGGGGAATTCATATAAGGAAACATAACTATTTTTGGGAGGAGTTTGCATTAAGGTTGAAATGCAAGGTACATTTGAAGGACAGAAATAAATGAGAAAATAACAAAAGAATATAGATGACGTCACATAGAGAGCTGCCCGGGATTATGCCTGAGAAAAGATGATGATGACAGTTTTTGACTGCAGCACTTGTCTATGTGACATACGTGTCTATGTCTCTCTCTCTCGCTCTCTCTCTCTCTCTGGTGGACAGACGGATGCGGAAGGGGGTGAAATACACTTTTTGGCACAGTGACTCTGGATTATTTTGGTGACTTTAACTTATTTTGGCACAGAGTCCTGCGGAACTCTGTCATTCGGGTTTATCTTACTACTACCGTCTGTTTCCAGAAGTTGACCCTTTCCTCACCCTCTGTTTTGCCTTTTCGCAGCACAGCTTGTTGCTGGGGTATCATTCCTGCAAACCACATTTAACGTACACATACAGAAACGCCCATCTGTTACGTTGACAAAAAAGGACACTTTTTTTAACTCACAGGTTGTTTTCTTTCTTTTCTTTTCTTTCATCTTATTGCGGCCGGGCAATTTTACCATCTTATCTGAAAGCGTGAAAGCGGTTCAAATCAAAACAAAAACACAGGCAGGTGCAGAACAGCTAAAGACGTCTGTAATGACTACTGAAAATGGGAACCGTGAGGCATGTACTACCTGGGACTGATGCCAACTGCTGACAAAAGGCTTCACTGCACGCTCTGAGAGAAGTCTTTAACTCGTTCTTTCCTCCCCCCCAAATGCATCAGAAATCTACGGGATTGAGTTGTTTTGATGTCATAAGTCTGGCAACACTTTTTGCCATAGGTACAACAACCGATGTAAGTATTTCATTCTGGTACCTCTCTCTGCGCTCGTGTGTTTTTCCCTGCTCTCTCTGCCTCAGTGTTTCACTGTGAGATTCACTTATGATGATAGACTGTCAGTCTTTGGGTTTAAGGGCCATGTGGGGTGTCTTTTGTTTTGTTGTTCCTTACAGCCATTCTTTTAGAGAGGATTTCAAAGTTTAAGATCTCAATTTCCGCTATGAAACTACTTGCGATTCGAACCCAAAATAAGATTTCTCTTTTTCGAAAGTCATCTGTTCGAGCAGGCTGTTGTGACCTCATGCTTTCTCTCTCTCTCTCTCCTTCTTTCTTCCTCTCTTCCTCTCCCTGTTTCTGCCTCTTGGCAGCTGGGCCAAAGTGGGCAGGGAGAGAGGAGGGCACGGCCGAGACTGCTCTCAAGCCCCAGCCCTTGTTCGAGTGGGGTTGCTCGCCAGCACGCTGCTCAGCCTTTCCCTCATCTTGCAGACGAAAGAGAGGGACGTGGAAATGCGCTCTCCTCTCTTTTCTTCCCCGCCCTTTTTTTCACCACCACCATGGCCTGTTCACTTCGGGTCATCTCTGCGGAGATCCCTGCTCTGTCCTTTACAAAATCTACTTCCAGGTATTTCCATTTTTGATACTGCTTCTATGCCAGGGCCCTGTAACTTTTCGTTTTTGATCTACCTCTCTTTTATACTCGTATCGTTTATATTTGATCCTTTTGCACTTTTCCTATTTTTCACCATCATCTTCCTCCTGTACACGTGTCTGCCTCGCCCCCGCCGCAATGTCGAAATCCTCGCCATTACTGTATGGTAGAAATTATGCTGATTTCCGTATGAAGAAGTAGAGAGAATTAGTTCGACCATGAGCATATTGTGCATTTTGTAAACCCATTGAAGGTTGATATAGTGATAGCTATTCACTTCGGGGTACAATAGAGCATAAGACAGCGCCCAGGACAAGATGCGTTATTTTGGGCAATGTTGTTTGTGTAGAAGGTTTTAAATACAACAGACACCAAAGAAAAATAAATAGGCCTCTTAGTGGTCTCGTGGTCGGGTCTGGCCTTTGAAGTACCTTTTTGGTTATTTCCTTTTGTTGTGTGTGAACAATAACATTTAATGCATCGTTATAAGGCAAAGAGAGCTTAATCACACTACTATGCCATAAATCCTATCCCCAAAGCCCTAAAAAGAAACAAAACGGCACCAGTACTACCTTTCGAAGGTTTAAAAGGGAAATATTTCGAGACAAAATGTCTTCTGCAATATTTACACTGCGTTTTATCTTTCGCGCAGGATTCAATTCCATAAGGTTTTTAAACATAGTGAACAATCCACATCCAGTCTCCTACATTGTCCATAGTGGAGGAAACACTGGCATATACAATAGGTATGACCAAAAGATGAGGACTCCCAGAAAAAAAGAGCAGCTCGAGTGAACATAATGAACTCAAGAAGTTTTCCCATTTTTAAAATCCTCTGACTCTAGTATTAGCAGCCACAATATGAATATAAAAAAAATGTTGTTCTTTTGATTATATACCAGCATTCAAAGTCTCTTACTGCAAATATGTTACGGACACATTGTATCTCCGCACACAAAACACTTACATGCTGATGTTTTGGGTGATTTGATTTCTTTTCAACGCGGAGACCCTGATCTCGCCTCAGAGGTTTTTGCGTGAATTATTATGACAGTTCAAGTCATAATACAGTCACATAATCTAAAAAGGTAACCAGTTAGAAGGGCCCCCGGAGGCTTTGTTTCACAATGCGACGAATGTGTTAAAAGGTGAAACAGAGATGTCAAACTAAATGACAACGTTAATTGAGCTAAAAAAAAAAAGAACTGTTGGAACAATTGCTATCTACTAATTTGGTTGCTAAACAGTCAAGTTACTGCTGTTTCCTCTAGACCTGTGCAGAAACCAGTATGAACCAGATCATTCTGATGCAAGCATTGTTCTATACGTGAAGGAGCTTGTATTGCCAGCTCTCAATTTCGGATGGAGCACGTTTGAATGCTTTTTCAGCCTTTCTGCACTAACAATTGAGGTTTAAGTTGTTATTGTTGGCATGTCGTTTTTGTTAGATCCTGCAGAATTATCACATTAATGGGGACGACTTTAAAATAAAATAAAAAGTATGGATTTATGTTGAAGGCTCGTATTTATTTATAGTAGATCTACTTTCAGTAAAGGAGTGTCAAAAATCTTGACATTTTGTCAGTACATGTAGGTCTACTACAATGCACAGCATTCAATTGCTCAAGTAGCCAAGTTCTACTGTACCTACAAAATGTTTCTCTAGTTTTTGTATGTTACCTACAGTCTATCTGCTTAGTCTGCGAGTGCGTTTGTGTATGTGTGCGTGTGAAAGAGAGCATGGCATACAGAAAGTCAAAGCTACAGTAATAGAGGAAAATAGAAAATGGGTGGGGGTGGGGGGCAGGGAAGGCGGGGAGACAGAAAGAGAGACAGAAAATGAGCTTATTTCCCTCCTCCCCCATCCGTTCTGTTTTCCTCAGATGAACTTGTCATGTTACTTGATGATATGTTTTTTTGGAAGCCAGGCCATTCATATCCCCTGCTATTTGTGTGTCTCACCCCCCCCCCGTTACACGGGCGTGTTGGTTACCAGGAACAAAGTCTGTTTGCCTTTATCAGGAACTATAAGCATACTCAAACACTCCAATTTGATAACACTTGAAGGCCACTGAGAAGGAAAAAAAGTAACAATATTGAATGTTTCGTTTTAACTCTTTGACGTATGCAACTTCTACAAAATAGGGGGAACAGTTTTAGATTTAGGTGAACATATTTTATTGTTTTTTTTTAAATAGTAGACAATGTAACATGATTCTGAAAAAATAAATAATTGGTGTTGTACTAACAAGCTTGGTAACTTGAATTCAGAAGAAGACCTCAATTGTCACATTTGATATCAATATGCATAAGTGATATGGGCCTGTATAAAATACAATTATTTGTGTTCTTTGTAACTATGGGGATGAGTATTGAACAAAGTGAAACATGCCGCTATTAAATATTAAACAGACATCTAGGCCTGTCTCGTGGTTGAGTGCAGTTAGGTGCTGCATGTTATCACAAACAGAGGGATGGCTATGCTATGCTGAGGCCTCCAGAGACCACATGATGGAGTCAAACAAGGTCAACGCCAGACATACTTCCTGTTTGGGGCCCGCTATTTTTGCAACCAGGGCGTTCTCCCCCGGTCGAGCCGATTTGACATTATGAATCGTTTCTCTCTCAGTCAATATAGGGAACAGAAGTAGGCTACTGTAATACAGAAAAGTTGACTTGCTTTAGCCCATGTGTAAACATATAGTATGCTTCTATCTATAGTGGAGGACTTTACAACTCTCTTACAGTAGGCTCAATAGGAAATTGAACTTTGAGGGGGGAAAAAAAACGTGTGGAGCCTGATTCTGGTGTTAGCAGAAAAGGTAGTCTGGAGGGTTGGGACATGAACACGAGGAAGACGGTGAACTTGGACTACTTGGCTAGGTGAAGAAGGATCCCACCTGGTCCAGCGTAGAGTACAGAACACTATGGTAATCTTTTTTCGTTGTACATACATAGTTAATGGAATATATGTTATATTGTTTATATATTATAGTTAAGACTGGAAGACGAATGCTGATTGACTCCCAACAGTACATTAACTTAACAATGCGGACTGATTTTTATTGAAAGCGTGACAGATCAACTCTGGGATCAACTATTTGTCTACTGGGGATTTGATCAACTGATCTCTGCTAAGTCTATTTTGAATATATGTGAAAAGCAAATGTTTTATCACCAGTGATTTCTGGCTTGAAAGCATTGTTCATAATTGATTGGATATGTGTTGACACAGATACTAAATAGCTTATTGTTCTTAATAAAATTAAATATTAAAATGGTCAGTTGCTTGCAAATGGGCGAGCTCAACCTGATAATAGCCACTTCCTTTTCAATAATTACCATACTGAAGTGGCAGGCGATCAAAAACGTTTCTAATTGTGAACGGGGGAAAAAAGATCGGAAGATCAATGTAAATTCCTGGCAAACGCAGAGAGAGGAAAAATATACAGGACTTTTTTCACTTAAAAAAAAAAATAATTTTTTTTTAACTAGGCAAGTCAGTTAAGAACAAATTCTTATTTTCAATGATTGCCTAGAAACAGTGGGTTAACTGCCTGTTCAGGGGCAGAATGACAGATTTGTACCTTGTCAGCTCAGGGATTTGAACTTGCAACCTTTCGGTTACTAGTCCAGCACTCTAACCACTAGGCTACCCCACCGCCCCAAATGTAGTGAGATGATCATCTTCATTAGATGGAGCAGCACACAAACACTCTAAGTATTTTACTGCATTGGCATTAGACCGGTATCTGGACATTTCTCCGAATTGAAAACTTGAGTTCTGTATCTAGCTGTTGTTGCGATGGTGTAAGTCTGGTCCAATTGTAAGCAATGCCATAGTAGCTACTGTATTGTCAAATACAGACTCCCACAAACTCCCATGGCAGACTCCCATTGCTTCGGTGCCAATATTCCCCTCCCCCGTCAGTGGCGAGCATTGCCATGCTCCCTCCACTACATCACCCGCTTTTTGGTTCATTGAGATTCAGCTTGGCACACAGACAATGCCCATTTCATGGCACCCGGATATTGAAGAGAGGAGCATGCAAGATTCTTCCCCAGTCTCTACCCTCTCGGTCGTTCCCCAGTGTTTCGCCATGGACCACCACTCATGATAGATATTTTTCGTATTGCGCCCGGGGCAAAATATTAATTGCGAGCAATTTGTTATCCAACAAATTACACAGTATGGAACATGCTAACCAAGTTCGTTTTTTTTTTTGTGACGGCTGTTTTACTCGTCCTCACAAAGATGAGAAGAGCGACTTTCTATAAGGCGACGCACAGACAGAGCATTCTGATGACGTCTTTCCCAGGGAAAGTGTGCAGCAAGTGTGACAGGAACACAGCTCCTCTCGCTTACCGCGGCAGCCATTTTCTTTTGTGCAACATAGTCAGTGAGTGAGCAGTCTGGGATTTGAACACTTGATAATAAGAATACAGGTTTATAGCTGACTTGAACATTGAGTTTTTGTGAGTTTTGTCTGTCATTTTTGTTGTTGGAATGTGCTTGTTTTGGTAGGCTATATATTATGTGTACAAATATGGATTTTACTACATATCTACCAAGCCTGCAGATCTGTGTTTCTGTCATTAGGACTCGTACAGGGATCCAGTTAATACACTCAATCATTGAACATAATCTGGATTCTCAGTCACCTCCCATCCCCTGTTGTCACGCATTGAATCTTCAGGCATGACAACAAATATCTCACAGACCTATGAGGCCCATCATTATCATGAGGCACTGTTGAGTGGCTAGTCGCCGCCTACAAGCATTTCAAGCAAGATGATGAGTTTCACACAGAAAAAAAATGGTGTGCGAAAGGTTCTATAGCTTGGTACTAAACCTGGTACTAAAACGATACAAGCGATTATTGCAACGTTTATTTTGGATCAAGCGTTACTAATGTGTTAAGCTATTTTACCATGAAATGTTTTGAAATTGGCAGCCATCTTATTTTAGGTTAGCGTGCTGTTTTGTTTGTTATTCATAAACAACCATTTGGAATTACCCCAACAAAATCCAAATGCATATCAAAATGCATTTCTTATTTGACTTTATTTAAGACATCTAAGTAAGTGTACACAGTCTGGATATGACCTAAATGGTGACACTTTCTATGAAGCTTAATTTGCATAATGCATTATACGGCATGATATGTACTCACAATGCACTACGATAGAGTAATAATGCATTATAAGCATAGCTGTAGACACAGATCAAGACTCATATAAACGCATAATTCCATATACCAATACTCCTAATGCATTATAGGTATAATCTTAATCAATTATAATGCACAGCAATGTAGTGCTTCAGAATTGGGAGTCAAACCCACAACCTTAGTGTTGCTAGCGCCATGCTCTACCAGCTGAGTAACAGAGGACCACCATTTAATAACAAAGAAGAGCAGCAATATCAAGCGGAGTAACTTCTTATTTAGGACCAGCAATGGGCAACAGCTCTCTGTCCATTTCCATGTGTGAGATCTTATTTTCATCACTTGTGGTCATGGCAGAGCGGCATCTCTCCACAAAAGAGGACAGCTTCTCTACCCTCTCTGCAACTTCTAGGGGCCTAAATCCTTAGATGCTTTTACTGCAGTGGGCTAAATATTGGTCAAACAGTGTTTCTTGGTAGTCTTAAACAAATCTACTTTGAAATAGAAGTATACACCTCACACACACATGGTTATGGGCTTTAAAAAAAGAAGACACCTGTACCATTTCAGATATAGAGTTAAAATGTATTACATTTTGGAGTTTGCATCCCAATATTACACTTTATATATATCCCAGAAGACTGAAGCAAAACTGTTTGACATAGAAACACTCGATTTTGGGCTGTTTAAAAAACAATAATGGTAATTAAATAAGAAATTATGAACAATATGAAAAACATTCCACCCATGAGGCCACTAGGTCATTTGACTGCAGGAAAGGGCTACGAATGTCTGGCGCTGCCAGATGCAGCTCGGCAACTGGAGCTGTACGGGCAATCGTGGTCCGGTCCAGTCCAACAGTCTCAAAGGCGGGAGGCACATTAAATGTGGTTAAATAAACATTCAGGAATAACAGACAATCCACAGACACAAGTTTTAATGAATGTGTATTTGTTATCAATGATGTTGTGCTATTCATTCAAATCTCACTTATTTGCCACTTGAATTTAATTGGGCATCTTTGAGTGTGGCTTCCTTCCAATCTGTTTGTGCACTCTATGTGAGTGTTTCGGAGCAGATCTCTTCTGTTTCACTGGGCCTCTCTTGGGAGTTGAATCCATCGAAGAGTCAGAAAGGGCAGAGGTGTCATGAACATCTGAATCATCAGCTGAGTGATCTGAAATATCCACTTTGGACTGCTTCACATCTGCAGATTCAAAATGGATACTTTTGATGGGGTCAAGCCAGAGAAAGAGGCTAACACAATATCCTGTACACATATCCAAGATGCATGTTTTCAAATGTGCTTTCAAGTCTGTACTTTGTCTTATTTTCATTTCTACTTCTCATACATTTTCCTAACCTAAGTGGCTTCAAGTGATTCTTCTTTTTTTCACACTGGTGACCTCTCGGATGAAGTACTCCTTCTTGAACAGTTCCCCTTGGAGTAAGACTTTGTAATCTTTCAGGATTTTTATAGTCTCATCTCATACGGCACCTTTCTCTCTCTCTCTCTCAGTCCAGAAGCTGCGTGAGCTGTCTCACCTCGTGAACAGCAGTCGGCGCAGCAACTCTGGTTATTCACACCAACACTGGGGTTTACACCACTGAGTGTTCAGTCAATTGAAGTCCTGAATCAACACTAGAAATGTTACACTGAAAAATCAACCCTGGCCAATTTGCTGGGCACTTTGTAATTGTATAGCAACAACCTATGGTGTATAATATGTGTCTGCCTTAGGCTTTTCATCACTTTACCTGAAGCAATCAAAGATGACTTTTCGTGGCTTATAAGTATGCTGCAACACACCATAACAAAGATGATGATGCAGCAATATGCTCATTGACAAAAACGTTTGAAATGCATCACACTGATGGCCATTACAATGCTATGTGGTCCTTGAGGAAAAAGCGACTGGCAATGATTATACTCATAATGCATTAGGAGTATTGGTATATGGAATGATGTGTTTTTAGGAGTCCTTATGTGTGTCTATAACTATGCTTATACTGCATTATCACTCTGTCCTAGTGCATTATGTGTCCATGTATAATGCTGTGTATGGACCTCATAGAAGGTGTTCCTGAATGAATCTCTCTTTCTCAAAAAGCTGAATCGCAACTTCAAGATCAAAGTAACTCAAACTAACAAACTTTATAACTCATTCAGAAATCAAGTTAGGACTCAGCTCTAAGCCTTCGACCGTTGCCATGAACTTATTTCTTTGTCGATAGAAATCAGTGTCCCCCTCAGTCTGTCTCGTCTGTGTACGGTGGCCAGTCAAGGGAGTCTAATTAATTCAACATCTCAATTAAGGCCTCCACTCCCTCCCTTCCCCACTACCTTCTCATTCGGCCCCACTGAGCAGGCCCTGACACTCCTACAAACAGCCTCACGGCCTGCCAAAACATTTCAATCACTGTCTGCCTTAATTACGCCAAAGAGGAATTCAGAATGTTAATGAACTGCCCTGGTGCCTTTCAGAGGCTATGGTTTACATGCTAATTTATGCAAAGCGGCGGGGCCTCTGCATGGTTTGACCATCATCTCCCATAACACTGCCTGAGCCGGCCCAACCCACCCAGCCAAAGCATTGCCCTGGGGGGCATGGCTGCACTGCCCAGCTGGTACTTCAAACTCTAGTTGGCACAGTTAACACTGAGCTCTTTTTCAAAGAACTGAATGGCTTTCACACTGATAAAAACAACAATATTGTATTAGGGGGGGACTGAGACTAGGTACACAAATAGTTCACTACCAAATACCATGTCAGCATAAAAAAACGATGGAATTTTATCGGTTTTCATTCACCTTCATCTCTTTAAAATTAAGGAAGCTGGAAAGTAGTAAAAGTCATTTATCTTATCCACTCAGATGGGCATAACAGTGCCACCTTTTATCCGGATAAAACAAACAGAAAAATCCATCTGGGATCCAATACGATGGATTAAAAGAAGCAGTGAGAGAGTTTCACAGGTTTCTGCCCCACAGATGTTGTCACTTAAGAATGCCAAGCAACTCCCTAAAATGGCCGAATCGCTGCCATTTTGTTTTCATCCTTTCCCCTTCCTTCCTTCCTTTGCATTTCTTGCAGGCTATCCACACTGCTCTGTGCAGGCTAGGGGGAGGCAACCGGGGGAAGCCATGTTTAAATAAGCTACCAATTAAACAGCAAGCTTCCGTGGGGTTGTAGGGCTGGAAAGAGCCAAGTTACTCGAAAAAATGGGCACTAATTCCTGGCGCGGCTCTCCTTTATTACATGCCAACCTCTCTGGATGCCAGTGAGTTACGCTTTAGGCTTGCCGAAATTAGCACACTTTCCTTAGCGCCTGCATCGTTTCGTCTTTATTTCGTTAATCTTTTGGCAAAAGCTATCTTATGCGATTCCGTTGCGATCACATGACACACCTTCTGTCCGTATAACTGTTATAGTGGCACAGACACACCTGTCGATGCCATAATACCAACGGATGATTCCTCTGGATGTTGTGAACTGACGCAGTTTAGTAGCACAGTTCACACGAAGCAAAGCAGTCAAGCTTTCACAGCTTCGTTCTGTAGTGGCGAATTTGAACCAGGCCCAGGATTAAACAGCAGAGCCAGAACCAGAGAGGAAATTGCTCCTTGGAGGTAATTCCCTATAAAATTGTTACCAGGCTACCTCCTCTTCAGTCCATTGCGAGGGATGTCATTTTAGTAAACTGGATATGTGCAGGGTTTCTATTAATGCCTGATTTTAATTCAAGTTGGCTTCATACACTGTCCTGTAGTGTGTTTGTGTGTGTGTGTGTGCGTGTGTGTGTTTTGAGCTTTTGTACGAGTGCAAATGTGCAAGGGTGTGTGTATGTGTTTATGTACGGTAATGATCAACCACTAACCATACAAAACGCTCTCTTTCTCTATCTGTCTCTTTCTCCCACAGTTCCCTAGTAAGAACTGCTAAACCTCATCTCTGGGTCGACGCCAAACTAAGCACCTGTCCTTGAGGCTGAGGTAGTAGATTGAATAGTTGTGGGGTATATGTCCTCCCTCTGAGATAACTATACAATCTACTGTCTTTCCTAAGGAGACAGACTGATCGTCAATAACCCTGAAGAGTGACCGTTCTCCCCTGACCGCCGCACCCATCTTCCCAGCCTGGACACCTGCCTGCAGCCTGTCTCTGCTCTGTGGGGAAGTTACCCCATTATAGCATATCACCTCCATTTACACCCATTCACAGACTGTTGCAGGACAAAATGAGAATGGGTAACATTTCCTTTGTTAGACCACCCGATGCTTTATTTGGGTTATTGGGGCCTGTTGTGTTTGAGTGAAAGTGTACTTTAGGGTGAGAGTGTTTGTGTTGTCGCCTCTCGCTGTATCTGTTTGAGTGTGTCTGAATGACATTCCCCCTTCATCCGTCAGTCTTTCAGGTGAATGTGTCCTGGCGAGGTGAGGTAGTAGGTTGTATAGTTTGTGGGAGGGATTTAATCCTATTCAGGTGATAACTATACAGTCTATTGCCTTCCTTGAGAGGCACAATGACAGTCTGCAGCAACGAGGAAGTCCACTGCTCTCTGAATTCCTTAATGCGTTGGATGCAATCTCACTATGATAAAGCAACAGCTGGAGCACAAATGGGTTTATAGCCTCTCCAGCGCCACTTGGTGGCCAAGGAGCAGCAGGACTCCAGAGACCTTCTTGTAGGTTCAGGATTCAGAGCTTCTCAAGAATGAAAGGATATGAAAAGCACTCAACAGAGAATGCATCAGTGTTACAAAATCTAAACAATAAAGGGTTGGTTCTCCAGAGCCAAATCAAGCCCTAAATAAATGCGTATAGGCTTGTGATATGTTTTATGGTAACATTATTCAACGTTGTATGAATTAATAAAAGTTAAATATAGCTATTAAACTTGCATCTAGTCTTTTAATCTGACTTTTTAGGGCATTACATACATCTGATTACTCCTAATTTCAATTCTGACGATATGTTTTGTTGCTGTTGTCAGTAACTATACATGCTATAGGGCTATAAGGGGCGGCAGGGTAGCCTAGTGTTTAAAGCTTGCAAGTTCAAAGGTGTCAAGTTCAAATCCCTGAGCTGACAAGGTACAAATCTGTCGTTCTGCCCCTGAACAAGGCAGTTAACCCACTGTTCCTAGGCCGTCATTGAAAATAAGAATTTGTTCTTAACTGACTTGCCTAGTTAAATAAATAAAGGTAAAATAAGCTTTATTTTGTGGTCAGTAACCACACATGATAAAGGTTTATACATTTACTGCCAGTCAATTCAAAAGTTGTTGAGAGGGCATTAGTGTCGTTCCACAAAAAGAGTGTCTTTTTGCATCTCTTTGATATTCTAAGTAGAAATTGTGCACCAATATTGAATTTTAAGAGCCCGTTATACTAAATCAAGTGCCCTTTTAATATAGACCACACGGAGAATTCAACCAATCAGATATTTTATGTGAATAAAGGCTTGTTAAAGTGCCCCTTTGTCAGCCCTGTGTCACTTGTGTCACAAGATTCCAACCCCCTTTATAGACATAAGTTGGAAAGCCCTAGTTATAAAGCCCGATTTCATCATGGGGGACAACAACATCTAAATGTACCACACCGATGACTTGAACAGACCTCGTTTGAAGTTCGACCAAACTAAACGTATGTAGCTACTTCTCTATCAAGAAAAGAGAAACAAACTGCCAGGAAGATCAGTTGAGTTCTGATACAGAGTACCCGGACATGTTGTCATTATGGCAGGAACACAATGTGTCCGTTCATCTATTGCAATATGCCGTATCGCAATAATAAAATACATATCCCACTGCCATCTACTGTGCTTACACAAGACCAGGGGAATAAATGCCCGGAGATAGGGATGTGCGGCATGCCAATGGACGTTAATCAAGACACAATATTGTCATTACAACATTTGTATAATACATACAATGTAATAATATGTATTTTTTACAAACCCTTTTGAAATAAAAACGTTACTTTAGATTGGATTTCTTAATCTCTGAAAATATATGATGATATCGAAGAATGTCAGAGCTATATGTATACTGTAGGTCTACACACTCTTAACGTTAAGCACAAACTTATGTGAAAAGTTGAAGTGTAAATGGTTGCGTTAAAAATAACCATAATCATAAAAAAGTTCATTAGAGAAGGGTTTCTTTATTGGATAACTGTAAGATAGTACATCTTATCTCCAAATCCTGGGATACCTCTGTATAGAAGGTAACAATTATAAGAAATAGACAAACTATTTGATACAATACATTTTGAGGAACTGGCATTTAGACCCAGGAAATGCAACATTGAAATGAAACTTGCAAGCTTTTCATCCTCTCCTTCAGTTTCATTCACGAGACATGCAATTTGCAGTGTAATGCCAACACCGTTGAACAATGCTAAAATAAAATACGGACCTATAACAGTTATACTGTACAACGGGTGGGTCTCATCCTGAATGGTGATTGGTTAAAACCGCATTCCAGCCGGTGTCTATTCCTCAAGTTACCACCGGCTAAATCTATAACATTAAAATGCCTATAATTTTCTGAAATTCTACCCATTTTGCCACGGGAGGAAAGACGTGTGCAGTTTTAAAACACATTTTATGCAACTCTACATATGTTCTTTATTTTGTAATGACTTATGCCATGTTAATATGATATCTGAGTGAGAATGACTAACAAAATCAATGGGGATCCCCTGGAGGTCAGGCCCTAACTATATAATGTATATTCCACGATGTAATGATCAGAATTAGTGTAAACGTTACAGTTTTGAAAACATTTCGACACAGGCTTAACACCTAACAAACACAAAAACGGATTGCTGTCATTTCTTGTACATAGAATGTTTACCGGGTAAAGAAAACCAATATATTATTTTTTTCATTTGGGTGTACTATCCCTTTCACTTTTACTGCTGTGGGCTAAATCTGGTTCACACAGTGTTTCTTGGTAGTCTTAAACAAATCTACTTTGGAACAATAATAAACACCTCACAGACATGGTTTAAAAAAAACACCTAATATCTGACATGGTACAGGTGTTTTTTTAGAGTTGAAATGTATTCCATTTTTGAGTTTGCATCCCAATATTACACTTTATATACATTATAGAAGACTGAAATATAGCAAAACTGTTTGACATAGAAACATCAGATTATCAAAAAGAATCATGTTCATTAATGAAAAAATAGAACATTCCACCCATGAGGCCATTAGGTCATTTGACTGCAGGAAAGGGCTACGGTTAATTAAAGCTGGAATCTGCATGTGTGTTATTGTTTTTGTTTTGTTGGGGGGAAACAGAGAGGAGCGTCCAGCATCGTGGTAAAAACATGCAGTACGTACGCTGATGTTCTATCGCACGTGCAATGATGTCAGAGGGAGAATGTTTTTTTTTTAAGTAACCTTTTTGTTGTTGTAATATAGCAAGCGATAAGCTATATAAAAATATATATAATAAAGAGAGTCGCACACTCTATATATAAACTCCCAGTAATTTATTGGGTAAATCACAAACGTTTCGGCATCCACTGTGCCTTCTTCAGGGTAGTGATTCCGTAACGTTTGATGATTTACCCAATAAATTACCGGGAGTTTATATAGAGTGTGCGACTCTCTTTGTTTTTATAGCTTACAGTTTATTCACAGTTTTAGTTTATAGTTTATTCAACAACTCTACATAAAATAATTGTCTCTGGGTGTGCGCCAGCTCATGTTGTTTATTCGAGTAATATCGCAAACGGACATGTCGGTTTCGCCATTAAGGTGAAGCATCATTTTGTGATGTTAAGGTAAGGGTTAGGGAAATGCATAGAAGTTAACATTGCTAGCTTAACCCCGTCCGCTGCCATTCATTTTCTACCGGTCTGTTACAAACAGAGGGTGATGATAGTACATGATGACTTGTCATATACTGTTTAAATGTATCAACAAATCAACAACCTGCTGAATTTCCGTGGCACTGCACACACAAATTTCACTAGCCCCCTCTCTGTCTCACACTGGCAAAGAATATAGGCTACCTATCGACACAAGATGGAGCAGCCCGTTTGTTTGGTATTATCTGTTTCCAAATCAGACAAACTCACGCACATTTATTGATCCCTTTCTTATATTTCTACCTTTTCAGGAGGTCTGATTTAAAACAACGAAAATCGAGCATGGATTGTAATAACTCTACCATCCATCGCAGACAGCTTGTGCCATTCAAAGCACGGAGACGAGACAAATCCAACATGTGGTCGGCTGTATAATGTTTGATCAAATCAATGAAAACGGAAGTGAAAACGTAAAAATAACCATTTTGTCAGCTAAGGTTTTTCGTAGAGAATCCAAATATAATGTGAGTATGGTTTTGATGATAAGATCATGCTCGTCATGATATTAATGATGTAGACCACTTTATCTGATCTGCATCCCTGGAATTGTCTTTTTCAAAGTATCAGAGAATAAATCTGTGGGATTAGCGTTTAGCGCATCGTTGACTATCCCTTGCTGACATTGTTAGGGTTGCTGCTGATATTGTGCTCAGTGGAACGATTGCTCTGAGAGCCCTGGTTGTCATCGCGACACACAAAGAACCTCCTCCAGATCCTCAGGTACGCTCCCTGGATCCTGCGGATCTTGAAGGCATAGACGACTGGGTTGATCGCTGAATTGGCATGGGAAAGGAGGATGCCCACATAGAAGGCGGTATGGGGTATGTCTGACGGGCTGCCAAAGTAGGCAGCACAGTTCATAATATGCAGGGGGAGCCAGCAGAAGGCGAACAGCACCAGGACCAGAGCCAGGGATTGGGCCAGGCTCCTCTCCTTCCTGAAGTAGGTGTGGGACTGGGCCCCGTGCCCTGCTTTCTCCCTCAGGTTCCTCCAGATGGTACAGAAGATGTAGATGTACAGGGCAGCCATGACAATTAACGGGGTGAGGATGCAGAGGAAGAAATTGAAGTAAACAATGTATGACATGGGGATCACAGCCAGGAAATGGCAGAGGATTGCGGTCGAGTTCTCTGAGTGAGACAACGTTTCACGATTGTACCATCCAAACATGGGAGGGAAGCTCAATATAAAAGCAACAAACCAACATGTTGCTACTACCACCCAAGATCTTCTCTCTGTTACCGTCTTCTTGTAGCTGTTGAAGCAGAAAAATGTTGAGATGTTTTAATGAATTGCTTTGCAAAAGAAAACAAGGAATCTGATTCCACCCAAGCATGATTTCCTTTCTTAGAATGTGGTTAACATGAGACACAGCTAGGAGAATAATATGTCCAACTGTAAACGTCCTGAAATGTCACCTTAACAGCTCACCTGAGAGGGATGAAGACGCGTAGGTATCGGTCCACAGCAATGGCTAGCAGTGACAAGACTGAGGCCACTGTCAACATGATGACCACACAGCTAATGAAGAGACAGACATTGAACGAGGTCTGCACCCGTCCATCCACCAGTACAGCCAGCGGCATGGCCACAGACCCTACGAGGAAGTCAGCCACAGCCAGAGAAACCATAAAGCAGAAGATGGGCTGCCGCAGAGCACTGCTTGACCACACTGCCCAGATAACCAGCACATTTCCCAGGCAGCAGGCAATGGCGATCAGCACCTCCAGCACTGTGTAGACCACCTCTCCTCCAGACATCATGTCAGCTGTCCAATGGAAGTTTACTCTATGACTGAGTATGCTTTATTGTGAATTGTTCCTCTATGACCAGCAGGCTTTTGAGGAAGTTTTCTTGCCCACTGAAAAAATTCATGAAAATGCTACGCCCCTTTGCAATTGTTCGGCGCTGTTGATATAAGGATCTGAAAGCACAAATACATCAAAACAAATATATCACAAACATTCATACACCTGCCGAGCAAACATTATAGCCCATTGACAATACATGGTAATTGTTTCAACTATGCAGAAAATAGAGTAACATTTTAGATATCCTGTGTCATAATGTTTGTAGTATATCATTGTTTCAGAAGCAAGGGCATTTTTGAACATCCTTTAAATTTAACCCTACACAAAATGGCACGAGTCACAGGAAATGTGAAAACCACAGTGCGACCAGAGCTAAATATTAAAAGCCTCGCAAATCGGCCTGATCTCCCGAGCTTCCATATATGGTTCGCTGCACGAATACATTCTTGTCATTCTGGCTATTGGGAATCCTTGGGACGTACATACCCTAAACCCTTACCCTAACCTTAACCCTTACCTTAACTAGGCAAGTCAGTTAAGAACAAATTATTATATACAAAACCCTGACCAAACCCTCCCCTAACCCGGACAACGCTGGTCCAATTGTGTGGCGCACTATATGACTCCTGATCACGGCCGGTTGTGATACACGCCCGGGATCAAACCCGGGTCTGGAGTGACACCTCTAGCACTGCAATGCAGTGCCTTAGACCGTTGCGCTAAATTATTTCGCAGGCAATTGGATCAACCTTCCACCAAATCAGACCAATGAACCAGATGACGTAGTACCAGAGCGCCGTTTCACTACATTCTCTGAGACCTAAACCCCAGCTGGAGTTTAAAGGGTTTGACCATCGAGCCTGTTGAGGAAGCTAAACTCCTACGTATGACAAAAGTATATCGTTGTATTTACATTTGTGTGACTGTCCTCTATCAGTGTATCAGTGTTTAGCTACTTGTCATGTTTTATTGTTGTTGTGCATCCCAGGAAGAATAGCTGCTGCCTCTGAAAACTGTATCGGGGGATCCAAACAAACAAATAAATGAACAAATATACAGGCGTCTGTTCTATGTAGGCAAACAACATTACTACTAGCAGCAATTGTCAAGAACTCTGCCTCCCCTCCCCTAAACCTAACCTTAACCATTAATGGGAGAAAAGCCAAATTTGCCCAAGGTCAGCATCTAGAGGCAACTTTACCTTACACCTGCACAAGCAGGAGGGGCCTTATAGACAGATTAGATTACTACATGGGGTTGTGGATTGGACAGTAGTGTGCGGTGATAGATAGTGAGAGAGGGACAGCAAAACCTTGTGGAATTCCCAACCCGGTACGTCACAGTATACAAGATACATATCAGTATATAGTTATAGTTAATCACAATGTTAATCATTAGGCCTAACACATGTCATGAGTCAGTTATGCCTACTACTGATGAACCCTTTGCTTTATCTTTCAGGGCCTGGGTCCGAACATGACTGAGCAGACAGGATTAGGAAGTCTACTGGTGTCATCAAGGACTTGATGGACACAGCATATAATGAGTTGGAGGTGTCAAAGTCTAGTGGCATCCATCATGCTGCTCGCCAGACCAAGGACATTCTAGCCCTTGTGGAGGTTGTTAGGGAGGCAGAGCTGTTAAACCATGCAAAGCGTTCACTACATTCCCTGGTTTTAACAGAAACATTCTAGCTGAAGTCAGCGAGTTGTGTGGGAGGTTAAGGTCCAAATTGAAGGAGCAGACCAAGGTACCTGTTTTAATTCAAACCAATTGGTTGCCAGGCTAGCTGGGGATGAGGGCAGCTTAGTCTGACCATCAAACGATCTCTAAGAGGGAAACAGGGTAGAGGGAAAGATGGTGATTGGTAGTTAGTAATTAGCGCTAGCATGCTAACAGATACACATTGATTCCAGCTATTTTGCTAATGCTAGTTAGCATTGGTCTTGCAAAACTACCTCTAACATCCTTCATACTAGACACAGACATAAATGGTATCCATGAGTTCATCTGACTCTGGGGATGTAGATAAATGGCCTCATGGCCAAAATCCTGAAGTTTCCCTTTATGTTGTCACTGTCAATATGTTTTAATAATCTGTATTTGTAGACTGTTTTGTATTTATCACTACACCTTTCTCTTTATCATTGCTGTGTCTTCTGTAACAAAGTAAAAATCTAACTTTGATTTATGGTTCTTGATTAATGCATCATTTTTTAAAATCCATAATGTTGACAGTTGAAATGAAACACCACTGAGCTTTGAGTGACAGTTTTAATCAGTTGCTGTAACAATGTACGCTGAGAGAGAGTTGGGAAGCAAGTTCAGGGAGTGAATACATTTAATGAATTAATAAATTAACAAAACAAGAAACAAACAGCACACCGACACAAAGCAAAAACATACAATGACGACTGGGGAAGAAACCAAAGGGAGTCACATATAAAGGGCAGGTAATCAAGGGGCTGATTGAGTCCAGGTGAGTGTCATCATGCGCATAATGCTGGTGACAGGTGTGCGCCCTAACGAGCAGCCTGGTGACCTAGAGGCCGGAGAGGGAGCACACGTGACAGTACCCCCTAACCTGACGCCCGGCTCCAGCCGCAGGATGTCGACCAAGATGATGAATCAGGAGCGGACCAATCACCTCTGCTAAGGCGCGGGAACCTGTCAATCCGGCTGAGGCGTGGGAGCATGACGACCTAGAGTGCTGGAGAGAGAGCATACGTGACAGTACCCCCTCCCCAGCGCGTTCGGCTCCAGCTGCAGGACGCCAACCACATGGATGATCCTGGGGATCCGGAGCGGACCAGTTGCCTCTGCTGAGGCACAGAAACCTGACTAACCGGTTGCCTCGGTTGAGGCATGGGAACCTGTTCACCCAGCTTAGGCATGGGAGCCTATTGAACCCACTGAGGCATGGGAGCCTTCTAACAGGCTGAGGCCTCCCAGGTAGCTCCGACTCCAACACCCGGACCCGACATCACCCCCAACACAAAAACAAACAAAAAACACTCCTTGAAGCTTCCCTTTGTTGAGTCGTCATTCTGTAACTATGTACGCTGAGAGTCGAGTTCAGGGACTGAATACATTTAATAAATACATGGACAAGACAAAACAAGGAACAAAAAAAGAAACAAACAGCGCACTAACAGGAACAGAAACAATGACAGCTGGGGAAGAAACCAAAGGGAGTGACATATAAAGGGCAGGTAATCAAGGAGGTGATGGAGTCCAGGTGTGTGTCATTATGCGCGTACCGCTGGTGACAGGTGTGCGCCCTAATGAGCAGCCTGGTGACCTAGAGGCCGGAGAGGGAGCACACGTGACAGTTGCATTTGGACAAGTGACAACACATGGATAGTAACACAGTATCATTGCTGAGCAGTCATCCAACTAACTAACTAGTCACGGACCCCATAAAGGGACAGTTGTTCTACAGCAGCTTCTAGTGGCTTACTGCCACATTTGTGGTGCCACATACCTTAAGGGAAGATTTCGGCAGTTGTTGTATGGTTAGTGAGAAAGTCCATATTGCAAATGTACGGTCCCTTACTAGACGTCCGAAATCGTTTGTAAAATTCGCGGACGGCGTCGGGCCGAGCGGCAGGGCCGGACCTACCGGGAAGTCATCAAATGAACTTTGTCAGACATTCGGTTTCCGTTTTACAAAAATAATAAGATTTTGGTAATTTTTCCGCTGTCCCGGAAATTCCCACAAGAGGGCATAAGCAATCATATTGCTATTGGACAAAACATCACGATTCACGACGGGGCCTTATCTCGAAAACTGAAAATATTTCAAAGCCGAAACTCGGTGAGCGTAGGTTTGGCATAATGGGCAGTTGGCCCCGAACAAGATGGCGTCTAGGCCTCAATGGTTTTTGAGTTATGGCCATTTATCTGGGATTAAAGGTCCAAAATGAAAATAGAGAAATTATTTTTCCACTTCACGTCAAAGTCAAGGAGCCTCCGGTGTCAATAAAAAAAGAACCAGCCATTTATCTATCGTCATTTAAGAGAAATCGTACAACGACAGATTGGTGATGTTCACGGACAGGTGTTTTTTTTTTCAACGGTTACAGATCCAGTTGCAGGGTGTTCTTATGAATCTTTTTAAAGTGTGCTGCGGAGCTCTGCGAGATTTCTGTCATTTTCTATGATTTTCTGAAATAACACACACTCACTAAACCCTCTGTAAATAACTCAGTTCTTAACGTAAAGACTTAAAACTCAGGATTCTGTAAAGGCATACCCCAATCATGATATGAGTTTATTTATAGCTTCCTGTGCCAACCGGAAGTGCCTTAAATGGTGTCACAGTGGCAGTTTCCAAGGGTTAAAAAGGTCAGATCTTTTCAAAACTTCATATGTGTGATTAGGCAACCCCCATAAACTGTAAGTCAGTCATTTCTCCCAACAGATGTCAAAGAAAAGCTCTCTCTCACACACACACACACAGAAACACACACACAGCAAGGATGGAGTGACAAAGTGCGGTGCTTAAAGACACACAAAGCCTACAATGGCATGTCCATATTCTCTAGGCCGTGCCGAGTTCAACAAGATGCCCCGCTTGACCGTAGCTCGCTCGGTCTAAGCACAGCGACCATTAGAAAAGTAGGCCCAAAATGAAGGGTGGCCCTCAATGTCATTTGCTTTTGGGTGACAGTGAGAGAACCGTTAAGGTGAAAAGCACAATTCGACCTCAGGAACGTACCTGAGGTCCTCCCGATCCGTGCAAGCCTAACCTTGACCGTGTGGCATTAACCCTTACCAGTTAAAAGAAGGTGTTTACATCAAACAGTTTGCATTGACTTCTCTCCCCATAGGAATACATTGACTGCACCCCTAAATTCAACCTGAAGCCTATATGGGTTATGAATGCCGTATGAACCTGTTTAAAAAATAAAAATTTAAAAATTGACCTTTATTTAACTAGGCAAGTCAGTTAAGAACAAATTCTTATTTTCAATGACGGCCTAGGAACAGTGGGTTAACTGCCTGTTCAGGGGCTGAACGACAGATTTGTACCTTGTCAGCTCGGGGGTTTGAACTTGCAACCTTGCGGTTCCTAGACCAACGCTCTAACCACTAGGCTACCCTGCCGCCCCAGGGTAACAGTCCAGTCCATCAGGCCAGTAGGAGGTCTACCTGTGTTGATTCTAAGCTTCCTGGACCAACCGGAAGTGGTTCAAATCACCCTAAAAGTGTTTATCCATACCCTGCCTGCAGTTTGATAGACATAGTGCATTCAACCCTGTGTAAATCGGTCAGTTCTTAACGTAAAGACTTAAAACTCAAGATTCTGTAAAAGCATACCCCAATGAGGATATGTGTTGACTTATAGCTTCCTGTGCCAACCGGAAGTGCCATAATTGGTGTCTCAGGGGCTGTTTCGAAGGGTTAAAAAAGTCAGATCTGTCCAAAACTTCATATGTGTGATTAGGCAAGCCCCATGAACTGTAAATCAGTCATTTTTCCCATAAAATTTCAAAGGAAAACTAAATCACACAGACACACAACTTGTAAGGAGGGACGTATTGGGGTGCGTAGAGACTGACAGTGCCTGCAATAGTTAGCTTTGTTCGAGCTAAAAAAGAACCGTCAGACCTAGAGTTCTGAAACTTTAGAAACCTGTTCTAGACCTCATGTCGATAGTGCGTGGTGAGTTAGGTGGCTCTAGAACGTTCTCGGACCGAGAAACAGCCTCGTACATTTGCAATGACTTCAATTCATTTGGACCATTACGAAAATGACGACATTTAGAAAAGTCTCAGAGACACAAGACTAGGTGCATTGAAACCGGCTCGGCCCATAGAGACGGACCCCAACGTTTCTGTACGATAGCTCATTCAAGGACCCCATAGCAAGGCATGAAAAAAAGTGGATTTTCAGCACTAATTAGGGTTTTGCTCGGGCACCGAAGGACCTATCGAGCCGAAACTCGGGATTCGGGGTCGCCTCACATAGGCCTTCACATATACCTGGACCCGCAGCTAGAACGTAACTATGTGTTTTACATTTTTATTATGTTTTAAACTAAAGGCGCTGTGAATTATGGGCCTGCTCTGACATATGTGATAGTTGGCTTCTAAATGAGTTGGAAAAAGTGGGTTTGGTGTCAATTGGTATCAGTTTGGTGTCAAAATGACATCTAATTGACTGATGGACACTGACTTGCTAGTTGACTTTTGTACATTTGCAATATGTTTAAACGGAGAGGGACCATCACCAAAATGGCATTCTGAAATCAACACAAAAAATGGCATCACCATAGTCTCCAGATTGTGCCGAGTTCAACGAGACGCCCCGCTTGACCGTAGCTCGCTCTGAGTGCAGTGACCTTGAAAAAGAAGAACCACAATGAAGCCTGGCCCTCAATGTCATTTGCTTTTGGGTGACAGTGAGAGAACTGTTAGGGTGAGAAGCACAATTCGACCTCAGGTACGTTCCTAAGGTCCTCCCGATCCGTGCAAGCCTAACCTTGACCATGTGGCATTAACCCTTAACAGTTAAAAGAAGGTGTTTACTTCAAACAGTCTGCATTGACTTCTCTCCCCATAGGAATACATTGCCTGCACCTCTAAATTCAACCTGAAGCCTATGTAGGTTATGAATGCCTTATGAACCTGTATTCTATGACAGTCCATCAGACCACTATGAGGTCTACCTGTGTCGATTCTAAGCTTCCTGGAGCAACCGGAAGTGGTTAAATTGACCCAAAAGGTGTTTTGATGTACATAACCTTCAAAGGTGAAAATTACTACATTCAACCCTGTGTAGATCAGTCAATTCTTAACTTAAAGACTTAAAACTCAGGATTCTGTAAGAGGCTACCTCAGTCAAGACATGTGTTTACCTATAGCTTCCTGTGCCAACCGGAAGTGCCTTTAATTGGGTCACACTGTCTGTTTTGAAGGGTTAAAAAAGTCACATCTTTCCTAAACTTCATATGTGTGACTAGGTAAACCTCATGAACTGTAAATCAGTCATTTCTCCCAACAGATGTCAAAGAAAAGCTCTCACACACACACACAGCAAGGATGGAGTGAAAAAGTGCGGTGCTCAAAGACACAGAGAGCAGGCAATGGCATAAACATAATCTCTAGGCCGTGCCGAGTTCAACGAGATATCCCGCTTGACCGTAGCTCGCTCGGTCTGAGCGCAGCGACCATGAGAAAAGTAGGCCCAAAATGAAGCCTGCCCCACAACGTCATTTGCTTTTGGGTGACAGAGAGAGAACCGTTATGGTGAGAAGCACAATTCGACCTCTTGTACGTTCCTAAGGTCCTCCCGATCCGTGCAAGCCTAACCTTGACCGTGTGGCATTAACCCTTAACAGTTCAAAGAAGGTGTTTACTTCAAACAGTCTGCATTGACTTCTCTCCCCATAGGAATACATTGCCTGCACCCCTAAATTCAACCTGAAGCCTATGTGGGTTATGAATATCGTATGAACCTGTCTTCGATGACAGTCCATCAGGCCACTACGAGGTCTACCTGTGTTGATTCTAAGCTTCCTGGACCAACCGGAAGTGGTTAAAATCACCCTAAAAGTGTTTATCCATACCCTGCCTGCAGTTTGATAGACATAGTGCATTCAACCCTGTGTAAATCAGTCAATTCTTAACGTAAGGACTTAAAACTCAGGATTCTGTAAAAGCATACCCCAGTGAGGATATGTTTTGACTTATAGCTTCCTGTGCCAACCGGAAGTGCCATAATTGGTGTCTCTTGTGCTGTTTCGAGGGTTTAAAAAAGTCAGATCTTTCCAAAACTTCATATGTGTGATTAGGCAACCCCCATGAACTGTAAATCAGTCATTTTTCCCATAAAATTTCAAAGGGAAACTAAATCACACACACACAGCTTGGAAGTAGGGACCCATTGGGGTGCGAAGAGACATACACTGCCTGCATTAGTTAACCTTGTTGGAACTTTTAAAGAACCGTCAGACCTAGAGTTCCGAAACTTTAGAATCATGTTCTAGACCTCAGGTCGATAGTGCGTGGTGAGTTACGTGGCTCTAGACGGTTCTCAGACCGAGAAACAGCTTCGTACATTTGCAATGACTTCTATTCATTTTTGCATCACGAAAATGGCGACATTTAGAAATGTCACAGAGTCGCAAGACTAGGTGCATTGCGACCGTCTCGGCCCATATAGACAGACCCCAACGTTTCTGTCCAATAGCTCATTCAAGGACCCCACCAATTAGGGTTTTACTCGGACACCAAATGACCGATCGAGCCAAAACTTGGGATTCGGGGTTGCCTCAGCTAGGCCTACACGTAACATAAGAAATGGACCCGCAGCTAGAACGTAACTACGTGTTTTATGTTTTTTTTATGGTTTGAACCGAAGGCGTTGTGAATTATGGGCCAGCTCTGAAGTATGTGATAGTTGGATACTAAACGAGTTGGAAAAAGTGGGTTTGGTGTCAGTTTGTATCAGTTTGGTGTCAGAATGATATCTAATTGACTGATGGACGGTGACTTGCTGGTGACTCTTGTCCATTTGCAATATGTTTAAACAGTGAGGTACCATCACCAAAGTGACATTCTGAAATCAACCCTAACAAGCCATTGAGATGAACCAGAATCACTGCCCAGCCATCCCGAGTTCATCGGGCCAGTCAATTTCACATTCCTGCAGGATTTTTATGGCATGACAAATTCGTGATGGTACCTGCCCATTGAACCATATTGCAAATGCACAGTGACTTTGCAAAAGTGAGAAAACATAAACAAATGGACATGATGAAATCAACACAACGAGTGATGGAAAGGTATATCACTGCTCGGCCATCCTGTGTCAGGCCAGTCCCCAGTCACATGTCACATTTCATATGGTAAATGCCCATTGAAACATATTGCAAATGCACGTGCATTTGCAATATGATTCTATAGTGAAAAAAACATCACCAAATAGACATGATGAAATCAACACAACGAGTGATGGAAAAGAACAACTATCACTGCCAGGCCACCCTGTGTTCATCAGGCCAGTCAATTTTGCATTCCTGCAGGATTTTTATAGCATGACAAAATCGAGATGGTACATAGCCCATTGAACCATATTAAAATGCACAGTGACTTTGCAAAAGTGAGAAAACATAAGCAAATGGACATGATGAAATCAACACAACAAGTTGGAAAGGTACCATACTTGCTGTGTTCAAAGTCAATTTTGCATTTTTGAGCATGTCAAATTTCTTATGGTAAATGCCCAAACCATATTACAAATGCACAGTGACTTTGCAAAAGTGAGAAAACATCACCAAATGGACATGATGAAATCAACACAACGAGTGGTGGAAAGGAACAACTATCACTGCCCGGCCATCCTGTGTTCCCATATCCATTAATATCAGAATGACCGGTCCTGCATTTACAACCATATTTTTATTTTTGGGTTACAGGTGCCTATTTTCAATCACCAGTTGCACAACAATGCATATCCATCAGAATATTTTAAACAGTCCATAAAGCACCAGGACGGCCTCCATAGATAGAGGGCCGTAGTAGGGTCAAATTTGGACAATAGGAGTCTGGTAAATGCATTTACAACCATATTTTTATTTTTAGGTTACCAGTTGCACAACAATGCACGTGCATTTGCAATATGATTCTATAGTGAAAAAAACATCACCAAATGGACATGATGAAATCAACACAACGAGTGATGGAAAGGAACAACTATCACTGCCAGGCCATCCCGAGTTCATCTGGCCAGTCAATTTTGCATTTCTGCAGGATTTTTGAGCATGTCACATTTCATATGGTAAATGCCCATTGAACCATATTGCAAATGCACGTGCACTTGTAATATGATTCTATAGTGAAAAAACATCACCAAATGGACATGATGAAATCAAAACAACTAGTGATGGAAAGGAACAACTATCACTGCCCGGCCATCCTGTGTTCCCATAGCAGGCATTAATATAAGAATGACCGGTAAATGCATTTACAACCATATTTTTATTTTTGGGTTACCAGGTGCCTATTTTCAATCACCAGTTGCACAACAATGCGTATCCATCAGAATATTTTAAACGGTCCATAAAGCACTCAGTACGGCCCCCATAGATAGAGGGCCGTAGTAGGGTACTCCCATAGCGGGCATGGACAATAGGAGTCCCGGTAAATGCATTTACAACCATATTTTTATTTTTCGGTTACCAGTTGCACAACAATGCACGTGCATTTGCAATATGATTCTATAGTGAAAAACATCACCAAATGGACATGATGAAATCAACACAACGAGTGATGGAAAGGAACAACTATCACTGCCAGGCCATCCTGTGTTCATCAGGCCAGTCAATTTTGCATATTTGAGCATTGTCAAATTTCATATGGTAAATGCCCATTGAAACATATTGAAAATGCACGTGCATTTGCAATATGATTCTATAGTGAAAAAAACATCACCAAATAGACATGATGAAATCAACACAACGAGTGATGGAAAGGAACAACTATCACTGCCAGGCCATCCCGAGTTCATCTGGCCAGTCAATTTGCATTTCTGCAGGATTTTTGAGCATGTCAAATTTCTTATGGTAAATGCCATTTGAACCATATTGCAAATTTGATTCAACAGTGAAAAACATCACAAAATGGAGATGAAGTCAACACAACGAGCGATGGAAAGGAGCCACTATCACTGCCAGGCCATCCCGAGTTCATCAATTTTGCATTTCTGTTTTGAGCATGTCACATTTCATATGGTAATGCATTGAACCATATTGCAAATGCACGTGCACTTATGATTCTATAGTGAAACAACATCACCAAATGGACATGATGAAATCAACACAACGAGTGATGAAAAGGAACAACTTCACTGAGGCCATCCATCAGGCCAGTCAATTTAGCATTTTGAGCATGTCAAATTTCATATGGTAAATGCCCATTGAACCATATTGCAAATGCACGTGCACTTGCAATATGATTCAACAGTGAAAAAACATCACAAAATGGACATGATGAAATCAACACAACGAGTGATGAAAAGGAACAACTATCACTGCCAGGCCATCCTGTGTTCATCAGGCCAGTCAATTTTGCATTCCTGCAGGATTTTTATAGCATGACAAAATCGAGATGGTACATGCCCATTGAACCATATTGCAAATGCACAGTGACTTTGCAAAAGTGAGAAAACATAAACAAATGGACATGATGAAATCAACACAACGAGTGATGGAAAGGTACAACTATCACTGCTCGGCCATCCTGTGTTCATCATGCCAGTCAATTTTGCATTTTTGAGCATGTCAAATTTCATATGGTAAATGCCCATTGAACCATATTGCAAATGCACGTGCACTTGCAATATGATTCAACAGTGAAGAAACATCACCAAATGGACATGATGAAGTCAACACAACGAGCGATGGAAAGGAGCAACTATCACTGCCAGGCCATCCCGAGTTCATCTGGCCAGTCAATTTTTCATTTCTGCAGGATTTTTGAGCATGTCAAATTTCTTATGGTAAATGCCCATTGAACCATATTGCAAATGCACGTGCACTTGCAATATGATTCAACAGTGAAAAAACATCACCAAATGGACATGATGAAATCAACACAACGAGTGATGGAATGGAACAACTATCACTGCCCGGACATCCTGTGTTCCCATAGCGAGCATTAATATCAGAATGACCGGTAAATGCATTTACAACCATATTTTTATTTTTGGGTTACCAGGTGCCTATTTTCAATCACCAGTTGCACAACAATGCGTATCCATCAGAATATTTTAAACAGTCCATAAAGCACTAAGGACGGCCCCCATAGATAGAGGGCCGTAGTAGGGTACTCCCATAGCGGGCATGGACAATAGGAGTCCCGGTAAATGCATTTACAACCATATTTTTATTTTTGGGTTACCAGTTGCACAACAATGCACGTGCATTTGCAATATGATTCTATAGTGAAAAAACATCACCAAATGGACATGATGAAATCAACACAACGAGCGATGGAAAGGAACAACTATCACTGCCAGGCCATCCCGAGTTCATCTGGCCAGTCAATTTTGCATTTCTGCAGGATTTTTGAGCATGTCACATTTCATATGGTAAATGCCCATTGAACCATATTGCAAATGCACGTGCACTTGTAATATGATTCTATAGTGAAACAACATCACCAAATGGACATGATGAAATCAACACAACGAGTGATGGAAATGTACAACTATCACTGCTCGGCCATCCTGTGTTCATCAGGCCAGTCAATTTTGCATTTTTGAGCATGTCAAATTTCTTATGGTAAATGCCCATTGAACCATATTGCAAATGCACGTGCACTTGCAATATGATTCAACAGTGAAAAAACATCACCAAATGGACATGATGAAGTCAACACAACGAGCGATGGAAAGGAGCAACTATCACTGCCAGGCCATCCCGAGTTCATCTGGCCAGTCAATTTTTCATTTCTGCAGGATTTATGAGCATGTCAAATTTCTTATGGTAAATGCCCATTGAACCATATTGCAAATGCACGTGCACTTGTAATATGATTCTATAGTGAAACAACATCACAAAATGGACATGATGAAATCAACACAACGAGTGATGGAAAGGTACAACTATCACTGCTCGGCCATCCTGTGTTCATCAGGCCAGTCAATTTTGCATTTTTGAGCATGTCAAACTTCATATGGTAAATGCCCATTGAACCATATTGCAAATGCACGTGCACTTGCAATATGATTCAACAGTGAAAAAACATCACCAAATGGACATGATGAAATCAACACAACGAGTGATGGAAAGGAACAACTATCACTGCCCGGCCATCCTGTGTTCCCATAGCGAGCATTAATATCAGAATGACCGGTAAATGCATTTACAACCATATTTTTATTTTTGGGTTACCAGGTGCCTATTTTCAATCACCAGTTGCACAACAATGCATATCCATCAGAATATTTTAAACGGTCCATAAAGCACTCAGTACGGCCCCCATAGATAGAGGGCCGTAGTAGGGTACTCCCATAGCGGGCATGGACAATAGGAGTCCCGGTAAATGCATTTACAACCATATTTAAATTTTTGGGTTACCAGTTGCACAACAATGCCATTTGTTGATTCAACAGTGAAAAACATCACCAAATGGACATGATGAAGTCAACACAACGAGCGATGGAAAGGAGAAACTATCAATGATTCACAGTGAAAACATCACCAAATGTGGAAAGGAGAAACTATCACTGCCAGGCCATCCCGAGTTCATCTGGCCAGTCAATTTTTCATTTCTGCAGGATTTATGAGCATGTCAAATTTCTTATGGTAAATGCCCATTGAACCATATTGCAAATGCACGTGCACTTGCAATATGATTCAACAGTGAAAAAACATCACCAAATGGACATGATGAAATCAACACAACGAGTGATGGAATGGAACAACTATCACTGCCCGGCCATCCTGTGTTCCCATAGCGAGCATTAACCTGTTAGTCCTATAGGGGCAGTATTTCATTTTTGGATAAAAAGACGTGCCCGTTTTAAGCGCAATATTTTGTCACGAAAAGATGCTCGAATATGCTTGGAATTGATAGCTTTGGAAAGAAGACAGTCTTACGTTTCCAGAAATGCAAAGATTTTCACTGTGAGTCCCTTAGAACAAATGTTTAGGGCAAAACCAAGATGTATGACCGACCAGGAAATGCACAGGATTTCTGAGGCTACGTTTTCCATGATCGCCTTTATATGGCTGTGAATGCGACAGGAATGAACGGACTCTTTCTCTTGTTTCCCCAAGGTCTCTGCAGCATTGTGACGTATTTGTAGGCATATCATTGGAAGATTGACCATAAGAGACTACATTTACCAGGTGTCCCGCTAGGTGTCTGCGTGGCAATTGGTGCGCAAAAGTCAGGTCCCGGCATTTTTCCATTCAAATCTCAGAACAAACCAGGCTACAAGGACGGTGCTTTCAATGGAGAGAAATATGACAAACCACCTTCAGGATTGATTCAAACAACGTTTTCCATGTTTCAGTCGATATTATGGAGTTAATTCGGGAAAAAGTTCGACATGTAGGTGACTGAATTTTCGGTTAGTTTCGGTAGCCATATGCATAGTAACAAAAGGGAACGATGTGTCCTACACAAGAATCTTTCAGGAAAAACTGGACATCTGCTATGTAACTGAGAGTCTCCTCATTGAAACATCTGAAGTTCTTCAAAGGTAAATTATTTTATTTGATTCCTTGGCTGGTTTTTGTGAATATGTTGCGTGCTAAATGCTAATGCTAACGCTAAGCTAGCTATCACCACTCTTACACAAATTAGTGATTTTCTCTGGTTCTAAAGCATATTTTGAAAATCTGAGACGACAGGATTGTTAAGAAAAGGATAAGCTTGAGAACAGGCATATTTATTTCGTTTCATTTGCGATTTTTAAAAATCGCTAACGTTGCGTTATGCTAATGAGCTTGAGGCTGTAGTAACGATACCGCATGCGGGATGGGGCGGACTAAGAGGTTAATATCAGAATGACCGGTAAATGCATTTACAACCATATTTTTATTTTTGGGTTACCAGGTGCCTATTTTCAATCACCAGTTGCACAACAATGCGTATCCATCAGAATATGTTAAACAGTCCATAAAGCACTAAGGACGGCCCCCATAGATAGAGGGCCGTAGTAGGGTACTCCCATAGCGGGCATGGACAATAGGAGTCCCGGTAAATGCATTTACAACCATATTTTTATTTTTGGGTTACCAGTTGCACAACAATGCACGTGCATTTGCAATATGATTCTATAGTGAAAAAACATCACCAAATGGACATGATGAAATCAACACAACGAGCGATGGAAAGGAACAACTATCACTGCCAGGCCATCCCGAGTTCATCTGGCCAGTCAATTTTGCATTTCTGCAGGATTTTTGAGCATGTCACATTTCATATGGTAAATGCCCATTGAACCATATTGCAAATGCACGTGCACTTGTAATATGATTCTATAGTGAAACAACATCACCAAATGGACATGATGAAATCAACACAACGAGTGATGGAAATGTACAACTATCACTGCTCGGCCATCCTGTGTTCATCAGGCCAGTCAATTTTGCATTTTTGAGCATGTCAAATTTCTTATGGTAAATGCCCATTGAACCATATTGCAAATGCACGTGCACTTGCAATATGATTCAACAGTGAAAAAACATCACCAAATGGACATGATGAAATCAACACAACGAGTGATGGAATGGAACAACTATTACTGCCCGGCCATCCTGTGTTCCCATAGCGAGCATTAATATCAGAATGACCGGTAAATGCATTTACAACCATATTTTTATTTTTGGGTTACCAGGTGCCTATTTTCAATCACCAGTTGCACAACAATGCGTATCCATCAGAATATTTTAAACAGTCCATAAAGCACTAAGGACGGCCCCCATAGATAGAGGGCCGTAGTAGGGTACTCCCATAGCGGGCATGGACAATAGGAGTCCCGGTAAATGCATTTACAACCATATTTTTATTTTTGGGTTACCAGTTGCACAACAATGCACGTGCATTTGCAATATGATTCTATAGTGAAAAAACATCACCAAATGGACATGATGAAATCAACACAACGAGTGATGGAAAGGAACAACTATCACTGCCAGGCCATCCTGTGTTCATCAGGCCTGTCAATTTGGCATTTCTGCAGGATTTTTATAGCATGACAAAATCGTGATGGTACATGCCCATTTAACCATATTGCAAATGCACAGTGACTTTGCAAAAGTGAGAAAACATAAACAAATGGACATGATGAAATCAACACAACGAGTGATGGAAAGGTACAACTATCACTGCTCGGCCATCCTGTGTTCATCAGGCCAGTCAATTTAGCATTTTTGAGCATGTCAAATTTCTTATGGTAAATGCCCATTGAAACATATTGCAAATGCACGTGCACTTGCAATATGATTCTATAGTGAAAAAACATCACCAATTGGACATGATGAAGTCAACACAACGAGTGATGGAAAGGAGCAACTATCACTGCCCGGCTATCCCGAGTTCATCAGGCCAGTCAATTTTGCATTTCTGCAGGATTTTTGAGCATGTCAAATTTCTTATGGCATTTGGCCCCCAAAAAAGTGACTTTTGACTTTGACTTTGACTTCCTATGAAATCATATTGTAAATGGACAAATCATATTCCTTATGCACAAGTAAAAAATAAATAAAAATTATGATAATAAAATACAACTAAAGTATGTTGATACAGTTCTTATACGTGTGTAATTGACACAAAATGTGAAAGAATTTCGAAAAACGGTCCAGAAAGCACTTTTTTAAGGGTGTGTGAAGTTTTTTCAAAATTTAGAAATTTTTTACTTTTGACTTCCTATGAAATCATATTGAAAATGGACAAAACATATTACTTATGCGCATGTAAAAAAAATAAAAAAATATGATAATAAAATTGGACAAAAGTATATTCATACAGTTCTTACACATGTGTAATTGACAAAAAAAATCGAAAGAATTTCGAAAAACGGTCCAGAAAGCACTCTTTTAATTAAGGGGTGATAAGTTTTTGACAAAAAAATCATTTTTTCAAAATTTTGCTTTTGGATGTTGACTTGGGTTACATTTCCAATATGAAAAACCAAGGTGGAGCGGATTCGCCACCTGTTGGATTTTTAAAGTGTTACAACTGGCAATTGCCATATGGCATTTGCAGTACACTTTGCATGAATCAACGCCGAATTGGGTGGTATTGGACAATGTGTATATGGTTTGTCCGATGCCAATGACTTCCCATTCATTTTTGTCCAATACAGGGGGGTATTCCCTTACATTTGTAAGTGTCCCTTTTATTTATGTCAGAGCTGTCCTCATATTCCTCATCAAAGTAACCCATGTAATCATCATCTAGCTCACTGAAGCTATCATGATGGGAAGTGGGCTCTACGTACTGTCTTTTACAACTGCCTCCATTAGTTCAGTGCTAAATCCAGCACAGGCTGCCTTGCAAGTGTAGAGGTGTGCTGTGTCCTTAACCAAATGACTCCTGTACTCCTCTAACATGTCCTACCTCTCTACATTTCACTGAATTGCAAGCGTCTCCTTGTAATAACTCATGTTTGGGGTTAGGCTCTCCACAAACATCAGATGCACATGAACATGATGTATGGCAATAGGTGCAGCACATATGTCCTGGCTTAAAGCTTGTGGGGTGCTTTTTCAAAGTGACCGTATAGGGCTATTCAAAAGCAGCTCTTTGTGCCTGTGTCAAGCAGTCCTTTAAGTCTGCTTTTTTATCAACCAACATTTTTGTGTTTGACGGCATACTGAATTGCGTACGATTTCAACCCATTTCTACCAGCCCTGCCAACCTGTTGAACAAAAGCCTCAACAACCTCTTGTGGCCCATACTTTATATAACTACATCTCATTGAGTGCGGTTTTAGTGCCAGCATCGGTCTGTGGTATGTAAGGCAGCTACGAAAAATACAGATGAAAACTTTCTAGGTAGATAGTGTCGTCTACAGCTTATCATGATGAGATACTCTACCTCAGGCGAGCAAATCCTTGAGACATCCTTAGATATCGTGCACCAGCTGTTGTTTACAAATATACATAGGCCGTCACCCCGTGTCTTACCAGAGGCTGCTGTTCTATCCTGCCGATAGAGTGTATAACCTGCCAGCTGTATGTTATTAATGTCATTGTTCAGCCACAACTCGGTGAAACATAAGATATTACAGTTTTTAATGTCCCGTAGGATATACGTGCTTTCAGTTCATCCCATTTATTTTCCAGTGATTGAACGTTGGCTAACAGTACGGCTGTCAAAGGCAGATTAGTCTCTCATCACCTGATCCTCACAAGGCACCCTGATCTATTTCCGCACAATCTCAGTTTCTTTCTCCAGCGAATGACAGGGATAAGGGCCTGTTTGGGTGTTTGGAGTATATTCTTCCTGTCTGACTCATTAAAGAAAAATTATTTGTCCAATTCGAGGTGAGTAATCGCTGTTCTGATGTCCAGAAGCTCTTTTCGATCATAAGAGACGGTAGCAGCAACATTATGTATACAATAAGTTACAAACAATGTGAAAAAAATAGCACGGTTGCAACATCAACGCTAAGCTTCTCAAGAGCAGCCATCGTTGTTGATGTAGTTTTAGATATTTTTTTCTTCTGTGGGGTTTAATGGCGGTTGGCATCTAATATTCATGGTGCATTATCGCTGTACGGGTGTAAAAAAGTCAACTCCATACAGTGGGGTTTCCCTCCACATTAGCCGTTCCATTGATCACCATTGCCATAAAACACACTAAGTCCAACTTCTTTATATGCAGCATATCTGGATCCTGCTGGTGGGAGGCCAACTCTGTAGCCTCCCAACAACATTGGACCTTTTAATCTTTCTACCCTTTTTACCGCCACCACATAGGGCAGTTCAGTCTGTTTCCTGATTCTGGCCACCTCCATCTCTTTCACCCTATTTGGGTTTTCCAAGGATGTCGCCTCATGCTCTCCACCATGATTACAACACTTTATTCCTTTGCAATTCTCTTCTGCTATACAGGCTCCATCAAAGTGATTTTCTCCACACGTCGAACAATCTTGGCTCCTCACCGTCTGCAAACACTTTCTTCCTGTCCAAAAATTTGACACTGCTTACACTGCAAAAGAAGGGGGCGCAACTTTGGTTTTAGAAGTGGGAGGGACATAACCTGGCGGAGGGTCTGGGGTCCTCCCCCAGATTTGTGGGGCAATCTAAAGCTCATTTCCTGCATTTCTACAAAATCCAATATGACCCATGGCCCTTCTAGCCGTCTCTATTTAGAACAACAAAAAGCAAGCAAAAATGCCCCCAGTCATCAAGCCAGGTAAGAGATCATTGTTAAATATGTTGAAGTGATTGATAAGATGAGGTCAAAGGTCATTCAATAATTATTATTGTGTTGCACCTTTAACCAATAGCCTGACAAACTTAAAAAAATAAAAATAGAGTACACAGACTTTTGATTGTCTTCCTCTATTTTAAATTTCAGCCAGACCCGACCAGTCAGCCCAAGCCACCTACCTGCATGCCCAACCCCCACCAGTCTAGTCAATACCACAACTCTCAACACAAAACAATTTTCACACTTTTTTTTTATTCCCAAGGGAAAGGTAAACATGTATATATATTTTTGAAAACAACAACATACAACTACACATATGTATTAACACACAGAAACAGCATATCCATATAATTAATCTCATAGGCCTAATAGTATTGTAAAGCTCTTTTTTACCCCATCTTGTCCCTAGGGGTCCACCACCCTCCAACACCCCAACCCAACACACCCCACTCAGATGAAGGATCTTAGTGAAACATTCATTATTGGTTTTGAGTGTGCTTTGCCAAGGTCAGAGTGACAACCCACAGTACGGGCAGACCCCCAGGGCAAGGACTGAGCAGCCCAGCAGCTAGGGATTGCCTAAATAGGTAGCTCCCCTGACATGGGCATGTTTTCAATACAGACTCCTTTAGTCGTACCTTATGAAAGTTGCACAGTATACCCTTAATCTTGTAATGAATCAAATCTAGTGATACATAACTTGACATTTCTGCCATCCGTTGTGACATTGTGGGAGCATAACCAACCTTCCAATTAATGGCATTGCATTTCTTAGATGCTTGGTTACAGTTTCATTTGATAACAGTCCCCAGTTTCAACATTTCCAAGCAAATAAAAACAGGGAGAAGGGAGAATCTGTAGACATGCTGAAATACTCTGCCAGAATTCAGCCAGCCTTCACAAGACCATAACATACTGTATTTAAATATGTCTCCTTTTGTGTTTTACACCTCCAGCAGAGGAATTACATACCTTAAGGGAACATTTCGGCAGTTGCTGTATGGTTAGTGAGAAAGTCCATATTGCAAATGTACGGTCCCTTACTAGACGTCCGAAAACGTTTGTAAAATTCGCGGATGGCGTCGGGCCGAGCGGCAGGGCCGGACCTACCGGGAAGTCATCAAATTAACTTTGTCGGACATTCGGTTTCCGTTTTACAAAAATAATCAGATTTTGGTCATTTTTCCGCTGTCCCGGAAAATCCCACAAGAGGGCATAAGCAATCATATTGCTATTGGACAAAACATCACGATTCACGACGGGGCCTTATCTCGAAAACGGAAAATATTTCGAAGCCGAAACTCGGTGAGCGTAGGTTTGGCATAATGGGCAGTTGGCCCCGAACAAGATGGCGTCTAGGCCTCAACGGTTTTTGAGTTATGGCCATTTATCTGGGATTAAAGGTCCAAAATGAAAATAGAGAAATTATTTTTCCACTTCACGTCAAAGTCAAGGAGCCTCCGGTGTCAATAAAAAAAGAACCAGCCATTTATCTATCGTCATTTAAGAGAAATCGTACAATGACAGATTGGTGATGTTCATGGATAGGTGTTTTTTTTATTTACGGTTACAGATCCAGTTGCAGGGTGTTCTTACGAATCTTTTTAAAGTGTGCTGCGGAGCTCTGCGAGATTTCTGTGATTTTCTATGATTTTCTGAAATAACACACACTCACTAAACCCTCCGTAAATAACTCAGTTCTTAACGTAAAGACTTAAAACTCAGGATTCTGCAAAGGCATACCCCAATCAGGATATGAGTTTATTTATAGCTTCCTGTGCCAACCGGAAGTGCCTTAAATGGTGTCACAGTGGCAGTTTCCAAGGGTTAAAAAGGTCAGATCTTTTCAAAACTTCATATGTGTGATTAGGCAACCCCCATAAACTGTAAGTCAGTCATTTCTCCCAACAGATGTCAAAGAAAAGCTCTCTCTCACACACACACACACAGAAACACACACACTGCAAGGATGGAGTGACAAAGTGCGGTGCTTAAAGACACACAAAGCCTACAATGGCATTTCCATATTCTCTAGGCCGTGCCGAGTTCAACGAGATGCCCCGCTTGACCGTAGCTCACTCGGTCTAAGCACAGCGACCATTAGAAAAGTAGGCCCAAAATGAAGGCTGGCCCTCAATGTCATTTGCTTTTCGGTGACAGTGAGAGAACCGTTAAGGTGAGAAGCACAATTCGACCTCAGGAACGTACATGAGGTCCTCCCGATCCGTGCAAGCCTAACCTTGACCGTGTGGCATTAACCCTTACCAGTTTAAAGAAGGTGTTTACATCAAACAGTTTGCATTGACTTCTCTCCCCATATGAATACATTGCCTGCACCTCTAAATTCAACCGGAAGCCTATGTGGGTTATGAATGCCTTATGAACCTGTCTTCTATGACAGTCCATCAGACCACTATGAGGTCTACCTGTGTCGATTCTAAGCTTCCTGGAGCAACCGGAAGTGGTTAAATTGACCCAAAGGGTGTTTTGATGTACATAACCTTCAAAGGTGAAAATGACTACATTCAACCCTGTGTAGATCAGTCAATTCCTAACTTAAAGACTTAAAACTCAGGATTCTGTAAGAGGCTACCTCAGTCAAGACATGTGTTTACCTATAGCTTCCTGTGCCAACCGGAAGTGCCTTTAATTGGGTCACACTGTCTGTTTTGAAGGGTTAGAAAAGTCACATCTCTCCAAAACTTCATATGTGTGACTAGGTAACCCTCCTAAACTGTAAATCAGTCATTTCTCCCAGCAGATGTCAAAGAAAAGCTCTCACACGCACACACAGCAAGGATGGAGTGAAAAAGTGCAGTGCTTAAAGACACAGAGAGCAGGCAATGGCATTACCATAATCTCTAGGCCGTGCCGAGTTCAACGAGATATCCCGCTTGACCGTAGCTCGCTCGGTCTAAGTGCAGTGACCATGAGAAAAAGTAGGCCCAAAATGAAGCCTAGCCCTAAATGTAATTTGTTTTGGGTGACAGTGAGAGAACTGTTAGGGTGAGAAGCAAAATTCGACCTCAGGTACGTTCCTAAGGTCCTCCCGATCCGTGCAAGCCTAACCTTGACCCTGTGGCATTAACCCTTAATAGTTAAAAGAAGGTGTTTACTTCAAAGAGTTTGCATTGACTTCTCTCCCCATAGGAATACATTGCCTGCACCCCTAAATTCAACCTGAAGCCTATATGGGTTATGAATGCCGTATGAACCTGTCTTTGGTAACAGTCCATCAGGCCAGTATGAGGTCTATCTGTGTTGATTCTAAGCTTCCTGGACCAACCGGAAGTGGTTAAAATCACCCTAAAAGTGTATATCCATACCCTGCCTGCAGTTTGATAGACATAGTGGATTCAACCCTGTGTAAATCAATCAATTCTTAACGTAAAGACTTAAAACTCAGGATTCCGTAAAAGCATACCCCAATGAGGATATGTGTTGACTTATAGCTTCCTGTGCCAACCGGAAGTGCCATAATTGGTGTCTCAGGAGCTGTTTCGAAGGGTTAAAAAAGTCAGATCTGTCCAAAACTTCATATGTGTGATTAGGCAACCCCCATGAACTGTAAATCAGTCATTTTTCCCATAAAATTTCAAAGGAAAACTAAATCACACAGACACACAGCTTGGAAGTAGGGACCCATTGGGGTGCGTAGATACATACATTGCCTACATTAGTTAACCTTGTTGGAACTTTTAAAGAACCGTCGGACCTAGAGTTCTGAAACTTTAGAATCCTGTTCTAGACCTCCGGTCGATAGTGCGTGGTGAGTTACGTGGCTCTAGAAGGTTCTCGGACCGAGAAACAGCCTCGTACATTTGCAATGACTTCAATTCATTTTGACCATTACGAAAATGACGACATTTAGAAAAGTCTCAGAGACACAAGACTAGGTGCATTGCGACCGTCTCAGCCCATAGAGACGGAACCCAACGTTTCTGTCCGATAGCTCATTCAAGGACCCCGTAGCAAGTCATGGAAAAAAGTGGATTTTCAGCACCAATTAGGGTTTTGCTCGGACACCAAATGACCGATCGAGCCGAAACTTGGGATTCGGGGTCGCCTCAGCTAGGCCTACACATAACATAAGATATGGACCCGCAGCTAGAACGTAACTACGTGTTTTATGTTTTTTTAATGGTTTGAACCGAAGGCGTTGTGAATTATGGGCCAGCTCTGAAGTATGTGATAGTTGGATACTAAACGAGTTGGAAAAAGTGGGTTTGGTGTCAGTTTGTATCAGTTTGGTGTCAGAATGATATCTAATTGACTGATGGACGGTGACTTGCTGGTGACTCTTGTCCATTTGCAATATGTTTAAACAGTGAGGTACCATCACCAAAGTGACATTCTGAAATCAACCCTAACAAGCCATTGAGATGAACCAGAATCACTGCCCAGCCATCCCGAGTTCATCGGGCCAGTCAATTTCACATTCCTGCAGGATTTTTATAGCATGACAAATTCGTGATGGTACCTGCCCATTGAACCATATTGCAAATGCACAGTGACTTTGCAAAAGTAAGAAAACATAAACAAATGGACATAATGAAATCACCATATTTTTATTTTTGGGTTAGCAGTTGCACAACAATGCACGTGCATTTTCAATATGATGCAATATGATTCCTGCATTTCTGCAGGATTTTTGAGCATGTCAAATGTCTTATGGTAAATGCCCATTGAACCATATTGCAAATGCACGTGCATTTGCAATATGATTCAACAGTGAAAAAAACATCACCAAATGGACATGATGAAGTCAACACAACGAGCGATGGAAAGGAGCAACTATCACTGCCAGGCCATCCTGTGTTCATCAGGCCAGTCAATTTTGCATTTCTGCAGGATTTTTGAGCATGTCAAATTTCTTATGGTAAATGCCCATTGAAGCATATTGCAAATGCACGTGCACTTGCAATATGATTCAACAGTGAAAAAACATCACAAAATGGACATGATGAAGGCAACACAACGAGCGATGGAAAGGAGCAACTATCACTGCCAGGCCATCCTGTGTTCATCAGGCCAGTCAATTTAGCATTTCTGCAGGATTTTTGAGCATGTCAAATTTCTTATGGCATTTGGCCCCAAAAAAAGTGACTTTTGACTTTGACTTTTGACTTCCTATGAAATCATATTGAAAATGGACAAAACATATTCCTTATGCGCATGTAAAAAAAAAAAAAATTGGACCAAAGTATGTTGATACAGTTCTTATACGTGTGTAATTGACACAAAATTCAATAGAATTTCGAAAAACGGTCCAGAAAGCACTTTTTTAAGGGTGTGTGAAGTTTTTTACCAAATTTTGACATTTTTGACTTTTGACCTTTGACTTCCTATGAAATCATATTGAAAATGGACAAAACATATTACTTATGCGCATGTTAAAAAAAAAAATGATAATAAAATTGGACAAAAGTGTATTCATACAGTTCTTACACATGTGTAATTGACAAAAAAAATCGAAAGAATTTCGAAAAACGGTCCAGAAAGCACTCTTTTAATTAAGGGGTGATAAGTTTTTGACAAAAAAAATATTTTTTCAAAATTTTGCTTTTGGATGTTGACTTGGGTTACATTTCCAATATGAAAAACCAAGGTGGAGCGGATTCGCCACCTGTTGGATTTTTAAAGTGTTACAACTGGCAATTGCCATATGGCATTTGCAATACACTTTGGATGAATCAACGTCGAATTGGGTGGTATTGGACAATGTGTATATGGTTTGTCCGATGCCAATGACATCCCATTCATTTTTGTCCAATACAGGGGGGTATTCCCTTACATTTCTGAGTGCATGTTATTTATTTACACTGGCATATAGTACGTTCTATGGATGGTCTTAAACTGCAGTTATTTATGTCTGAGATTATGTGAACATGACTGGGCATTCAAACATATCTGTATCCATTCATCATTATAGTCATCATCAATAGTTTCCACCAGGTCTTCCTCACATTATTGTTTCACATGCTTTGTATCATCAGGGAAAGCCTTTATCAACCCTTGTTACAGTTTAGAAATCAACTTTGGTGGTGTGTCAGATTGTCTTAAAATAGTTTGAAGCTTTGAAGCATCTGGCTTGTCCAGTGTTTGCTGGAAACAGAGAATAAAGTGTTGTATCTGCAAAAATGATCATTAGCTCCGTCACAGACTGGTCTTCCCTGGCTGCCTGACCCTGCTGAGACCCGTTACCATCTGATCCTCCTAAGATGAGGCATGACAAAGAATTACATTGGTGTACATGTATACATTATATTATCCAAGAATAGAATCAATGGTTCAACAATTGAAATTACCATTATTCCCAGATCCCAGACTGTAGCTTTAAAATTAAGGTGCTTTCCTGTTGATACCCATCAACTCAAGATGGAACTTTGTATCATTCACTGATAATGTGAATACACTGTGTACTGCAAAATTTAACTGAGCTCCATAGACTGGTCTTCCCTAGCTGTCTGACCCTACTGGGACACCTGTCTAAATCTAATCCAGCTAAAACATGATGATCATAGTCTTGTGTACTGATGGTCCAACATGACAGTGAAGCCTGAAGAGCTGTTTATTACTGTGTCGGTGTGAAAAGTAGGGAATTAGCTAGGGAAACTGACAAATCAACATTACATTGCTATACTGACTATAATAAAAACTCACATTGCACAAAAGAAAAGTCAGAATTATCGATCTTCAATCGTTTGGTATAGTCTGAATGAGGCAATATAATACCTACTTTCGGCCAATGGTACATCAACTGGCAAAAGCTAGATTAGTTCATTTACTTCTGTTGAAATGGGACAAAAAGGCTACAAAATATTTCCATACAAACAACAGCTGTTATACAGTAATAATAGCCACCTCATATCGCTATCTGACAGGTAGCTACGGGCTAGATCTGAACTGGCTGTGGTAGCTACTAGCGAACTAATTAATTCACCTCAGTCAAGAGAGGATGAAACATTAGCTAACGTTACATTTCAGTTACACTGTTAGCAGCACAGGGAATTAAAACTATTTTAGTTTTTTTTCTATTAAGTTAAACAGCAGTTACCTTGCCAGCTACATCAGTCAACTAAAGAGTAGCCAGTTTCTCCTCTGCTTGCTTTTACAACTCGGAGAAAAAGCGCAACACATACAGATTGACAGCAGCTGCCTCTGTTCAACTCTCCCGTGATGGTCCAAAAATCCTTTCAGAAGCTTTGCCTTCACACAGCACGTCCGCCAGCTCTGTGGTGTCCTCATGGTCCTAAGTCCAGCCGGCTGAATCTCCAAACAGCCTACCTGACCACTCTGAAGCGTTGCATTGTCCTAAAGCACACCGATGCCATTTTTGGTATTAGAGTGCATGATATCACAGTGCTATGATATAATGCAATTCCAGAATTTCAGAACGTGTGAGTCCCTCCCTCCCTCCCGTCACACAAGGACCAACGATTTTCCTTAAGCATATTAATATAAACTTCTTCAGAAACTCCAGAAATGACTCCTTTATTGAGTGCCCTGCTCCATAGCTCAAGGCACGACAAATCATGATCTCCAAATTGAGTGAGTTCCAACACCTGCTTTTTCTAATCCTCAGAAACCCACAAAATGGAACAAGCCCACTTCACGTGACATTCAACGATTTAACTTTACCCAAAGTTTTCTCCACCACTTTGGACATCTTCAATAGGTTCACCAAGTCAGGCGTACATAGTCCCAGAAAACGTACTCCTACCAGATATGATGGGAAATGACCACCATTAGACGTTTCCTTTCCCACGTCAATTTACATTTGTATTCTCACTGATCGAAGGTAACCTGCCTAACCTGCCTCACGTCGGTAGCGTTGAAAGGCTGGTCATGGCTCACATCAACACCATCATCCCGTACACCCACTCCAATTTGCATACTGCCCCAACAGATCCACAGATGACACAATCACAATCTCAATCTCACTCCACACTGCCCTTTCCCACATGGACAAAAGGAATGTCTACAGTTGAAGTCAGAAGTTTACATACACCTTAGCCAAATACATTTAAACTCAGTTTTTCACAATTCATGACATTTAATCCGAGTAGAAATTCCTTGTCTTGGGTCAGTTAGGATCACCACTTTATTTTAAGAATGTGAAATGTCAGAATAATAGTAGAGATAATTATTTTTTTCAGCTTTTATTTCTTTCATCACATTCCCAGTTGGTCAGAAGTTTACATACACTCAATTAGTATTTGGTAGCATTGCCTTTAAATTGTTTAACTTGGGTCAAATGTTTCGGGTAACCTTCCACAATTTTGTCCCATTCCTGACAGAGCTGGTGTGAGTCAGGTTGGTAGGTGTTAGAGGAAAATATAGTTTAGATTATCAATTATGTATACATTAATGATTAGAACCATTTATGCTAATACTATTATGTTATGATTTGAAAAGTATGGGTTCTTAATTGTACTGTTACTGAAAATGTAAGCAGAAATGAATTGTGTCTGTGTCTCCTGGGAAAGTTTAAGAAGGAGGGATAAGATAGTTTTTCAAACAGATAAGAATGTTTTGGTTGGATTCCATTAGGGGAGAGAAGTTATCCTTTAGACAGGTTGGAATGTAGTTTATAAGGGGAGTGAAACTATCTCCAGGACCGGCTGGGAGAGGGTGTGAAACTGATGACGTCATTTTATGTCTTCTTTCTTTAAAATGTAATGTTCTTTGTATTTTGGGTCAGTACTCTCTGGAATTAAACGCTCTTTACCTGGCTTTTAAGACTGGTCTCGATCTACTTCATGCATAATTAATGAACTTACACCTCATTAATGAATAGAAACGAGTGTGAAATTGGTTTTGGCAATTAAAGCATAGAGTAATTTAGAATTTCTCTATCAATTTGGTCCTTCGAGCCGGATCTAAAAACCTCTCCCTGTTATCTGAAGTTAATACGCTGGAAATCGTGCACGGACGAGTTTTTGACTCGTTTTACTAAAGACCTGACCTCTGAATTGAGGTTCAAAATTAAAACAGGCCTGCGTATTATCACGGAGGACAGGAAGGGTGACTAGATTCAAACGAACAATGTTTTCCCAGCCGGCAGCAGGTAAAGTAGCCTTTATTCTCGAATTTGGGAGGGATTATTTAGGATATTTATTGATTAAAATGTTATGAAAGAGTTGAATTTGATCAATAATAGGTGCTTGAATATTCCGAAACAAATAAAATGGGTTTCTACTGGGGGTATTAACCAGGATATCGATAAAATGAAAGCAGGTCCGAAATTGACCTGAGGTAAAGCGCTACCAACAAATAAACTAGAGCTTAATACGGCCTGGTTTTGCAAGCCAATGATTATTATGGAGTGATATAGTACGCATTGGAGAATTAGGACGCTTGTTCCGCACAAATAGGATGGCCAATAATTCAATAAACATACCTAAATAAAGTTTTTACCTGATAGTCTATCTGTATATGGGAAGTAGTCTGACTGTGGAAAGTAGCAGATAGATTTGTTTAAAACAGGTGAGGATAAATTAGGCTTGGTGAGAAGGCAGGGTAATTCTAGGCGAACAGAATAAATGAACCTGTACAATGCTGAAAGAAATTAATATCAAAAGATAAGTGATTAGTCTAGAGTAGTGAGATTTGAGACATTTTACGTTGAAAGTGAAATTGGATGTCCGATCAAAAGTCTTCTATAGACGTGGTTCACAGGAGAGGTCAACTTAGTCTAGAGAAGTGAGATTTGACACATTTTACGTTGAAAGTCCCAGAAGGAATATCCTATGGGGAAAATGTGATGTCCGATCAAAAGTCTTCTATGGACGCGGTTCACAGGATGGAAAATACATACTGATTATTTTTAAATGAACGATGATTACTGTATACGGGTGAGTTAAATGTCAGATTGAACAATGTATCCAGCGGAAAGACGGAACAAGTGACCCCATAGATATAAAGGTCTTTATTTAGATTATGGGGAACAATTGAGTTGCTTTTCCGTTGGTCATTTTCAATCAACTCTACAGATTAAGCTATATTTGGGGCGATATTTTAGTTCAAAGTCCTAAAGGAATAGGGATTACTGTAGTGATCGCTATATACGGGTGAAAACTAATATCAGATTGAACGACGAGTGGACGGAAACTTTTGAGACTCGGTCTATTTGTCTTCGGTCAACCCTACAAGTAGGCTGATTTGGAACGACAATTTTAGTAAAAGTCCTAAAGGAACAGTAATGTATTGTATACGGGTGAGATTTAATGTCAGACTTTAGTAGAGTAAGATTTCCATAAAAGAGCTAAACTTAAATCATGAGAAACGCACCCGACCGAGATGGAAAATACATACTGATTATTTTTAAAGGGACACACACATGGCAAGCAGAATAGTAACTAGAAGTAACTAAGTAACGGTAAATTACAAATTTATAGAACTGCACGCACATAGCATTTAAAATTATATAGAAAGGCATAGATAAGTGTTTAACGAAAGATTAAAAATACGAACAATATACAAAACAAGAAACGTGAAAAACCGAAACAGCCCTATCTGGTGCAACAAACACAGAGACAGGAACAATCCCCCACGAAATACCCAAAGAATATGGCTGCCTAAATATGGTTCCAAATCAGAGACAACGATAAACGCCTGCCTCTGATTGAGAACCACTCTAGGCAACCATAGACTTTCCTAGACTACTTAACTAAACATAATCCCATAAACTACAAAACCCCTAGACAAAACAAACCACATAAATCACCCATGTCACACCCTGGCTTAACCAAAATAATAAAGAGAACACAGAATACTAAGACCAGGCGTGACAGTAACCCCCCCCCAAAGGTGCGGACTCCCGGCCGCACACCTAAACCCATAGGGGAGGGTCTGGGTGGGCGTCTGTCCACGGTGGCGGCTCTGGCACTGGACGTGGACCCCACTCCATCATAGCCTTTGTCCACCTCCTTAGCGTCCTTAGATTGGCGACCCTCGCCGTCGACCTTGGCCTACTAATCTTAACAAAGGGCCCCACTGGACTGAGGGGCAGCTTGGGACTGAGGGGCAGCTCGGGACTGAGGAGTAGCTCGGGACTGAGGGGTAAGTCAAGACTGAGGGGTAGCTCAGGACTGAGAGGAAGCTCAGGACTGAGAGGAAGCTCAGGCAGGTTGACGGCTCTGGCAGATCCTGGCTGAATGGCGGTTCTGTCAGATCCTGGCTGACTGGCAGATCCTGGCTGAATGGCGGATCCTGGCTGAATGGCGGATCCTGGCTGACTGGCGGATCTTGGCCGACTGGCGGATCCTGGCTGACTGGCGGCTCTGGAAGATCCTGGCTGACTGGCTGCTCCATGCTGACTGGTGGCTCTGGCTGCTCCATGCTGACTGACGGCTCTGGGTGCTCCACGCTTACTGGTGGCTCTGGCTGCTCCATGCTGACTGGGAGACTCTGGCGGCTAATGACAGGCGGGAGACTCTGGCGGCTCATGACAGGCGGGAGACTCTGGCGGCTCATGACAGGCGGGAGACTCTGGCGGCTCAAGACAGGCGGGAGACTCTGGCGGCTCATGGCAGGTGGGAGACTCTGGCGGCTCATGGCAGGCGGGAGACTCTGGTGGCTCATGGCAGGCGGGAGACTCTGGCGGCTCATGGCAGGAGGGAGACTCTGGCGGCTATGGCTCCGGGCAGCCGAGCGGAAATGGAGGAAAACTCGCCTCCCTGCGGACCTGGCATCCTTTCACTCCCTCCTCTCTACATTTTCTCTACATTTTCCTCCTCTGTCTCTGCTAAAGCCACTTTCTACCACTCTAAATTCCAAGCATCTGCCTCTAACCCTAGGAAGCTCTTTGCCACCTTCTCCTCCCTCTTGAATCCTCCTCCCCCTCCCCCCCCCTCCTCCCTCTCTGCAGATGACTTCGTCAACCATTTTGAAAAGAAGGTCGACGACATCCGATCCTCGTTTGCTAAGTCAAACGACACCGCTGGTTCTGCTCACACTGCCCTACCCTGTGCTCTGACCTCTTTCTCCCCTCTCTCTCCAGATGACATTTCGCGTCTTGTGACGGCCGGCCGCCCAACAACCTGCCCGCTTGACCCTATCCCCTCCTCTCTTCTCCAGACCATCTCCGGTGACCTTCTCCCTTACCTCACCTCGCTCATCAACTCATCCCTGACCGCTGGCTACGTCCCTCCCGTCTTCAAGAGAGCGAGAGTTGCACCCTTCTGAAAAACCTACACTCGATCCCTCCGATGTCAACAACTACAGACCAGTATCCCTTCTTTCTTTTCTCTCCAAAACTCTTGAACGTGCCGTCCTTGGCCAGCTCTCCCGCTATCTCTCTCAGAATGACCTTCTTGATCCAAATCAGTCAGGTTTCAAGACTAGTCATTCAACTGAGACTGCTCTTCTCTGTATCACGGAGGCGCTCCGCACTGCTAAAGCTAACTCTCTCTCCTCTGCTCTCATCCTTCTAGACCTATCGGCTGCCTTCGATACTGTGAACCATCAGATCCTCCTCTCCACCCTCTCCGAGTTGGGCATCTCCGGCGCGGCCCACGCTTGGTTGCGTCCTACCTGACAGGTCGCTCCTACCAGGTGGCGTGGCGAGAATCCGTCTCCTCACCACGTGCTCTCACCACTGGTGTCCCCCAGGGCTCTGTTCTAGGCCCTCTCCTATTCTCGCTATACACCAAGTCACTTGGCTCTGTCATAACCTCACATGGTCTCTCCTATCATTGCTATGCAGACGACACACAATTAATCTTCTCCTTTCCCCCTTCTGACGACCAGGTGGCGAATCGCATCTCTGCATGTCTGGCAGACATATCAGTGTGGATGACGGATCATCACCTCAAGCTGAACCTCGGCAAGACGGAGCTGCTCTTCCTCCCAGGGAAGGACTGCCCGTTCCATGATCTCGCCATCACGGTTGACAACTCCATTGTGTCCTCCTCCCAGAGCGCTAAGAACCTTGGCGTGATCCTGGACAACACCCTGTCGTTCTCAAATAACATCAAGGCGGTGGCCCGTTCCTGTAGGTTCATGCTCTACAACATCCGCAGAGTACGACCCTGCCTCACACAGGAAGCGGCGCAGGTCCTAATCCAGGCACTTGTCATCTCCCGTCTGGATTACTGCAACTCGCTGCTGGCTGGGCTCCCTGCCTGTGCCATTAAACCCCTACAACTCATCCAGAACGCCGCAGCCCGTCTGGTGTTCAACCTTCCCAAGTTCTCTCACGTCACCCCGCTCCTCCGCTCTCTCCACTGGCTTCCAGTTGAAGCTCGCATCCGCTACAAGACCATGGTGCTTGCCTACGGAGCTGTGAGGGGAACGGCACCTCAGTACCTCCAGGCTCTGATCAGGCCCTACACCCAAACAAGGGCACTGCGTTCATCCACCTCTGGCCTGCTCGCCTCCCTAGCACTGAGGAAGTACAGTTCCCGCTCAGCCCAGTCAAAACTGTTCGCTGCTCTGGCCCCCAATGGTGGAACAAACTCCTCACGACGCCAGGACAGCGGAGTCAATCACCACCTTCCGGAGACACCTGAAACCCCACCTCTTTAAGGAATACCTAGGATAGGATAAAGTAATCCTTCTCACCCCCCTTAAAAGACCTAGATGCACTATTGTAAAGTGGCTGTTCCACTGGATGTCATAAGGTGAAAGCACCAATCTGTAAGTCGCTCTGGATAAGAGCGTCTGCTAAATGACTTAAATGTAATGTAATGTAATGGCTCATGGCAGGCGGGAGACTCTGGCGGCTCATGGCAGGCGGGAGACTCTGGCGGCTCATGGCAGGCGGGAGACTCTGGCGGCTCATGGCAGGCGGGAGACTCTGGCGGCTCATGACAGGCGGGAGACTCTGGCGGCTCATGGCAGGCTGGAGACTCTGGCGGCTCATGGCAGGCGGGAGACTCTGGCGGCTCATGGCAGGCGGGAGACTCTGGCGGCTCATGGCAGGCGGGAGACTCTGGCGGCTCATGACAGGCGGGAGACTCTGGCGGCTCATGACAGGCGGGAGACTCTGGTGGCTCATGACAGGCGGGAGACTCCGGTGGCTCATGACAGGCGGGAGAGTCCGGCAGCGCTGGACAGGCGGGAGACTCCGGCAGCGCTGGACAGGCGAGGCGCACTGTAGGCCTGGTGTGTGGTGCTGGCACTGTGGTACTAGGCCGAGGACACGCACAGGAAGCCTGGTGCAGGGAGCTGCCACCGGAGGGCTGGTGCGTGGAGGTGGTACTGGATAGACCGGACCGTGCAGGCGCACTGGAGCTCTTGAGCACCGAGCCTGCCCAACCTTACCTGGTTGAATGCTCCCGGTTGCCCTGCCAGTGCGGCGAGGTGGAATAGCCCGCACTGGGCTATGCAGGCGAACCGGGGACACCGTGTGCAAGGCTGGTGCCATGTAAGCCGGCCCAAGGAGACGCACTGGAGATCAGATGCGTAGAGCCGGCTTCATGGCACTTGACTCGATGCCCACTCTAGCCCGGGCCGATACGCGGCGCTGGTATGTACCGCACCGGGCTATGCACCCGCACTGGGGACACCGTGTGCTCCACAGCATAACACGGTGCCTGCCCGGTCTCTCCAGCCCCCCGGTAAGCAAAGGAAGTTGGCGCAGGTCTCCTACCTGGCTTCTCCATACTCCCTGTGTGCCCCCTCCAAGACATTTTTGGGGCTGACTCTCGGGCTTCCATCCACGCCACCGTGCTGCCTCCTCATACCAGCGCCACTCCGCCTTCGCCGCCTCCAGCTCTTCTTTGGGGCGGCGATATTCACCTGGCTGTGCCCAGGGTCCTTTTCCGTCCAAGATTTCCTCCCATGTCCAGAAATCTGGATTTCGCTGCTCCTGCTGCCGCTGCCTGTCACCACGCCGCTTGGTCCTGTTGTGGTGGGTGATTCTGTTACGGTTTTCTTCTGGTGAAAGAGAGGAGGACCAAAATGCAGCGTGGTTATCTTTATACATCTTTAATGAAAGATGAAAAATACGAACAATATACAAAACAAGAAACATGAAAAACCGAAACAGCCCTATCTGGTGCAACAAACACAGAGACAGGAACAATCCCCCACGAAATACCCAAAGAATATGGCTGCCTAAATATGGTTCCCAATCAGAGACAACGATAAACACCTGCTTCTGATTGAGAACCACTCTAGGCAACCATAGACTTTCCTAGACTACTTAACTAAACACAATCCCATAAACTACAAAACCCCAAGACAAAAACAAACCACATAAATCACCCATGTCACACCCTGGCTTAACCAAAATAATAAAGAGAACACAGAATACTAAGACCAGGCATGACACAGGTACACCTCCAATTGACTCAAATTATGTCAATTAGCCTATCAGAAGCTTCCAAAGTCATGACATCCTTTTCTGGAATTTTCAAAGCTGTTTTAAAGGCACAGTCAACTTAGTGTATGTAAACTTCTGACCCACTGGAATTGTGATATAGTGAATTATAAGTGAAATAATCTCTCTGTAAACAATTGTTGGAAAAATGACTTGTGTCATGCGCAAAGTAGATGTCCTAACCGTCTTGCAAAAACTATAGTTTGTTAACAAGAAATTGTTGGAGTGGTTGAAAAACGATTTTAATGACTTCAACCTATGTGTTTTTAAACTTCTACTATAGATGTCTGGGGCAGGGTGTGTGTGGAGCCAGAGACAGCATTTCCTACATTATAATATAAAAATGGATTTTGTCAAACAAAACTATGCTACATTTTTATCTCTGGGACCCTCAGGGTGACAAATCAGAGCAAGATTAGTACATTATTTACCTTCAGAGGTGAATGTATCAAACCAGTTGCCATGATAAAAGGGTTTTGTTGTTGTGCACTCTCCACAAACAATAGCATGTTATTTTTTCACTGTAATAGCAACTGAAAATTAGACAGTTCAGTTAGATTAACAAGAATTTAAGCTTGATGCCCACATAAACATGTCTATGTCCTGGAAAGTTGGCTGTTACTTACAACGTCATAATAATCACATTAGCGCATGTTAACTCAACCGTCCCGGTATACGGACACCGATCCCGTAGAGGATGAAACCAGGGCTTTCAGAGCAACCAGACCACTGAGAACAATATCAGCAGCAACCCTAACAGTGCGGCCAGAAGTATTGACAGAGATGCTACACAGTTGGGGATACAACATGTTAATAGTGTAGGCAGCCATTAGAGGCGATAGTCCCTTAGCAACGAGTATCAATACCTTATTTAGAACCTGTATAATTCTCATATGGGAAATCTATTGCCAAGGGTATATATTTTTGCCTTTTGTTTAGAAAAATGCATTTGTTAATAAACAAAAAGGGTGAGAATAAAAATGGACATGGAGGCAGGGGATGATGTCAGGTGGGTGGGCACTGGGTTCTTATAAGTTTAATTTTACTTTTATAGATTTCCTGTTTACAGGTGGAAAAAAATCTGTATGATTAAGTTGCTCAGAAATAGAAATATGATGCAGTATTTGCCAGTTATCCAATTAATAAGTTTGATCTCCAATGTAAAGGTGCATGTTTGAGGGGCAGATGAAACAAGGAAATAAAAATTGCATTCTCATTTAATGATTTGTTTGCTTCAGCAGTAAATGGTTATATTCCGTTTGATCCAGTTGAGTGACAGTGACCAGGGATGTGGGTTGTTGTTGGATAATATTCCACAATGTTCCAGTACAGATGTCAAAAGTGTATACCCACAATCCTTGGGGGCTAACAAGGGAATCAACACGTTCACTTCTCCTGAAGGACACATTGCTGAGTTATCCTTAAAGTCTACTTAATTTATGAAAGCAGAAATGACAACCAAAAAATGGATACGCAACCAAAGCAAACAAACACATTATTACAAACACAAGAACCACTATAAGAGATGAAACACTCATACAAACAGAAAAATAAATGAGATAGCATGCTTACCAGTGGCTTGGTTATTTGTCTTTGTTTAATATTGATTTCTTTCTAGCTTGTAGACAAACGTTCAAATTAAATATAACACTGACAGAGTGATTTTCCTTTGTCTAGTCTAGTCTGTCAAATAAGCCCCAGCCCATAACTGAAGTTGTTGTGTGGGCGATAATGCAGGAGCAGCTTGTGCTCCTCCTAGCCTTCTGAGATGCTATTGGTATTTTGGCTTTCAATGCCATTGTTTTATTGCTGGTTCCCCCAGAGCAAAACAACAATATCTGGTGACTCATTGTGCTTTATGTTTCACCATTGAAACACATTCATCCAGGCTACGACCATCTTCGTTGTGTGGAGGTGCATTACATCAGTCTTGATAAGATAGCAAGTGCTCTGTACTGTAGCTTCAGAGCTGCCATTAGCACTAATGGGTAATTTGAGGCATCCATCATCTCTAGAATAGGACGTTTGGTGAGGATGTGGAGAACATTGCACTCATTTGGTGAACCGGTAATAGGACCACCTCACCACAGTCACATAATCCCAGAGGAACCTGACGGATATCTGCATGGTACTAATCTAATTCATGACAGATATTCATAGTGATACAGTCTCAGAGGTGTAATCACTGGCCAGTTGTTTTCTGTCGCAAAATGTACCCAGAAGTCAGAAGTCTGGTGCCTTTTCACTAGAGGTCTACTGTAGATAATATACCATTTAGCAAAACTTTCTCTAAAGCATCTCCACTCCAAAGGTGAAAAAGTTTTTTTTTTGTATGGGTGGTCCCGCCGGGAATTGGGCTCACAATCCTGCCGTTGCAAGTGCCATGCTCTACCAACTGAGCCACTCATTGGCCTGAAACATCTCTTCTATAGGTGTATTACATATTATACAACGGCTGGGTCTAATCCTGAATGCTGATGGGTTAAAACTGCATTCCAGCCGGTGTCTTTTCCACAAGTTACCACCGGCTAAATCTGTGACGTAAGAATTCCTATTTACCCTGTTTCATTTTACTGCCCAATCCACTGTCTCATCAGCCAAGCCAGGCAATTTATAAACTTGATCTCCACTATATAAAGCATATAGACATTATCTCACATTTCTTTTAGACTAACAGTTAGTTTTCAACAGCGGAGGTTTGTATAAACCTGGCTGTCTGTCGCTCTGTCATTTGCAACATTGTTTCAATATTCAAATTAGATCTCAAGTTGTCGCATAGTAATGAACGTGTCGGGAGTCAGGATGAGACAGACAGGTATGCAGCTTTTCTCAGCCAGTCAAAACATTTTATGGATATATAGTAAAAAATATCAATAGAAAACAGGTAAAATGAAACGAACTGCAGCTAGTCTCCTAGGCTCCTAGTGGACGGGGACTTTAAATGCGGGGAAACTTAAATCCATTTGACCTAATTTCTACCAGCATGTTAAATGTGAAACCAGAGGGAAAAAACTCTAGACCACCTTTACTCAAATCAAATCAAATTTTATTTGTCACATGTGCTGAATACAACAGGTGTAGGTAGACCTTACAGTGAAATGCTTACTTACAAGTCCTTAACCAACAATGCTTTAAGAAGTTAAGAACAAATAATTAAAAATATGTTTTAAGTAAAAAATAAATAAGAAAAAATAGAAAATAAAAGTAACAAATAATTAAACAGCAGCAGTAAAATAACAAGCGAGGCTATATACAGGGGGCACCGGTACAGAGTCAATGTGCGGGGGCACCAGTTAGTCAAGGTAATTGAGGTAATATGTACATAGGTACAGTTGAAGTGACTATGCATAGATTATAAACAGAGAGTAGCAGCAGCGTAAGAGGGGTCTGGGTAGCCATTTGATTACCTGTTCAGGAATCTTATGGCTTGGGGGTAGAGGCTGCCTTTTGGACCTCGACTTGGCGCTCTGGTACCGCTTGCCATGCTGTAGCAGAGAGAACAGTCTATGGCTAGGGTGGCTGGAGCCTTTGACAATTTTTTGGACCTTCCTCTGACACCGCCTGATATAGAGGCTCCGTGAAGCATATGATATTACAGTTTTGAATGTCCCGTTGGTAGTTTAATCTTGAACGTAGGTCATCGATTTTATTCTCCAAAGACTGCACGTTTGCTAGCAGAATGGAAGGAAGTGGGGGTTTATTCGCCTATGAATTTTAAGAAGGCAGACCGCCCTCTGACCCCTTTTCTCCGCCTCTTCTTCACGCAAATCCCAGTGATCTGGGCCTGTTCCCGAAAAAGCAATATGTCCTTTGCGCCAGTCTCGTTAAAGGAAAAAAAGGATTCTGCCAGTCCGTGGTGAGTAATCACAGGCCCGATGTCAAGAAGATATTATCAGTCATAAAATAAGATTGTGTACAAAATAAGTACAAAAATAAATTACAAGAAATGCAAATGAACAAACAAAAAATATAATCGGTTGGGGACATGTAAAACGTCTGCCTTCTTCTCCGGCGCCATTGCTAAACTGAAAAGATTTGGCATGGGTCCTCAGATCTTCAAAAGGTTATACAGCTGCACCATGGAGAGCTGGTTGCTACACTGCCTGGTATGGCTACTGCTCAGCCTCCGAACGCAAGGCACTACAGAGGGTAGTGCGTACGGCCCAGTACATCACTGGGTCCAAGCTTCCTGCCATCCAGGACCTCTATATCAGGCGGTGTCAGAGGAAGGTCGTAAAAATTGTCAAAGCCACACTAGTCATAGACTGTTCTCTCTGCTACCACACGACAAGCGGTACCGGAGTGCCAAGTCTATGTCCAAAAGACTTCTCAACAACATCTACCCCGAAGCCATAAAACTCCTGAACAGCTAATAAAATGGCTAACCAGACTATTTGCATTGCCCCTCCCCTCTTTTACCCGGCTCCTATTCTCTGTTTATTATCTATGCATAGTCACTTTAACTCTACCTACATGTACATATTACCTCAATTATCTCGACTAACCGGTACCCCCGCACATTGAATCTGTACCACTACCCCCTGTAAATAGCCCTATTGTTATTGACTATATTTTGTGGAAGGATGACATAGTATGAATAAATTAATAAAAATAACGTTTTTAATTAAAATATGTCAAAACATTATTTGAATATGTTGGTAACCTGTTGTATAAAAGGGATAATACCCTGAAAGCATTCGGGGAGTATCACTTAATTATACACAATAAAAGCTTGTCACTATACCTTTACCAACCCTTACATCAAAGCTCACTGTTGCTACGTTACGATTATCACTCTATCATAGAGACCAATGAGACCAATGTCTCTAAATTGCGCGCATGCATCTCCTCCAGGACTGTGTAGCAGAAGAAATGCCGTGCCATGCGGAGACGCAAGAGATTGAACTTCACTGAGTTTGTCCCATTAGTCTGCATTGTTTAGATTCACGTTTTTTTTCTGTAATCGAATCTACATTATATCAACCCCTTTTCAATGCAACAAACCAAAACAAATCTCATTTCGCAAGATTGAGTCTGTGATTTTGTTGTAGGCAGAGCCAGAGTGCAGTTCTATTGGCGTTGGTAGCTCACAAGCAGTATTTTGATCCCCCGCGAGTGAATGTGCTTTTCAGATCAGATTAGAGCGCAGAGCCGAGCTTGTTCATATTTATTGATATTATTTCCTAGTTATCGAGTTATTAGCCCAGTTATAGATAAGTATAGATCAGCAATGGGGAGTTACTGCTTCCTACAAGAGCACAAAACAAGTAGGCCACATTTCAAGCTGTCTTTTGAAAAGCCAATGAAGTAAAACGCTTACGTCTTAATGGGCAGTGTTGTATTTTGAGACAGGCTTGAATATGCAAATAAGCCTATAGGCAGAGGGGTAGTCTACATTGTCTAATTTTCTGTATGGTAATAATAATACATTTGATTTTGTAAAGTGTTTTCTTGCATCATACAACACAATACAATGCAATTTACAGTCAGCTATTTGGCCAATGGTGTTACAGACCAAGTTAAAATAGATCATATCAAGCCCTTCATAATGTAAAAAAGTCACATGCAATGTAGGCCTGCATTGAACACCACATATACTGTAGGCTATATCATATAAATCAAAGCTATTTCCATGTGAAAATGTTATGTGATTTGCTCCATTGGTTTTGTTGGTAGGCCTACATTATGCTCAAATAGCCACAATAGGCTATTGGCTATTGTCAAAAACGGTAGGGGTACAGCCTCAGTGTTCCCTGTAAATGTGCGCTGGAAGTTGCACAGAATCCTCACAACTTTCAAGTGTCCGCTCAAATGATAAAAAATGTGCTCAGTGCCTCAGGAAATGACAGGGGACATTGCCTGGGACCCTCTCTGCAGATGTCATACAGCACATGGGAAAGGTGATACCATCTCCAAGACAAGTGATTTACTTCTGTGTCTGCTCACCAACACGCTAACGCACAGCGCACAGTCTGAGGTCAGAGGCAATGATCCTCCAAAAAGACCAGAGTCATCGGTTTCCCCCAAAAAAGAGAGTATAAAATGAATGTGTTTACAGCAGACGTTGAAACCTCTACTCTCCTTAATGGATTGAGAGGGGCCATCACAGAGATTGCTTCATTACTGCATCTTTTGAAGTGGCTGCCAACTGCCAAGATTTTCTGATTCAGAGATGAACATTGCCTTATTGAGAGAACTATGTTTTAGGTTAATTAAATGTTTTTGTCTACAGGCTTGCTTAACCTCGAACACACCATCCTGATCTCCCGAGCTCACATTAAGCTTGGGAGATCAGAATGGTTCGTACGAGGCTACGGCTTGCTGGCAGTTATCAAAATTCTGCTATTCCACTCCAATTCATTTCCATGCATATGATATCTCAATATGTGAATGTTTTAATTGTGTGTCCCTTTTCTAGCTCCATGACTATTCTAGTAAAGTGCTGGTCCAGAATGTTAAAGTTGATGGAGCGAATATACAGAATGAGGCTTGAAGTACAACTGGCGGGCTGTTAGCCTGTGTGAAGTTCAAGTAAAAAAAAATCACATAAAAAGATGATGAAAAGGAAGAAAATGTGTGTTGTATGAGCATAAATCTGCCTGCTGTTCATCTGCCTGCCGATATAGAATAAAAACGGAGTAGGTAGTGTTAAGCACTAATGTACCATTCAAAACGTACTAGACTCAGCAAAAAAAAAGAAACGCCCTCTCACTGTCAACTGCGTTTAAATTTCAGCAAACTTAACATGTGTAAATATTTAATATGAACATTACACGATTCAACAACTGAGACATAAACCAAACAAGTTCCACAGACATGTGACTAACATAAATGGAATAGTGTCCCTGAACAAAGGGGAGGGGTCAAAATCAAAGTAACAGTCAGTATCTGGTGGGGCCACCGGCTGCATTAAGTACTGCAGTGCATCTCCTCCTCATGGGCTACACCAGATGTGCCAGTTCTTGCTGTGAGATGTTACCCCTCTGTAACGGTTTTCGTCGTCAGATGAGGAAGAGTAGTCGGACCAAAGCGCAGCGTGGTAAGTGTTCATGTTTGTTTATTGAACTGAACACTCATACAAAATAACAAGAGAATAAATGAAACCGAAACACTCCTGTAAGGCGCAAACACTAAACAGAAAACAACTACCCACAAAAACCCTGTGGGAAAAGCTACCTAAGTATGGTTCCCAATCAGAAACAACGATAGACAGCTGTCCCTGATTGAGAACCATACCCGGCCAAAACAAAGAAATACAAAAACATAGAAAAGGGAACATAGAATGCCCACTCAAATCACACCCTGACCAAACCAAAATAGAGACATAAAAAGCTCTAAGGTCAGGACGTGACACCCTCTCTTCCACTAAGGCACCTGCAAGTTCCCGGACATTTCTGGGGGGAATGGCACTAGCCCTCACCCTCCGATCCAACAGGTCCCAGACGTGCTCAATGGGATTGAGATCCGGGCTCTTCGCTGGCCATGGCAGAACACTGACATTCCTGTCTTGCAGGAAATCACGCACAGAACGAGCAGTATGGCTGGTGGCATTGTCATGTTGGAGGGTCATGTCAGGATGAGCCTGCAGGAAGGGTACCACATGAGGGAGGGGGATGTCTTCCCTGTAACGCACAGCGTTGAGATTGCCTGCAATGACAACAAGCTCAGTTCAATGATGCTGTGACACACCGCCCCAGACCATGATGGACCTTCCACCTCCAAATTGATCCTGCTTCAGAGTACAGGCCTTGGTGTAACGCTCATTCCTTCAACGATAAACGCAAATCCACCCATCACCCCTGGTGAGACAAAACCGTGACTCAACAGAGAAGATAACTGTTTGCCAGTCCTGTCTGGTCCAGTGACGGTGGGTTTGTGCCCATAGGCGACGTTGTTGCCAGTGATCTCTAGTGAGGACCTGCCCTACAAGCCCTCAGCCCAGCCTCTCTCAGCCTATTGAGGACAGTCTGAGCACTGATGGAGGGATTGTGTGTTCCTGGTGTATCTTGGGCAGTTGCTGTTGCCATCCTGTATCTGTCCCGCAGGTGTGATGTTTGGATGTACAGATCCTGTGCAGGTGTTGTTACACGTGGTCTGCCACTGCGAGGACGATCGGCTGTATGTCCTGTCTCCCTGTATCGCTGTCTTAGGCGTCTCACAGTACGGATATTGCAGTTTATTGCCCTGGCCACATCTGCAGTCCTCATGCCTCCTTGCAGCATGCCTAAGACACGTTGACGCAGATGAGCAGGGACCCTGGGCATCTTTCTTTTGGTGTTTTCCAGAGTCAGTAGAAAGGCTTGTTTAGTGTCCTAAATTTTCATAATTGTGACCTTAATTGCCTACCGTCTGTAAGCTGTTAGTGTCTTAACGACCGTTCCACAGGTGCATGTTCATTAATTGTTCATGGTTAATTGAACAAGCATGGGCAAACATGGTTTAAACCCTTTACAATGAAGACGATTATTTGAATTTGTATGATTTATCTTTGAAACTCAGATTCCTGAAAAAGGGACGTTTCTGTTTTTTTGCTGAGTTTATCTTTCTCACAAGTTAATTAGCTGGGGTATGAAATTAAACCATGGATTGCTCCTGAAGAACCACAAATCATAACTTGCACATGACATAATTCTAATTTCTCCCATGTAGCTTGTGTACTGATGCTTTCTGATTAAGGAGAAATCGATATCAGCATTGTAGGTTCGCCTTAAGACTGGGAAGCACTCCAGCCACACTAAAGATGATTTATTAATTTATTAATTCACCTTTAAGGCTAAAGGCAAAAATGCAGGGTATAACATTAATCTATAGGGGAATTTAGGTTCTATATCTCTACAGATTCTCTTTGTGCATATTCAGGAAGTAAAAACGTCACATCACTTACACAGTGTAAGGTCCATTAATTCATGCAAAGCTATTTGAGAGGATGACAGCGGTCTTGGTTAGCACAAATGCGTGGGGGGCAGATTGTTAGTTTGGTTCTTCACAAATCTTCTTGGGTAAGTGGGCTCCGAGTGGCGCAGCAGTCTAAGGCACTGCATCTCAGTGATAGAGGTGACACGTGTTTGATTCCAGGCTGTATCACAACCGGCTGTGATTGGGAGTCCCATAGGGCGGCGCACAATTGGCCCAGCGTTATACGGGTTTGGCAGGGGTAGGCCGTCATTGTAAATAAGAATTTGTTCTTAACTGACTTTAAATAAATAAAATAAATAAAAAAATAAAGTGTTACGGTCATATTTGTAGTGCATCTCAGGTGACAGAGTACTAAAAACTTAAGATGGCACCTTGGCACTCCAACTTTATTTGATACCCTATTAGCTTGAGTGGCCCTGACGAAAAGCATGCAATCTCCCAAATGCTTGTTTTATAAGACCCACCTGCCAGACCATAGTCACAGCTCCCCTCTATAACACACACACGCAAACACACACGTCATGTACGCGCACACACACACACACACACACACACACACACACACACACACACACACACACACACACACACACACACACACACACACACACACATACACTTATGATGGTATGTGGGGAGCTCGCTACTGTTCCAGAGGAGTGATGGGAGGTGGTGGTGCTGCAGACTGCTGCAAAGAGAACGAGGCCCCTCCCTTGTTTCAGAGAGAGCCTCTCTCCAAGAGTGAGAGGAAGTGAGGAGGAGGAGGAGTGGAGGAGAGAAGCAGGGGATCAGCCTGTCAGTCAGTCAGTGTGGAGCTAGAAGAGGACGCTGGACATTCATCTCCCCAGATGCTCTCATTGACATAGGGCCCACTCAATCAATGCCAGATCAGCGACAACCCACGCTTCTCTCAACAGCAGCAACTCAGAGGGACCACGTAGAATGGAGGAGGACACAATGAAATTAGTTGAATCCATAGGACCAATTGAAGAAAAACCTCTTAAACCATTTCCATTCTGAGGCAAGGCAAGCGGAGATCTGAGGACTTTTAAAATGTTTTCCTTTCCCGGTATCCAGCCACGGGAGCATGTGGACATGATTTACATCTCCATGGAGACAGCCATCGCCCTGGCCTCTGTGCTGGGAAACGTGCTGGTGGTGCTGGTGGTTTGTGTAAACCGCGCCCTGAGAGACACCACGTTCTGCTTCATCGTGTCTCTAGCGGTGGCCGACATCGCTGTGGGAGCCCTGGTCATTCCCCTAGCTATAGTGATTAGTCTGGGGCTGAAGACTCAATTCTACACCTGCCTCTTCCTCGCCTGTCTGCTCCTCATCATCACCCAGGGTTCCATCCTGTCTCTAATGGCCATCGCCATTGACCGCTACCTCCGGGTCAAGATTCCCATCAAGTGAGTTCACTATATAGCCACCGGTTGCATGCTATTTATTGAAAAACAACTGCCAAATTCATGACAAAAAAACATACCTTAACTGAAATACATCACATGAAATACATTTATCTGGTCTGCAGCACCACCTGTCATGAAATTACAGAATATTCTGGGTTTTAAACTTTTAATAGAGGATTGTCCATAATGAGATGGATTTTGCTTGAGGGCATCAAATTAAGAATTTTACTCTATTCCTAGTGAGGACCATTTTCTGTTCATTCTAATTATACATTAACTTAGAGTGCCTTCAGAAAGTATTCACACCCCTCGACTTCTTTTCCCACATGTTTAATTAAAATGGATAACATTTTGATTTTGTTTCACTGGCCCGCACACAATACCGCATAATGTCAAAGTGGAATTATGTTTTTGTACATTTTCACAAATGAATTAAAAACGAAACGCTGAAATGTCTTGGGTCATTAAGTATTCATTGCCTTTGTTATGGCACGCCTAAATAAGTTCAGGAGTAAATATGTGCTTAACAAGTCACATAATATGTTTGTGTGCAATAATAGTGTGCACTCTGTGTGCAATAATAGTGTTTACATCATTTTTTATGACTACCTCATCTCTGTACCCCACACATCTGTTAGGTCCCTCAGTCAAGCAGGGAATTTCAAACACAGATTCAACTACAAAGACCAGGGAGGTTTTCCAATGCTTCACAAAGAAGTGCACCTATTGGTCGATGGTTAAAAATAGAAGAAAAAAAACACATTTAATATCCCATTGAGCATAGTGAAGTTAGTAATAACACGTTGGATGGTGTATCAATACGCCCAGTGACTACAAAGATACAGGCGTCTTTCCTAACTCAGTTGCTCAAGGGTTTCACCATGAGGCCAATGGGGACTTTATAACAGTTACTGAGTTTAATGGCTGCGATAGGAGAGAACTGAGGATGGATAAACAACATTGTAGTTACCACACAATACTAATCTAAATGACAGAGTGAAATGAAGGAAGCCTGTACAGATGACGGAAGCTTATACAGAATAAAACAAATACAAAACATGCATCCTGTTTGCAATAAAGTAAAGTAAACCTGCAAAAAATGTGTTTAAAAAAGTACATTATGTCCTGAATACAAAGTGTTATATTTGGGGCAAATCCAACACAACACATCACTGAGTACCACTCTTCATATTTTCAAGCATGGTGGTGGCTGCATCATGTTATGGGTATGTTTGCCGTCAACAAGGACTAGCAAGTTTTTGGGGGGATAAAAATAAAGGGAACAGAGATAAGCACAGGCAAAATCCTGTAGGAAAACCTGGTTCAGTGTGCTTTCCAGCAGATGCTCGGAGACAAATTCACCTTTCAGCAGGATAATAACCTAAAACACAAGGCCAACTATACACTGGAGTTGCTTACCAAGATGACATTTAATGTTATTGAGTGGCCTTGTTACAGATTTGACTTAAATCGTCTTGAAAATCTATGGGAAGTTTTGAAAATGTGTGTCTAGCAATGATCAACAACCAACTTGACAGAGCTTGAATAATTTTTTAAAGAATAATGTACAAATATTGTATAATCCAGGAGTGCAAAGCTCTTAGAGACTTAACCAGAAAGACTCACTGCTGTAATCACTGCCAAAGGGTATTCTAACATGTATTGATTCAAGGGTGTGATTACTTTATGAGGCGCTGTATAAGTGGACTTTTTCAATGGCCTCTTCATATTGATGTGCGAGGGATACCAAGGGAGTATGCGGTAGCAATGTGCACTATATATACAAAAGTATGTGGACATCCCTTCAAATGAGTGGATTTGGCTATTTCAGCCACACACGTTGCTGACTTGTGTATAAAATCAAGCGTACAGCCATGCAATCTCCATAGACAAACATTGGCAGTAGAATGGCCTTACTGAAGAGCTCAGTGACTTTCAACGTGGCATCGTCATAGGATATCAACATTTCAACAAGTCAGTTCGTAAAATTTCTGCCCTGCTAGAGCTGTCCCAGTCAACTGTAAGTGCTGTTATTGTTAATCTGTGTTTGGCGGATGCAAGAAGAATGCTACCTGCCCCAATGCATAGTGCCAATTGTTTCATTGTTCGGGCTAGGCCCCTTAGTTCCAGTGAAGGGAAATCTTAACTCTACAGCATACAATGACATTCTGGAAGATTTTGTGCTTCAGTTTGGGGAAGGCCCTTTCCAGTTTCAGCATGGCAATGCCCCGTGCACAAAGCAAGGTCCATACAGAAATAGTTTGTCTAGATGGGTGTGGCAGGACTTGACTGGCCTGCACAGAGCCTTGACCTCAACCCCATCGAACACCTTTGGGATGAATTTGAACGCAGACTGCGAGCCAGGCTTAATCGCTCAACATCAGTGCCTGACCTCACCATTGCTCTTTTGGTGGCTGATTGGAAGCAAGTCCCCACAGCAATGTTCCAACATCTAATGGAAAGCCTTCCCAGAAGAGTGGAGGCTGTTGTAGCAGCAAAGGGGGGACAAACTCCATATTAATGCCCATGATTTTGGAATGAAATGTTGGACGAGCAGGTAACCGCATACTTTTGGTAATGTAGTGTATCTGAGGAGAATTTCTCTCAGACTGCGGAAAGCCATATATCTATGCTTAGTTGAATAGAAATCAATGGGCCAGACATTGAAAGCTTTTAAGTATATTAAAATGTTCTTGTCTGTCCCAAGGAGTGATTTTTAAGGCTGGTTCGTTTGGCATTTTTGGCAAAGTTCCTGGTGCGTCTTATTTATTTGTATTGTCATGTGGACAGGGGACCAATCCCACTGGGTACACACTAGTTGAATCAACGTTGTTTCCATGTCATTACAATGAAATGACATTGAACCAATGTGAAATAGATGTTGATTTGGCGTTTGTGCCCAGTGGGAACTTACTATTAAAGGGAAAGGTTCCTTAATTTGGCTGTTTAATATTAAATTATCATACATTTGGTTTAAATTGTATTGGTTTCATAGTGCCACCTTTTATTTTCTCACATAAAAAATATAAAAAATATATAAAAAAATCGGGAAAGAAATGTAGATGTTTACATTTGCTTAGCTTTCAGTATTTTGCATCCCAAAAATCCATATCTTTGTCCTCAGGAAATTTGGTGACTCTTTATAAATCACCATCAATTCATAAATGAATGCATTGTGCTTCTGTCACAGAATACGTTTGACACCCTGTTAGCTTGAGTGACACTGAAGCAAATGGGTATAACAGTATGACAGTCCATACATTAATTTAATTCATAATGCAATAAACCGAGATTGTGCATCATTGTTATTCATAACAGCTCATGCTTTGCTACTTATAACAACATGTACTTTAAAAATGCATCTATCAAGCATTTCACACAGATGGCTTATGAAAAGATATTTCTAGATATATTTGACTGGAGATTATCTGGAGTCTAAGCAAAACTTTATCTCCAACTGTTTTGCATGTTCCATGTTTGACTGTGTAGTTTTTCAAACTGACTTTGATCATTCCTCTGGTCCCCTTCAGGTACAGCATCATCGTGACCCAGAACAGAGCATGGGTGGCAGTGTTCCTGTGCTGGCTCCTCTCTGCCCTGACCGGGCTGGTGCCAATGTTGGGCTGGCACAACGAGCACACACACGGTAACCTCAGCACCACCAGTGATGACATAATAGTTTGCACATTTACCACGGTCATGCGCATGGACTACATGGTCTACTTCAACTTCTTCGGCTGGGTGGTGGTTCCTCTGACCATCATGATCGCGCTGTATGCTGAGATCTTCAGGGTGATCCGGAAGCAGCTCAACATGCGTGCAGAGGCCACCTGCGACACCAGCAAGTACTTGCACAAGGAGCTAAAATTAGCCAAGTCCCTGGCGCTCGTCGTCTTGCTATTCGCTCTATGCTGGTTGCCCCTGCATGTCATGAACTGCATCCTCTTCTTCTGCCCGGAGTGTGGGATGCCCAAGAGCGCCATGTACGTGGGCATCTTTATGTCCCATGTCAACTCTGCCCTCAATCCGCTGGTCTATGCCTTCCGGATACAGCGGTTCCGCGCCACGCTAGTCCAGATCGCCCGCCGCTGCATGCTGTGTAAACACAAGGAGACCAGCCCCTGCCCCAACCAGCCCAGCCCGCCACCCCTGTCTGATAAATCTCCAGTCCACCCTTAGCCAGGACCTTCATTGTTTCTATGCTTTTCCTGCGAAATAGTTGTGTTAAAGAAGTAGCCATAGTGCAATGAGGAGGAAACTTGTGTTACGCAACCGTGTGAGAGACATCTGGGATGCAGGAAACAGTACGTGGACGCCCCCAATTACTGGAATGAACTCCAACAAAGAGCACTTCACTGAATTATGGAAATGAAATGAATTTACAATTGATATAGGCCCCACCTGGGAAAGACAATCCAGGCAAAAGGAAGACTTTAAATAAGAATTAGCCCAGCCCATATGTGTAATTTCACTCACTGATGCCAGCTGCAATGCATATTGAATAGTTTGCTGTATATCGAGATCCTTGTCAAATTGGCCTGTAACACACTCATCCTCTTTCAGCTTTAGTGCCAAGCTAGTGGCATGTGTATGGGTGGGGTGCTGTTACCTTGCCAACTGTTTTGGCAAATGGCGTTGTAACAAAAATAACGATTTACAAGAGTTGGTTCAGTATTACTGTAAAATCCCATGCTTTCCCAGGAAGATCACTCAATATGCCTATATCCGTTTTACAGTCAAGCTATTGTCCATCACGGTCCACAAAGGAAATGTAAATCAAGACAATTCTCTGTAAACCAAGCTCCACAGATTATTCTAAAGAAGAACGCTGTTTTCAGGTGAACAGGTTCAACAATGCTTTGTTTGAGAAGAATGATCTGTAGTATTTTCTCCTGAGCTTGGTTGTGCCATAATTTTTATAACACTGACAGGGTGTTGGAAAAGGCTCCGGGCATCTGAGTGAGCCCGATTTAAATCTAGAGTGAATTAATTACATGCAGTACATTATGGCTGTGTGATTTATACAACCTTTATGCAAGCCTTTGTCAGTTCTGCTTCCTCATCAACTTGACCCTCACAAGGCACTTCCGTATAACTGATACACATAGGGGTAGGTGGTTGGAAAGAGAGTCTGGGGATATTGCATTTGCATTCAAAGTTAATAAATAATCACATCCTACTAATTACACACTAGCTAAATTGCTTGACAATCTGCATCATCAGCATTGTTTTATATGGCTATCGGAGTACGAGATTTTTTGAGATTCTGATATTACCTCCAAATGTTTCCTAAATGTAGAGATACTGAAAGCATGCACTGTCCCTGTTTATGATGTACTTCGACATCATCTTTATCACAAAGTACAAATACATCTCTGACTGAGGAGCACGCGAAATGTGGGTGTCCCACCACTTGGCAAAGCACGCCGCAGAAACCAATCAATCCTGAGCCCAAAGGGGGTTAACACCTGACCCCAGAGAGTGAAGCGGTGGACTCAAATAAAGAGAGGGCTCAGATCCTGCATGGATCTGTTAGAAATGGACAGTCCACACAGACAAATTACTTCATGACATGACATGGGAGAGGTGACACTGAGGCAAGGGCTTGTGCAATTTGCTCCTGTCACTCATGTTGTCGGTGAAAGAGGAGACTGACCTGATTGACAAAAGCCAATTTTCCATGTTCAGTTCACACACACACATACACACACACACACACACACACACACACACACACACACACACACACACAAAAATACAAGTATTCAGAAGGGACACTCTAGCAGTATTGATGCTGTAAAATTATAATCACCAGACACTTTGCATTACTCTTTAGTTTTGTGAATGTTGAAATCTTGAAATCCTAAGAGGATTTAGGGTGATGTGATTCATAGAATCACCCAATGGAGGACGTCTTAAAGAAATGTCGCAGGAAGACCAACCAGGAGAAGAGTACCTACTGCATGGACCGTTGCTTTCTTGTTTTTGTCATCTTCTTCCTCTTTGTGCTGTTTGGGGAGGTTATCTACAAAACGTGGTGGGAGTCAAACGAGCATAAGCTTAAGCCGTTTATGATCGACTTTGCCACATACCTGTTCGCCCAGGATGAAGGGGAGGAGATGATTGAACTGTATGCCTATTGGACAGTATAACATCCTCATGATTACCTGAGGATCACCACACCAGACGTTGTGATTTGTCAGTAGGCCACTTTGCTTTGACAGAAATTTTTGAAATGTGATTAATTGTTGTCTGTTTGGAAATCCTGTTTTTCTTTGTAACTGAACGTGTGCATGGAAATCCATTAGATGTACTCTGAATAATCATCTAAACTCCAATATTGTCAATTACTCAATAAACTAAACTGTGTAATTAAAGTGTGCTCGCTGAAAGCCAAGCACAACTTTAGAAGTTCATAGTTCATAATTCTTCTCCCTCTGCCACCTCTAGCGGAAAACCATAAAAGCTACCAACACAACTGTAAAGGTCAATTGCCACTTAGAACCAACTTCTCTGGTTTTAAACAGCTGTTATGTTATGTCGCATAGATATGAGTCAGAAACATTAATTGTAGTGTCAAAATCGACTACCAACTGTAAATTGGATAATTTTGGTCATAAAGTCAGGCTCGTCCAAAACAGAGTTTTGTAAGTGAGTTCGTCACAATTTACTGGAGGATTGGGTATGGATTATTTACACTTTTGCCAATGATGCCCAATTGCCCAGAAACAACACGTTGTGGTCTGCCCCCCAGCTGCCATATGAACATTTGTTGTCTGCATGTGGATGTAATGCACGCACATTTCCCTCTGAAAATAGGAATGAAAATGGGCTTCAATAAGTTTGTTCAACAATCTTGGGCAGATGGATAGGATATGGATGACCTCTTCTACTTGGGCTGTCAACCGTCAAAATCTAAGACTGGCGTGTTGTTGGTAAATAGCTACGTTTTGTTTATAGCTAGCTACATTACGAAGCATGTGATAAATACATTTGATTTGATGTACATGTCATTATGGGATAGGCTATGTAGCTATGATACTAAGTTATTACAATGTGGTACAACAAGCTAAATACATAGCTTCTCCCTGACATATAATGTGAGAGGAAGATTTGATAGCTAACGTTGCACCTGAAGACACATTTGATCCCTGTTAGCTAGCTGGCTAGCTCATATAAAAAAAATATAAAAAACTCAAAACATGTTTGATGCATGTTGCCAGCTTGCTTTCAATAGTGTTTCAACTCAAACTGGCTAGCTACTAACATCAATACTTTTTTCACCTCTTCCACACTGACATTACGGAATTCAAAAGTACAATTCTTGTCTTTCATAATTTGGTCCGATATACTTGGATGTGTAGTGTCAGCGTTTGTTGCTGGCATATCATCCCTACGTTTGCTTATCTTGAAAATGAAAAAGTAATTAAAGTAGTTGGCAATATCAGTGGGCTTTGTGATGAATGAGCCATCTGATTCAATGAATGATGAGGAAGAGTTGGCTTTTTTCCCCCAAAATGTCACTGAAGGTGCCCCAAAGCTTTTTACTATCATTCTTTATATCATTTATCTTCGTTTCATAGTCTAATTTCTTTTTATTTAGTTTAGTCACTTGATTTCTTAATTTGAAGTAAGTTTGCCAATCAGTTGGGCTGCCAAACTTACTTGCCATACCTTTTGCCTCATCCCTCTCAACCATACATTTTTTCAATTCCTCATCAAACCAAGGAGATTCAACTGTTTTTAGAGTCAATTTCTTAATGGCTGCGTTCTTATTAGTAACTGGAATAAGCAATTTGGTTGCTCCTCATTACACACCACAGACCAGCAAATATTCTTTACATCATCGACATATGAATCACTACAAAACTTCTTGTATGACCTCTTATACACCATATTAGGCCCAGCCTTTGGAACTTTGGTTTTCCTAGATATGGCTATTATTTTGTGATCACTACATCCTATGGATTTTGATACTGTTTTAAAGCACATTTCTGCAGCATTAGTAAAGATGTGATCAATACATGTTGATGATTTAATTCCTGTGCAGTTTGTAACTACCCTGGTAGGTTGCAGGCACTGGTTACCGTTTGAAGTTTGGGCAGCTTGATGAGAGCCAGTCAATATTTAAATCACCCAGAAAATATACGTATTTGTTGATATCACATACATTTCACATTTATTATCCAGATACTGACTGTTAGCACTTGGTGGTCTATAGCAGCTTCCCACAAGAATATGCTTTAGGTGAGGCAGATGAACCTGTAGCCATATTACTTAAACAGTATTTAATGTTAGATCATCTCCAAGCTTTACAGGAATGTGGTTCTGAATATAGACCACAACACCGCCCCCGTTGGCATTTCTGTCTGTTCGGTAGATGTTATAACCATGTATTGCTACCACTGTATCAAAGGTATGATCTAAGTGAGTTTCAGATATAGGCAGAATATTTATGTCATCTGTTACAAGCAACTTACTGAAGTAATGGACATTGTTTCTCATGCTGTTAATATGACCTAATTTTAGCAATTTTCTGGGTTGCTTGATTGATTTGAATGCTTTACTGGGAAGCTTATCAGAAGTAGACTTGCTCATGTTATTTATATTGGAGCTGATAGTGCATGGTGAGCTACACAAAATTATCTTCCTACTAGAGCACATCGCCTCAGTGCAAACAGTGTAACTCTGGTTCAGAGGCTCATGGTTACTGCATACAATAGCTGTAGGATAAACAGAGGTATTCGGTGCAATTAGGGGCACATAAAGTTACTTATATTGTGTTTGCCAATCAAATCAAATCAAATTGTATTAGTCACATGCGCCAAATACAACCTTACAGTGAAATGATTACTTTCAAGCCCCTAACCAACAATGCAGTTTAAAAAATAAGAATAAGAAATAAAAGGAACAAGTAATTAAAGAGCAGCAGTAAAATAACAATAGCAAAACAGGGGGTACCGGTACAGAGTCAATGTGCGGGGGCACCAGTTAGTCAAGGTAATTGAGGTAATATGTACATGTAGGTAGATTTTTTAAAGTGACTATGCATAGATAATAACAGAGAGTAGCAGCAGTGTAAAATAGGGGGTGGGGGGGAGTAATGCAAATAGTCTGGGTAGCCATTTGATTAGACGTTTAGGAGTCTTATGTCTTGGGGGTAGAAGCTGTTTAGAAGCCTATTGGACCTAGACTTGGCGCTCCGGTACCGCTTGCCGTGCGGTAGCAGAGAGAACAGTCTATGACTAGGGTGGCTGGAGTCTTGAACAATGACTAGGGTGGCTGGAGTCTATAACTAGGGTGGCTGGAGTCTGGGACAATTTTTTGGGCCTTCCTCTGACACCACCTGGTATAGAGGTCCTGAATGGCAGGAAGCTCGGCCCCAGTGATGTACTGGGCCATACGCACTATCCCCTGTAGTGCCTTGTGGCCGGAGGCCGAGCAGTTGCCATACCAGGCAGTGTAGCAACCAGTCAGGATGCTCTCCATGGTGCAGCTGTAGAACCTTTTGAGGATCTGAGGACCCATGCCAAATCTTTTCAGTCTCCTGTGGGGAATAAGTTTTTTTGTGCCCTCTTCACAACTGTCTTGGTGTGCTTGGACCATGTTAGTTTGTTGGTGATGTGGACACCAAGGAACTTGAAGCTCTCAACCTGCTCCACTACAGCCCCATCGATGAGAATGGGGGCATGCTCAGTCCTACTTTTCCTATAGTCCACAATCATCTTCTTTGTCTTGATCAAGTTGCGGGAGAGGTTGTTGTCCTGGCACCACACGGCCAGGTCTCTGTCCTCCTCCCCATAGGCTGTCTCGTCGTGGTCGGTGATCAGGCCTACCACTGTTGTGTCATCTGCAAACTTAATGATGGTGTTGGAGTCATACCTGACCATGCAGTCATGATTGAACAGGGAGTACAGGAGGGGACTGAGCACGCACCCCTGAGGGGCCCCTGTACTGAGGATCAGTGTGGCAGATGTGTTGTTACCTACTCTTAACACCTGGGGGCAGCCCGTCAGGAAGTCCAGGATCCTGTTGCAGAAGGAGGTGTTTAGTCCCAGGGTCCTTAGCTTAGTGATGAGCTTTGAAGGCACTATAGTGTTGAACGCTGAGCTGTAGTCAATGAATAGCATTCTCACATAGATGTTCCTTTTGTCCAGGTGGGAAAGGGCCGTGTGAAGTGCAATAGAGATTGCATTATCTGTGGATCTGTTAGGGTGGTATGCAAATTGGAGTGGGTCTAGGGTTTCAGGGATAATGGTGATGATGTGAGCCATCACCAGCCGTTCAAAGCATTTCTTGGCTACAACATGAGTGCTACGGGTTGCTTAGTAATTTAGGCAGGTTACCTTAATGTTATTGGGCACAGGGACTATAGTGGTCTGCTTAAAACATATTGGTATTACAGACTCGGACAGGGAGAGGTTGAAAATGTCAGTGAAGACACTTGCCAGTTGGTCAGCACATGCCCGCAGTACACGTCCTGGTAGTCCGTCTGGCCCTGCGGCCTTATGTCTGCTGACCTGTTTAAAGGTCTTACTCACATTGGCTGCAGAGAGCGTCATCACACAGTCGCCTGGAACAGCTGGTGCTCTCATGCATGTTTCAGTGACATGTTTCAATGCCCTTAGGATCATGTACATTTGATACAGCATTATGATGACTCATTGTCACAATGGTAGGGATTAATTGAGATGGTCTTGGATCATTGAAAAGTCATTGTCTCAACGGAGCCTTGAAATGCATGGACAGAGTCCAGGAGCCAAGATGATTTGGATGTACTCCGTCATTCCTGAAGAGTGTCCTCTGTTTCCAGAAGGTGTCAAAGTTATCCATAAAATTAACTCCAGCAGAGCTACAGTAATATTTCAGCCAGATGTGTAATGCCAGCAGTCTGCTGAATCTTTCACACCCACGGCCCAACGATGGTACTGGACCTGAAATGATTGGCAGTTTTTTGGAGTGTTTTAATGCTAAAATCATTTCTTTAAAATCCATTTTCAAATGTTCCGAGCAAGCCCTCCTGATGTTGTTTGACCCCACATGGACCACGACAGTGTCAACTCCTGGCATCTGTCGTAGAACAGTCAGAAGCAGCCTTGTGATGTCCTGTACTCGTGCTCCTGGTTAGCACAGGGTTTTTGCCTTGGGAACTGAGATGTTTCTCACCATAGAGCTGCCTAAAATGACAGCTGGTTTATGTTGAATGGGCCGGTCTCTCAGTCAGCCTCATGGTCTGATGAGGGTGGGAGCTCTGAGGATCTGAACCCGAGGTAGAAGCCACCTGAGAGGGAAACAGAACCGAGGACGAAGACGCAGGTACATCCGGATCCAATCTTGAATGGAAAGCCCACAAGGAAGAAGGCGCAGGAACCTCTGAATCCAGGCCTGCAAAGCTGTTTCTGGTCTGTTTTCTTCAACTTCTGTGGCGAGTGACGTACCTCTACGGCTGGTTCGTTGGGTCGAGAACAGCTCTGTTCTCCGGGGAAGTGATGGAACCCTCCTTAGCATCGACCAGTCGGCCTTGGAGAGCCGACTAGATGGCAATAATCAGACCAGAATGGTGTCTGGCTACTGAGATGGAAGAAAAATAAAAAGTAGGCGGGGGTGTAGATTCACCACTAGCTTGTGTAGGGTTGCTACTTGTTATGAGTTGCCACTTCGCTCCTGTTGTCTTCCGCAAGCAAGCAGTAGCTACATTGAAGGTCAGCGTGGTCCACATTGTCCCAGAACAAAGCAAAGTAAACACAGCTCCTGCAGCACTGGAAACGTTCAATAGTGACCTCTGTTTGAGACCGCCGAGCCAACTAGGCTAGCTGGGCTTTCGTGTCTCCCCCCCCCCCCCTCTGGAAAATTCCAGAAAATGATGTCATGGCATTAGAAGCTTCTGATAGGCTAATTGACATAATTTGAGTCAATTGGAGGTGTACCTGTGGATGTATTTCAAGGCCTACCTTCAAACGCAGTGCCTCTTTGCTTGACATCATGGGAAAATCAAAAGAAATCAGCCAAGACCTCAGAAAAAAATTGTAGACCTCCACAAGTCTGGTTCATCCTTGGGAGAAATTTCCAAACACTTGAAGGTACCACGTTCATCTGTATAAACAATAATACGCAAGTATATACACCATGGGACCACGCAGCCGTCATACCGCTCAAGAAGGAGACGTGTTCTGTCTCCTGGAGATGAACGTACTTTGGTGCGAAAAGTGCAAATCAATCCCAGAACAACAGCAAAGGACCTTGTGAAGATGCTGGAGGAAACAGGTACAAAAGTATCTATTTCCACAGTAAAGCGAGTCCTATATCGACATAACCTGAAAGGCCACTCAGCAAGGAAGAAACCATTGCTTAAAAAAAGCCAGACTATGGTTTGCAACTGCACATGGGGACAAATATCGTACTTTTTGGAGAAATGTCCTCTGGTCTGATGAAACAAAAATAGAACTGTTTGGCCATAATGACCATCGTCACGGTTGGAGGAAAAAGGGGAAGCTTGTAAGCCGAAGAACACCATCCCAACCGTGAAGCACGGGGGAGGCAGCATCATGTTGTTGGTGCTTTGCTGCAGGAGGGACTGGTGCACTTCACATACAGATGGCATCATGAGGGAGGAAAATTATGTGGATATATTGAAGCAACTTCTCAAGACATCAGTCAGGAGGTTAAAGCTTGGTCACAAATGGGTCTTCAAAATGGACAATGACCCCAAGCATTCTTCCAAAGTTGTGGCAAAATGGTTAAGGACAACAAAGTCAAGGTATTGGAGTTGCCATCACAAAGCCCTGGTCCTGTAGGTCCAGTTCCTATGGGCAGAACTGAAAATGTGTGCGAGCAAGGAGGCCTACAAAACTGATTCAGTTACACCAGTTCTGTCATTAGGAATGGGCCAAAATTCACCCAACTTATTGTGGGAAGCTTGTGGAAGGCTACCTGGAACATATGACCCAAGTTAAACAATTGAAAGGCAATGCTACCAAATACTAATTGAGTGTATGTAAAACTTCTGACCCACTGGGAATGTGATGAAAGAAATACAAGCTGAAATAAATCATTCTCTCTACTATAATTATGACATTTAACATTCTTAAAATAAATTGGTGATCCTAACTGACCTAAAACAGGGAATTGTTACTTGGATTAAATGTCAGGATTTGTGGAAAATTGAGTTTAAATGTATTTGGCTAAGGTGTATGTAAAATTCCGACTTCAACTGTAGGTATTGTGAGCGTACCAAGTAATTAGGCGTCACTCTAAAGCGGGAAGGTGGAATAAACGAGTCAGGAAAAATGTTTTTCTGATTGAACACGGTTCTCTATTGAGAGTATTTTGTCAACAAAAACATTCAAACATAATCAATGAAAAATCTTCCAAGGAAAAACACACATCTTCTTCTCCAGATGAAACAAGAACACAATAGGATAATCTTTAAACTACAACAAACATAAATCACGGTTTTGTCACCGTCTTAGTGGTTCTTTCAGCACAGCTTCTCTCTCTCGGTGGCCATCTTCCAGAGATAGTTTCCCCCCTCTTTCTTCTGGTTCCATTCTCTCTTTTATAGGGGAAGGAGAGTATCTCATTAGTACCGTCAGATGTGCTTAATTGACTCTGGTTACCTTGTCTCCCAGGCTCTGTTGGGCAACTATCCATGAGCCCAGCCTGCCCTCTAGTGGTCCGTCCACATACCTTCCCCCCCAGGACCGAACCGGAGGGTCGGGCGCCAGACGCACCGTCTTGGTCGAGTTGGGACAGCGCGTCTGCATTCCCGTTCCTCGATCCGGCCCTGTGGATGACATGGAAAGAGAATGGTTGTAAAGACAAAAACCATCTGGCTATTCTGTTGTTATTGTTTCTCTTACCAGCCATCCACGTGAGGGGCGCATGGTCAGTAACTAATGCAAACCTCCGACCCAGTAGGTAGTACCGGAGATAATCGAGGGCCCACTTGATGGCTAAGGCCTCTTTCTCTACAGTCGCATACCTCTGTTCCCGATCGCTGAGTTTCCTACTAATGAAGAGAATCGGCTTCTCTGCTTCACCTTTACCCTGAGCTAGTACGGCCCCGAGCCCTGTATCCGAGGCGTCGACCTGCACAATGAACTCTTGTGAGAAGTCCGGAGCCTGTAGAACGGGATCAGAACACAGGCCATCTTTTAACAATTGAAAGGCCTCTTCCGTCTCGTCTTTCCACTCTACCTGGTTTGGCAGGTTTTTCCTGATGAGGTTTGTGAGGGGGTTGGCAATGGTTGCATATCCCGGGATAAAACGGCGATAATATCCTGTTATCCCTAAGAAGGCCCGAACGTCTCGCTTGGTCCGGGGTCGAGGCCAGTCACGAATTGCCCTGGTCTTCTCTGCCTGTGGGCGTATTTTCCCATTCCCCACGGTGTACCCCAGGTATTCCGCTTCGGACAAACCCAGGCAGCATTTATTTGGATTGGCTGTCAACCCTGTGGCTTCCAAACTCACGAGCACCGCCCGTAATCGCAGGAGGTGACTATCCCAGTCCTCGCTGTGGATGACCACATCGTCTATGTACGCCGCTGCATACTCTTGATGGGGCCGTAGAATGGCATCCATGAGGCGTTGGAAGGTTGCAGCGGCACCGTGCAGTCCGAAGGGCATCCTCACATACTGGAAAAGCCCCTCTGGAGTGGCGAAGGCAGTCTTTGGGCGATCCTCCGGAGCCACCGGCACTTGCCAATATCCCTTCACAAATCCAGGGTAGTGATGAACTTGGCCTTTCCTAAGCGCTCCAAGAGTTCATCCACGCGGGCATGGGATACGCATCGAATGTAGAGATGGCATTCACGCCCCTAAAGTCGTTGCAGAGTCTCATACTACCATCGGATTTGGGGACCAGGACTATGGGACTGGACCACTCACTCGTCGAGGGCTCGATCACGCCCATCCTCAACATCTCCCTCACCTCTTTCTTAGCGATGACTCTGCGAGCCTCAGGAATCCTGTAAGGGCGGATATGCACCTTCTTGCCGGGTTCAGTGTGGATATGGTGGAACAGGACATCTGTTTGTCCTGGGAATGGAGAGAATATTCGACCGAAGTTCGTTCATAATCAGCTTGTCTAGCTGTCTTGACTGCTCCGGTAGGAGAGTTTGGCCACGGCGCACCTGTGGTAGAGCCTCCTCTTTTCCTTTGCCCTCCAGGGCCATCAAAGCCACCTCCTCCTCTAGTCCATGGTATGTCTTCAGCAGGTTTATGTGATAGATTTGGACCTTCTTCCTCCTGTCAGGTTGCTTGATGAGGTAATTGACCGGTGAGACCCTTTTCATTACCTCGTAGGGCCCCCTCCACTGCGCCAGCAAGCGATGTTCGGCCGTGGGCACAAGCACCATCACTTTCTCTCCCACGGTGAACTCACGGGGGGGGTCGCAGACTTATCATAGGCCTGGCCTTGGGTCCTTTGGGCCTTCTCCATATGCTCCTTGACTATGGGCCACACTGCTGACAGGCGGTCTCTCATCAGGGTAACGTGTTCTATTGTGGATCGAAAGGGGCATGGTTGGGTCTCCCAGGTCTCATTGGCTAAGTCGAGGATTCCTTGACAGGGTCTGCCATAGAGCAATTCAAACGGAGAGAATCCAGTGGATGCCTGGGGTACTTCTCGCAGGGCAAACATTAAGTGTGGGAGAAGCATGTCCCAGTTTTTCCCGTCTCGGGACACCACCCTTCTCAACATGCTTTTTATCGTTTTGTTCAAGCGTTCACACAACCCGTCTGTTTGAGGGTGGAATATGCTTGTACGTATCTGTTGAACCTGATATAACCGACACAAGTCCTTCATCAACCGGGACATGAACGGGGTTCCTTGATCAGTCAAGATAGTCTTGGGGAGGCCCACACGAGAGAACATCAGGAATAACTCCTTGGCAATTCCCTTTGACGACATGTTACGCAGGGGTATGGCCTCCGGGAACTTGGTAGCGTAATCTATAACCACTAGGATGTACTCGTGTCCTCTGGCGGATTTTGGGAGGGGTCCTACGAGGTCCATAGCTATGCGTTCAAAGGGAGTCTCTATGATGGGGAGAGGAATCAAAGGGTTACGTAGGTGTGGCCGTGGGGCTGTACGTTGACATTGATCACACGTCCTACAATACCTGGCCACATCCCGGGTGACCGGGGCCAATAGAATCTCTGCATGATTCTGTCAATAGTCTTGTCTCGTGCCAGGTGTCCTCCTAGGACGTGGGAATGGGCTAACTGTAGAACTGTATCTCTGTATGGCCTAGGCACCATTAGTAATTCCTGGTTTTCCCCCCTTCGTCGTACGACCCAGTATAAGAGACCCCGCCTGATTGCATAGTAAGGAAGAGGGGGCTCACCTGATCCGTCCACGTTCCTCCCGTCGATCACCTTCACCTTCCTCATGGCCTCCCTTAGGTCTGGGTCTCTATGCTGCGAGGTGCCGAACTGTCCCTTTAATTCCTGGGGCAGGTCGACCTCGGTAGAGGGATGTGGAGGTTGTTCCACATCCCCATCAGGGGTGACCGAGGAGAATCCCTTCCAGGTTCCCTCCTCGGATGGAGCTTCAAATATATCCCTTAGCGCCTGGTTGCTCCTTCCTTCCTGCGTTGTGTATAGCCTTTCACATGTGTCTTCATCGGTGGTTTCTTGGAATATCTGTCGTAAACGTTGGGTCGCTATTTCTTCCTCTGCTGCAGAGGACGAGGACGCGGCTACGTCTCCTTGTAGGACTACTACCTCGGGCTTGGATTTTCTCTTCTTTCCTGTCCCCCTTCTTCCCGTGCATAACGTCATCTGCCGAAGCTCCTTATATAAGGGACAGTCTCTCCCGATCAATAATGGCACCTTCAGCTGCGGCACTTTCCCGGCCCTGACTGTACACCTTCCTTTTGGAGTGAGAATAGGCAGATTCACAGTGGGGTAATAGTGGGTGTCTCCATGGATACAGGATACGGCTACTTTGTCTGGTAGCAGTGTTGCGGAGAGAATAGCTACCACATCTTGTCCTTCGACTTGCACCGGAATCTCTGAGGCTGGGGCTATCTCTGCTAACCAACAGTGTTGATCCTGCCCCCTCAAAACGGGATGTGTGGGGGTAGGCAGTGATGACTCCGTGACCATGGGCTCATCCTTGCTAGGACATTGTGGGGCATAATGGTTGGGAGACTGACATTTATAACACCGACCCTGCTGTGTGGTGGCTGACTTCTCCCACCTCCGGGAGGGGCTTGGACGTTTCGGTGGCGAGCGCGCCGGGATGAGTCGTGGTACGGGATTGCAAGACTCCTTCCGTTCCTCCTTGTCACTTTTTAACAACTCCCCTGTAGACCGATATGTTTCCACCGCCTGGGCTATGTCGTCGGTTGACAACGGGTTGGCTTGCCCCACAACCCTTTTTAAGTCACTGGGTAATTCTCTCAATATCTTGTCCACTACGAGAGTCTCTATCACATGTCCTACTCCCTTTCCAGGTTCTAGCCACTGTTTCGTCAGTCGTATTAAGGCGAAGATCTGGGCACGGACGGGTTGATCAGCTGTATAGGTCCATTGATGGAACTTTACAGCCCTATCTCTGGCAGTGAGCTGGTACCGGGACAGGATCTCGGTTTTTAGTCGCCCATAGTCCGCAGCTTCGCGGGAATCCAGGTCAAAATAGGCTTCCTGAGCCACCCCGTTCAAAAGAGGGGCTAATGCGCTCGCCCATTCTGTGGGCGGCCACTCTTCCAAGGTGGCCGTCCTTTCGAAGGTCATGAGGAAGGCCTCAATATCATCCTCCTTGGAGAGACGAGGTAAGATGGCGTGAGCAGCCGCTCTTGGCTTAACTCTAGGTTCTTCTAGTCGGCTCAGCTGTTGTTGCAGGAGTTCTATGGTTGTCTGCTGTGCTGTGAACAATTGTTGTAGTAGGGCGTTATCCATCGTTCTTGAATGGTTCCTCCGGGTCTACTGGAAGAATCTTGATTTACTCACTTATCCTTGTGTCACTCGTCCACCTAATGCCCGCATCCTCCACCAATGTGAGCGTACCAAGTAATTAGGCGTCACTCTAAAGCGGGAAGGTGGAATAAACGAGTCAGGAAAAAGGTTTTTCTGATTGAACACGGTTCTCTATTGAGAGTATTTTGTCAACAAAAACATTCAAACATAATCAATGAAAAATCTTCCAAGGAAAAACACACATCTTCTTCTCCAGATGAAACAAGAACACAATAGGATAATCTTTAAACTACAACAAACATAAATCACGGTTTTGTCACCGTCTTAGTGGTTCTTTCAGCACAGCTTCTCTCTCTCTGTGGCCATCTTCCAGAGATAGTTTCCCCTCTCTCTCTTCTGGTTCCATTCTCTCTTTTATAGGGGAAGGAGAGTATCTCATTAGTACCGTCAGATGTGCTTAATTGACTCTGGTTACCTTGTCTCCCAGGCTCTGTTGGGCAACTATCCATGAGCCCAGCCTGCCCTCTAGTGGTCCGTCCACAGTATATATGACCAGTGTGTAAAAATTTTTTTTTTTTTAATGTCTTTCCAATATACACTGAGTATACCAAACATTAAGAACACCTTCCTAATATTGAGTTTCACCCCCCTCAATTAGTCGGGGCATAGACTCTAAAAGGTGTCGATGGCATTTCACAGGGATGCAGGCCCATGTTGACTCTAATGCTTCCCACAGTTGTGTCAAGTTGGCTGGATGTCATTTGGGTGGTGGATCATTCCTGATACACACAGGAAACTGTTGAGCGTGAAAACCCCAGCAGCATTGCAGTTCTTGATGCAAACTTGTGTGCCTGGCACCTACTACCATACTCTGTTCGAAGGCACTTCAATATTTTGTCTTGCCTCTGAATGGCACACATACACAATCCATGTCTCAAGGCTTAAAAATAATTATTTAACCTGTTTCCTCCCCTTCATCTATACTGATTGAATTGGATTTAACAGGTGACATCAATAAGGATTCGTAGCTTTCGCCGGGATTCACCTGGTCAGTGTATGTCATGGAAAGAGCAGGTGTTCTCAATGTTCTGTATACTCAATGTATAACTCTTACTTGAATTGAATGTAATTTCTTATTTTGTTCTGGTCTGTAACTGTTCTTTTCTTTGTCATGTATTTCTAAGTTTTATGGGGACCCCAGGAAGAGTAGCTGCTACATGTGCAGTAGTTCATGCGGATCCTAATAAACTAAACTAAACTGGTTTAGGATCAGAAGAGGCCAGGGCCGGTTCTGGCCATTCTGCCACCCTATGCAAGACAAAAATATTGCTGCTGCCCCCCACCCCACAGCATAACTAGAATAGTCACTGTAAGCAAAATTACGTTGAAAAGAAGTCTAAAATACGTATTTTCCAGACATTGAAGTTAGGTTCAATTTAGGTTCTGAATTAAAGGTGAAAATATGTACTTTCCTGGATGTTGAAAATACATATTTTCCAGATGTAGAAATCAGGTTAATTTTTGTCATTTATAGACATCTATGTTTGGACCAAAATAAGGCCGGTCGGTCCAGACCGGACCAAATCTGAATCAAACATAGAGACTTGGTCCAGACCAAAGTGTCTGCAGACATTGAAATCAAGGCCTATGTTTGGGTCAAATCAAGACTGGTCCAGACCGGACCAAAAGCCACGTCTGTGGACATGGAAATCAAGGCTGGTTTGGACTGCACCAATAAAAAAACGGCTGGTCTGGACAGGACCAAAAAAAAGACATCCAAAAGACGTCGGCGTCGGTCCGTGCTTACTGGGGTATAGCCTACCATGTCGGCCTTGTAATGGAATTTTATGAATACCCATCCATGTGTTAGGCCCACCGTTTGTAAAACAGGCCGTTGCATTGGCTTTATTCATCTTGATTCCTGTGACCTAATCAATTTGGCTATTTAAGCTCTGAATATCAGCTACCCAATTTTATCAGTAGTTATCCTGAGCCTATGTTCAATGTGTTTACACAGTGGGAAATGCAGAAGTATTTTCTTTTTCATTGTGATCAGCTCGTCAAACAAACTTGAAACCACTGATCATGAGAATGTAGCACACGGGGTGAAAGTCCTGTACGGCAGTTGTGAGTAGCCTGACTATCAATTCCATATTGTCAATTTTACTTCAACCTGTCCTTTTTTTTTTTGGATATGTTGTTTGTTAATATGTCAGCAAATGTTTTGTTTGATAGGGCACCATTTAGGTTAAGTTATTTGATCTGAGAAACCTGCATGATGTAAAAAGTGTTAGTCTCATTGTCATATATTTCATCTCCAGCCTGTAGGCTACAGAAAAGGTCACATACTCTTTCTACCATATACTATATCTGCTGCTACATGATTTATGTTAGTTGGATGGAACGTTGGTGGAGCGTGGCAGCGATTTGTCTCTCCAATAGCACCCTGTAGAGACTCGCTGGGAATGGACATACAAAATATTTTGCACCCCTGCCTTTGACAAAGTGGGCACTGCTTTTCTTATTTGACACATCCGGCCGTGTTTGGGAGTCCCATAGGGCGGCATACAATTTGCCCAGCATCGTCCGGGGCTGGAGGGGAACGAGGCAGTTTATGTACTGGCTAAACAAGCACTGAGTAGTGGGGATGTTGATGTTGTAGTTTCAATGAGCAAGGTAGAGGCAAAAATCCTGATATATACAGTGATGATGAAGAGATGGCAGGCGCAGTGGAATAGAGATACTAAGGGCAGTCATTTATTTCAAGTACAGAGGAAAGTCGGGGGGGGGGGGGGGGGCGGCAGGAAGGGACAGAAGAGAAGAGGATATTTTTATACGATTAAATGTGAGACACAGCCGGTTGAACAAGACCTTAAATGTGATAGGAAAGCATGCAACAGCAAAGTGTGATTATTGACAGGAAACAGAGACCGTGGAGCATGTATTGCGACAGTGTGGGCAGTATCAGAGGGAGAGAGGATGCTGAGATCTAGTATGAGGGACAAGGGGATACAGGAAATTAGTTTGCAGTATATTGAGTTGAACGTCATTCGATATAGTCTCAAATATTTTGTTATCTTTTTTAAGAGCAACAGGGCTGGCAGGTACGATTTAGTTTTTCCCCTGTCTCGAACCCACACTCCAGTACAGTAGGTGGCGGTAATGCACCATAACGTTGGATGCCAACTGCCGATAAATCCCACCGAAGAAGAAGACGACGCGAGACTTCCCCTCTCTCCCTTCCAGAAAATTCAGCGTGACTGACGTTTCGTGTCTCTATAGACTTAAAGTAAGTTCATCTTTATACTACGTTTTAGACCATAAACAGTTGATTCAGTATTATAGTTAAGTTGTACTAATGTTCAACTATATTGTCAGAAGTCATCTTGTACAACAAGAAAATGTACTACTTTCGCAATTAAAGTGCACGTGTTAGTGTTCAAAGCTAAGGCAGAGAGGCTAACGTAAGCGAGCTACATTAGCTGCTAATATCACACCATCGCATGAGCACCACGAACACATTTTACTGCCTTTATCTGTATGTGAAATCTTACTCCTTTCATAACATTTTTACAATTACCCGTTTGTTGTAACATTGACTTGCGTTTTCACGTGTCTTGAGTCTAGTGAAATGCTAACTTAATAGCTAGTTAGTAGCCGCGCATGCTCCGATACTGTCCCTCTGGTCCTTGCGCAGCATGCTAGCTATGCATTTATGACAGTAACATGGTCTTTATTAGTTACCACAGTCATAATTATGGCAAAACCCCAGCTACTTAAAAAAGGTATGTAAAAAATGTACCCTTAGCGTAACCCTAACTTTAACCACACTGCTAACCTTATGCTTAAACTTAAATTAAGACCAACAATCAATTGTTTGTTTCACGATATAGAACCAATTATGACTTTGTAGCTGTGGTAATAACTAGTGACAACCCCAGTTGGCTAGTTCAGCGTTTACAGAACTGAGCTCTGGGGACCGCAAGGGGTGCACATTTATTTATTTTCCCCAGTACTAGACAACTGATTGAAATATTCAAAGCTTGATGTTGATTGTTTTATATATTTTTTTATATATAAAAAATAAACAATCAGCTGTCTTGTGCTATGGCAAAACCAAAATGTACACCCCACCCTACCCTTTTCCTCTAGTCCACGATCAGCTCCTTTTTTTGCTCATGTTGAAGGAGAGGTTGCTGTCCTGTCACCACACTGCCAGGTCTCTGACCTCCTCCCTATAGGCTGTCTCATCGTTGTCGGTGATCGGGCCTACCACTGTTGTGTCGTCATCAAACTTAATGTGTTGAGTCGTGCTTGGCCACGCAGTAGTGGGTGAACCGAGTACAGGAGGGGACTAAGAATGCACACCCTAGGGGACCATGTGCTGAGGATTAGTGTGGCAGATGTGTTGTTGACTACGCTGAGCTGTAGTCAATGAACACCATTCTCACATAGGTGTTCCTTTTGTCCAGGTGGGAAAGGGCAGTGTGGTGTGCGATTGAGATTGCATCATCTGTGAATCTGTTGGGGCAGTATGCGAATTGGAGTGGGTCTAGGGTTTCTATTATGATGGTATTGATGTGAGCCACGACCGGCCTTTCAAAGCACTTCACAGCTACCAACATGAGCGCCAAGGGGCGAAAGTCATTTAGGCCGGTTACCTTCACTTTCTTGGGCACAGGGACTATGGTGGTCAGCTTGAAACATGTAGGTATTAGATTCGGTCAGGGATAGTTTGAAAAGGGATCTGTGCAGGCCAGTCAAGTTCTTCCACACCAATCAACAAACCATTTCTGTATGGACCTCACTTTGTGCACAGGGGCATTGTCATGCTGAAACAGGAAAGGACCTTCCCCAAACTGTTGCCACAAAGTTGGAAACACAATCATCTAGAATGTCATTGTATGCTGTTGCGTTAAGATTTCCTCTCACTGGAACTAAGGGGCCTAGCCCGAATCAGGAAAAACAGCCCCAGACCATTATTTATCTTCCACCAAAATGTACAGTTGGCACTATGCAATCAGGCCATAAAATTTTATCAGCGGAGAACAAATGCACCTGTCCAGTCTGCCGTGGCTACACTCTAGAGGTCTCTACACTCTAGAGTTCGACCGATTATGATTTTTCAATACTGATTATTGGAGGACCAAAAAAGCAGATACTGATTAATCGTCCGATTAAAAAAAACAAAAACAAAAAAACAAACAACAACAAAAAAAAAAAAAATGGGTTTGTAATAATGACAATTACAACAATACTGAATTAACACTTTTTTTTAACTTAATATAATACATTAATAAAATCAATTTAGTCTCAAACAAATAATGAAACATGTTTAATTTGGTTTAAATAATGCAAAAACAAAGTGTTGGAGAAGAACGTAAAAAGTGCAATATGTGCCATGTAAGAAAAAGTCTTAAAGACTCTGCAGTCATAAATAGAATTGTCTTGTTTATGTTATTGTACAACAGCTGATGAATAACACTGTGAAAGTGTGATCAGTGTTATTGAAAATACATTATAGTATTAGAATGTACCAGAGGTCACCAAAATAAAGCTTGTCCTGCAAACATCTGTTAACTCCCCCCCAGTACGGGGGAGCCTGCCTTACTATTTCTATTTGGCTGGGTACTCCATGTGCTTGTGGAAAACACTGTAGCCATTGCTAATTAGGCTACTCATATCGTCACATGGACTCTGGGTAAGGACAATTTGAATATCCTCAGAATGCATGTCATGTAGACCAATATAGTTTATAATCCAACTAATAGTTTTTTTCCTTCTCCATATCTCTTGCAGAATGCGTTACGTGGCCGCTTACCTCCTGGCTGTGCTCGGTGGCAACACCAGCCCCTCCTCAAAGGACATCAAGACCATCCTGGGGAGTGTTGGAATCGAGGCCGAAGCTGAGCGCCTAGACAAGGTATGGCACTTTAGGGAGATGCTGTTTTGATAAGATCAACTGTTGCACGATGGAGGCCTCGGTTTACACAGTTACTGGTGATGATTAGAACCTGAATTTTTTTCACAGGTTGTCAATGAATTAAATGTAAAAGACATCAACGAAGTCATGAACGCTGGTGAGGCATTTTCCCTTGTGTCTTTGATTTGACTCGTGAGTTCATGCATGGTCATAGCTACAAAATTGTTAATGTTACAGATTGCCTAATGGGAAGCATCGCAAGGAATTTTTCAACTAACCTGTTCTTGCTGATACTTTCTTTGTTCTCGATTCGGTATATACCAGAGATTATTCAGAAAGATCTTAAATCCACGTTTTATATCAAATGAGAAATGCCTCTTGCGTGGGTGTAGATCTTTGTTTTTGGTCGCGTGATGCACTGTCTTCTACTTCTGCACGCATCCGCATCTTGTAGAAACATTTAGTTCCTGCATAGATGTTGGGAAATGCAAGATGTCTGGTAGCTAAAATGGTGAGGGAACTGCTCACTTTGTGCAAAATGTGGATTTAATATCTTTCTTTATATTGTTTTATTTTTGGAGAACCACCTGCAACTGGGCACGGACATTTTATAAGATAATCTTTTTACCGAATCAAGAACAGATTGCCAAAAACGGGTTATGTTTCCATTAGCCAATCTGTAATGGGTTCGGAGCAATACATACCGTACATCCTGTTAACAATTCTGTAGCTCATTATGCCTGATTTGCACTATAGGGTCAACCCAAACCGTACTGTTGGCCGAGATATTTTCTCGGTACTTCTTGGTTCGGCACTATAGTGTGATTGGCTTTGGTCTAGGGCTGACCCCATTTAGTCGATAGGCTGTTGGACAACCAAGATTTCTTTCGTCGAATTTGGTAAGATAGGCGGGACAGTTGTGTCCCACTTGTGCAAAAAATGGAAAATGCTGCGCAAAAAAAAGATAAAAATCAAACTTTCGTTAAATCACACACATAAGATACTCAATTAAAGCTACACTCGTTGTGAATCCAGCCAACATGTCATATTTTAAAAAGGCTTTTCGGCAAAAGCATATCTGATGATAGCACAACCAGTAAACAAAGAGGGTAGCATATTTCAGAAATAAAATATAAAACATACATTATCTTTGACGAGCTTCTTTTGTTGGCACTCCAATATGTCCCATAAACATCACAATTGGTCCTTTTGTTCGATTAATTCCGTCCATATATATCCAAATGTAAATTTATAAAACGCGTTTGATCCAGAAAAAAACAGCTTCCAAAAAACGCAACGTCACTACAAAATATTTCAAAAGTTGCCTATAAACTTTGCCAAAATATTTCAAACTACTTTTGTAATACAACTTTGGGTATTTGTAAACGTTAATAATCGATCAAATTGTAGACGGGTCTATCTGTTGTTCAATACAGGAAGACAACAAACCGGCGCTACTTTTTACGTCTTGCGCAACTCTCATCAGTGTTACCCAGTTCCTAGTTGGCCTACTTCTTCATTGCACAAAGGAATAACCTCAACCAAATTCCAAAGACTGACATCCAGTGGAAGCGGTAGGAACTGAAAACCAGTTCCTAAGAAATACTGTTTTTCAACAAGAACTCACTGGACAGAGACCTAAAAAAAACATCTGAACGGTTAGTCATCGGGGTTTTGCCTGCTACATAAGTTATGTTATACTCACAGACATGATTCAAACAGTTTTAGAAACTTCAGAGTGTTTTCTATCCAAATCTATGAATGATATGCATATCTTATATTCTTGGCATGAGTAGCAGGAAGTTGAAATTGGGCACGCTATTTATCCAAAAGTGAAAATTCTGCCCCCTAGCCCCAAGAGGCTATTAGTCTACTGATTCCATGAGCACAACAACGACATGGCAAGTAAACCATTTCACAAATTTGGCTGTTTTCACACTTTGGGTATTATTTATTTCCTGTTTACCATGTTCAAAATTGTCGTAAAACCTATTTATAATAATAACACTCCCTTTGCTATTATGGTACGCTTATACTTCGTGTTTTAATTGTTCCAAGTGGCCAGAAATTATATTAATCCATACAGCACCAGTTTGGCACACACAATATGCAGGCAGCGCTTGCTCCTTACCTTTTTCTTGATCTCCAGTATTTTCCACAACTATTCAGATTTATTCCCCACATCTGACTTTCCCTCTGCCTGCCGAGCAACCCTTAAATATTCCCCCGTTTCGAGTTTGTCATGTCCTCTGATGCATGCTTACGAGCCTGCTACTGCCTTACACCGCTCAGTAGTGTCAAATCAGACTTAATTATATCACACAGAAATACGAGCCTTAGGTCATTAATATGGTCAAATCCGGAAACTATAATTTCGAAAATAAAACGTTTATTATTTCAGTGAAATACGGAACCGTTCTGTATTTTATCTAACGGGTGGCATCCCTAAGTCAAAATATTGCTGTTACATTGCACAACCTTCAATGTTATGTCATAATTACGTACAATTCTGGCAAATTAGTTCGCAACGAGTCAGGCGGCCCAAACTGTTGCATATACCCTGACTGTGCGTGCAATGAACGCAAGAGAAGTGACACAATTTCACCTGGTTAATATTGCCTGCTAACCTTTCTTTTAGCTAAATATGCAGGTTTAAAAATGTATACTTCTGTGTATTGATTTTAAGAAAGGCATTGGTGTTTATGGTTAGGTACACGGAGCAACGACAGTCCTTTTTCGCGAATGCGCACCGCATTGATTATATAACGCAGGACACGCTAGATAAACTAGTAATATCAGCCATGTGTAGTTAAATAGTGATTATGATTGATTGTTTTTTATAAGATAAGTTTAATGCTAGCTAGCAACTTACGCGAATGCAGTAAGAAGCCAAGGTAACAGGTAAGTTCCTCATGAGGCAGGTGGTTAGAGCATTGGACTAGTTAACCATAAGGTTGCAAGATTGAATCCCTGAGCTGACAATGTAAAAATCTGCCGTTCTGCCCCTGAACAAGGCAGTTAACCCGCCGTCATTGAAAATAAGAATGTGTTCTTAACTGACTTGCTTCGTTAAATAAAGTTGTAAAAAAAATGCAGATTTCCGGTTGTTATGAAAACTCAAAATCGGCCCTGATTAATCGGTCAACCTCTAATTATGATATGCAATATGTTAGGCACTATTGCTTCCTATTCGGATGGGATTAGTTTTACTGGGGGAGGTCGGATAATGTAATTATGTGCACTTGCACAAAATACCACATCTGTCATTTTTGTCCCGTCCGACTCTGTCAATACATGGCAGGAAAGTAACAATTCCAGCCAGAATAACCTACTGTTTTTTTGCAAACTCCAAGGTCCCCTGATGGTACTAGCCCCGTGTGAATCGACATCCCTGTGTTTTGAGAAATTTTTGAGTTTGACAGGTGTTGCTTGTGGTTTGCACAAGAAAACAATAACTGAATCGATAAATTTAACTAAGCTATATTTGAATGCCCTACATGTAGCCTATCAACTTTCAGTGAATGCATTTGTTTTGTGCGTATTAATTGAATATTGCCAAATGCATCAATATAAAATATTGAGCCTATTTAATACAACCCTTGCTGTTTAGTAGATCGCAAAGCAGCATATAACCAAGCTAAACATTTGGAAATGATACGTTAACTCTCATCCATTGCCTTAAAATACATCTCAAGTGCAATTGCACTGTTTAGTTCACATCTAAAGGCTGGAGGGCATTTAGGGCATACTGCGGATCGCTAAAATATCCCAATGATTATGATCACACTTCCTCAATTCATATATGATGTCGACGCTATAGGAAAGATGGTTCTGGTATGGTTTAGAAACTCGGGAACCAAGCTAGAGTTATCCATGTGGCCCGATCACCTAGACATGTTGAAATACTGTATCTTCACACCTAGAATAAAAACTTCCAGGCTTCCGTCATAACTGTCAATTTATTTGAAAAAGAGAATTACAGGGGGCAGTTTGGGGGGAAAACAAATCCTGTCCAAATCACCCTCTGGAATAACGGACATTCTGAAGTAATAATTGCATAACCAACGTTCTCCAGTAATGCTAGTCCCGTGTGAATAGGTTTTTGGTCACGTGCATGCAATGCATACATGTCATGTAAAGAGAGCAAGGGTTGAGGGAATAGGGAATGTTTTTCCTAAATAAATTGGGGATTTCGCTGACAGAAATGGATGTAATTATTTTTGCAGTTCTCCCAACACGGACAGCGCGATAAACTATTTGTTCTGTGGTGGTCGCTGCAGCAGGGAGGAGAGGCAGCGGGTGCTAGTCAGTCACTCACTGTCTTTCTTACACAGCACAGCAAGTCTGAGCCCGGCACTATCAAATCAATTGGTCGGGACTCCCTCTAGTCATTTGTATCTTAATTATTTCAAACCGTCAGACAAGTTCAGTGAATATAGTTGATTTAATTAAAACACATAGGATGTGTCAATATGGAAAAATACACGTAACAAAATGTAGACCAATCGATTGGTCAAAAGAACAGACGACCAGATCAGTTTTTTTTGTTGTTGCCAGGGGCAGCCCTACTTTGGTCTATAGATTGCATATAGGCGCAAATGTCATCAGTCATTAATTCACTGTTCACGTTAATTTGTTACCTGTCAATTAATTGGTCCTTTACGCTTTGCAGGCCTCTCTAAGTTGGCCTCCGTGCCAGCAGGTAGTGCTGTGGCAGCTCCTGCAGCTGGCGCTGGAGCTGGCACTGCTCCTGTTGCTGGTAAGATCAATCTCTCATGTCAATCCTTTGGTCTCACATCACATTCCACAATATGGTGCCAAACATTTCAATGGACTGAAACACATTTCTTTGAAAATAATTGCATTAAACAACATAATTAGAGGAAAATTCTTGTGCTTCATATTAGACACTGTTATTGCATTTCTGGAAATGAACTATGCGTTTTGCAGATAGACTTCCAAACATGAAGCTAACCTATGTTTGTGTGTCTGCAGCGGAAGAGAAAAAGGAGGAGAAGAAAGAGGAATCTGAAGAGGGATCTGATGACGACATGGGATTCGGCCTCTTTGATTAATTTTTCTTCCGTGAGAAGTGAAAAAACAATAAAATTTGAAATTGTTACCAGAAATCCATCGTTTCTTTTTTATTTATATTTATATATATATATACACACACACACACAACTGTCCAGTATTGTAGGAATGTTAAAGTTACAATGACAAACACTAGCCAGCGGCCTACTAAAATATTGACCGTTGCCTGAGACAAACTTAAAGTCTGGCAGAACAATGGTGTTTATTTTGAGTACCGAACTGCATATTTTTTTGTGGCAGTTAGAATTTGCCGGTCCTGCAAGAAAAGGGGAAACCTTGTTGGGCTCCCTGCCTGTGCCATTAAACCCCTACAACTCATCCAGAACGCCGCAGCCCGTCTGGTGTTCAACCTTCCCAAGTTCTCTCACGTCACCCCGCTCCTCCGCTCTCTCCACTGGCTTCCAGTTGAAGCTCGCATCCGCTACAAGACCATGGTGCTTGCCTACGGAGCTGTGAGGGGAACGGCACCTCAGTACCTCCAGGCTCTGATCAGGCCCTACACCCAAACAAGGGCACTGCGTTCATCCACCTCTGGCCTGCTCGCCTCCCTACCACTGAGGAAGTACAGTTCCCGCTCAGCCCAGTCAAAACTGTTCGCTGCTCTGGCCCCCCAATGGTGAAACAAACTCCCTCACGACGCCAGGACAGCGGAGTCAATCACCACCTTCCGGAGACACCTGAAACCCCACCTCTTTAAGGAATACCTAGGATAGGATAAAGTAATCCCTCTCACCCCCCTTAAAAGATTTAGATGCACTACTGTTCCACTGGATGTCATAAGGTGAATGCACCAATTTGTAAGTCGCTCTGGATAAGAGCGTCTGCTAAATGACTTAAATGTAAATGTACATGTAATATTTACTGAAATTACACCAATATGTTTTTTAAAATCTACATATGGGAAACTACATCCCTAGTTCTAAGAATAACGAATTTGTTGGTGTGCTGCATACTGCACCATGCAGAATTTCTGATCTGACTGTCCTCTATTCTACCTCTTTGTTGCTGTGTTTGGCACTTTTACCAATATCCAAGGGGTGGAGAGAAATTGGTTACTGCCATTCGTGACACAATGGTGACATCTTGTGGATAAATGTAATATGATTTGATGTAATCAATGTTCTGTTTCTAAAATGTCACAGACAGTGCAAATAAACTTTTCCTGAATATCTACTCTAGTTGCACCTTGCAACATGGCGTCTGGCTGTCCAAACAGTGCAAACATTTTGAATGGTTAGCAGGATAGGAAGGAAAATGGTCTAATTCACACACTTATCAAGAGGTCATCCCTAATGCCTCTAATTTGGCGGACTCACTAAACACTTGCTTCATTTGTAAATAATGTCTGAGTGTTGAAGCTGGCCCCTATCTATCTGTAAATAAAACATTTAAAAAATGGTGCTGTATGGTTTGATTAAGGAATTTGAAATTGTATATTTTAGTAATTACATTGACTTACGATACTTAAGTGTAAAACCAAATCATTTTACTTTTGCTTCAGAAAGCATTCTTGTCCTATCACTAGTCTAGAGCAAAACTATTATTAGATGTTCTGTACAGTCTACCCCTTAGTTACATAACTACCGGTAAGTCTCTTTCTGTCATGCTTGTGTTTATACCATATTACCATTGGTTCACATGTCTGTTTAAACTTTTGATCACATGTACATCCCCCAGGTTTCTGTGTTGGGTATGCCAGGTCCCGGAGAAGGCTCTGTGGCAGGATGTCAAACTGGTTGTGCCTTCCTTTGTAAAGCTCTCCTGCCCCAGGAGGAACCTTTGTGCACAGGTAAGACGCATCAGCTCATGCTTCACTCATAGACGTGGCTGACTGTAAAATCATATTACCTCTAAATCAGCGATCCCATTTACTGGTAATTAGGTGCCACACAAACACCATGCTATTATTGCTATTGGCAAGAGCATCTCCACTGGGAAATAATTGATTGAGTCACCATTGATTATTTCAACATACTGGTTATCACACAATATCAATAAAGCTGATTGAAGTTTGATCAATCGTTTTTTTTTTTTGTCAGGTTAACCCTGATGTCAACCAACTATTGACTACAGGGTTTCAGGGTGTGGTTCATTTTAAACTGTGGGCAATTATGAAGTATCAATCAAAATGTAATGTTGATCTGTCTTTGCCGGGTTGGTAACTTCTGTCTATATGTCAAGGCATGTTCGTTTTAATCGCTCTTCTACTATTCCATAACACACTCTGTCAGGCTAGTGTAGTCGGTGCTCTCTCTTACACTGTTTTTTGATACTATTAGGTTGTGGCCCTGTGGTCCTGTCAGATTATGGCCCCTACCAAAGAAACACAGTCTGAGTCTAGAGAAGCCTCCACAGCCGCGCCAGTTCTCTGGCATCAACACACCTTACACAACCGAGAACTACCCCCCCCCCCCCCCCCCGTCTTATCTGTTGTCCTGTGTGAACTTAAGTATGCTCCCTCTATTTCTCCCATCTCTCTCTCCCCTCCCAGAGGACCTGAGCCTTAGGGCAATGCCTCAGGACTACCTGGCCTGGTGACTCCTGGCTGTCCCCATCTCCAGTCTACCTGGTTGTGCTGCCGTTCCAGTCTCTGCTATTTTACCTGTGGCTATGGGACCCTGACCTGCTGTTTTCGACCCTGTCTCTCTCCCACCTGCTGTTTTCGACCCTCTCTCTCTCCCACCTGCTGTCTTGACCTCTGAATGCTCGGCTATGAAAAGCCAACTGACATTTACTCCTGAGGTACTGATCTGTTACAACCACTGTGATTATTATTTGACCCTGCTGGTCATCTATGAACATTTTAACATCTTGAAGAACGATCTGGCCTTAATGGCCATATACTCTTATAATCTCCACCCGGCACAGCCAGAAGAGGATTGGCCACCTCTCAGAGCCTGGTTCCTTTCTAGGGAGTTTTTCCTAGCCGCTGTGCTTCTACATCTGCATTGCTTGCTGTTTAGGGTTTTAGGCTGGGGTTCTGTATTAAGCACTTTGTGACATCTGCTGATGTAAACATGGCTTAATAAATACATTTGATTGATTGTTTGAGGTCTTAGACTCCACCACTGCCAGATGCTGCTGCCACTGGAGTTTGGCCACAGCATTGAGGAGACCCTGGCTTCCCCACACATCTCTCACATGGAGAGGATGTCTCCTGAGCTATGTTGTCCTTGGCAGATGAATAGCAGACCTAATCCTCACCTACATACATTCTAGGTTATCATATTTATTTAAGAGCAAGTTGTGTTTTTAGTCAATAATTCACTTAAAAACAGTCAACAGTTCTAAAGTTAACTTATCCTCAACCTCTACAGAAAATTGTATTCATGAATTTAATTGTTTCCATGTTTCTATTGGTCCAGCTAATGAATGTGGTTAATTAGGTCACCTGCCATTTTAAATAGGTGTGCTCAAATCAAAGACAGGCTAAAACTGCTTCTCCAATAGAAATCCCTGATCACACTTGTCGGCTGGTTAAGCTCATGCGTAGAAACACGTCATCGGCTCTATAAAGATAATCTCACACCGAGATACGCAAGTGCAGGCCATCAAATCAAAGGCACTCCTTCGATTTGTTGTTTTTGACATAAATGAAAACGTTGGAGTAATAACATGTTCAACTACTTAAGGCATTGACTCGAATCTGGGTTGTGCCTTCAGATTTTTGACTCCTCAAGCCCCAACCTGGTCTGTATCGCAAGCATTCCCAGAAGTTTCACGCCTCTGGGTTTAGAAACTCTGTCCAAATGTTTGTCAGGGAATGTCTGTTAAAGAGCGACTGACCCTAAAAAAAATAACTAATCCCTATGTGGCAACAATATGAGTCAAACATGTATTCTAGTGTCAAAATTGACTACAACGTGTAAATAGGGTAATTTTGGTCATAAAATCAGTCTCGTCTAAAATAGAGTTTGTGACCTCGGTGCATCACAATGACCACGTTTAATGCACACCATTAACCCATTATTATTCGGGATACTCAAGTATTCTGTTTAGTCTTTTTTTAGTTGACACATACAGTATAAAATTGCACATTTTTCATTAGTAGTTCATCCTTTGACTGAAAAAACAATGATAAAACTAAAGAGTGTACTCAATTAAAAAAGTGTAAACACAAGTATGCAGATTTCCTTATATGAACTCTAAGTAAAACTGTTGAAATTGTTGCATGTTGCATTTATATTTTTGGTTAGTATTATACTTCCTAGAAATATTGCTACATAAAGTTATATTCAATAGCTTGATTTTCTTATTCTTTCAGGTGAAAGGTACAGGGGTCCTAAGTATAATTTCCAGAAACTAGGCATTAACCTACAGGGGTAGGCAATCTCAGTCCTCGAGGGCCTGATTGGTGTCAGCTTTGTCCCAGCCCCAGCTAACACACCTAGATTACTCATCATCAAACCTTTAATTAGTGGAATCAGGTGTGTAGAGCTAGGGCAAAAACTAAAATATGCACACCTTTGTGTCCCAGAACCAGGATTAAGAATGAGGAATTACCTTGTAGCAGGGTAGTTAGTGAATGCAGTTACAGTACATAGTACTTACTATCCCTAGTGGTCCTTTGTAGCGTAGGTTGGTAGAGCATGGCGTCTGCAATGCCAGCATAGTGGGTTCAATTCCCGTAAAATGTATGCACACATGATTAGTTGCTCTGGATAAAAGCGCCTGCTAAATGGCATATATTATATTTAAAAATGTAGGTAAATAAATACAGAGTGTACCAAATGTGGTAAGAACTCCATATTGCATTTCCATTACTTACTAACCTGTAAACATAGTAATTACACAGATTGCCCTAGTGTAGATTTACAGGTACAAGGCCAACTATACGTGTTGTGTGTGATGTTCCCTTCATGACTTGCCTCTGGGTTTCATTTTCAGTCATCTTTAAGTAATCTATTCCATTTGTATCACAAGGAATCGAGGAGCACTCCGTGTGCTTTTACACCACGAAGAATGTTCGGTTTCCCCTGCAGTCTTTTTTTGCATGTGACGTTGTATCAATGATTATGATCGTCATAGTTATGCAACGTCTGATCTGAATTAACCTGAAAAGCAACATAAATGTCATTAGTCTAGTCTGGTTGGGTGGGAAACATGTTATAGCTTTTAAGAAAACCTGTGTCTGACCTCTAGTTTAGTTTACATGCACATAATTACATACATTTGAATAGAAGAGGAAAAAAAGGTCTGACTCGCCTCTGGTGTTGTTACCTGTGTCTGGGTGAAGCGGTCTTCTAAGTAGCGGTGGCCCAGGCCCATGATGTGGCCTTTGGAATGCCTGGAGAGACAGGCCACCCTGGCTGTGAAGTCCAGAGTGAAGGCCAGCTTGACCAGCTCCGGGGCGTTGACGGGCCCAGATCCAGCAGTGTGTGGTGTCTGGTGGCTCTGGCCTGTAGGCGTCTCTGTCTCCACATACGTATCAGCTAACTGCTGGAAGGTGCTGTAGGACAGCTTCTGGAAGAATGAGCTCAAGCTGGGGTTCTCCTTCAGCTATGGAGAGAGGACCGACTTTCATGACCATAGAATATAATACGTTATTATCCATTAGGAAATAGCAAGTTTAGACTAAAGTCCAGACCTGTTTTGTGCCAACATTCCACTTCTTGTAGTCTGTAATTTACCAAACATGTTTAGCATATGACAGATTACAAGAAGTGGAATGTTAGCACATTCAGACTGGTACCCAGCCTATAGCAAGCTATGCTAAATGTGAAAGATGCATTGAGTGTCAAAGAAAGACTGTGTTAAGTTTCTCAAATGCAATCTTTTTTTGTAGGTTATAAACAGAAACCTTGTTATCAATGAGGTCTCCTTGCTGCTTCATCAGAACAATGATCCTTTTTATGACATCCTCTGGAAGAAATGGATAGAAAACACACAGTAGCTAAACATACAGGAAACTGCCAAAATAAAGAAATGAAAAATATATATTTTAGAACAAATTCTTATTTACAACGACGGCCTACACCAGCCAAACCTGGACGACGCTGGGCCAATTGTGCGCCGCCCTATGGGATTCCAAATCACGGACGGTTGTGATACAGCCTGGATCACAACCAACAAAAAAAATTGTTAATAGGGTGTTTGTTGGGCCACCACGAGCCAGAACAGCTTCAATGCACCTTGGCATAGATTCTACAAGAGTCTGGGACTCTATTGAAGGGATACGACAACATTCATCCATGAGAAATTCCCTCATTTGGTGTTTTGTTGATGGTGGTGGAAAACGCCATCTCAGGCCCCGCTCCAGAATCTCCCATAAGTGTTCAATTGGGTTGAGATCTGGTGACCGAGATGGCCATGCATATGATTTACATTGTGTTCATACTCATCAAACCAGTCAGTGACCACTCGTGCACTGTGGATGGGGGCATTGACATCCTAGTCATGGTAGCCAAAATAATGGCCTGCCCAGCATTTTCATACATGACCCTAAGCATGATGTGATATTAATTGCTTAATTAACTCAGCAACCACACCCGCGTGGAAGCACCTGCTTTCAAAATACTTTGTGTCCCTCATTTAATCAAGTGTTTCCATTATTTTGGCAGTTACCTGTAGTAACTCTACATTAGACAGTAACATATTTGTGTGATGTGCTGTATTATATGACCTTTACAGCTTTATACATACAATGTGTATGTTGCTATAGAATGTGTCATTTTTAGTGTGAATATATAAAGACATCAATACACATAAGCACATTGATACTTACCATCTGTAAGAGCTGCCTCTGTCTCTTTCACCTCATGCACAATCTTCTCCAGCTCTTCTGAAACTTTCTCATAATACGAGTCAGTAGGCCCCACACTCTCAACCGCTGTAAAAAAGTAACAAGAACGATCATTGCCTTTGCAGTATTTTTTCATGCAATAACTGTATAATAACTGGACTACCAACTAGGGCCCCGAGTCAACTAGGGTCCAAATTCCCAAAACATTATTAAAATCGAGTCCAAGTCCTTATCGAAATCTATTTATCATAATAAAAAAAATCCTATTGAATAGCTACCAAAAAGTTAACATTCATCATAAATAGGAATAGTTGATTCTTCCGTCTGCTGTATCTGTGTTTACAGGTCTATATTTCCAAAATGCTTTAAGATAGGCATTATCCTGCATTGTTTGAGTTAAGGGGGTGTGTCACAATATCTACCCCCCCCCCCCGTAAGGGTTTTAAGCTAAAATGATTGCAAATCCACAAAATCCTGTTTGAACAAAAGGACAATAATTAGAAAACACACAGTAGTGTGTGATAATAATGGATTTGGGTGCCATGTCCTCACAAACCTACATTCAACTCCAGTTATGTCAGTGGTCTTGGCCCTGTCCAAAGCCAATGGTCTCTTCACAGACCCTCTGTGGCTGTCAATCTTGATTTTTCTCAGAGATAACCTCCTCATGGAGCTCCTTTGCCTAATGGATTTCTTTTTCTGCAAGGTTCCTTGTGACTGTCCATCTTTCTCTGTGCCAGACTCCTGCTCGTCTTTCTTGTCACTCCCCTTCGTCGTGAAAAACCCCAGAAAACCTTTCCAGAATGAGGTCTTTTTGCTCTTCTTCTTGCCCTTTTTAGACTTATTCTCCAGTTCAGTAGACGTCTCAATCTCAGGAATGTCAGCAGGTCCAGGGATTTCTACTAGAGACACATTTGGTATAACAACTTCCTCATCGGGTGGTGTGCTACTGGCAATGCCCTCGTCAGGTGTGCTGGGCTCCAAGGTGATCAAGGGGTCACTAGAATGCCGGCGGACCCTTCTGCATTTCTCTGACAGTGTCACCCACTTCTGAAGCGTTGTTGGTGACCTCTGGTCCTCACATGTCCCATCATTTAAACTGATGCTGCGCTTCACATACACCTCCAAGAGGCGACAAGTGTCCTTGTGGCCTAGAGATAGCAGCTGGGCGTTTTTGGGCACCACCTTCTCTATAACCTCCATGACGGATATCTACAATAGATAGACAACAAATCATTAGCATTATCTTCACTACTGTAAAACTGTCTAGATTTATAAATGTTCTTCATTCAACATTATGAGATGTCACATTCGCAGAATTGTCTTGTATATTGTTCTGGTTGGTGTGGTTTCACTTTTAATGCTCAGCCTAAAGTAAATTCTGCATGATTTAAATTGTTCATTTAAAGTTTCATGAAATAATTAACTTTGTAGCCAACAGAAATCCGGCTACAGGCACGATTAGCACAACATTGGGTCCGAAAACAGTACATTCCATAACATTCAGAACAGTTCTTCGGTCATAGTATTTTACGCAATTACTGATCTCACTTCTTCCTGAACAGTTGGCTATTTACCAGTGCCATTACCCATTTCCTATGTTAATATGTCAGTCGACAACATTAAATAATATAATATCGTAGGTAGGCTAGTAGGCTACTCACCACTTTACAAACGGTCTGTCTAGCGTTTCCTTCCCTATAAATGTGTTGATTCCGACGTGTTGTCTTGGTGAGATATAGGTCCTTGCAATACGGCATCCTTAGGGACGTCAAACTCTGACGTCACCCCAATGACGTTTGCATTTAAATTGGTTAAGTGGTTAAGGTTAGTGCAGCGTTTACCAAACTCGGTTCTCGGGACTCCAAGGGGGTGCATGTTTTTTTTTTGTTGCCCTAACTCTACAGAGCTGATTCAAATAATCAAAGCTTGACGATTAGTTGATTATTTGAATCTGTGTAGTGCTAGGGCAAAAAAACAAAACGTGCTGCCCTTGGGGACCGAGTTTGGGGAAACCCTGGTTTAGTTTTAGGTAAGGGTTATGGTTAGGGTAAAGTAGGGGCTACGGTTGGGATTAGGGTTTCGGGTAGTGACGTCTCAGGGATCCCAGATAGCACTAATCGTGAGATATCTACACCTAAAAATAATTTATTTTCACACCCATGTTTGCACCAATGATTTAATCACTAGATATCATATTGGGGGAGCTGTTCAAGCCACAGTGCCTCCATCTTGGCACTCCCCACTGTTGTAAAAAACATTTTGGAAGTTATATAAATGCATTTATTAATGCCTACATTTGTTTTTGCCTCCATAATGCACTTTAAAATTATATTACGCAAGCTAAAAATAAAAATGTAAAATATATACAGTACCCGTAAAAAGTTTCAGAACATCTACTCATTCCAGAGTTTCTTTATTTTTACTATTTTCTACATTGTATAATAATAGTGAAGACATCAAAACTATGAAATAACACATATGGAATCATGCAGTAACCAAAAAAGTGTTAAACAAATCAAAATATATTTTAGATTCTTCAAAGTAGCCACCCTTTGCCTTGATGACAGCTTTGCACACTCTTGGCAATCTCAACATTCGGTGCTCATATTGTTGGCTGAGGAAAGATACATTTTTAGGGGGCATTATGGTCACACAAGGGCCTTGTGGCCATGGCTGTCGATGCTGCCGGGAAATTGGAGGCCAGCCCTGAATCCAACATGACCTTCTGCCCTTCTTCACCTAAGCTAGATGGAATTGTTTGAAGGTCATACTAAAGGACCATTTTGCTATATAATATATATTTATTTTTGACAAATGATTCCCCCCAAAATAGCCCATACTTTAGCATTGATTAACAGATTCACTACATTGAACAACTGTGTTTGTCCTAAAGCTGAGAGATAAGATCAGGAAACAGTTTTAGGATATACACTAATATGTATATCCACCCCTCTGTGGAAAGGTGAAACTTTCACGAACATGTTGATTGTTTTGCTCTAGGATGCCCACAGGCCTCAAGACTAGTCTGAAGGTCCCCTGGTACCAGTTGGGAAAAATTATGGTACTGTACATATGGAAACTGTTTAGTGCCAAAAACATGTTAAAAATACATGTTTCCTGATCTTTCATATCTCTCAGATATAGGACAGACACTTATTCCACTTATTGTTGTGTTACAGCCTGAATTCAAAATGGATTACATAGATGTTCTCACCCATCTACACACAATACCCCATAATGACAAAGTGAAAACATTTGCAAATTTATTGAAAATTAAATCTTATTTACATCCATACCAGTCAAAAGCTGACACACGTACTAATTCCAGGGTTTATATTTTATTTGTACTATTTTGTACATAGTAGAATAATAGTAAAGACATCAAAACAATGAAATTAAACACATGTAATCATGTTGTAGCCAAAAAAAGTGTTAAACAATGTATTTAATATTTGAGAATCTTTAAAGTAGCCACCCTTTTGCATTGATGACATCTTTGCTCTCTTGGCATTCTCTCAACCAGCCTCAGGAGGTAATCATCTGGAATGAATTTCAATTAACAGGCGTGCATTGTTAAAAGTTAATTTGGTGAATTTCTTTCCTTAATGCGTTTGAGCCAATCAGTTGTATTGTGACAAGGTAGGGGTGGTAAATAGAAGATTGCCTTATTTGGTAAAAGACCAAGTCCATATTATGGCAAGAACAGCTCAAATAAGCAAAGAGAAATGACAGACCATTACTTTGACATGGTCAGTCAATCCAGAAAATGTCAAGAACTTTGGAAGTTTCTTCCAGTGCAGTTGTAAAAACCACCAAGCGCTATGAGGAAACTGGCTCTCATGAGGACTTCCACAGGAAAGTAAGATTCACCTCTGCTGCAGAGGATAAGTTCATTGGTGGTAGCTGCACCTCTAATTGCATGTCACGGCTTTCTTCCTGGGAAGGATAGGCAGACCAAAACGCAGCGTGGTCATAGTTCATGGTTCTTTAATAAGAAAACTCAAACGAACTACAAAACAATAAACGTGAAAACCGTAACAGTCCTTACTGGTGCATAAAACACAAAGACAGGAAACAATCACCCACAAAATACCCAAAGAATATGGCTGCCTAAATATGGTTCCCAATCAGAGACAACGAAAAACACCTGCCTCTGATTGAGAACCAATCTAGGCAACCATAGACTTACCTAGACACCTAAACTGAACACAACCCCATAAATCTACAAAAAACCCTAGACATAACAAAACACATAAATCACCCATGTCACACCCTGGCCTAACCAAAATAATAAAGAAAACAAAGATAACTAAGGCCAGGGCGTGACATTGCAGCCCAAATAAATGCTTCAGAGTTCAAGTAACAGACATCTCAACATCAACTGTTCAGAGGAGAATCAGGCCTTCATGGTCAAATTGCTACAAAGAAAACACTAAAGGACACCAATAAGAAGAGACTTGCTTGGGCCAAGAAAGATGAGCAATGGACATTGACTAGTGGAAATCTGCCCTTTGGTCTGATGGGTACAAATTTGCAATTTTTGGTTCCAACCTCTGTCTTTGAGACGCAGAGTAGGTGAACGGAGGATCTTTGCATGCGTGGTTCCCACCATGAAGCATGGAGGCCCGAGGTGTGATGGTGCCTTGCTGGTTACACTGTCAGTGATTTATTTAGAATTCAAGGCACACTTACCATCATGGCTACCACAGCATTCTGCAGCGATACACCATCCCATCTGGTTTGCGCTTAGTGGGACTGGGACTATCATTTGTTTTTCAACAGGACAATGGCCCAAAACACACCACCAGGCTGTGGTAGCCAAGGAGAGTGATGGTGTGCTGCATCAGATGACCTGACCACCATAATCACCCGACCTCAACTCAATTGAGATGGTTTGGGATGAGTTGGACCGCAGAATGAAGAAAAAGTTGTTGAGGGAAGGGAGAGGATGATGAGGCAGTGCGTAGGTGGGTGAGATATTGTCACTATAATTGCATAATGGAACTGTGTGATCTGTACATCCAATTACAAAAATACCTTGTACAGTAATCATCTCACCTGTTAGTTGCCGGTTACCTATGTGGCCGTTGAGGGCAGAAGTGTCAATCAGATGGAAAAATATCTTTGTGTACCACTTGGTCGTTTTCCGAGTGCATTCCACAAAGCTGTTTATCATGTCCGCCTTATCCACTGCCCCCATTTGGAGATTATAGTCAAGCACACAGTCTGGTTTGATTTTCCTCTCTCCTGTCAGGTGGTCCACCTCCCCCTGTGGCCAACATTGTTGCTGTACGGACAATGGAGAGGACATGGACGTCTCGCTTGTCACTTTACTGCCAGCTGTTGACCATTCTCCTTGAACTCCACCTCCCCTCTATGCATCTTTCTGCATCCGAATGCCGGCATCCCCTTCCTGTTCGAGCTGACTGTGCCACAGGCCCCTGTGCTGTTGGAGAGCAGGTGCTGTAAGAGTGTGGGACTGCTGTACCAATTGTTCACATAAAAAAGTGTGTCCCTTGCCGAGATGAGGAGCCAGCATGGTCATCATCATTGACACGGACACCCCAAGCCCCTCATAATGTTGGATATCAGTGGTGGACCCTGTGTAGACTATAATGTCCTGGACAAATCCTGGTTTCACATCGCACATGACAAAGAACTTAAACCCAAACCTGTGCCTTTTGGTAGGGAATATATTGACGGAACGCCAGCCTACTTTTCCATAACATCAGGGACTCATCAATGCATAGGTCCTTGTATGGCACAAAGACCTGACCAAATGCTGATGTCTGGCTGGTAAGAACATTTCTTATTTTGTATAATGGGTCATTTAGGATGGCAGTAGCATTGTTATTTTTAAAATTTTATTTTACCTCTTTTTCTCCCCAATTTTGTGGTATCCAATTGTATAGTAGCTACTATCTTGTCTCATCGCTACAACTCCCGTATGGGCTCGGGAGAGGTTGAAAGTCATGCGTCCTCCGATACACAACCCAACCAAGCTCTGTTTTTGCCTCAGGCTGCACATGCTGTTCTTTCATCAAGTGATCATATTTTCACCCATCAGATTATTCTCAATTGAATCTTGTCTTTACCAATATGTAACATTTGTTTCGATTTAGAATGGCCCATTATAAAAGGGGCAGGAGAAAAAAGACATCATCCATATGTTCTCAAATAGTGAATGAAGGCCACTGTAAGGGGTGCGTGCTGGCGGCAGAGAAGTCAGACGCAGGAGAGCAAAAACTGTGTTTCCAACGGCACAGTTTAATAATAAAAACCACCGGAAAACAGAACAATCAATGAATGGGAACAAAACCCGGCGCACACCAGACATAATGTGCACAAGCACTTATAATAAACAATACCGGACAAGGACATGGGGGGGAACAGAGGGTTAAATACACAACATGTAATTGATGGGATTGGAACCAGGTGTGTGGGAAGACAAGACAAAGCAAATGGAAAATTAAAGGTGGTTCGGTGATGGCTTGAAGACCGGTGACGTCGACCGCCGAACGTCGCCCGAACAAGGAGAGGGACCTGTTCGTTTTTCACTCATGTTGGGTAGGTTACTCCTTTATTTTGCAGCGTGACAGGTGATTTTTTGACCCAAACTTTGTATTCCATGGGCTCTCCAACCCTGTTCCTGCAGCTACCAAGTACTTAATTTGGGAAACCAAGTGAAGTCTGTTCGAGGACATCGATAGTAACATGTTTCCACAACAAAACATTCCATTAAACTCTTGACAGCCCCTCTCTCTGCATGCTGGGAAAGGGAATGAAGGAGAGAGGGGAGGAGATATTCTGTATCTAAAGGTAGGCTAATGTCAACCTACTAATTATGAAAATGTAAAAATGTCCTATAACTAGGCTATTCAAAATCAAATGCACTGTACTTGTAGACTAACTCTGAATTAGTTCAATTTAGGCTAAACCAATTATGTACCAAAGATATCTAAAATCAGTATTTTAAAAATGTTTTCTGCCATGTGTAATATGTGGGAGGCTATGCATTGTAAGACGACACAATGATTATTTTAATTCAGTTTTTTTTAGGCTTGGTCTCAAACACAGTATATGCCTATGCAGAAGCTCTAATATGCATGTGGGTGTTTTGAATTAATCATCACCTTAGAATGAGCTGTCCGTTTCGTTGTGAGGCTTTGACACAACATCCACAATGACCATGTTTACCGCTCAACCTGTTCTTGAACCTCTTTGTTCAAGTACAATTTTACTGTGGTCACGACTGCCGGTGTGATGGTAATATGGTCACCACAACAGCCCACTAGGTTACAGGTTAATCCATTTTCTTCAGTAGGCCCATCCTAGGGCTTGTTTACGGTTTTGATGTTGTCCTGCTGGTCTAAGAGGGGAAATTACGGAGTTGGGTTTTAGATAACCTGAATGAAAATAAGGCTATAAATAGGCTACCCCATAAAGAAAATAACATTGATAAGGCCTGTATCATAATGATGGTTTAGAGGCATATGCAACCAGAAACAAAAACAGAAGCCTTACCCTAAGGGTATTTTCTCTTGTTTTTTCATTGGCCATACTTTTTACTGCAATTGCAGTATGAGGAAATACAGGTAAACCCTGATTAGAGTTGTATTGCTGTCAAAGCAATAAAGGATTCCATCTGAATCTTTGGACCTCATACCGGTAAGTGGTTACACTTTAGCCTACTGATAAGAGTTTAATGACAGCAGGGAAACTGTGAGTGACTACTTTCGTGTAGGGCATTTGAACTTTCACGTCAGGACATAGTGAACTAGGCCTACCATATAGGCTAAGCCTAAACCTTTAGGGCTGAAGAAACAAAAAACAGGCATTTTTCATTGAATATGCTCATTTTGGATAGGGTCTTCATGATGAGATGATGCAACATGTCCCAGCATGTTCCCACGCAATGCTGTGCAACTGAGGAAATGCCACACCAAGAGGAAGAGAGATTTCCAGGCAGAAATGTCTGACAGCGGCCTCAACCGTGACCTGTGACCTGGAAAAACTTGCCCCTAACTGAGAGAGATGGAGAACATTTGTCAACGGACAATGCTTCTTATAGGCGCCAAGGTTAAGACATGTAAGTCTTTACACCATCCTAAAGTGACCTATATTCTCTGAAAGCCAAGAGCTATTCAATGATAATTATTGTGGCTACTATAGATTTCCAAAGAAAGTATTGGATGGCAATACAGTGCATTCAGAAAGTATTCAGACCCCTTGACTTTTTCCACATTGTTACTTTACAGCCTTATTTTAAAAATGATAAAATATTTTTTTTCTCCTCAAATCTACACACAGTACCCCATAATGACAAAGCAAAATAGGTTTTTAGACATTTTTGCAAATGTATTAACTGAAATATCACATTTACACAAGTATTCAGACCCTTTACTCAGTACTTTGTTGAAGCATCGTTGGCGGCGATTACAGCCTCGAGTCTTATGTAAGACGCTACGAGCTAGGCACACCTGTATTTAGGGAGTTTATCCCATTCTTCTCTGCAGATCCTCTCAAGCTCTGTCAGGTTGGATGGGGAGCATCGCTGCACAGCTATTTTAAGGTCTCTCCAGAGATGATCGATTGGGTTCAAATCCAGGCTCTGGCTGGGCCACTCAAGAACATTCAGAGACTTGTCCCGTAGGCACTCCTGCGTTGTCTTGGATGTGTGCTTAGGGTCTTTTTCCTGTTGGAAGGTGAACCTTTGCCCAAGTCTGAAGTCCTGAGCGCTCTGGAGCAGGTTTTCATCAAGTGATCTCTCTACACTTCGCTCAGTTCATCTTTCCCTCAATCCTGACTAGTCTCCCAGTCCCTGCCACTGAACGTCATCCCCACAGCATGAGGCTGCCACCACCATGCTTCACCATAGGAATGGTGTCAGGTTTCCTCCAGATGTGATGCTTGGCATTCAGGCCAAAGAGTTCAATCTTGGTTTCATCAGACCAGAGAATATTGTTTCTCATGGTCTGAGAATCCTTCAGTTGCCTTTTGGCAAACTCCAAGCGGGCTGTCATGTGCCTTTTAATGAAGAGTGGCTTCCATCTGGCCACTCTACCATAAAGCCCTGATTGGTGGAGTGCTGCAGAGATGGTTGTCCTTTTGGAAGGTTCTCCCTTCTCCATAGAGGAGCTCTGGAGCTCTGTCAGAGTGGCCATCGGGTTCTTGGTCATCTCCCTTCCCAAGGCCCTTCTTCAACGAACAGTTTGGCAGAGCAGGCAGCTCTAGGAAGAGTCTTGGTGGTTTCAAACTTATTCTATTTAAGAATGATGGAGGCCACTGTGTTCTTGGGGACCTTCAATGCTGCAGAAATGTTTAGTACCCTTCCCCAGATCTGTGCCTCAACACAATTCTGTCTCGGAGCTCTACGGACACTTCCTTAGACCTCATGGCTTGGTTTTTTCTCTGACATGCACTGTCAACTGTGGGACCTTATATAGACAGGTGTATGCCTTTCCAAATAATGTCTAATCAATTGAATTTACCACAGGTGGACTCCAATCAAGTTGTAGAAACATCTCAAGGATGATCAATGGAAACAGGATGCACCTGAGCTCAATTTTGTGTCTCTTAGCAAAGGGTCTAAAAACATGTGTAAATATGGTATTTCTGTTTTTTATTTGTAATAAATTAGCAAACAAATTCTAAACTGTTTTCACTTTGCCATTATGGGGTATTGTGTATAAATTGATGAGGAATGTTTTTTTTATTTAGTCCATTTTAGAATACGGCTGTGTTATAACAATGAGGAAAAAGTCAAGGGGTCTTAATACTTTCCGAATGCACTTTATCGATAAACTGGCATACACTGCTAGAGTCCATTGAAAGAATATGCTGCAGTCCTCATTCAAAGCTGCATGAATTGAAATGATTTGCAATCCTTTTCCATTACAAAGGTATCACATGAATCACGAAATTGACGACAGTTTATAATTGAGACCTGAGATGAATGTGAGATGTGGAGATGATTACTTCATACCTAATTTGATCTGAAATGAATGTGTGACTGTTAATATTGTGGCTGTGATTTTCATTTTCAATTACCACTGGCTTTGGTCTTGTTTAAAGCCTGGTAATCCATTTGCTCCAGTCAAGGTTAGCGAGCCATACTGTAGTTATCTGGCCAGAATTTAGATTAAGCTGGCAGAACACTAACTAATACAAAAAGGGGTTCTGTTGAATTCTCAGTGCACCATGTAATGCAATGCAGTCTAATCAGTATAGTCAAAAACCAGATACATATGTTGATTTACAGCACAGGCTTGCCCACATTTTGTAGCTTGCTATATATTGTACACATACCAGTTACCTTTTAATTTCTTACACCATAGCAGTCCCCCAAAAAATTGTCAGGCTACACATACTGTACGACATACAAGCTAAAAATACAGGCCTCAATCAATCCAATCAATCAAATGTGTTAATGAACCCCTTTTTAGCTTCACAACTGCAGCATCATCGACAGTTTTCACAAAGTGCTTGCACACAAACTGAACAATGTGCACATACCATTACGTTTTTTCTCTTCTTATCACTGTGGATTTAAATGGCATGATCTTGACCTGCATATTGAGTGTGGTTGCTGACTCACTCTGTCGTATCCACATTCTCTGTGAACACTGGGGATGGTGTGTAAAAGCCTCTCAATAGCTTCCTCTGAGTGAGTACGTGCTGCACCATTCACCCTGTGTGCCCCGGATACACCCACTCTTCTGCTTTTCAATGCATATACGGTAACTGGGAAAAAGAGAAGTGAATCAAACCTTTGTTGCCTCTCAAAATCCTTGAATTATGCATGGCTGAAGTTTCATTTTCGCTGGTCTCGTTTTATGCAAAGCACTAAAACCAATAGGTTAAGTTTTATAGACACCTTAATGTTTGTGGAAGGCACTTTCACACATCTTTGTGAATTTCCATCTCTGTGGACATGGACTAATAAAGTCACATTATGGTATATTTTATTATATTCTGTACTCAGGCTCAGTATATTCTGTATACGGGCTGACCTTATAGAAAGGTCACAGAGCTAGTAAACAGCTGGCTGTCTCATGGAAGGGATGTTCAGTTATTTCTCTCCTGAAATACCAACCGGTAACTCATACAGCGGCAGACAGAGTGGCGTGGACCTTAGCCAGCCTCTAAATCTGGCCGTTGTAGGGCTGATCCCTGATGTTTGACCATCAGTCAGATCATGAAATTATGAAAGGATTATGAAGGGCTCTTGTAACTGGATTATGTTTAGGGAATATTTAATTTATTGTACCTTTTCAAAATAAAAAATGGACATCCTCAGGGTCAAATCAATTTGACATTTTATAATCCACAGTAGACTGTATTATTTACTATTTATTGAAACTGAAATGAACCAGTCATGCAGTAATGCTTCAATGCCTCAGGATGTCACCCCAAACACTGTGAAACACAAGAGAGTTGTGTGATCACATAGATTGATCGTCAACCCAACATTCATGCAAAACTCATAGAGCTGACATTCTCTTTTCTAAATGACAAAGTATCATGTCGTCTCTACAGAGTATATTTCTATCTTACGTGATCCATGTCACCTTGCCAGGAAGTGGCTCAAGCTTCCTTGTCACAGTTTCCATAAGCTCTTGTTTGCTAACTTCCTCATGCAACCTCCCTACGTACTACGTTCCACTGAAGACAGAAGCTCATATCTTTATACAAACCTTTGGCTGTGGCATACATAAATTGAGCCTTTAGGGTGAACATTAAATTCCACCGGATGTCACCTCAAAACACTGAGCACACTAACAGAGATTCTCATCGTGATGGTTAAGTGGTCACATAGATTGATAGTGAATGCAACATTTGTGCAAAACACACGAAATGTCCAATGGAGCAATGCCTTTACGTTGGTCTACGTTAAGGTCAATAGTCATTTCAGAAAGGACCTTGAACGTGATCTCTTATTGTATGGTCTCTGAAGTGACATATTGGCCTTCATATGATGCATACCAGAATTAAAGTAAATGAAGTGTGAACAAAAAACCTGGAGATAATTATGTTCCCAATGAAAAAGTGTGACAGAGTAATGATTCACAAACACTATTTGTGCTGGGATACGCAGTTGGAAGGGTATTTGTTTAAATCGGTTATCTTTCAAAGACTCATTTCAATATCTCACTATGGGGATTAGCTCCAGGCGGATCACTGCACGAAGAACCAATCACACAATGCCTGTCGGTGACAGACTGGTCGAGTTGTGAATGAGGGCCTGTTGTCTGGACCTCTGGCAGTCTCTACGGTGGTGAATGATGTAAGCCCCTCCCTCCTTATAAGGAGTCACTCGCCCGTACTCTGGTAATTCTCTCCTCTCTTCTTTGTGGAGGAATAGTACGTCAGAGTGTCTAGCTTGAGAAACAGACGCGTCACAAGTCTTCAACTGGCAGCTTCATTAAATTGTACCCTCAAAACACCAGTCTCAATGTCAACTGTGAAGAGGTGACTCCGGGATGCTGGCCTTCTAGGTAGAGATGCAAAGAAAAAGCCATATCTCAGACTGGCCAGTAAAAATAAATGATTAATATGGGCAAAAGAACACAGACACTGGACAGAGGAACTCTGCCTAGAAGGCCAGCATCCCGGAGTTGTCGCTTAACGGTTGATGTTGAGACTGGTGTTTTGCAGGTACTATTTAATGAAGCTGTGCGTGTACTAACATTTTGGATTAGATAACACAACGTGCCATTGGAACACAGGAGTGATGGTTGCTGATAATGGGCCTCTGTACACTTACGTGTATATTCCATTAAAAATCAAGTCATTTACAACATTAACAATGTCTACACTGTATTTCTGATCAATTTTGGATTGGAGATGCTTAATGTGAGTCTGGAAGGAGAGTTTACAGTCTAATCAGACACCTAGGTATTTGTAATTGTCCACATATTCTAAGTCAGAACCATCCAGAGTAGTGATGCTGGACGGGCAGGCAGGTGTGGGCAGCGATCAGTTGAAGAGCATGCATTTAGTTTTACTTGCATTTAAGAGCAGTTGGAGGCCACGGAAGGAGAGTTGTATGTCATTGAAGCTTGTCTGAAGGTTAGTTAACACAGTGTCTAAAAGAAGGGCCAGATGTATACAGAATGGTGTCGTCTGAGTAGAGGTGGATCAGAGAATCACCAGTAGCAAGAGAGATATCATTGATGTATACAGAGAAAAGAGTCAGCCCGAGAATTGAACCCTGTGGCACCCACATAGAGACTGCCAGAGGTCCAGACAACAGGCCCTCCGATTTGACACACTGAACTCTGTTTGAGAAGTAGTTGGTGAACCAGGCGAGGCAGTCATTTGAGAAACCAAGGCTGTTGAGTCTGCCAATAAGAATATGGTGATTGACAGAGTCAAAAGCCTTGGCCAAGTCGATGAATACGGCTGCACAGTCTTGTCTTTTATCGATGGCGGTTATGATATCGTTTCGGATCATTTAGTATCCAGTATATACATATGAATAATGCGAGATATGTCAAAATTCTTAAAGTGGCATTGTTAAAGTGACTAGTGTTCCATTTATTGAAGTGGCCAATGATATCAAGTCTGTAGGTAGGCAGCTGCCTCTCTGTGCTAGTGGTGACTATTTAACAACTCTAGACTCTAGACTTCGGGGTTGGAGCGAGCAGTCGCATCCGCACTTCGGTCTGCACTTCGGTCTGCAGGTAGTATAACTTTTCATTACATTTCATTACATTTCATTATAGTACAACGGTTTGATTTGTCTAATCTTAGCAATTTCTTCTTAGCTAGCTACATAGCCGTCTTTGTATCAAAGATAATTGCGTAATTATCATATTTCGTCGTCCTAACGTATCTGCCCAGCAGCTAGCCAGCTAGCTAACGCCCACCGTCTACATAGCTAGCTACATAGCCGTCTCTGTATCAAAGATAATTGTGTAGATAATTGTGTAGTCTAGAGCGATTTTCTAGGTTACCTAGCCAGCTATTGTCGTTCTTTTAACGCAACGTAACGTAATCAACACTGCTAGCTAGCTAGCCAGCTAGCCCCTGAATCAACAACGCAGCCAGCTATTTGTCGTCCTTAACGTAGGAGACACTGCTAGCTAGCCAACGTCTACCGATTAGAACTCAACAACCCGGTCGCATTCCGCCTCGCTCCACAGGTAGTATCACATTTTCATTTAATTTCATTACAGTACAACGGTTTGATTTGTTTGATCGTAGCTAGCTACATAGCTAGCTACATAGCCGTCTCTGTATCAAAGATAATTGTGTAGTCTAGAGCGATTTTCTAGGTTACCTAGCCAGCTATTGTCGTTCTTTTAACGCAACGTAACGTAATCAACACTGCTAGCTAGCCAGCTAGCCCCCGAATCAACAACGCAGCCACTGCCAGCTAGCCTACAAAGTCAACAACGCAGCCACTGCCAGCTAGCCTACTTCAGCAGTACTGTATCATTTTTAATCATTTTAGTCAATAAGATTCTTGCTACGTAAGCTCAACTTTCTGAACATTCGAGACGTGTAGTCCACTTGTCATTCAAATCTCCTTTGCATTAGCGTAGCCTCTTCTGTAGCCTGTCAACTATGTGTCTGTCTATCCCTGTTCTCTCCTCTCTGCACAGACCATACAAACGCTCCACACCGCGTGGCCGCGGCACCTAATCTGGTGGTCCCAGCGCGCACGGCCCACGTGGAGTTCCAGGTCTCCGGTAGCCTCTGGAACTGCCGATCTGCGGCCAACAAGGCAGAGTTCATCTCAGCCTATGCCTCGCCTCCAGTCCCTCGACTTCTTGGCACTGACGGAAACATGGATCACCACAGATAACACTGCTACTCCTACTGCTCTCTCTTCGTCCGCCCACGTGTTCTCGCACACCCCGAGAGCTTCTGGTCAGCGGGGTGGTGGCACCGGGATCCTCATCTCTCCCAAGTGGTCATTCTCTCTTTCTCCCCTTACCCATCTGTCTATCGCCTCCTTTGAATTCCATGCTGTCACAGTTACCAGCCCTTTCAAGCTTAACATCCTTATCATTTATCGCCCTCCAGGTTCCCTCGGAGAGTTCATCAATGAGCTTGATGCCTTGATAAGCTCCTTTCCTGAGGACGGCTCACCTCTCACAGTTCTGGGCGACTTTAACCTCCCCACGTCTACCTTTGACTCATTCCTCTCTGCCTCCTTCTTTCCACTCCTCTCCTCTTTTGACCTCTCCCTCTCACCTTCCCCCTACTCACAAGGCAGGCAATACGCTCGACCTCATCTTTACTAGATGCTGTTCTTCCACTAACCTCATTGCAACTCCCCTCCAAGTCTCCGACCACTACCTTGTATCCTTTTCCCTCTCGCTCTCATCCAACACTTCCCACACTGCCCCTACTCGGATGGTATCGCGCCGTCCCAACCTTCGCTCTCTCTCCCCCGCTACTCTCTCCTCTTCCATCCTATCATCTCTTCCCTCTGCTCAAACCTTCTCCAACCTATCTCCTGATTCTGCCTCCTCAACCCTCCTCTCCTCCCTTTCTGCATCCTTTGACTCTCTATGTCCCCTATCCTCCAGGCCGGCTCGGTCCTCCCCTCCCGCTCCGTGGCTCGACGACTCATTGCGAGCTCACAGAACAGGGCTCCGGGCAGCCGAGCGGAAATGGAGGAAAACTCGCCTCCCTGCGGACCTGGCATCCTTTCACTCCCTCCTCTCTACATTTTCCTCTTCTGTCGCTGCTGCTAAAAGCCACTTTCTACCACTCTAAATTCCAAGCATCTGCCTCTAACCCTAGGAAGCTCTTTGCCACCTTCTCCTCCCTCCTGAATCCCCCTCCCCCTCCCCCTCCTCCCTCTCTGCAGATGACTTCGTCAACCATTTTGAAAAGAAGGTCGACGACATCCGATCCTCGTTTGCTACGTCAAACGACACCGCTGGTTCTGCTCACACTGCCCTACCCTGTGCTCTGACCTCTTTCTCCCCAGATGAAATCTCGCGTCTTGTGACGGCCGGCCGCCCAACAACCTGCCCGCTTGACCCTATACCCTCCTCTCTTCTCCAGACCATTTCCGGAGACCTTCTCCCTTACCTCACCTCGCTCATCAACTCATCCCTGACCGCTGGCTACGTCCCTTCCGTCTTCAAGAGAGCGAGAGTTGCACCCCTTCTGAAAAAACTACACTCGATCCCTCCGATGTCAACAACTACAGACCAGTATCCCTTCTTTCTTTTCTCTCCAAAACCCTTGAACGTGCCGTCCTTGGCCAGCTCTCCCGCTATCTCTCTCAGAATGACCTTCTTGATCCAAATCAGTCAGGTTTCAAGACTAGTCATTCAACTGAGACTGCTCTTCTCTGTATCACGGAGGCGCTCCGCACTGCTAAAGCTAACTCTCTTTCCTCTGCTCTCATCCTTCTAGACCTATCGGCTGCCTTCGATACTGTGAACCATCAGATCCTCCTCTCCACCCTCTCCGAGTTGGGCATCTCCGGCGCGGCCCACGCTTGGATTGCGTCCTACCTGACAGGTCGCTCCTACCAGGTGGCGTGGCGAGAATCCGTCTCCTCACCACGTGCTCTCACCACTGGTGTCCCCCAGGGCTCTGTTCTAGGCCCTCTCCTATTCTCGCTATACACCAAGTCACTTGGCTCTGTCATAACCTCACATGGTCTCTCCTATCATTGCTATGCAGACGACACACAATTAATCTTCTCCTTTCCCCCTTCTGATGACCAGGTGGCGAATCGCATCTCTGCATGTCTGGCAGACATATCAGTGTGGATGACGGATCACCACCTCAAGCTGAACCTCGGCAAGACGGAGCTGCTCTTCCTCCCGGGAAGGACTGCCCGTTCCATGATCTCGCCATCACGGTTGACAACTCCACTGTGTCCTCCTCCCAGAGCGCTAAGAACCTTGGCGTGATCCTGGACAACACCCTGTCGTTCTCAACTAACATCAAGGCGGTGGCCCGTTCCTGTAGGTTCATGCTCTACAACATCCGCAGAGTACGACCCTGCCTCACACAGGAAGCGGCGCAGGTCCTAATCCAGGCACTTGTCATCTCCCGTCTGGATTACTGCAACTCGCTGTTGGCTGGGCTCCCTGTCTGTGCCATTAAACCCCTACAACTCATCCAGAACGCCGCAGCCCGTCTGGTGTTCAACCTTCCCAAGTTCTCTCACGTCACCCCGCTCCTCCGCTCTCTCCACTGGCTTCCAGTTGAAGCTCGCATCCGCTACAAGACCATGGTGCTTGCCTACGGAGCTGTGAGGGGAACGGCACCTCAGTACCTCCAGGCTCTGATCAGGCCCTACACCCAAACAAGGGCACTGCGTTCATCCACCTCTGGCCTGCTCGCCTCCCTACCACTGAGGAAGTACAGTTCCCGATCAGCCCAGTCAAAACTGTTTGCTGCTCTGGCCCCCCAATGGTGGAACAAACTCCCTCACGACGCCAGGACAGCGGAGTCAATCACCACCTTCCGGAGACACCTGAAACCCCACCTCTTTAAGGAATACCTAGGATAGGATAAAGTAATCCTTCTCACCCCCCTTAAAAGATTTAGATGCACTATTGTAAAGTGGCTGCTCCACTGGATGTCATAAGGTGAATGCACCAATTTGTAAGTCGCTCTGGATAAGAGCGTCTGCTAAATGACTTAAATGTAAATGTAAATGTAACAATCTGATGGTCTTGAGGTTTTTCAGTCTCTCTGTCCCAGCTTTGATGCACCTGTACTGACCTCGCCGTCTGGATGGAAGCAGGTAGTAGCTCGGGTGGTTATTGTCCTTCATGATATTTTTGGCCTTCCTGTGACATCGGGTGCTGTAGGGGTCCTGGAGGGCAGGTAGTTTGCCCCCGGTGATGTGTTGCGCAGACCACACCACCCTCTGGAGAGCCCTGCGGTTGTGGGAGGTGCAGTTGCCGTACCAGGCGGTGAAACAGCCCAACAGGAGGCTCTCAATTGTGCACCTGTAAAAGTTAGTGAGGGTTTTCGGTGACACGTCACCTTTTTTTTTTGCCTCCTGAGGTTGAAGAGGCGCTGTTGCGCCTTATTCACCACACTGTCTGTGTGCATGGACCATTTCAGTTTGTCTGCAAACTTGATGATTGAGTTGGGTCGTGCATGGCCAAGCAGTCATGGGTGAACAGGGAATAGAGGAGTTGCTGAGCATGCAACCTTGTGGAGCCCCAGTGTTGAGAATCAGTGAAGTGGAGATCTTTCCTACCTTCACCACCTGGGGGCGGCCCGTCAGGAAGTCCAGGACCAAATTGCACAGGAAGGGGTTGAGACCCAGGGCCTCAAGCTTAATGATGAGCTTGGAGGGTACTATAATGTTGAATGCTGAGCTGTAGTCAATGAACAGCATTCTTACATAGGTATTCCACTAATCCAGAAGGGATAGAGCAATGTGCATTGTGATGGCGAATGCATCATCTGTGGACCTGTTGGGGCGGTATTGAATTTGAAGTGGGTCTAGGGTGACAGGTAAGATGGAGGTGATATGACCCTTGACTAGTCTCTCAAAGCACTTCACGATGACAGAAGTGAGTGCTATGGGGTGATAGACATTTAGTTCAGTTACCTTTGCCTTCTTGGGTACAGGAACAATGGTGGCCGTCTTGAAGCATGTGGGGACAGCAGACTGGGATAGGGAGAGATTGAACATGTCCGTAAACACACCAGCCAGCTGTTTTAGTTTGTCTGGAAGCAAGACGTCAGTGTCCGTGACATGGTTGATTTTCTTTTTGGAGTCCATGATTGCCTGTAGACCCTGCCACATATGTCTCATGTCTGAGCCGTTGAATTGCGACTTCACTTTGTCGCTTTAACAAAATTTTGCTTGTTTGATTGCTTTGGGGAGGGAATAACTACGCTGTTTGATTTCAGCCATATTCCCAGTCATCTTTCCATGGTTAAATGCAGTCACAGGTACATCCTGTTTGAGCTTCTGCCTATAACAAATGAAGATGTATACCTTTTGATTTGATGACAAAATATAGTAGCCTACACACCTGTCGAATTTTGTCGCTTTCAGGGTCCAACTCCAATCTCCAACTGATCGGTTGAACACCATGTGCGTTTGCTGTTGTTTTTCTGAAGGGGTAAGAGGATCAGAGATCAGGGCTGTATGTAAATATATTCAAATTAGTATCCCACTTCCACACAGTCTGACTGAGCATTTCAGTGGCCTAAGGAGGCTCAGGAAAATAAATGATAAAAAATATATTTTGGGTTCGGTGATTTATTAGATATTAATAAAATCAAAATGTATTTGTCACATGCGCCGAAATCAACTTTATTTAACTCGGTAAGTCAGTAAAGAACAAATTATTATTTACAATGACAGCCTACCCCATCCAGACCCTAACCCAGACGACGCTGGGCTGATTGTGGGCCGCCCTACGGGACTCCCAATCACAGCCGGTTGTGAAAAAGCCTGGAATCAAACCAGGGTCTGTAGTCATGCCACTAGCACTGAGATGCAGTGCCTTAGACCACTGTGCCACCCAAGGGCTCAAAGTGACTATGCATAGATAATAGATAACAAACAGTGAGTAGCAGAAGTGAAAAAAAGGTGGGAGGGTCCATGTAAATAGTGGCCATTTGATTAATTGTTGTTAAGAAGCCTTTAGGACCGAGACTTGGCCCTCCGGTACCGCTTGTCGTGCGGTAGCAAAGAGAACAGTCTATGACTTGGGTGACTGGAGTCTGACACGCCTAGTACATAGGTCCTGGATGTCAGGAAGCTTGGTTCCAGTGATGTATTGGGCCATACGCACTACCCTCTGTAGCGTCTTACGGTTGGATGCCGAGCAGTTGCCATACCAAGCGTCGATGCAACCAGTGCTCTCAATGGTGCAGCTGTAGAGCTTTTTGAGGATCTGGGGACTAATGCCAAATCTTTTAAGTCTCCTGACTGGGAAAAGGGGTTGTGTTTGGACCATGATAGTTTGTTAGTAATGTGAACTCCAAGGAACTTGAAACTCTCGTCCCGATCCACGACAGCCCCGTCGATGTTAATGGGGGCCTGTTCAGTCTTCCTTTTCCTGTAGTCCACGATCATCTCCTTTGTCTTGCTCACATTGAGGGCGAGGTTATTGTCCTGGCACCACACTGCCAGCTCTCTTACCTTCCCTCTATAGGCTGTCTCATCATTGTCAGTGATCAGGCCTACCACTGTTGTGTCGTCATCAAACTTAATGATGGAGTTGGAGTCGTGTTTGGCTTTTCTGATGTATCAAATACTTATGTCATGCAAAAAATGTAAATTAATTACTTGAAAATCATACAATATGATTTGCTGGATTTTTGTTTTAGATTCCGTCTCTCACAGTTGAAGTGTACTTATGATAAAAATTACAGACCTCTACATGCTTTGTAAGTAGGAAAACCTGCAAAATCGGCAGTGTATCAAATACTTGTTCTCCCCACTGTAGGTGTTCCTTTTGTCCAGGTTGGAAAGGGCAGTGTGGAGTGCAATTGAGATTATGTCACCTTGAGATCTGTTGGTGGGGCGGTATGCAAATTGGAGAAGGTCTAGGGTTTCTGGGATATTGGTGTTGAAGTGAGCCATGACCAGCGTTTCAAAGCACCATGGCTACCACCGTGAATGCTATGGGGCGGTAGTCATTTAGGCTGGTTACCTTCGCATTCTTGGGCACAGAGACTATGGTGGTCTGCTTAATTAAAATATGTGGGTATTACTGACTCGGTCAGGGAGAGGTTGAAAATGTCAATGAAGACACTTGCTAGTTGGTCCACGTACTCTTTGAGTACACGTCCTGGTAATCCGTCTGGCCCACACCCTTGGGAATGTTCACCTGTTTAACCTTTTTGGGATAGGGGGCAGCATTTTCACTTTTGGATGAATAGCGTGCCGAGACTGAACTGCCTCCTACTCTCTCCCAGATGCTAATATATGCATATTACTTTTACTATTGGATAGAAAACACTCTGACGTTTCTAAAACTGTTTGAATGATGTCTGTGAGTATAACAGTGCCTATATTTTTCAAAAAACAGTGCCTATTGAAATCCCAGTGAGATATGAATGAGGATGCACTTCCTAGGGCTTCCACTAGATGTCACCGTCTTTAGAAACTGGTTTGAGGATTCTACTATAAAGGAGGGGCTCATAATAGCTCTTTGAGTGAGTGGTCTGGCAGAGAGACTCGGTCTCATGATGCACGCTCCCGACAGAGTTTGCTCTCGTTCCAATGCTTTTCTTCAGACAATGAAATTCTCCGGTTGGAACCTTATTGATGATTTATGTTAAAAACATCCTAAAGATTGATTGCATACATCATTTGACTTGTTTCTATGGACTGTAACGGAACCTTTCGAGTTTTTGTCTGGAGGAAGTGTTCGCGCCTCATGAAGATGGATTACTGGGCTGAACACGCTAACAACAAGTGGCTAAATGATGGGCTTTATAGAACTTTATGGAACAAATCAGTAATTTATTGTCGAACTGGGATTCCTGGGAGTGCCTTCTGATGAAGATCATCAAAGATAAGTGAATATTTAGTGTTTTTTTTTCCTAGCTTCTATTGAAGCCAAAATGGCGGATATTCCTCTGGCTGTTTTGGGTTCTGAGCGCCTGTTCTCAGATTATGTTTTTTCCATAAAGTTTAAAAAAAATCTGATTTATCCTCTATGCAACCGCTATCTTTAATTCTGTGAAAAACACTTGCATCTTTTATCAATTTTTATTATGGGTATTTCTGCAAAATCACCGGATGTTTTGGGATCAAAACATTACTGCACGTAACCCGCCAATGTAAACTGAGATTTTTGGATATAAATATGCACATTATCGAACAAAACATACATGTTTTGTGTAACATGATGTCCTATGAGTGTCATCTGATGAAGATCATCAAAGGTTAGTGATTCATTTTATCTATATTTCTGCTTTTTGTGACGCCTATCTTTGGCTGGAAAATGGCTGTGTGTGTTTTTGTGACTTGACTCTGACCTAACATAATCATATGTTGTGCTTTCGCTGTAAAACATTTTTGAAATCGGACACGATGGTTAGATTAACAAGATGTTTATCTTTCATTTGCTGTATTGGACATGTTAATGTGTGAAAATTACATATTTCAAAAAAATATTTTTGAATTTTGCGCACTGCCTTTTCAGTGGAATGTCCGCTAGCCGAACCCCTGCCCTAGAAAGGTTAAAGGTCGTGTTCACATCAGCTACGGAGTGCGAGATCACACAGTCTGCTGCTCTCATGCATGCTGGTGCTCTCATGCATGCTTCAGTGATGCTTGCCTCGAAGCGAGCATGAAAGGCATTTAGCTCATCTGGAAGGCTTGCGTCACTGTGCATCTCGCGGCAGGGTTTCCATTTGTAGTCAGTAATAGTTTGCAAGCCCTGCCATATCCGACGAGTGTCACAGCCGGTGTAGTAGGATTCAATCTTAGTCCTGTATTGACACTTTGCCTGTTTGATGGTTCATCTGAGGGCATAGCAGGATTTCTTAGAAGCGTCTGGATTAGTGTCTCGCTCCTTGAAAGCGGCAGCTCTAGCCTTTAGCTCGGTGCGGATGTGGCCTGCAATGCATGGCTTCTGGTTGGGATATGTACGTACTGTCACTGTGTGACGATGTTGTCTATGCACTTATTGATGAAGCCTGTGACTGAGGTGGTATACTCCTCAATGCCATAGGATGAATCCCGGAACATATTCCAGTCTGTGCTAGCAAAACAGTCCTGTAGCGTAGCATCGCGTCATCTGACCACTTCCTTATAGAGCAAGTCACTGGTACTTCCTACTTTAGTTTTTGCTTGTAAACAGGAATCAGGAGGATCGAATTATGGTCAGATTTGACAAATGGAGGGCAAAGGAGAGCTTTGAATGAGTCTCTGTGTGTGGAGTAAAGGTGGTCTAGAGTGTTTTTCCCTCTGGTTGCACATGTGACATGCCGGTAGAAATGAAGTAAAATGAATTTAAGTTTGGACTGATAAATAAAGTTCTGATTTAAACATTTAATTAAAAAGATGGCATGGGGGCGCTGAGGAGAACATGGCCTGGAAATTTATAGTGAATGTACAATTTTTATGGATTAGAGTATGATTAAAATGCAGGCGTCATGCTCCACTATTGATTGGCTTTGATTGCATGTCTCCGACTTTGCTGACCAAGAACATTCTGACCAGGGTTGCATTTCTTTTATGGCTACTTTATTGATTGACTGCCAGTTTATTATGATGAAATCACTTTAACAATGATTTTGCAAAAGACACACACCCCCTTTAAAAGGCACCCTGTTACCACAACATTACTCCTGGTAGCCTATATTGTTGGCGTCAGTTTCATCAAGGCAAACCTACTATATTAAAGTTTAGACTAGGACCTCTATAAGATAAGATGATGTTTGACTTTGAGGTTAGCTAGCATAAAGTACCTAGGAGTATGGCATGAAGAACCTGACACTTGGATAGTGGGACCTATAAAGGAGAGAGGAGCAAAACAAGCTGACATAATACCTAAAGACCTTGCCCTGAACCATATCTCATATAACTATAGTGTATTTAACTTAACTCCACTTTCAATTTGTTGACTCTTTACCCAGACATCCCTTAGTGATGCACAGTGCCTTCAGAACGTATTCACACCCTTTGACTTTTTCCACATTTTGCTGTATTACAGTCAATGATGTATATAAACCCTGGATTGCTGATGCCATGTATTGGCCATTGAGAGGCTTTGAAGCCACCTGTCGGCCATATTGGCACTCCCCAGTAGGAGCAGTCCTCCATAGGAATGAATGCAATTCTACAGTATTTCAATTAAACATTTCAAGGACAAAATTAGATGTATTTAAGTATTTGTATTGTTGTAGTGGGGACAGTATCATTAGAAATCTCAGAAATGATACTTTAAGGAAAATGTTTTTATATATTTTTCTGTTTTTATGGTTAGTTCACATAATTTTAATATAATAACACATTTCTGTAATAGAATAAAAAAGTGGCAAAAACAAACGTAGACAATAATAAATGCATTTATATAGCTACCAAAATAGTTTTACAATGATGGGGGAGTGCCAAGATGGAGGCATGGTGGCCCTCTATCAGTAATTGGTTACAACCTGAATTTAAAATGGATTTGATTGACATTTTTGGTCACTGGCCTACACACAATCCCCAATAATGTCAAAGTGGAATTATGTTTTTTGAAATCTTTACAAATGAATAAAAAATGAAAAGCTGTAATGTCAATAAGTATTTAACCCCTTTGTTTTGGCAAGCCTAAATAAGTTCAGGAGTAAAAAAATGTGCTTAACAAGTTACATAATAAGTTGCATGGACTTGAACATGATTTTTGAATGACTACCTCATATCTGCACCCCACACATACAATTATCTGCAATGTCCCTCAGTCTAGCAGTGAATTTCAAACACAGATTCAACCACAAAGACCACAAAAAAGCAGACTTTGAAAATCCCTTTGAACATGGTGAAGTTAGTCATTACACTTTGGTTGGTGTATCAATACACCCAGACACTACAAAGATACATGCGTCCTTCCTAACTCAGTTGCCGGAGAGGAAGGAAACCGCTCAGGGATTTCATCATGAGGCCAACAGTTACAGAGTTTAATGGCTGTGACAGGAGAAAACTAAGGATGAATCAACAACATTTAGTTACCCCACAATACTAACCTAATTGGCAGACTGAAAAGTAGGACGCATGTAGAGAATAAAAATATTCCAAAACATGCATCATGTTGCAACAAGGCACTAAAGTTATACTGCAAAAAAATGTGGCAAAGCAATGTACATTTTGCCCTGAATACAAAGTGTAATGTTATGGGCAAATCCAATACATTGCTGAGTACCACTCTCCATATTTTCAAGCATAGTGGTGGTTGCATCATGTTATGGGTATGCTTATACAGTGCCGAAAGTATTCACACTCTTGGCATTTTTCCTGTTACCGGCGATAAATAACAAAGAACCCGCTTTCACCCTCGCGCATGGAAACACTACAGCCAAAATGGGAGCCACTTAGAAAAACTACAACTTCTAGCTCAGTTTTCCAAAAATCAGCCCGAAACTCTTTCTGAAGACTAATGACATCTTGTGGAAGCCCTAGGAACTCAACAATCTGGGAGGACTTTGCCTCATAATTAACATGAAAGCCATTGGAAACAGTGGAAGGCTGATTTTTTTGTTGTTGAATGGTTTGTCCTCAGGGTTTCGCCTGCCATATCAGTTCTGTTATACTCACAGACATTGTTTTAACAGTTTTAGAAACTTTAGAGTGTTTTCTATCCAAATCTACCAATATATATGCATATCCTAGCTTCTGGGCCTGAGTAACAGGCAGTTTACTTTGGGAATGCTTTTCATCCGGACGTAAAAATACTGCCCCCTACCCAAGAGAGGTTAAATTACAGGTTGTAATACAACAAAAAAGGAAAAACACCAAAGGGGATGAATACTTTTGCAAGGCAAAATGTACTGGAGAGTTTTTCAGGATAAAATATATGTGTAATAGAACTAAACACAGGCAAAATCCTAGAGGAAAACCTGGTTCAGTCTGTTTTCCACCAGAGACTGGGAGATGAATTCACCTTTCAGCAGGACAATAATCAAAAACACAAGGCCAAATCTACACTAGAATTGCTTACTAAGAAGACAGTGAATGTTCCTGGGTGGCCGGGTTACAGTTTTAACTTAAATCTGCTTGAAAATCTATGGCAAGACTTGAAAATGATTGTCTCACAATGATCAACAACCACTGACAGAGCTTGAGGAATTTTGGAAAGAATAAATGGGCAAATATTGAACAATCCAGGTGTGCCAAAGCTTTTAAAGATTTACCCAGAAAGACACAGCTTAATCGCTGCCAAAGGTGATTCTATGTATTCACTCAGGGGCATGAATACTAATGTAAATTATATTTTTCTGTTTTTAATTTTCAATAAATGTGCTAAAATATCTAAAAACATGTTTTCACTTTGTCATTAGGGTATTGTGTGTAGATGGGTGAGATGGATTTAAAAATATATATATATTTTGTATTCAGGCTGTAGCACAACAAAATGTGGAATAAATCAAGGGGTATGAATACTGAAGGCATTGTATATGTTGAAATATCTGTTGAAATATCTTATATCTACAGCAGATAAATCATTTGTTCTGTGTGCGTGTGTGTGTGTACCTTCTATCTGCTCGTTAAGCATCAGTTGATATGGAGGTCAAACAGATGGACACACCCTGCATCTTGGTGGGGAAGGCAGAGACTTGGGCCTGGTGACCCACAGTGAAACAACCTCCTTAGGAGGCCAGGCCTGTTCAGAAAGGAGGTTATGCTCCTGTTAGGGACAGCAAGCTTCTTATGCAACATTCATCCTGGGCTCTCTGGAAACCAAACTCTGGTTTCTGTAATACATAGGAGATCCGAAGGGAGCAGTCTGACAGATCGTACCTGGGTAAGTTCGTGGAAATTGTACTCTGACACCAGGGTCTCTTGAGTTGACATATGCAAGTCAAAAGTCTCCCTGAATGTTTTTGTTGGTTTTAGTGTTTAGTTGTGAAAATACTTAAAACAGGTGTTATTATTTATTCATTTTTGTTTTGTATCTCTGTAAACATATCAGTGAGTATAATGTGTGTGGAGGAAAATCTTTGAATGTGTTTTTAAATGTCTATTTAAATAGGAGTCTTTGTTACATTATTTTAAAATCCTCTGTGAAAGATACCACAAGGTCAAAGGTTTACATTACCTTCAACTGTGATGCCATGGGGGAACACCCCCAGCCCTTTCCTGACCTAGAATTCTCCACCGCCAGACTTTGTTACCGCAAGCTTCTAAATAATGCAACTGACATTTTGGTCTTCTTCAATAATTCAGAGTGGTTTAAGAGATTAGTTTGTGATGACCTGTCATCCATCAGTAACGAGTAAACCTTATATAATGACTCTCAATCGGGTGATCTAATCTTCACAATGTGAATCATAACAAGGAAATTACTTGGATATATATGATCTATAGACAAATTGGGGACTTTTTTTTGTCTGTCACTTCAAGTGATTTCACATTGCTGCATTTTCAACTGATGTGTATTCTTTTTGAATGGTACTGATTTCTTTGAAGTCAGACTGAGGTTACTGCAGTCTCTAACTTATAAATCTATGCAGCAGACAAAATGGGTTGGAGTCCAGCAAAAACAGGTAATGTCCCAAGAGATAAAGATTGATGACTGATTACAGAGTGGTGACTCCTGCTGCGCTGCAGTATGCTGTCCCTCAAGGTTAATGACCAGACCATGTGAGAGGAAACCTAAGTCCGACATCTGTCCTGCTTAAGACCAGGCACCAAAGGCTGAAATTACATGTTTCTATCCATTTTCAGATTTGTTGGTATATTGGTCCATTAATATTAGTATTTTCAATAAGTAGACATTTAAATGTAAAAAAATATATAATAATTTGTTTATCATACCACCGTCATCAACTTTTTAATTAATTTTAAACACTAAAATGGACATACATCAATAATTTCAAAGCTCACGACATTAAATGACAAAAATGGAAAAGTGTTCAAAACTGGACGATATTTAGGAACTTACTTGGAGAGATGGTGATTGGGTCTAAATAGGCATTTAGTATTTGGTAGTCTAAATGCAGTGTACTTGTCTTTAACTGCCAACTCTTCACACACCCCAACGTATTTTTCTAAGCTTCAGAAGCATCTGCATTCACCAAATTGTGTGTGGTTATCTTTAGATATGTTCTCTAGACTTGCCCAGAGGAAAATGTTGATACACTACATCACCAAAAGTTTGTGGACATCTGCTTGTCAAACATCTCATCCCAGATGTGTTTGATGGGGTTGAGGTCAGGGCTCTGTGCAGGCCAGTCAAGTTCTTCAAATACTGATCTGATTTATGACATTTTTAATATAACATTTATTATTTTTAGAAGAAATAGGGAATTATTTAAGAAATGCGTAAGGGTACCAATATATTTGGCCGCAACTGTATAGGATGTATGGTTGATATTGATAACTCAAAGCGCTACAGAGGGTAGTGCGTAAAGCCCAGAACGCTCCCTGCCATCCAGGACCTTTATACTAGGCAAAGATATCTCAATCGTATTATCAGAGAACCAGGGTTACGAAAGTAACCTTGAGTTCACTTTCAAATACCCATTTTTATTTCTCACTATGGGGATATGGCCAATTCTTATATCGCAGACATGCTCTTCGAAGCCAGGGTAGTCCCAAAAGCATCACCTCTCAGAGGCTTCGACACTGAAGACAATATGCGCCAACAAAGGTGCAGTGACGTCCAGTTGGTAAAAACCTCAAACGTACGAGGGGTGACCCAACATGCCACATCGCAAATATCTCATAAGAGATGCCTTTGAACAGTGCCCAAGAGGTAGCCATACATCTGGTGGAATGAGCCCTCAGGCCCTCCGGGGCTGTAAACCTATTATGTCTGTGACATTGTGAAAGTACAATTCAATAATGAGGAGGCAGAGATGTACAGTGCATTCAGAAAGTATTCAGACACCTTGACTTTTTCCACACTATGTATTTCCTCATCTATCTACAGACAATAACCCATAATGACAAAGCGAAACAGGTTTTTTTGAAATTCTTGCAAATGTACAAAAAATAAAAGAACAAAAACACCTAATTTGCTAAAGATTTCAGACCCTTTGCTATGAGATTGAACTCTTTGGCCTGAAGTGTCATGTCTGAGGAAAACTGCCAGCATCATGCTGTGGGGATGTTTTAACAGCAGGGACATGGAGATCAGTCAGGATCGAGGGAAAGATGAATCGAGAAAAATACAAAGAGATCCTTGATGAAAACATAGCTGTGCAGCGACCCTCCCCATCCAACCTGACAGAGCTTGAGAGGATCTGCAGAGAAGAATGGGAGAAACTCCCCAAATACAGATGTGGCAAGCTTGTAGCATCATACCCAAGAAGACTTGAGGCTGTAATCTCTGCCAACGGTGCTTCAACAAAGTACTGAGTAAAGGGTCTGAATACTTGTGTAAATGTGATATTTCTTTAAAAAAATAATTTAATACATGAATGCCATGTTGACACATGACTGTAAACTTCCATACCTATGGGGCGTGCACGCTGAATATGGGAATGTTTGTGCACGCACCTTAACACTAGAACCACCAAGATGGTCAATTTGACGCAACAGTTGGATCTCATTTAGTTGTTATAGCTTGTCCTATAGGATCGGTTCCAAATTCTGCTAGAATTTTCTATTAGATTTTTTTATTGGAATCCTATATACGATTGTTTGTCTAGGGACAGCAACAGACCAGCAGAGAGTTACTCCTTTCACTGAATACAGCCGTGCCATCTGTTCCAAAACCAAGTTTACCAGTTTAAAAAGCTAATTGATCATTAGAAAACCTTTTTGCGATCATGTTAGCACAGCTGAAAACTAGAATCGGCTTCTTATTTCACAACAAAGCATCCTTCACTCATGCTGCCAAACATACCCTCGTAAAGCTGACTATCCTACCGATCCTTGACTTCAGCGATGTCATTTACAAAATAGCTTCCAACACTCTACTCAGCAAATTGGATACAGTCTATCACAGTGCTATCCGTTTTGTCACCAAAGCACCATATATTTACCCACCACTGTGACCTGTATGCTCTCGTTGGCTGGCCCTCGCTTCATACCCGTCGCCAAACCCACTGGCTCCAGATCATCTAGTCTTTGCTAGGTAAAGCCCCTCCTTATCTCAGCTCACTGGTCACCATATCAGCACCCACCTGTAGCACGTGCTCCAGCAGGTATATTTCACTAGTCACCCCCAAAGCCTATTCCTCCTTTGGTCACCTTTCCTTACAGTTCTCTGCTGCCAATGACTGGAACGAATTGCAAAAATCACTGAAGCTGGAGACTCATATCTCCCTCACTAACTTTAAGCATCAGCTATCAGAGCAGTTCACAGATTATTGCACCTGTACATAGCCCATCTGTAAATAGCCCATCTGTAAATAGCCCATCCAACTACCTCATCCCCATATTGTTATTTATTTATTTTTGCTCCTTTGCACCCCAGTATCTCTACTTGCACATTCATCTTCTGCACATCTATCACTCCAGTGTTTAATTGCTAAATTGTAATTACTTCGCCACTACCGCCTATTTATTGCCTTACCTTCCTAATCTTACCTCATTTGCACACACTGAATATATATTTTTTCCATTGTGTTATTGATTGTACGTTTGTTTATTCCATGTGTAACTCTGTGCTGTTGTTTGTGTTGCACTGCTTTGCTTTTTATTGGCCAGGTCGCAGTTATAAATGAGAACTTGTTCTCAACTGGCCTACCTGGTTAAATAAAGGTGAAATAAAAAAAATCTGTATCCTTCACGATCTTCTTTACTATCTATTGCATCTTAGCCGCTCTGTCACTGCTCATCCATATATTTTATACTGATATATTCTCATCCCATTCCTTTAATAGATTGTGTTTATTAGCTTTTGTTAGATATTAGGTTATGTTGTGGAATTGGTAAATATTACCTGTTGGATACTGCTGCACTGTAAGATCTAGAAGCATAAGCATTTAGCTACTCTCGCAATAAAATCTGGTAACCATTTGTAGGTGACCAAATACATTACATTTGATACCCTGTCTGCCATCTATTCATTGCAGAATTCCATGATTATCTACAGGGCAGACTATAGGCCTCTGCATCTCAGAGGCCCAACACAGTAAATAATAATTAGTACAGGGGCCCATGGTATAATCTTCAGTATCATCACAAAATCAATTGAATCATTTTGCTAAATAGACTGTGATGATACAGGAGAATATAACTGAGTAAACACTCTTGAATGACACATTTTCATTTTCTGTTGATGAAAGTTAATAAAGAAATCTGACTGCAATGAAAGGTTGTGGTCATTCTTCATAAATTCTCTCGCCAGTTATTTACATAATATAATCAGCAGATCGTAAACACTGTTATAATGAAAGTCAACCATGGCAAGTGTATTTTCAAGTTATTGTTTCATAATTCAAACTCTGGAAGTTGAGAAATTGTGTTTCTTTTTTCTAAGATAGTGATTTATTTGTGATTATTTACCCTAATGAATGCCTTAACGGTATCATGACACAAGGCGAGGCCTAGATGCAGACACAGGAGGCAGATGGTTGGAGTTCAAGATATTTTATAATACAAAAGGGTGTAGGCAAGAGACTGGTCGTGGACAGGCAAAACTGCCATAAAAAAAGCCAGACTACAGTTTAACTGCACATGGGGACAAAGATCGTACTTTTTAGAGAAATGTCCTCTGGTCTGAAGAAACAAAAATATAACTGTTTGGCCATAATGACCATCGTTATGTTTGGTGGAAAAAGGGGGAGGCTTGCAAGCCGAAGAACACCATCCCGACCGTGAAGCACGAGGGTTGCAGCATCATGTTGTGGGGGTGCTTTGCTGCAGGAGGGACTGGTGCACTTAACAAAATAGATGGCATCACGAGAAGGAAAATTACGTGGATATATTGAAGCAACATCTCAAGACATCAGTCAGGAAGTTAAAGCTTGGTCGCAAAGGGGTCTTCCAAATGGACAATGACCCCAAGCATTCTTCCAAAGTTGTGGCAAAATGGCTTAAGGACAACAAAGTCAAGGTATTGGAGTGGCCATCACAAAACCTTGACCTCAATCCTATAGAAAATTTGTGGACAGAACTGAAAAAGAGTGTGCGAGCAAGGAGGCCAACAAACTTGACTCAGTTACACCAGGTCTGTCATGAGGAACGGGCCAAAATTCACCCAACTTATTGTGGGAAGCTTGTGGAAGGCTACCTGAAATTTTTGACCCAAGTTAAACCATTTAAAGGCAATGCTACCAAATACTAATTGAGTGTACGTAAACATCTGACCCATTGGGAATGTGATGAAAGAAATAAAACCTGAAATCATTCTCTACTATTATTCTGACATTCTTTTAAAAAGTGGTGATCCTAACTGACCTAAGACAGGGAATGTTTACTAGGATTAAATGTCAGGAATTGTGAAAAGCTGTGTTTAAATGTATTTGACTGAGATGTATGTAAACTTCTGACTTCAACTGTATATACACTGTACAATGAGGAATTCAACTGCAAAATACTAGTCTTCTCCCATTTTGTAAACCATTGCCCCCATCCACAAGGTGTAAAAACAACAACTAAGAATAAAATAAGATACTTGATACAAAACAAAAAGGTGAGGAATATAAATCAATCAACTCTAATTAGCACATGTTGGACAGTATGCTTGTGTGTGTGCATGGACTTCGCAGATGTATTTCTAACATGTGCAGCACATAGTATTTGTTTTACAGTCCTTCTTTGGGGGGCAGAATTGGCATCTTCTCCTCTTGCCTGCCCCAGCTGCAGCCTCAGGTGGATCAGGACAAGATTCAGCCTCCTGAACAGCTTTCATAAGCGCAGCAGAGGCTGCTGTGTGGAGGAGGCGTGCCTTTCTTTGAATGTGTGGTGTTAAAAGTGCCTTTCCCAGCTGCTCCAGGAACACCCCCATCTTGTTCCGCTTATCAGGCATCCAGGTAGGGTTGATCTTGTTCCAAATCACGAAGGCATTGTATGAGGACACATCAATGATGTTATGGAAGATGACCAGGGGCCAGCGGGCAGTCATCCTCCTGCAGCTGTAAGATCCAATAACCTTGTCCAGGTTGTCCATGCCTCCTTTGTTGTGGTTGTAGTCCAAGATCATGGCTGGCTTCCTGTCATCACGATCATTGATCTCAGCCGTTTTGTGCAGTGTGCTCAGGAGGACCACATTCTTGTTCCTCTTTGGGAGGTAAGAAACTAGAGTGGTGGTGGGGGTGAAGGCAAACTTTGATGAGAAGGCGTCTCTCCCCATTGTTGCGAGGAGTGCAGGGGGGAGCTCAGGCTTGTTCTTTCTAACTGCCAACCATGGTGATCTTCCTATTCAGGAGCTGCTGGCTGAGTTCATAAGTGGTGAAGAAATTGTCACACGTAACATTGTGCCCCCTCCGTCCATCTGTCACATCAAGCACAACCCGCATCCCCTGGTTCTTCTCCGGGTCTCCACTGGTCGGCTTCCCTGTGTAGACTTGTGTCTTCCAAGTGCAGCTGGATTGTGCATCACATGCCACCCATATCTTGATGCCATACATTCCTGGCTTGCTGGGCATATACTGCTGGAAAGGACAGCAACCTTTTGACAAAAGAGAACACTATCAGTAATTAGTATCAGTGTCACAGAAAACAATCACATAAATCAATGATATTGCAGCAGTACATAATAAAATGAACAGTGAAAATCACTTACATTACAGATATGAAAATAAAAATGTACCTCTGAATGGAACCAGTTGCTCATCCTGTAAGGGTTTTCCTCCTCTTCTGAGGAGGAGTAGGAAAGATCGGACCAATGTGCAGCGTGGTAAGTGTCCATTTTGAAATAAATTTTAAATTACTACAAGAGAACTAAATGAAAACCGAAACAGTTCTGTATAGTAAAACACAGAAAAAAAAACTACCCACAACCCATAGTGGGAAAACAGGCTGCCTAAGTATGGTTCTCAATCAGAGACAACGATCATACCCGGCCAAAAACAAAGAAATAAAAAACATAGAAAAAAATAACATAGAACGCCCACCCTAGTCACACCTTGGCCTTAACCAAAATAGAGAATATAAAGCCTCTCTATGGCCAGGGCGTGACACATCCGCTGTTACTTCAGGTCCAGGGTTGTAGAGGTATGGCAGATGCTCCACCCACTTCTCCCAGACCTCTCTTACGGCTGCCAGTTTGTTTCTCACCCGTCTTGCAGGGCTCGACTCATGGTTATCAAATCGTAGCATTCTTGAGAAAGTGTGAAAGACTTTCAGTGGCATTGTGGCACGGAAACTTGCCCTTCCACTCTCTGCATCCCAGAGACTATATGTAGCCTCGCCTCGTGACCTATACACACCCGCTAAGATTAGCAGCCCTATGTAGGCACGCAGGTCAATCTCATCCATCCTTTTCCAGTTGTCTCCATATTTACGGGAACCTTCCAAATTTGTAATCTCCAGGATGATTATTTTGATGGCTGGTGTGATGAACATGTAAACTCAGCAAAAAAATAAACACCCCTGTCTTTCAAAGATAATTCGTAAAAATCCAAATAACTTCACAGATCTTCATTGTAAAGGGTTTAAACACTGTTTCCCATGCTTGTTCAATGAACCATAAACAATTAATGAACATGCACCTGTGGAACGGTCATTAAGACACTAACAGCTTACCGACAGTAGGCAATTAAGGTCACAGTTATGAAAACCTAGGACACTATAAAGAGGCCTTTCTACTTTCTAAAACACCAAAAGAAAGATGACCAGGGTCCTTGCTCATTTGCATGAACGTGCCTTAGGCATGCTGCAAGGAGGCATGAGGACTGCAGATGTGGCCAGGGCAATACATTGCAATGTCCGTACTGTGAGACGCCTAAGACAGTGATACAGGGAGACAGGACAGACTGCTGATTGTCCTCGCAGTAGCAGACCACGTGTAACAACACCTGCACAGGTTGGGTACATCTGAACATCACATCTGTGGGACAGATACAGGATGGCAACAACAACTGCCTGAGTTATACCAGGAATGCACAATACCTCCATCAGTGCTCAGACTTTCCGCAATAGGCTGAGAGAGGCTGGACTGAGGGCTTGTAGGCCTGTTGTAAGGCAGGTCCTCACCAGACATCACCGGCAACAGCGTCGCCTATGGGCACAAACCCACTGTCGCTGGACCAGACAGGACTGGCAAAAAGGGCTTTTTTTTTTGTCTCACCAGGGGTGATGGTCGGATTCGCGCTTATCATCGAAGGAATGAGTATTACACCGAGGCCTGTACTCTGGAGTGGGATCAATTTGGAGGTGGAGGGTCCGTCATGATCTGGGGCGGTGTGTCACAGCATCATCGGACTGAGCTTGTCATTGCAGGCAAACTCAACGCTGTGCGTTACATGGAAGACATCCTCCTCCCTCGTGTGGTACCCTTCCTACAGGCTCATCCTGACATGACCCTCCAGCATGACAATGCCACCAGTCATACTGCTCGTTCTGTGTGTGATTTCCTGCAAGACAGGAATGTCAGTGTTCTGCCATGGCCAGCGAAGAGCCCGAATCTCAATCTCATTGAGCACGTCTGGCACCTGTTGGATCGGAGGGTGAGGGCTAGGGCCATGCCCCCCAGATATGTCCGGGAACTTGCAGGTACCCTGGTGGAAGAGATGAGAATGGGATAACATCTCACTGCAAGAACTGGCAAATCTGATGCAGTCCATGAGGAGTAGATGCACCGCAGTACTTAATGCAGCTGGTGGCCACACCAGATACTGACTGTTACTTTTGATTTTGACCCCCCCTTTGTTCAGGGACATATTATTCCATTTCTGTTAGTCACATGTCTGTGGTACTTGTTCAATATAAGTCTCAGTTGTTGAATCTTGTTATGTTCATACAAATATTTACACATGTTAAGTTTGCTGAAAATAAACTGTTGACTGTGGGAGGACGTTTCTTTTTTTGCTGAGTTTAGAATGTTGAGGCGATGTCCTGGGCATGGGCAACTGCGTGTCTTGTTGGCCCTGGGGTCATCCATATGACATGTTGTGCTGCCATCCTGCCCCGGTCGTCACGGTCCGGTCGTCACATGGTGACAAGGACCATGTTATTTTGCTGTTCTTTGACAAAAATGTCTCTCTTTCAGCTTGGGGGATTTCCTCTTCATTTGAAGATGCATCGTGCTCTGGGTTGTAATTCTTCCCCATCTTTTTCTTCAGATACCTCCTCTTCTAAATCATTGTTCTCTTGTTCCTCCTGCACATCTGAAAAAAATCAGATCTGCCACCTGTTGGGCACTGAAACGTTCACTCATAGCTTCAGCAAAGCGAGAAGTGCGACTGTTATCTGCAGCACCTTTATAGCCTTTGACTGCATTCCCCATTAGTAAACAATGTTTTCAAATTTTGTTTATTTTGATTATTTAGTCTGAAATAGTTTTTATTTTGTCTGTGAACTTTAGTCATGTGTGGGGTCATGGAGGGGAGATGCTGCACATGCACAAGACAGTTTTAGTTTTGTCTGAGTTCAATCAGCAGCACACAATCTCAATTTCTCGTGTGTGTGTGTGTGTGTGTGCGTGTGCGTGTGTCTTTGTGGTTTTTGTGCTGTGTAAATGATTTTACAACTGCCGGGTCAAAAATGACCCTGTCAATCTCTGTACCCTGGTGGTGTACAGCTTTCATGAAAATATGAACAAAGGCGATGTTTCACTTTTTCTAATGTTGGGGTCACTCTAGGAAAAGTCATCAAATTTCAAGTTGAAAAAATATAGTGGCGGGTCATGTTTCACCCTTAAGACAACACAAGGGTTAAAAAGAAAAGAAATGCACATTCCAACTGTTGGTTGTACGAAGCACATTTTCCCGTTGATTTTACGATCACAGAAATGTCACTTTATGACCTCAAACAAACGCTAGTCCCCTTCAAAATGTCAACAGTGGAGTGTGGTTTCTGACTCGCATCTATTTCAAAGGCGACCTTTGGACGGGGATTAACGCACCAAGGTAATATTTATACCACAAATGTTTTCAAAGTATCTCAACTGCAATGGAAGCCAAATCTCGTATATAGGGTTTGGATCGTGCCCACAACGTACACTTGTTGTGTGCTGGTCAATTATAGAGCAGCACGTTTAGATTATAAAACAGGGGGTTATCATGCTGCGTTCATCACATCTCTGGGAAAAATCCACTTGAACGCCCTTTCAACTGGTAATTAATTACTTGTGGGAAACTCGGAACCTCCGAGTTAAAATGACCGTCAGTTATTTGCGTAGAGCTTCCCATTGGTTGATTCAGATACTTCCCAAGTGGCAAACTCAAGATCATCTGTCTAAAACAAGTTAGCATGTCGGAAATGTCAGTTTCTTTCTTCTGACTGGCACGTAAACGTGGCACGAGCTCCCGCATGCTGAACTCACGTACTAAGGAAACGACCTCGATCACAGACTTCAACAATTAAATGCAACAAAACATTATTTTTGAAAAACTGAATTAGTATGGCTTTTGAACACAGTTTGTTTGCAAGGATTATAGCTTTACTTTTATCTTATTGTTGATGCAACTTGTTAGCCATTAGCCAATCAGTGTTGTCAAGGAGTTTAAAGCAAGTGAACACACAGCTGGTTGCTCCCAGTTTACAAGTAGTATTTCTTTAGTTTCCCCACTTGTTATGAACGCAGCATAATTTTCCTGAACATCGTCTCCACCTAATGTTGAATATGTAAGAGGATTTGAAAAAAAAAGATGCTGAGAATAATTTCATGCAAATGTATTACATTTTGCACAAGTACTGTATATATGCAAATGAGATGTTATTTTCAAACATTATTCTAGCAATATAATACAAAAACATAAATAGGCCATTTTGGCATTTCATTTGTTGATTCAAATATGACATTTGATTGTTGACATTGAATTTAACACCTGAATTCCTATTAAAACCTCTGGAATCCATCGTTTTTTTCTTCTTTCAGTTTGCTTTGTTTATGTGCTATAATTAATTAATTGAATATTTGATGAATATGAAATACAACAAAATGTTGAGTATCTTACTCCATTATGCATCTGTTACATTAATCAGAACTGTATTATTGTCCTTTTATCCATTTTGATGACCGTTGCTTAGTCAAATTCCTGTTGAGGTAAGGGTGCGTTTAAGGCTAATGCCACTGTTTCCCTCCAGTATGTTACATTCAGGGGAGAAAAATCAAGATAGTCGGGGGAGAGGAGACTTGAGGTTTTGAGCAGCCAGCGCCTAGCCTTTACGTTGAACTCCAGGGACTGTCTTCCAGAGGACACTTTGGTACACAAACTGCTAGGTGAGAAGCTCTAAAATTGGCTTATTGAGTGTCTGCTGACAAAACAGTAACACGAGCCACACCGATATAAGATTCACTGCCTGTGGTTTGGCACGGGACCATCCACTGTATTAGTAAAGCATCGGAAAAGCATGTCACTAATGAAATGAGTGGAAGGACAGAAATGAGTCAAACTGATAATTATCGAACCATTAGTGGTAAGTTATATTGTGTAATGTCATAGCGTCAGCCAAGCCATTCGTTGGATGTTTGAATGGATTTTTTTGGGGTGGTATCAGGGGTATCAAGGCAGGATGGATTTGATCTCTTTGTGGACTACCGGATGAATAATGAAGGCTGCTTCACTCTGTGTTCGACCTTGTGCCTGCCACCTGTCTGTTTCATGGCACGACACTATCAAGCTGGTCAGTCAGTTGAAGATATAAGTATACACCATCAGTGATCAGTGGGGCGCAAGGGCAGGCCATATGGCTAGGCACTAACTTCTCGCATGAGTAGCAGAAATCTGATCACAACAGACTCCAAACAAACCCCACAGACAGTGACTGACATGACAATGGTCCGATGAATTGAACTGGCAATAATGATACAGCCACCCATACGATCTACTCTAAACTGACAAACATAGAAAACACAGAAACAATGTGCATGCATCAATCTGTTATCTGTGCTGTGTGTCACACGTGCATATTAACATACAGTATATTTCCTGTGCCCTGTGTGACAGTCTCATATCTGCTCTTACCGTAGGAAGCCAAGACAGATCATCTCATAAAAGATTCATTTGTTTTTGTAACGGCTTTCGTGGGAAGAAGGTGAGGACCAAGGTGCAGCATGGTAAGTGTTCATGATATTTAATTCAAAAACTGAACAACAACCTAAACAGTTCTGTCTGGTGCAGACACACAAAGACTGAAAATAACCACCCACAAAACACAATTGAAAACAGGCTTCTCAATCAGGGACAACGATTGACAGCTGCCTCTGATTGAGAACCATACCAGGCCAAACACAGAAATATAAAATCATAGAAAAACGAACCTAGACAACCCACCCAACTCACGCCCTGACCATACTAAAACAAAGACAAAACAAAGGAACTAATGTCAGAACGTGACAGTTTTGTATTTAATTTGCTGCTTTTGCTTTTGAAGCAATGTCTTTCAAAGCCGTTGTCAAGCACATAACCTTATATTATACATCTAGCATGTAGAATTATGGTAATAATTATGGTAATAGTTTCTCAGTTCTAAGTTAAGCCAGCAATCTCTCCTCTATTTCACATCCCTGGGGTATTTCACACTTCATATCCTTTACCAGCTGGCGGGGATTCTAAAAATAGCCATCTCTGATCTTTTTAAATGCTATGTTGTGTTTTTCCTTTAATTGATAAGGCCCTTCATACAGAGTAGACATCCCCTATCTTCAAACAATCTCTGTCCCACTCACTCTTTTGATTTGAAACACAGTGTTTGTGGAAACAAGCACTTGGCATCCTCTTTCTCTGCCATGTATCAGATATAAAAAGAACCCATCCTCCTGTGACATGGCACATTCTCAGGCAGTCACACATGAGGGAGTCCCTTGTGTTGTTGAGAAAAGGTTAAAGAGTGAGAGAAATGCCATCATCACACTGACTGACTACACCACCGAAGGCATTAATAACAGTTAACACAAAGTGTTAACAAGAAACCAGGCCTGGTGTCACATGCTGACTACCAGTCCTTTCACCACCTCATGTCTCTGCTGGTTTGTAGAAGTATAGGCCTACAGCCAGTGATGTCATGCATCAGACATTTTTGAGAGGACTCTGATGGCCAAGCTATATACAGTGTATTTGCATGAATTGTTACCACCCTCAGTTACAATAGGCATGACACCTCTGCCTACAGCATTGGTTCAGGTTGAGTTTTTTTTTAGCACCATTCTACAGTCACATCCAAAATTATTGGCACATTTTATAAAAATTAACAAAAAAGACTGTACACTGGTGCTCTTCCATGCCGTCCCTAGGAGGGGTGCGTCACTTGAGTGGGTTGAGTCACAGACGTGATCTTCCAGTCCGGTTTTGCGCCCCCCCCCTCGGGTTTGTGCGGTGGAGGAGATCTTCGTGGGCTGTATTCAGCCTTGTCTCAGGGTAGTAAGTTGGTGGTCTGTTGATATCCCTCTGGTGGTGTGGGGGCTATGCTTTGGCAAAGTGGGTGGGGTTATATCCTCCCTGGTTGACCCCCCTGTCCGGGGGTATCGCCTGACGGGGCCACAGTGTCCCCCGACCTCCCCCGTCTCAGTCTCCAGTATGTATACTGCTGTAGTCTATGTGCCGGGGGGGCTAGAGTCAGTCTGTTATTTCTGGTGTAATTATCCTGTCTTATCTGGTGTCCTGTGCGAATTTAAGTGTGCTTCCTCAAATTCTCTCTCTCTCCTTCTCTCCCTCCCGGAGGGCCTGAGCCCTAGGACCATGCCCCAGGACTACCTGGCCTGATGATTCCTGGCTGTCTCCAGTCCACCTGGTTGTGCTGCTGCTCCAGTTTAAACTGTTCTGCCTGCGGTCTTGGAACCCTGACCTGTTCACCGGATGTGCTACCTTGTTCCTTGTTTACAACCACTGTGATTATTATTTGACCCTGCTGGTCATCTATGAACATTTGAAAATCTTAAAGAACAATCTGTCCTTAATGTCTATGTACTCTTATAATCTCCACCCGGCAAAGCCAGTAGAGGACTGGCCACCCCTCAGAGCTTGGTTCCTCTCTAGGTTTCTTTGTAAGGAGTTTTTAATAGGCACCGCAATCTGCATTGCTTGCTGTTTTGGGTTTTAGGCTGGGTTTCTGTAAAACACTTTGTGATATAAGCTGATGTAAAAGGGCTTTATGAATGAATTTGATTGATTGATAATATTTCAAATTGAGCTATATTGTATGCAATTTTTTAAAATTGTATTATTTTATAATAATACAATTGCTCAGTGAAAGAGATTTTGTTTAACTAGTAATAAAATAGAAATGAAAAAAAAATGGTCTTGAAAATGATTTGGTACCCCTGTTTTCAATACTCCGGGCACCTTCCCCTTGTGACGATAATGACACTGAGCTTTTTTTTCTAAAATGTTCTATGAGATTGAAGAACACATTGGGAAGGATCTTAGAACAGTCCTACATACAAAATATGTCCAGATCCTTGATATCCTTTGCTTATGGACTGCCCTCCTTATTTCAAACGACATGTTTCCAATGGGGTTTATTAAGTTCAGAGACGACCATTGCAAAATGTAGATTTTGGGGTAAATGAACCATTTGGTAGAGTTCATGCTGCTTTTGATCCTAACAAGGGCCCCAGGACTAGTGGAAGCAAAACAGCCCTATACATCAAAGATCCACAACCATATTTTACTGTAGATATGACATATATTTTTGCAGATGCATCCTCTTTGACTCCCAACCAACCACTGGTGTGCAGGGCCAAATAGCTCTATTTCTGTCTTACCTGACCATAGCACCAGTTCAAATCAAGGTTCCAATGCCATTTTGCAGGCATTTACCCCAGGCATTTACATTTGTTGCTTGCTCTCTAAATGAAAGCCTTTTTTCCGGGAAACCCTTCCAAAGAGTCTGTTGGCGTGGCAACCTGGTCTCAGAGTTTTTCATATTCATATTAGAGCTCCGAGAAAGGATTGTGCCCGAGGCACAGATCTTGGGAAGGGTATCAAAAAATGTTGCAAGATTGAAGGTCCCCAAGAACACAGTGTCCTCCATCATTCTTAAATGGAAGAAGTTTGGAACCACCAAGACTCTTCCTAGAGCTGGCTGCCCGGCCAAACTGAGCAATCGGGGGAGAAGGGCCTTGATTAAGGAGATGACCAAGAACCTGATGGTCACTCTGACAGAGCTCCAGAGTTTCTCTGTGGAGATGGGAGAACCTTCCAGAAGGACAACCATCTCTGTAGCACTCCACCAATCAGGCCTTTATGGTAGGGTGCCCAGACGGAAGTACCTCCAGTGTAAAAGGCACAGGAGCCCCACTTGTAGTTTGCCAAAAGGCACTTAAAGAACTCTCAGACAATGAGAAACAAGATTTTCTGGTTGGATGAAACCAAGAGTGAACTATTTGGCCTGAATGCCAAGCGTCACGTTTGATGGAAACCTGGCACCATGCTTACAGTGAAGCATGGTGGTGGCAGCCTCCCAGAGCGCTAAGAACCTTGGCGTGATCCTGGACAACACCCTGTCGTTCTCAACTAACATCAAGGCGGTGGCCCGTTCTTGTAGGTTCATGCTCTACAACATCCGTAGAGTACGACCCTGCCTCACACAGGAAGCAGCGCAGGTCCTAATCCAGGCACTTGTCATCTCCCGTCTGGATTACTGCAACTCGCTGTTGGCTGGGCTCCCTGCCTGTGCCATTAAACCCCTACAACTCATCCAGAACGCCGCAGCCCGTCTGGTGTTCAACCTTCCCAAGTTCTCTCACGTCACCCCGCTCCTCCGCTCTCTCCACTGGCTTCCAGTTGAAGCTCGCATCCGCTACAAGACCATGGTGCTTGCCTACGGAGCTGTGAGGGGAACGGCACCTCAGTACCTCCAGGCTCTGATCAGGCCCTACACCCAAACAAGGGCACTGCGTTCATCCACCTCTGGCCTGCTCGCCTCCCTACCACTGAGGAAGTACAGTTCCCGCTCAGCCCAGTCAAAACTGTTCGCTGCTCTGGCCCCCCAATGGTGGAACAAACTCCCTCACGACGCCAGGACAGCGGAGTCAATCACCACCTTCCGGAGACACCTGAAACCCCACCTCTTTCAGGAATACCTAGGATAGGATAAAGTAATCCTTCTCACCCCCCTTAAAAGATTTAGATGCACTATTGTAAAGTGGCTGTTCCACTGGATGTCTTAAGGTGAACGCACCAATTTGTAAGTCGCTCTGGATAAGAGCGTCTGCTAAATGACTTAAATGTAATGTAATGTAAATGCAGTATCATACTGTGAGGATAGTCGCAGCAGGGACTGGGAGAATAGTCAGGATCGAGGCAAAGATTAACGGAGCAAAGTACCGAGAGATCCTTGATGAAAACCTGCTCCAGAGCACTCAGGTCCTCAGACTGAGGGGAAGGTTCACCTTCCAACAGGACAATGAACCTAAGCACAGAGCCAAGACTATGCAGGAGTGGCTTCGGGACAAGTCTCTGAATGTCATTGAGTGGCCAAGCCAGAGCCCAGAAATGAACCCGATCGAACATCTCTAGAGAGACCTGAAAATAGCTGTGCTATTCAGTGCTATACAGAGCTTGTGAGGATCTGCAGAGAAGAACAAGAAAAACTTCCCAAATACAGGTGTGCGTGATAGCTTGTAGCGTGATACCCAAGAGGATTTGAGGCTGTAATCGCCAAAGGTGCTTCAGCAATGTACAGCGTAAAGGGTCTGAATACTCATGTAAATGTGATATTTTTATACATTTCTGAATTCTATTTGCTTTGTCATTATGGGAAATTATGTGTAGGTTGATGAGGTAAAACAATGATTTAATCTATTTTTTTACCCCCTTTTTCGTAGTATCCAATTGTTAGTAGTTACTGTCTTGTCGCTACAACTCCCGTACGGGCTCGGGAGAGACTAAGGTCGAGAGCCATGCGTCCTCCGAAACACAACCCAACCAAGCCGCAACCAAGAGTCTCTGGTGGCACAGTTAGCACCTTATGATTTAATCTATTTTATAATAACGTAACGTACCAAAATGTGGAAAAAGTCAAGGGGTATGAATGCTTTCCGAAATCATTGTATGTCTTTGATGTCTCTGTGAATGACTCGAAATCAAATGGAAAACGCTCAGTGTAGTTAATTAGGGTACATGTTTAATTAAAGGCACTCAATTTCAGAAATAATGCATAGCACATATGTAATTAAACATACTGTATATTGTACACTATTAATACATAATCAGTCTTTATACACTTTTGTTAAGGGCTTAAGTAACTAACTGACTGATATCATAGCCATCCATCTTATTAGAACTTTTTTCAGGATGGCAAGTATTGCTGTTTTGATAATCAAAATGGAAAATACACTGTATAGGCCCTAACATGTTTTCTTCTCTCTGTCTATTGTCATTGCAAATTTGTATTTGTCCTTTGTGAACACACTCAATACTATGGTTCATACACCAATCCCATACTGGAATATCTCACAAAAATATTGTCCATTGCGCTGTTGAACCGAGCAACTCAATGTATCCAACGCCATTTCTGCAATGTCATTGTTCGTGTAACTGACAACAATATGAATATTCAAGTTTAGTGTAGCATGCATATGGGTTGCCATGATTTGGTGCCATGCCTATCACAGGACTAAACAATATCCAACGTTTGTAAAAAAGCAATGGTTCATTTCTTGATTAATTGATATCATTCCCAGTATTCTTCACAATTCCCATTCCTAAAGCCAATTGAGTTATTCCATATCCATCTCAAATACATGGTAAGGAATGGAGGTAAATGCAGTATGAGTGAAATGTCAGAGAAAGTCACTAGGACTGTCACACTTACATTTGTTCGTACGTTCCAGTGTATCATTGTTTCGGCACACTGTGTCCTACAAGGCTGATGACAGCAATTATTACAATAACGCTTCAATCAACCAGAGTGCAAAGAGGTATGAGTCTTTGTTCTCTCCTCTTTTTGATAGTTTTCTATTAATTATCATCTTCACGAGAGTCAACATATTTCCCTATGATGTTATCAATTATGTGAGCTTAAACTGAATCTACTGTTACTTCTTTGTGCATACAAGTAACAGGGTGGGATTGTTTTCCTGAAATACATAGCAATGTAAAAATGAAAATGCATTAAAACCTGTTGAATCTAGGGGGCACTATTTTCATTTTTGGAAAAATAACGTTCCCAAAGTAAACGGGCTATTTTGTCAGGACAAGATGCTAGAATATGCATATAATTGACAGCTTCCGCTGGAAAACACTCTAAAGTTTCCAAAACTGTAAAAATATTTTTGTGAGTATAACAGAACTGATATTGCAGGCGAAAGCCTGAGAAAAATCCAATCAGGAAGTGACTCATGTTTTGAAAGCTCTGTGTTCCGATGCGTCCCTATTGAGCAGTGAATGGGCTATCAACCAGATTCCTTTTTCTACGTATTCCCCAAGGTGTCTACAGGATTTTGACGTAGTTTCACGCCTTTATGTTGAAGAATGAGCGTAAGCGACTACATTGCGTAAGCTATCGATAAACTTACACAAATGCTTGTCTTGCTTTGGCTGTAAAGCATAATTTCAAAATCTGAGATAACAGGGTGATTAAGAAAAGGCTAAGCTGTGTTTCACTATATTTCATGAATATGAATATTTTCTAGAAAATATTTTGTGTCCGTTTTTTGTCTGTTGCGTTATGCTAATTACTGTAGTTGATGACAACGCTCCCGGATCCGAGATGGGTAGATCCAAGAGGTTTAAGGCCAACATATTTTGACATTTTGACTTGATGCCATTACTTAGGTTTAATTCCTGCACTTTGTTTGTGATGCATACAATTAGTCTCTAACCTTGTGCCGTGTAGACTTTTTACATGCACTGAAGATTTAAGTCACAGGCAATGTAGCTAACCTGCAAAAGGGGGTAGTGCTTTATAAATAACACCTTGTAATAAAGGACTTATAATGGATTAGTACAAATCAAAACATATTTGATATTTGATATTTTTCAAAGTAGCCACCCTTCACCTTGATGACAGCTTTTCACACTCTTGGCATTCTCTCAACCAGCTTCATGAGGTAGTCACCTGGAATGCATTTCAATTAACAGGTGTGCCCTGTTAAAAGTACATTTGTGGAATTTCTTTCCTTCTTAATTCATTTGAGCCAATCAGTTGTGTTGTGACAAGGTAGGGGTGGTATACAGAAGATAGCCCTATTATGGCAAGAACAGCTCAAATAAGCAAAGAGAAATGACAGTCCATCATTACTTTAAGACATGAAGGTCAGTCAATCCAGAACTTTGAAAGTTTCTTCAAGTGCAGTCGTAAAAAACATCAAGCGCTATGATGAAACTGGCTCTCATGAGGACTGCCACAGGAAAGGAAGACTCAGACTTAACTCTGCTGCTGAGGATAAGTTCATTAGAGTTAACTGCACCTCAGATTGCAGCCCAAATAAATGCTTCACAGAGTTCAAGTAACAGACACATCTAAACATCAACTATTCAGAGGAGACTGTGTGAATCAGGCCTTCATGGTCGAATTGATGCAAAGAAATCATTACTAAAGGACACCAATAAGAAAAAGAGATTTGCTTGGGGCAAGAAACACGAGCAATGGAAATTAGACCGGTGGAAATCTGTCCTTTGGTCTGATGTGTCGAAATGTGAGATTTTTGGTTCCAAACGCAGTGTCTTTGTGTGATGCTGAGTAGGTGAACGGATGATCTCTGCATGTGTGGTTCCCAACGTGAAGCACGGAGGAGGTGTGATGGTGTGGGGGTGCTTTGCTGGTGACACTGTCAGTGATTTTATTTAGAATTCAAGGCACACTTAACCAGCATGGCTACCAAAGCATTCTGCAGCTTTACACCATCCAATCTGGTTTGTGCTTAGTGGGACTATCATTTGTTTTTCAACAGGACAATGACCCAAAACACACCTCCAGGCTGTGTAAGGGCTATTTGACCACGGAGAGTGATGGAGTGCTGCATCAGATGACCTGGCCTCAACAATCACCCAACCACAACCCGATTGAGATGGTTTGGGATGAGTTGGACTGCAGAGTGAAAGAAAAGCAGCCAACAAGTGCTCAGCATATGTGGGAACTCCTTCAAGACTGTTGAAAATGCTTTCCTCGTGCAGCTGGTTGAGAGAATGCCAAGAGTGTGCAAATCTGTCATCAAGGCAGAGGGTGGCTACTTAGAAGAATCTAAATATATTGTTTATCACTTTTTTTGGTTACTACATGATTCCATTTGTGTTATTTCATAGTTTTGTTGTCTTCACTATATTCTACAATGTAGAAATTAGGGAAAGAAATTAAAACCCTTGAATGAGTAGGTGTGTCCAAACTTTGACCGGTACTGCACATTACTCCCACCTTTTGTAAATGATCTTAAGCTAGTCATTCACACAGGAGTTACCAGTGTATTTTCTCATAAAAAAATATGGATATGCCATTGGTAGATATTCCTGCAGTACCTGATGTTCCTTTAAGGTCTCAAATGGCCTCTAGAACGTATCGATGGTTAAACAATAAGCACATAATAGAGAGGATGTTTAAGATTTATACGGAACATTTGAACCCGAAACAGTCACACTATTGTAATGGTGTGATGCGTAACTTCAGACACGCTAAATGTTGAGTAAAGTAAAAATGTTCGTCCGAAGATGCTAACATTAACGTATCTTGGCAGTGACTTTTATGCCAAACCCAAAGTGTGCTGAAGGGTGGGATAAAAAAAAACAACTAAACAAGATAACTAATGTAAAATATACTGTGTCTGTAAAATAGGTTAAGAACTTTTGTGAATCATCACAGCACAGTTGAAAAATATATGGCAAATAGAAATCAAAACTGTATGGTCTTTAGAGAGAGATGGGAGGGGATGAGGGTAGCTGAAGAATGGGACTAAAACAAACAAAAGATAACGAACGTAAAATATACTGTGTCTGTAAATGTGTGTAGTAAACATTTTTGTTGTCCATTAGTTTACTCCAATTAGGTGAGGAGTGTTAGGGGAAAATAATAAGGGAAATTATACGTACAGAAAAATATATTTACATGTATATATTTCAAAATAATATACACTATATTTATAAAAAACATATATATGGGGGATTGGACATGATGCAGACAATTACAATGAATAGACGCCACAATCTATTTGCAATATTAAAGCTGATCCAACCTCTAATTATAATTTTCAAAATCAATAAATCAACCAAAATAAAAAAGTGTGCAGTAACTCCTTAGAGCAGTCTATAGATTGCTTACGAGGAAACAAATATCGGAATACATCATTTTGCTGAACTATCCCATTACGTTTAAAACGTACTACCTTTAACCGCACAGTAAAAGTGTCGCCAAAAAAAGCACATCTTGAAAATAGTCCGTGGTTAAAAGTCTGAAGTGCTGTAAGCATTTAAAGGTTATACAGTATCTTCATGCAAATCATACATGTAACATTTCTACCTCAATCACATATCAGTAGTAATGAAGGAATTAAAATCCGTTAGAGGAAAAACAGTCTGGTACGGCCAGCTGTTGTGTGTAGGCTACATCTCGCTGTTTTATGATTCATTTGCGTTTGCGAGGTTGACAACATTAGCAAAACATGTGCATTTACAACTCTTCCTCACGTCCATGCAACAGTTGTTTTACAACCGTTTTTGGGAATAAAATGTTCAGTATAATTCCGTAAAACATCCTGTGTTGTGTGCTTATTATTTTACCATTGATATGTTTTCGGCTAAAGTGGCAATCAGCAATTGAAACAATAGCGAAGCGTATCTCAAATTCACAGAGAGAGCTATGGATGCAAGGGCTGTTTTAATAAAACTGTTTTTATAGTTTTAAACATGTTTTGAGGCTATTTCCTTTGTTTACATTTCCTTTGTTTACAAACACTGTGATGGGGGTACGCCCGTTGAACTACTGTAAGCTCATGAGGAATTTATAAATGATATTCTTCAAGAATCAATGGGTACATATCATTAATTTCTAAGTCCGAAAATGGATGTACCAACTGCTGATTGCCCCTTTAAGGAGCTACCATTCCAGCAGTACTCACTTTTAATATTGTCTAACGTTATAACACTCACTTTACATTAGGCCACGCAAAAATACTTAACTAATGATTAGTACCTATATTAAACATATTATTCATGATCTAATGAATCATTCTAAAAAATACTTTTAAAAGTTGTTTATGAAGCTGTTAATAACGAGCTTACTAACATTTGAAATAATACATGCATAAAATATTAACTAATCCATTATAAATGCTTCATTACTAGGTGTCATTATAAAGTGCTGCCCTAAAGGGTCTAGTTAGTGTCTACATAGATTGTGTGATAAAACTACTGCGTTATTAGAATGCTAGTGGGATAAAACTACCGCAGCATAATAGTGTCAAAAACTAGAGTTGCCGACAGCATGTTTTGCACTTACTGGTGTATGCCATGAAAGTATACCATGAACATGTGGTGTAACATAAGCCCTGATCCAAGGGTGTTTTTCTTGCTCATGTCTTTTGAAAATGAAATGTAGTTCACAGTGTAATTTATATTTTTCATGAAAACAATTGAATGAACACAATTGCCTGATGCTAAGGTATCATCATGCCATGCCAAATACAACTGCAGGATTTGTATGCCACATACACTCAAGATCTGTCCAGTTCAAACTGTAAATGTTTTTTTTGCTGTAACTGTTTATACATAATCTTAATTGCATTTTGACACATCCACATGCAGATCAGTCAGGCTGATAACTAATATTAGCTTCTTATTTTGAATATTGTGAGAGATGAATACTATACCATGTGCACAAACGCTGCTATGAATGGAATATAAAATACAGAAACAACAATTAAATCAGTGCATTTTAGTATTTAGATATGTTTGATTTCTTAGTTTGTCATACCCTTGGTTATAATAACTTCAATGATAAACAGATTACATGTCATTCCTGTCATCCTGCACTCTACCATTGATTTTGCTCATGCTAGGAGAGGTTGCACTAACATACTCATATCTGTTTGCGTCAGATACTTTCTGAGCCGCCTCTGTCGCATCATCAATCACTTGTTTCTCTGCTTGCTCTGTCTCCCGGTGATAGAAATAGTTAAAGTTGGAGACGATAACAGGGACGGGTAAGGCGATGGTCAACACGCCGGCAATGGCGCAAAGAGTCCCCACCATTTTGCCTCCCAGAGTAGTAGGACACATGTCCCCGTATCCCACAGTGGTCATTGTCACCACAGCCCACCAGAACCCGTCAGGGATACTAACAAACTGTGTTTGGGGCTCGTCCACCTCAGCAAAGTAGATGGCACTGGAGAAGAGTATGACTCCAATGAAGAGGAAGAAGATCAGCAGACCGAGCTCCCTCATACTAGCTTTCAGGGTTTGGCCCAGGATCTGAAGCCCCTTGGAGTGCCGTGAGAGCTTGAAGATTCGGAAGACTCGCACTAGTCGGATGATGCGTAAGATGGCCAGTGACATGTTCTGGCTGGAGTTGATGTCTGTATCTGGCGTGGTCCACAGCTCTGTCACCATGGTTACAAAATAGGGGATTATAGAGACAATGTCAATGGTGTTCATAATGTCGTGGAAGAAGTCACTTTTGCTCGGGCAGACTACAAAGCGTACACCAAGCTCAAAGCAGAACCAAACTATGCAGATAGTTTCCACAATGAAAAAGGGGTCTGTGAAATAGGTAAATAAGTTGTTTTGTACTGAAGCAGGTCCTTCCTGAGTTCCATTGAGACCCAGGGAAAAGGTGGTGATAAAGTCTACGTCATCACGGAACTCTGGAAGAGTTTCCAGGCAGAAAATGAAGATGGAGATGACAATGACAAAGACAGACACCAGGGCCACTGACCGAGCTGCACTGGAACTCTCTGGATACTCAAAAAGGAGCCAAAACTGCTTATGGACCTCGTTGGTGGGCAACAGCGGCTCGGGTTCTGTTATGAACCCCTCAATTTCACGGAACTGTTCCATAGCTTCTTTTCCTAATTTGTAGAAAACAATCTCTTTTGCAAAAATCTCTAAGGGGACGTTGACCGGTCTTCGAATTTTGCCCCCAGACTGATAGAAGTACAAGATCCCATCGAAGCTTGGACGATTCCTGTCGAAAAAGTACTCATTCTTCATGGGGTCGAAGTAGTACATCCTTTTCGCGGGGTCTCCTAGCAGGGTGTCTGGAAACTGTGATAGTGTTTTGAGTTGTGTCTCGAACATCATGCCTGAAATATTGATGACCACTTTCTGATTCCCGTCCTTCACTTCCAGCTTCTCACCAAACAGGTCTTCTTCGTTGTCACGGCACTCCTGAACCAGCTGATTGAAGATGCTGTCAATCGGCGAGCCCTCACTGTTCATCAGGAGTTTGAAGTTGGACAGCAGACTGTTGCATCTAGATTGTCCTTTAGCAGTCAGTGTAGGCGGTGTAGAGGGAGAAAACCCCTCAGGCCTGATCTGGTGCCCATGGTGCTGTGCCGAATTTTGTGACGTCACACGATTGGTGACTAGGTTTTGATCAGGCACCGCCTCTGAGGTGGGCGAAGTGGGGTACCCCGAGTCACTGGGGTCGCCCATGTTGATGCCGATATCATCCATGTTCTCAAAGTTCACCAGTGGCACCTCCATCACTGTGCGTTTCTCGGTGCACTCCTCTGTTCCTCAGTGAGATGGGACTGGGGCGACGCCACAACCAGCCTGATGATCCTGCCACGGTCTCCTTGTTCCCGAAGAGCATTCAGACAGGTGTATTCAACAGGGTGGTCTGATTTAAGATGCCATCTCCTTGTAATCTGAAAAAATTAAATACAAGTCTGCTTAGTTTCCATCCTCTGGCTCTGTTTGTATGTGACCGTAAACAAGACATCCCTCTATATCATCATCTCTCAGCTCAGTCTCCTGAAACAGGAGATCAGCTCTCCATCACACTTCAGTCATAAATGACTCACAACTCAAAAACACAACATATATTTTGATCGTCAGAGTTATGCCTGGATGGTACATTTACATAGTCTTAGTTATTTTTCATATCAATCGAACATTACAGTAAAGCAACTTGGGATGGATGAGTGGTGTTAAGACATTTATCTTTCCACTTGTTAGGTTTAGACAGGTAAACATATCCTGACACAAGCTTTTACATTGCGACCGCTGTCTCTACTTGACACCTAGGGCCTTGCACATGCAGAGAGAAACTCTTGGGTCACTTACAGATACAGTGGCACTGCAGGCTTTGGCAGCAGGTTATAAACTGCACTTGATATCACATTGATCTTGATGAAATTTGAGGTCATATCGTTTCCACATTTCTTCGGGGTCAGAAAGTTTGCAAGAACCAGGTAAATATTATTTTATTTTATTTATTTAGTTTTGCTCCTTTGCACCCCAGTATTTCTACTTGCACACTCATCTTCTGCACATCTATCACTCCAGTGTTTAACTGCTATATTGTAATTATTTCGCCACTTTGGCCTATTTATTTCCTTACCTCCCTTATCCTACCTCATTTACACACACTGTATATAGACTTTTTCCTATTGTATTATTGACTGTGTTTGTTTATTCCATGTGTCACTGTGTTGTTGTTTGTGTCTCACTGCTTTGCTTTATCTTGGCCAGATCGCAGTTGTAAATGAGAACTTTTTCTCAACTAGCCTACCTGGTTAAATAAAGGTGAAATAATAAAAAAAATATATATATAATATACCTTGAATTTTATGAGCGTTTGCTGAAGTTAGTGTGAATCTACTCATTTTGAATATACTGTATGTTGCTGTTGAAAACATACCAAAGATCTACCATTTACATGTTTATAGTACCGTGGATGGCCTACGGCAGACCTTAACTGTGTTTCTAAATGAATTTCCTATCGTTCTGAGTAGCTGTTTTCACTCTGATGAAAAGGGATCAGAGAGAATAATAGACATAGGTGAAACGCTTGTGCTACAAAACATTACAGAGAAAACTCTGAAGATATGGAAGCTCAAAGACATGTCAGATATTCCCTGTGGACGTGTGTGTGTTAGCGTGCGTGTCTTTCTGTGTGGATTATGGGAGTCCAGACCACCTTAATCTCAGATGCAGTTTATTGAGTTTTCCAAACCAAAAGCACACGAAAAACTAAATCAAACACCATTCAATCCTTGATTAGAATTTTAAGGTTTTTGCTCTCAAAACAAGCTTTGCTGGTCACAAGTATCCATCATGTGTAAAACAGACACAGTTTACAAAGCACTATAAAAAGTGTTACCAAATCAGATAACAGGACCCCGTCCCACTACTAACTCCATCCCCATTCACACCACAGGGAAAGAGGAACACACACACACCATTAACAAGTTTGAAGCTAACTGTGTACAGATGTCTGGAGCACTCACCAGCGTCCCCAGGTCTGAGCCTGAAGTTCTTTTGACCGCTCTCTCTCTGTCCTCTCCAGGTATCTGTGCTCCCGTGCTCCTTCTCCCTACCTCTGCTCATACAGCATGACAGTCAGGATATCGGACTGTCTTGGGCTCTAGTAAAGCCTCTCATTTGGTAATCATACACCCAATACGAAACTAGAGACTCCAATACGGACACCCACTCACGCACACAAACACACACACACACACGCACACGCGCACGCACGCACGCACGCACGCACGCACGCACGCACGCACGCACGCACGCACACACACACACACACACACACACACTTACTGTAGTGGTGTGAATGTTGCGGGGGTCACCCCCCACTGTGCCCTCCTCAGTTAGTAGGGTATTGTGATACTGAAGGTAGCTAGGGAGCCCTAGTATATCCCCACTGTTGTGGAGTCAACAGAGATCAGTCTGACTAGGGACGTTAGATCCTAATCTTACCACAGCTCCTGCAGTCTAAGCAGACACCATAACACCTCAGGGGCGCACATCCAATCCAACCTCACTTAGATCTTCCTGTCATACACCCTCCATACACTTTCATTGTGTACCTGAGGACTCTATCCCCCATCTCTACACACACACACACACACACACACACACACACACACACACACACACACACACACACACACACACACACACACACACACACACACACACACACACACTTCCGTTCAAAAGTTTGGGGTAACTTAGAAATGTCCTTGTTTTTGAAAGAAAAGCAATTTTGTTCTCCATTAAAATAACATCAAATTGATCAGAAATACAGTGTAGACATTGTTAATGTTGTAAATTACTATTGTAGCTGGAAATTGCTGATTTTTTTATGGAATATCTACATAGGGGTACAGGGGCCCATTATCAGCAACCATCACTGATGGCACGTTGTGTTATCTAATCCAAGTTTATAATTTTAAAAGTCTAATTGATCATTAGAAAACCCTTTTGCAATTATGTTAGCACAGCTGAAAACTGTTGTCCTGATTAAAGAAGCAATTAAACTGGCCTTCTTTAGACTAGTTCAGTATCTGGAGTATGAGCATTGTGGGTTCGATTACAGGCTCAAAATGGCCATAAACAAAGAACTTTCTTCTGAAACTCATCAGTCCATTCTTGTTCTGAGAAATGAAGGCTATTCCATGTGAGAAATTGCCAAGAAACTGAAGATCTCATAAAATACTCCCTTCACAGAACAGCGCAAACTGACTCTAACCAGTACATTAGAGTGTCTAGTTTGAGAAACAGACGCCTCACAAGTCCTCATTAAATATTACTCGCAAAACACCAGCCTCAAAGTCAATAGTGAAGAGGCGATTCCGGGATGCTGGCCTTCTAGGCAGAGTTCCTCTGTCCAGTGTCTATGTTCTTTTGCCCACATTAATCTTTTCTTTTAATTGGCCAGTCTGATATATGGCTTTTTTCTTTGCAACTCTGCCTAGAAGGCCAACATCCTGAATTTGCCTTGTATACCACCCCCCCCAGGAAGTGCATAGAGGATCTTGTTCCTAAAGTGATGATTAGAACTTTAAAACGTGAATAGATGGCAGCATTGGTGCAAAATTGAAAGCGTGAACCACCATATTTAACCACTGCAAGGTGAAGATGGACGTGTACAAACAGACCCGCTGCAACCTTCATAAGGCAATCAAAGAGGCAAAATTACATTACAGGGACAAAGTGGAGTCGTAATTCAATGACTCAGACACGAGATACATGTGGCAGGGACTCCAGACAATCACGGATTATAAAGGGAAAGCCATCCACGTCGCAGACACCGACGGGCTTAGCTGGACTCTCGGCTAAACACCTTCTTCGTCCGCTTCGAAGAAAACAACACAGTGCCACCGACGTGGCCCCCCGCTGCTCACAAGGACTGTGGGCTCCCAATCTCGTGTGGCCGACGTGAGAAAGACATTTAAGCTGGTTAGCCCTCGCAAGGCTTTCGGCCCCAACGGCATCCCAATCTGCATCCTCAGAGCATGTGCAGACTGGCTTGCTGGAGTGTTTACGGACATATTCAATCTCTCCCTATCCCTGTCTGTTGTCCCCACTTGCTTCAAAATGTCTACCATTGTTCCTGTAGCCAAGAAAGTGAAGGTAATCACTTCTGTAATCATGAACTGCTTTGAGATGCTAGTTAGGATCATATCAACTCCAGCTTACCTGACACCTTAGACCCACTACAATTTGAATACCGCCCCAACAGATCCACGGACACCACAATCACCATTGCACTGCACACTGCCCCCCACCTGGACAATAAGAATACGTAAGAATGCTGTTCATTGACTACAGGTCAGCCTTTCAAGCTCATCACTAAGTTCAGGGCCCTGTGTCTGAACCCCTCCTTGTACAACTGGGTCCTAGACTTCCTGACGGGCCGACCTCAGGTGGTGAAGATAGGCAACAACTCCTCCACCACGCTGCTCCTCAACATGGGTGCTCCACAGGGGTGTGTGCTCAGCCTCCTCCTTTCTGACAGCACAACAATGGTAGGCCTGATTACCAACAACAACAACAATAACCTCATCCTAAACGTCAACGAAACGAAGGAGCTGATCTTGGACTACAAAAGACAGCAGAGAGAGTATGCCCCCATCCACTTTGACGGGCTGCAGTGGAGATGGTCAAGAGCTTCTCAGGAGGCTGAAGAAATTTGTCTTGGCCCCTAAGACCCTCACAAACTTCTACAGATGCACCATAAAGAACATCCTGTTGGGCTATATTACCACATGGTGCGGCAATTCCACCGCCCGCAACCACAGGACTCTCCAGCAGGTAGTGCGGTCAGCCCAACTCATTAACCGGGGCACGCTGCCTTGCCCTCCAGGTCACCTACAGCACCCGGTGTCACAGGAAGGCCAAGAAGAACATCAAGGAATTTAGACACTTGAGCCAAGGCTTGTTCGCCCCGCTACCATCTAGACGGCGGAGACAGTACAGGTGCATCAAAGATGGAACTGAGAGACTGATAAACAGCTTCTATCTCCGGGCCATCAGACTGTTAAACAGTCACCACTAGCCGCCCTCTGCCCAGTACCCTCCCCTGAACCTCAGGCACTGTCACTAGCCAGCTACCACTCGGTACTCTAACATGCACCTTAGAGAGGGCTGCCCCTTAGGAAGCTAATTTCCTAAAATTCTATCCATTTTGCCATGGGGTTTTGTACTCCTGTATTTAAATATTGTATTCTTGACAGCTCATTCTAATATATTCATATTTTACTTCTTGACATAGCTCACTCTATCTACTGTTGTACATATCATTCTTAATATACAGTATATTGTGTAAATGAATCTGGTGTATATACTTATAGATTGAATTTGGATTACTGTTACAGTGCTATTTGGGTGGTTAATTGGATTGCTGTTACAGTGCTATTTGGGTTGTTAATTGGATTACTGTTACAGTGCTATTTGGGTTGTTAATTGGATTACTGCTACAGTGCTATTTGGGTGGTTAATTGGATTACTGTTACAGTGCAATTTGGGTGGTTAATTGGATTACTGTTACAGCGCTATTTGGGTTGTTAATTGGATTACTGTTACAGTGCTATTTGGGTTGTTAATTGGATTACTGTTGCAGTGCTATTTGGGTGGTTAATTGGATTACTGTTACAGTGCTATTTGGGTTGTTAATTGGATTACTGTTACAGAGCTATTTGGGTTGTTAATTGGATTACTGTTACAGTGCTATTTGGGTTGTTAATTGGATTACTTTTACAGTGCTATCAGGGTTGTTAGTTGGATTACTGTTACAGTGCTATTTGGGTTGTTAATTGGATTACTGTTACATTTCTTTTTGGGGTGTTAATTGGATTACTGTTACAGCGCTATTTGGGTGTTTTTTAAAATTTATTGTTGTTTGTTTTAATTGTTTATTATTTGTGTACTTGTTTGACATTATACTGCATCGTTAGGAGCTAGTAATATAAGCATTTTGCTGCACCCGCTATAACATCCGCTAAACTGTGTACACGACCAATACACTTTGATTTCATTTTAGCACGTCCACACTGCATGCCAGCGAGCAAGGCTTTGTCAAATTATCAAAACGGCTGCTCTGTCACAACGCTCTGCAGTGAGCCAAAGCAGAAAGGACATTAAATCTACAGCACGGCTACATCCATCTCCATGCTGAATTGCTGATTCCTTAGAAAGAAAGAAAAAAGCTTCCAATCAAAGTTAATCAGGTGCTCCCTGAGAAGGACGGCCAACTTGGCAACACCACAAGGCTATTGTGTTACGCAGAGAGCCGATTATCCATGTAGTCGGAATAGATTCAACCCATCTAGTCTACCTGTCAGCTTGGGTCAGCCTGGGATTTCTGTCTTCTTGCGGTTGTTTGCAACAAAAAGCACTGCGGGAATAGAGGAGCGGAGAGTGGCTCCCAAGGTCAAGCAAACCTTCAACGCCCGCCAATCCCTCTTGTGCTTTCTCCATGCCCTCCACACACACACACACACACACACACACACACACACACACACACACACACACACACACACACACACACACACACACACACACACACACACACACACACACACACTCACACACACACACACACACACACACACACACGCGCACACACGCACACACATACACGCACACGCGCACACGCACACACGCACACGCGCACACGCACACACACAGTGCTGAGGCATCACACTTTTCCACAGGGATGTGTTTTTACTATGTCATTAAGGCAGGCGGTCTGTTGAAGCAGCGGCTGCCAGTTAAACACTGCACACATAAACAGAGGAGACAGAGTGAGCGAGAAACACTTGCCTGAGTCTAATCAATGCATTCCCAGCATAGTGATTTGTGACTGTGAGATAGAGAAAGCAGGAGGAGACGAGGGTGAGAGAGAAGGAAAGAGTGAGAGAGACACAGCGAGAGGGAAAGGGGTAAAAAGAGGGGGCGAGAGTGAACTAGAAAGAGAGGGCAGAGTGAAAGAAGGGGACAGAAGGGAGATGATCAGGGAGGCAGCATACAGCAGCTAGCTACTACAGTGTCACAGTGCCACTCCCTCCCTGGTCTTTAGCTACTGCAGCAGCTCACCACTGCTGGCTTCTCATTGAAGCTAAGCAGGGTTGGTTCTGGTCATCCTTGAATGGGAGATCAGATGCTGCTAGAAGTGATGTTGGAGGGCCAGTAGGAAGCAATATTTCCTCTAGTCAAAAAAATAAATATCCTAATGGCCCAGGGCAGTGATTGGGGACATTGCCCTGTGTAGGGTGCTGTTAAATGGGTGTTGTGACACTAAGTGGTTACTAAAGATCCCATAGCACTTATTGTAAAAGTAGGGGTGTTAACCCTGTAGTCCTGTCTAAATTCCCATTCTGGCCCTCATACAATCTTGGCCACCTACAGTAGTCATCCCCAGCTTTCATTTGGCTCATTCATCCACTTCCCTGCAATTGTTCCCCAGGTCGTTGCTGTAAATGAGAATGTGTTCTTATTCGGGCTTACTGGGTAAAATAAAAAAGTAGTAAAAAGTGCCACTCTTTTCCTGTTCGCAGGTCTCTAGCTACTGCAGTGTCACTCTCTCCCTGGTATCATTATCCCAGTGTTGCTCATCTGATCCCCCTCTCAGTGACACTATCCCTTTAACTGTGAACATGGACACTGTTTACATAGCACTTTTTCAGTCACCCATGCGTGTAATGAATATGCTGGGGCTGCTTGTACTGTGTGTGTCTGCCAGCACACTGCATGACTAATTGCCTAAGCCGATCATGCATGTAGCATGACATGGAAACATGCTAAAGAAATCCAGTTGAAATGGGAAGGTGAAATCAATCAGCTTTCCATTCATGAATGTTGATAGGTCCAGAGTTGCAGGAAACTCCGCTCAGGGTATACAGTATCCAAAAACAGTTTTTTTGGGGGTTCAGCAGACAGCCAGGTTGAACATGATATGTCATTGAGGCGCGTGTGTCTCATCATCCAGAACACATGATCTAGACATTCTATCTAAACGTTCCATAATACGCTCATCCATTAGGCCCGGAAGGATTTCAAAGTGTACGTCAGGTAGAACGCTCCTCTGGTTATTCCAATCTACGAGTGTAATATAATGCCCCTAGTTTTATCAGTCAAGTAATCCTATAGCTCAGAAGACACCTATCTCAGTGGCGACTTCAAACACGGGAGAAATGTTTGGCCAGGGCCAGGAGGGTAGGAGGGCTGTCCTAGGTCCTGCCCCCTTCAGAGGTGAACAGCTTTGGGTCCGAGTGAGGTCAGAGGTCAGAGTGAGGCCTTCAGGCAATCCGAATGCATTTCCACCCATAAGAGAAATTGTCCAGGATCATTGTGAGATAATAATAAGCAGCCTGTTCTCTTGCTAATAGAACATTTGTTTGCTAGTCATATTTGACCACTGTGGTCATATGGTCATGCAGTGGGATGAAAGTGCAGATTGAGTGAAAAGACAATGTGACGTGGAATGAGGTATGTTGGGGGATGGCAGTGGATGCAAATACCCTGAGCTCACAATCTGCAAGTTGCGAATCCAGCCTTACCATTGTTTTTAGTGTGTTTTAGTTTTTCTAATCTAGCCCTATTTTTGTTAATACTTACTAACATCTATCTCTTCACCCTAACCCACTTACTAACTCCTAACACCTCACCTTAACCCAGAACCTAACCCCTAACCACTCAAATTACCTTCCAGCTTTAAGTTTCATGTGACCATTGTGTTACTGTTTTGGAGGGAGATTCCTTGTTTTGTTTCAGTTACAAAATTTATGTGATTGCAATTTGTTGGGCAAACCCCAGGGAACAGAAACCTTGGGCCATGCACCGTTATTTGACGTGCAAAAACTGCCAAGTTCCAGTGTGACCCTCGCTGTTATATTTAGACAGTCCTAACTCATCAGACACAAGGAGGTGTTTGGCCAGTGTGTTGCTGTGTGGATTCTACCCCATTACGGAGATTATGCAACGTGTAGCAGATCAGGGATATAAGCCCTGGGGATCACTCTCACAGATGAACACTAGTGACTAAAGATTGCAGACTTAATTGAAATGTCTGGATTGTTTCCAGCTCACTAATACAATGGAATGGAGAGTGTTCTGCATGTCTAGGCCAACTACCGGGAAGAGAAAGTCAAATCTCATACAGTCTTAAGACCAACGAACCACTGCAATTTAACAACGCATGTCCAGTCATTCTGTGACAAGACTATTCCATTCACATTCTGATTTAATAAACCCAAATATCCAATATGAACAGGGAAGATTGATTACAAGTATGGTGCATAGGAGACTCATCCTTAGAAAACAGATGATCAAATTCCTCTCCATCACAGACATAGAGAAATAAAAAACACGCCAACAACCCTGTAGAGAGGAGAGATGTCATCCACCACCCACTATTTCTAATCAACATTCCTCACCATGCGGGTAACACAGTCTACGGTCACAGGTAGTGTGATTTCTTTCAATACCTCTGGCGTCACATTCTCACTCTCGCTCATTCCACCATCTACAGTATCTTCGTTCTCTAATTCAAATGGACCTGCAATACCGCGGGTTACTAGACACAGGCTGGATGGATTCAAGTAGCTATACAGACTCCATTTTTGGTTGTGATCTTCTGCCCTGAGACAAAATCCGCGAGGGCTAGGTGAGAGGTAGTTATTGCATGAGCGTTCCACTCTTTTCAACCAAATTAAAGCTGTGTGGAAATATGTGTACAAGGTCATGGTAGGGTCATTTCTGTTATATTGGACAACATCCAAACCATGTAGAGCATTTCTTCATCGACTCTTACATATTTATGCAATTCTTTTTTTAGACGATAGAGTGAATTGATATGACAAAAACTGTCAACCGACACTGAATTAACACGACCTAATGTGAACGACCTAATGTGAATGTTATCAATACAGGAAATTGTCTTTCAAAAAAACAGTTCCTCTCAACTTGGTCTTAACTAACCAAAAACCAACCCAAAATCAAATCTGTAGCACTAGCTACCTCTATTTAGTCTTACATGTAGATACTACTCATGAGTTCATTGTACATCACACAGTAATCTGCCCAGTATTACTCATAATAACACTGGGTTTCCATGTCATTAATCCTTAACATGACAAAATATTACAGCTAAAAAGGTTAGAGAAAAAAAGACCTGGTACCTCGTCCTTAAGCGGGATAAGATGCATATCCATGTGGAGCTGCTACCGTATCCTATTTGAATGGGTTTAGATCCCGCCCGTGGCCTGGCGATGTCTTAATTCAGAATGAACCGCGGCAAAGCTCTCTCCCTAGCACCTAGCGTGGACAGACGGCAGGGCAGCTACAGCTCGGGAGGTCAATAGGCGGTACAGATGTCTTCTGATGTAACAACAACAACACGATTACAATTAATCTGGCCAATTTCCCTGAGAGAGAGAGAGAGAGAGAAAAAAAAAAATCCACATGTGGTCCATCAGGCGCTTGGTGTTGCTTTCACATTCTAGACAGGCAGCACTGTGCCTGGCAAGCTTATAGTAATACTACTAATAATACAGTAGCATTGCTTCTTGCACTAATTACTGTATACCGGTACTGAGAATACTACAGGATTACCGGTGAAAGTTCCAATACTAGGAATACTTCTGAAGGTACTATCTATCTCTCTCTGTATTTCTGCCTATCTGGCTGTCTTTCTGTCTGTCGGGATGATCAATTGCCAAACGCCCAATGCCATTGGGTCTCTATCATATTTCATATACACACGCTTAGGCCTTGTTGGTCCGTCCTATGCCATGTTTCAGATCTACCCTCACCTTCATGGCCTCATTCCCCTCATTGACACTATCTCTACACTGGATAGATAGGAAGTGGTTAAAGAGAGAGACATGATTGAAGGGATTATCCTGCACACAGGGTACTTGCAAATACTGTAAACATATTCAAGTGAAATTTTACGGTCACATATAGATCTTCGTCAGCATATCCCTGATCCTCTGATGCTAGTTAGCGATGAACAACGGCCATTCAACTCAAATTCAACAAGGTGTCATCTCTCAGACTGCAACACAAAGATGAAGCATTCCCACATCTCCCTGCTCCTACTATCCCCACTGATTCTTATTGGCTTATAAAATATTTCTGCTCTAATCACTTTGTGTGTCCCTGGTGAGGACTTTAGTTCCACAGTGCAGCTGGAGCCTGCCTGCGGGGTGTTGATAACGTGATATTAATTTCCTGGCATCAAACGGTGTAACGTAGGTGCTGAAAAGCTGAGGTCTCCATGTTCCCGACAACACACGGAAACTCCTGTCCTGTCCGTACCGTTGCAATAGGTATTCTATCACATCCCTAACTGAACACACCCCACCTTAGGTTGGTATGGTGTAATCAGGTATGGTGTCATTTCAATTGTGTGCCTCACATTTGCAATAGTTGCAGTGCTTCACTGTCTCAGTGTGTGCTGCTAGCGTCCTGTGATGAAAGGAACTATATCGGTATTTAGACTATTGTGTAATTTAGCCTTGCATCTCCCTATTTAGAAGACTAACCTGCATACCTTCCAATCCAAGACTCTGAATTGCAACATGTGGTGTTTTACCCATCTCAAGACTCCCGTCCACGTTTGTTCTCCCTTTTGTGGAACAAATGCATTTTATAACTTGCAAGAACCGTCAGATTCCTCACATCATATATTTTTTATACTGCATACCCTTGAAATGGGCCTAAAAACGGGTATCCAAGACTCCACTGTGTTCTTTCAGGCCGTGATACTACTGGATCACTGTCTTAGATGGCAGATAAATAATGAATCAAAAAGAGCACCAGAAGCCCCGTTTACCTCAATATGTAACCCCCCCCCCCAAAGACAGTGTGTGTGCGCAGTATGTGAGACTGAGTGCACTACATCCAGGCATGTGTATTATTTGGGGCGGCAGGTTGCCTAGCGGTTAAGAGTGTTGGATTAATAACCTGAAAGGTCGTGTTCTTGAATCCCTGACATGACTAGGGTGAAAAATCTGTCAATGTCCCCTTGAGGAAGGTGCTTAACCCTAATTATCCTGTAAGTCGCTCTGGATAAGAGTGTCTAATAAATGACTAAAATAGAATTCTGGTGCTTAAGAGGAGTCCCCTACCCCCTTCTTCTCCTCTTCCCCCTGTTTTTGCCCTCTCCTCTATAGGCTAGTTTAATGGTGGAAGAGGATGAACAGCATCATCCAGGGTACACTCCTCCTCCTCGTCTTCAAGAAAGAGCAGCGTACACAATTCCTGGCAGTTCCAGAGTTTCACACATTCTGCAAATATCTCTCCCTCACAGACACTGGGGGCTATTTTGTGCTCTACATTTATCCAATGCCTGGTTGGGACATGAGTTCTAAATAGCCATTATAGTTGTATAATTTGATATTTCCCTTATCATGCATTTTAATTCTGAATTTTTTCAGTCATAGATTTAAAAAATGATATTTGTCCCAAAATGATTTGGTCAAATCATGCACCAAAGTTGTATCAATATGTATCATATCATCATGTATCAATATGGAAAAAAATGATCTAGAATCAAGAAAGCGTACATGATATAAATAAATACAACACCTCCACTCGATCCCTTATTTATTTACATATTTTTTCAAGGCCTTCTGCATTTTTTGAGTTAGGATAGTGAAGATTAGGCAGGAAAGGTAGGAGATATTGTGAGTCAGAAAAGCATGGATCGGATTCGAACCCATGCCTACACTCTTAGAAAAAATTGTCATTCGATTGTCCCCATAGGATAACCTTTTTGGTTCCAGGTAGAACCCGTTTTGGTTCCAGGTAGAACTATTTGGGGTTCCAAAGGTTTTTCATGGAACCCAAAAGGGTTCTACCTTGAACCAAAAAGAGTTCTTCAAATGGTTCTCCTATGGAGACAGCCAAAGGTTCTAGATATAACTTTTTTTTTCTAAGAGTTTATTCTGGTTTACATGTGTGCCGGGGTCAGTGGCACTAACCACTTGACCACACAGGCCAACGCCATTCAATCCCTAAATGTTAACCTTTAATGAAAATGTAAATTGCATCATCAACATGCATTAGTTGAGACTAGCAAAGGCTAGAGGAAGTGGAACACCTTGCTATGATCTATCTTCGGTGGATTGGGAGAGACTTCTTGGTTTCCTCTGCACTGCTCTCTGTACAATCTCCCATCTCTGAGCCAGGAGCTACTGTAGAAGTGGGATATGAAGGGGGGAGAAGCCTAAGGACCTAGATGGCTATGAAATATTAACTCACATGGGATATTTTAGGACTCTGACATCCTTACACTGGTTGGTTTGTTGGAAATGGCTCCATACAACATCAATATCTTACAAGATGGAACGAAGAAACACCCATCAGTGAGGCAAAGTACGGTACAGTCTGACCCCAACAGGAAGTGATCGTGATCAAGGTGAGGTCAGTGACTGATTAGACTGATGATTCGCTTTTTCTCTTTCTCTAAGACGTCTCTGTGGATGAAAGGTTAGCATGTACAGTATTTATAGCCTCGTAATACATGTATGACAATTAGGAAATGCAGCATCTGTTAAGCTTGATACCATATCAGATGAATAAAACCCAAACAGCTTGGTCTTCTTTAATTGAAGTTATACTGCTAAATGGTGTCTGAACTCCTGAGGTATCATTTTGTGTTTGGGTGAACTATGCCTTTAAATTAGTCCTGTATCAGCTGACACAGCTGGTACTGTGTACGTACACAATGACGATACAAATAGCCTAAATCCAAACATCACCGTCTCCTCAGCTGTCCAATGTAGTTCACTCAGCCCTCATTGTCTTGTGAAATAAAGAATTTTCCACAGTATCAACATCAGCCAGGCGTCATGCTGTCCTATCATATCATGCTGTGTGCTGTTGTGTGGGAGTTAGCTCTCTCTTGCTCTCCTGTTGGGCCTGACAGGTTGATGTTCCCAGGGGAGGGACACTGCCAAATGGATGGCTGAGCATAGGGCGTTTTACACAACGATAGACTCTTTAGAGGTTTCGAGACCTTTTACTGTGGTGTAATCTTGTGAAATGCAATGCTCGCGTCGCCAACGCCGCTTTCCGGAGGTCACAGGCGAGACTCGGGCCGAGAGAACCCCTCTCTGAGCATTCAGATGTAAACAGGAATTGTCTCTTCAAGCGAAATGCTCCTACAGTAAAAATTGCAGTAATAGCTTGTTACATTCTGAAATTGTCGCACTAGCTTAAAAAAAAGGTAAACGATGCTTGGCTGCACTGCACCTACTGATCTCAACTCCCCGGTGAATTACAAAAGTTTTCAGTCGCAACTTGCTTTTACCACATGTAATGATTTGCATTATACTGATTTGAAAAAATCCTGGTTTGTTTAAAGGTAAATTTGATAAGCTAAGTTGTAAGATAGGCCTACTGTACTTTTATATTCATATAAGAGGGGTAATTGTTCATTTTTGATAGGCCAACGTTTCTTGATGAAGCATGTTGTTAGCTTTAGCAAGCTAGCTAGCTAGCAGTAACTGTGTTGTCTTGAAGCTAAAATGTAATGAGTGTACAGACAAGAAAATAAACCCTTTAACTGAAAAGCTGCTTGCAAAGTTGAATAGTTTGCTAAAACCATGCTGACTGGCTTGGCTGGTGGCTAAACTGGGTCATTTACGGTAAATTTAAGCTGCGAAGCAAGAATGTCCGTTGCCAAGCCCCCGATCCCTGTCGAGGCACCTGACATTCCATTGCTAATATAAATGTAAAAGTTTATGTGCATATTATGTACATTGAAATCTCATTGCGATGCCTCTGCTACAACTCTCTTCAATTACTTCTCCCTATTTGTTACCTCCTCACAGGGCAAATTGTGGGAGATCACACACAGACAGGCTACACAACACTGCCTCAGCCACAAAATGTGGATGGTGTGATCTGCAGTCCACATGCAGGCAAGAGAAAATGGAGGAGCGAATGAGGGAGATGTCACGGTGTAAGGAAAATCCTCTAGAGGGCAGTAATGTGTTCTGCTTAGTTTTCACCTTGAATGAGGGGGCAAGCCTCCATGAGCATGAGGGGGAACATTTTAGTGTAGTTATTTTTCTACCCAACCACTGTTTTTAAACCAACAATTGATGTGAGGTTGCTGCTGGAGTGACTTCAACTAACCTCCAACTTTTCAAGTTGGATAATTTAATAACCAACCCTGCTATTGCAGGAAGTTTAACTTATTTTGGCATAAATAAATAAAAATCTGCAGCCCAGAGAAAACATATGAGTGAGGAAGAAGTCCCCTTTGTTACAGTGTGCTAGCTACAGATATTGGGTTCCCGTTGGTTCATAGGCACAGCGTTGTATTCCTCATTATGAGCTGCTGAGCAAAATGGCTGCCTTTACGATTGCTCAGTCGTGCTTCTACCACTGGCACACACACACATTGGCACACACACAGAGAAACACAGAAACACATGCACCTGCACACACTGCACACATACGCATGCATGCACACACACGATTCTTCCTGACACTAGGGCAAATCATGTGTGGCCACCAGCCCCCGTCGTGGGATCCCCTATCCTGGGTAGAGATGCCAGAGAGCACAGGCTGTTTCACCACACCTTTCCCTGCTCCCCTCCCACCAGTCTCTCCCTGCCCTCCTTTCTCTGTCTCTCCCTACCCTTCTTTCATTGTTTCCTGTCTCTCCCTGCCCACCTGTCTCTCCTTTCTCTGTCTCTCCATGTCCTCCTCTCCTTGCTTCCCTGTCTCTCCCTCCTCTCTTTTCTCTGTTTCTCCCTGTCTCTCCCTGCCCAATGGATTTTAAAGAACTGATCCTTGCGCTGAAAGATTCCAAAAGGTGGCCAGTTATTTCAGGCCCGGTACCATCGCTGGGCTATGGGTGTGAAAGATTCAGCAGGCTACTGCAAATGTACATTGTCCCAGGGGCGTTGGCAATCATAATGTAAGTAACCTAATTTATGTCCCTCTAACTCCACGGAATGCATCTGTCAATCCAACAGCTATTGTGTGCAGTAATCAGGTGCCTATGAACCTGAGTTATACTGTGAGCACTGAGACCCTAGTAGGAAGTACACTGTGTGCAGCTCACTCTGCGCTATCAGCTCTAACATAAATATCACTGTCATATCTACCTCTGATAAGCCTCCCAGTAAAGCAATAAAAACAATCAAGAATACCAGAAAAGTGCTAGAAATAGATCAACAGTAACATATGTAGTCTAAGAAACAAGGTTCATGAAATCGATAACTTGCTAGTAACAGATCAAGTTCATATACTGACAATCTCTGGAACTCAATTAGATTATACATTTGATGATTCAGTGGTAGCAATACATGGTTTCAACGTTGTCAGAAGAGACAGGAATGCCAATGGTGGTGTTGCCGTTTATGTTGGGAGGGATATTCCTGTATCGCTTCGAAAGGATCTCATGTCAAATGCTGTTGAAGTAATATGGCTACAGAGTTGAGTTCAACACAGCTTCAGTTCGACATTGTTACTTAAGTGACAATGTCAGTTGAACGATTTGAATGAACATTCCAAAATGTCACGGAGAAACATCAAACAGATATTTTTGGTAAGGCTTAATGTGAAATTGTAGCTGCAATAATTTAGCTATTCCTACTACATGTAATAGAAAGCCTACCTGGCCACTTATTATTTATTTGCATTGGCAGTTTAGACCCGAAACAGACACTCACGTTCACTGCACATTACCATCTCAGACCATTCGCTAACACAAGACAAATGGAATATGTTAGCTAACGATTGCGAACTACAGTATATCCCTTGTTGAGGTTCACCTGCCTCACCTGAAGCCCATTCTTGTGGGAAGCTGCTATAGACCAACAAGTGTTAACAGTCAGTATCTGGATAATATGTGTGAAATGCTTGATAATGTATGTGATATCAACGGAGAGGTATATTTTCTGGGTGACCTAAATATTGACAGGCTTTCATCATGCTGCCCTCTCAAGAAAAAGCTTCAAACTGTAACCAGTGTCTGCAACCTGGTTCAGGCTATCAGTCAACCTTCCAGGGTATTTACAAACAGCACAGGAATGAAATCGTCCACATGTATTGATCACATCTTTACTAATGCTGCAGAAATCTGCCCTAGAGCAGTATCCAAATCCATTGGATGTAGTGATCACAATATAGTAGCCATTCTAGGAAAACCAAAGTTCCAAAGGCTGGTACTAATATAGTGTATAAGAAGTCATACCACAAGTTTTGTAGTGATTCCTATGTTGAATATGTAAATAATGTTTGCTGGTCTGTGGTGTATGATGAGGAGCAACCATGTGCTAAACTTGACACATTTATGAAATTGCTTATTCCAGTTACTAATAAGCTTGTACCCATTAAGAAAATGACTGTAAAATGGTTGAGATGGATGAGGCAAAAGGAATGAGGCAAAAGGAACGGCACATAAGTCTAGCTGCACTGCCGATTGGCAAACGTACTGTAAATTGAGAAATCATGTGACTAAACTGAACAAAAAGAAGAAGAAATTGTACTATGAAACAACAATACATTATATAATGAATTGTATTAAAAAGCTTTGGAGCAACTTAAATGAAGTTTTGGGCAAAAAGGCGAACTCTGCTCCATCATTGATTGAATCAGATGGCTTATTCATCACAACACCAACTGATACTGCCAACTACTTTAATGATTTTTTTCATTGGCAAGATTAGAAAATATAGGCATGATATGCCAATAACAAATTACGAAAGACAAGCATTGTCACTTTGAATTCCGTAAAGTGAGTGTGGAAGAAGTGAAAAAATTATTGTTGTCTATCAACAATGACAAATCACCTGGGTCTGACAACTTGGATAGAAAATTAACTAGGATGATAGTGGACGATATTGCCACTCCTATTTGCCATCTCTTCAATCTAAGTTTAGACGAAAGTGAGCGCCTTCAGGCCTGGAGGGAAGCAAAAGTCATTCTGCTAGCCAAGAATAGCAAAGCACTTTTCTTTTCTGGCTCAAACAGCCACTTATAGGGAAGGGAATTCAACATGTATGGCACTTACATAAATGACTGATGATTGGCTGAGAGAAATTGATTATAAAAAGATTGTGGGAGCTGTTTTGTTATACTTCACTGAAGCCTTTGACATGATCAATAATAATCTGCTGTTGGAAAAACTTATGTGTTATGGCTTTACATCTCCTAATATATTGTGGATTGAGAGTTACCGGTCTAACAAAACACGGAGGGGGTTCTTTAATGGAAGCCTCTCCAACATAATCCTGGTAGAGCCAGGCATTCCCCAGGGCAGTTGACTAGGTCATTCTCTTTTTTCAAACTTTACCAATGACCTGCCACTATCTCTACGTAAAGCCTGTGTGTCTATGTATGCTGATGACTCAAAACTATACCTGTCAGCTACCACAGCAAGTGAAATGACTCCAACACTTAACAAAAAACTGCAGTCAGTTTCAGAATGGGTGCAATAAATAATTTAGTCTTAAATATTTTAAAAACTAAAAGCATTGTATTTGGGACAAATCATTCATTAAACCCTAAACCCTAAGAAAATATTGCAATTAAACATGTGCATAATTGAGAAAGTTGTGCAGACAACTTTATGGAGTAACACTGGATTGTGAACTGTCATGGTCAAAATATATTGATGCAACAGCAGCTAAGATGAGGAGAGGTCTGTCCATGATAAAGTACTACATTTTGTATGATATTTTAAGTTTCATATTGTATGTATTAATTTGTGGATGATATGTATAATGTTACAAATTACAATTCATATGATATGTTACGAATTTGCAAAAGATGCAATATGTTACGAATTTGCAAAAAGTATTATTTGAATCTGAAAAATGTATGATATGTTACGAATTCCAATTTGTTGTGGCTAACATTAGCTAGGTGTCTAGGCAGCTAATGCTAGCTGGCTAATATTAGCTAGACTACGGGTTAGGGTTAAAGTTAGTTTAAAGGATTAAGGTTAATGGCAGGGTTAGCTAACTTGCTAAGTCATTGCCAAAGTAGCTCAAAATTAGTAAGTAGTTGAAAAGTTGCTAAAATATTAAAGTTGTCCGTGATGAGATTCAAACATGCAACATTTGGGTTTGCTAGAGGTTCGCGTTATACGCCCACCCACCCATCATGCCTTAAGTAACCATTGTCTTACGTAACCATACCAAACATAACATATCATAACAATTTCAGTGTCCCGGATTTACATTTAATATGTTACATCTAGTCTATGAGACCAGGCTGACAAGGCAGGTCCTACAGGCTCTAGTCCTGTAGTCAGCACAGAAGGTTGATGGCACTTTAATTGGGGAGGACGGGCTCATGGTAATGGCTGGAGCGGAAATAGTGGAATGAAATGACACCATTCCATTTGCGCCGTTCCAGCCATTATTATGAGCCATCCTCCCCTCAGCAGCCTCCGCTGGTGGTCAGGTGCCACAAAGAGACACTTAGGGAAATTGCAATTAGCCCAGAACAGGGCAGCACGGCTGGCCCTTAAATGTACACTGAGACCTAAACGTTAATAATATACATGTCAATCTCTCCTGGCTCAAAGTAGAGGAGAGATTGACTTCATCACTAGTTTCTTTCTTCAATTTAACTAGACAAGTCAGTTAAGAACAAATTCTTATTTACAAAGACAGCCTACAGTGGGTTAACTGCCTTGTTCAGGGATGAAACGACAGAGTATTACCTTGTCAGCTCAGGGATTCAAACCAGCAACTTTTCAGTTATTGGCCAAACACTCTAACCACTAGGCTACCTGCCGCCCACTACTTGTACTTGTGAGAAGTATTGCTATTTTGAATGCACCAAGCGGTCTGTTTAAACTACTAGCACACAGTTCAGGCACCCATGCATACCCCACAAGACATACCACCAGAGGTCTCTTCACAGTCCCCAAGTCCAGAACAGAACATGGGAAGCAAACAGTACTACATAGAGCCATGACTACATGGAACTCTATTCCACATCAAGTAACTCATTCAAGCAGTAAAATTTGATTAAAAAAAAACAGATAAAAATGCACCTTTATAGAACAGCTGAGACTGTGAAGAGACACAGGCATAGACACACACACACACACACACACAACAACATTCGCACTAAACACACACGTACACATAGATATTGTAATGTAGATACAGTATATTTTGAAATGTAATGTAATGTTTTTTTAAGTGTATATAACTGCCTTGATTTTGCTGGATCCCCGGAAGAGTAGGGGTACCATAATAAATACAAATATTCTCTGTATCTCCGTCTCTCTCTGTTCTGTTCCGTTCTCCTCTCTTCGTCTCTCCCCGTCTCTCCCCGTCTCTCACTGACACCCTCTTTCTCCTGTCTCTCCTTTTAGCCGCGGTGCATAGCTGCAGAGCTGCACAGCGCTGCACTGCAATTCAGAATCAAAGTAACTTACTGTAATAGCTACAGCAGAGAAACATAGGCCTGCAGTTCCAATGCACAGTGCCAAGCATGAGCAGTGCAGCACTAAAACATTATGTTTCATATAAAATCTGAATTTGGATCTGACTACTTCTGGCACACCTTAAATGTCATGGCACATTATACTACTTTGGTGACAGTAAGCAATCCCATAGAGGACACAGAAACCCAACCCACCATAGATGGAATACAATTAGGACAGGGAAGTAGAGTATGAATAGACTATAACAGCACCCCAGATGTATAGCTGTGATTAATTGCCATCTGGTTGCAGCAAACAGAGCTTCTGTCGATACTGCCATGGAAGAATTCATGAGCCTGACAACGAATGCTCTCTCTCTCTCGCATCTATTTCCCCTTGGAGAAGGAGTCATGGAAATGGATGAATGCAAACATCTACTGTAGCCCGTCTCAGTCTCCTCCCTAATTATCAAGCGATGGTGGACTGGGACAAGAGAGTCAGAAAGTCCACTGTGAAGGATTCCTTAAAGAATGTACCCCTCCTCCTTCTCCTCCCTCTCTCACGCTCCTCTCCTGCTCGAGTCTCTCTCCCGCCCACTCCCCTATCTTTCGCTCCCATATCTCTTTCTCTCTCTCATATCCCCTCCCTCTCTCTTTCCCCCAATCTCTCTCTCTTCAACAAAAGGGCTATTAATAGTACATTCCTTGCTCTCTCTCTCTCTCTCTAAATTGCAAAGAGCATATACAGTGCACTTAAAGGGTGAAGCAACCAAAATGCCAGGAGGCATTTAAAATGTCCTCCACACAGCCGAGGGCTACAAAGACTCTTGGCTGAATGTACTAAGAATAACACCAAAGCATTCTTTGATCGATTCATAGCCCTTTGTATCGTCACAAACAGCTAGCAATGGTTCTGCTAAGATTTCCCTTCACATCGTTAGCATTAAAAAGATGTAAGGAAAGATGTTCAATATAATGTCAAATTATTCTCACTCTCAAACAATGAAATATACAGACCATCATTCTCAGTGAGAGCCATGATACATTTGGATGCATGTCTAATTGAATTGATGTGTTAGAAAATTAAATGACAAACTGGGTGGTTTGAGCCCTGAATGCTGATTGGGTGAAAAGCCATGGTATTTCAGACTGTATACCACAGGTGTGATAAAACATTTATTTTACTGTTCTAATTACCTTGTTAACCAGTTAGTAATAGCAATAAGACACCATGGCGGTTTGTGGTATATGACCAATATACCACGGCTAAGGGCTGTATCCTGGCACTCCGTGTTGCGTCATGCGTAAGAACAGCCCTTAGCCGTGGTATTTTGGCCATATACTGTACCACACCCCCTCGGAAACCTTATTGCTTAAGTATAATCAAATACATATGCATTAACAATTATTGTAGCCTAAGGTACTGTATGTGATTTCAAATGTGTTACATTATATACAGTACTAGTCAAACGTTTGGACACACCTACTCATTCAAGGGTTTTTCTTAATTTGTACTATTTTCTACATTGTAGAACAATAGTGAAGACATCAAAACCATGAAATAACATGTGGAATCATGTAGTAACCAAATAAGTGTCAAACAGATTCTTCAAAGTAGCCACCCTTTGCCTTGATGACAGCTTTACACACGTGGCATTCTCTCAACCAGCTTCACCTGGAATGCTTTTCCAAAAGTCTTGAAGGAATTCCCATATATGCTGAGCACTTTTTGGCTGTTTTTCCTTCACTCTGCGGTCCCAAACCATCTCAATTGGGTTGAGGTCGGGTGATTGTGGAGGCCAGGTCATCTGATGCAGCACTCCATCACTCTCCTTCTTTGTCAAATAGCCCTTACACAGCCTGGAGGTGTTTGTCCTGCTGAAAAAAATATATAGTCCCACTAAGCATAAACCAGATGGGATGGCGCATCACTCCAGAATGCTGTGAAGTCTTCCTTGAATTCTAAAAAAATCACGACAGTATAACCAGCAAAGCACCCCCACACCATCACACCTCCTCTATGTTTCATGGTGGGAACCACACATGCAGAGATCATCCGTTCACCTACTCTGCGTCTCACAAAGACACGGTGGTTGGAACTAAAAATCACAAATTTGTTGAGATGTGTCTGTTACTTGATCTCTGTGAAGCATTTACTTTGACTGCAATTTCTAAGGCTGGTAACTCTAATGAACTTATCCTCTGAGGCAGAGGTAACTCTGGGTCTTCCTTTCATATGGTGGTCCTCATGAGAGCCAGTTTCATCATAACGACTGATGGTTTTTACAACTGCACTTGAAGAAACTTCCAAAGTTCTTGACATTTTACGGATTGACTGACCTTTAAGTCTGAAAGTAATGATGGACTTTGCTTATTTGAGCAGTTTTTGCCATATGGACTTGGTCTTTTACCAAACAGGGCTATATTCTGTATATCATCCCTACCTCATCACAACACAACTCATTGGGTCAAACACATTAAGAAGGAAAGAAATTCCACAACATAACTTTTAACATTGCACACCTGTTAATTGAAATGCATTCCAGGTGACTACCCTCATGAAGCTGGTTGAGAAAATTCCAAGAGTGTGCAAAGCTGTCATCAAGGCAAAGGGGGGCTACTTTGAAGATTTGTTCAACACTTTTTGGTTGCTACATGACTCCATATGTGCTATTTCATAGTGTTGATGTCTTCACTATTGTTCTACAATGTAGAAAATAGGAAAATTAAAGAAAAACCCTTGAATGAGTAGGTGTGTCCAAACTTTTGACTGGTACTGTATATACAGTAGGGAGAACAAATATTTGATACACTGCCGATTTTGCAGGTTTTCCTTCTTACAAAGTATGTAGAGGTCTGTAATTTTTACCATAGGTACACTTCAACTGTGAGAGTCAGAATCTAAAACAAAAATCCAGAAAATCACATTGAATGATTTTTAAGTAATTAATTTGCATTTTATTGCATGACATGAGTATTTGATCACCTACCAACCAGTAAGAATTCCGGCTCTCACAGACCTGTTAGTTTTTCTTTAAGAAGCCCTCCTGTTCTCCACTCGTTACCTGTATAAAAGACACCTGTCCACACACTCAATCAAACAGACTCCAACTTCTCCACAATGGCCAAGACCAGAGAGCTGTGTAAGGACATCAGGGGTAAAATTGTAGACCTGCACAAGGCTGGGATGGGCTACAGGACAATAGGCAAGCAGCTTGGTGAGAAGGCAACAACTGTTGACGCAATTATTAGAAAATGGAAGAAGTTCAAGATGACGGTCAATCATCCTCGGTCTGGGGCTCCATGCAAGATCTCACCTCGTGGGGCATCAATGATTATGAGGAAGGTGAGGGATCAGTCCAGAACTACACGGCAGGACCTGGTCAATGACCTGAAGAGAGCTGGGACCACAGTCTCTAAGAAAACCATTAGTAACACACTACGCCGTCATGGATTAAAATCCTGCAGAGCACGCAAGGTCCCCCTGCTCAAGCCAGCGCATGTCCAGGCCCGTCTGAAGTTTGCCAATGACCATCTGGATGATCCAGAGGAGGAATGGGAGAAGGTCATGTGGTCTGATGAGACAAAAATAGAGCTTTTTGGTCTAAACTCCACTCGCTGTGTTTGGAGGAAGAAGAAGGATGAGTACAACCCCAAGAAGATCATCTCAACCATGGAGGTGTGGAGGTGGAAACATCATTCTTTGGGGATGCTTTTCTGCAAAGGGGACAGGACGACTGCACCGTATTGAGGGGAGGATGGATGGGGCCATGTATTGCGAGATCTTGGCCAACAACCTCCTTCCCTCAGTAAGAGCATTGAAGATGGGTCGTGGCTGGGTCTTCCAGCATGACAACGACCCGAAACACACAGCCAGGGCAACTAAGGAGTGGCTCCGTAAGAAGCATCTCAAGGTTCTGGAGTGGCCTAGCCAGTCTCCAGACCTGAACCCAATAGAGAATCTTTGGAGGGAGCTGAAAGTCCGTATTGCCCAGCGACAGCCCCTGAAACCTGAAGGATCTGGAGAAGGTCTGTATGGAGGAGTGGGCCAAACCTGGTCAAGAACTACAGGAAACGTATGATCTCTGTATTTGCAAACAAAGGTTTCTGTACCAAATATTAAATTCTGCTTTTCTGATGTATCAAATACTTATGTCATGCAATAAAATGCAAATTAATTACTTAAAAATCATACAATGTGATTTTCTGGATTTTTGTTTTAGATTCCGTCTCTCACAGTTGAAGTGGTACCTATGATAAAAATTACAGACCTCTACATGCTTTGTAAGTAGGAAAACCTGCAAAATCGGCCGTGTATCAAATACTTCTCCCCACTGTATATACTTACATTTAGTTTATATTTTACCTCTATGCATGCCTTTCTATTCTTTATTTCCAGGTTTTGAGGTTGTGCTAATTATGGTGCAATGCATCAAATACAAAAATTCATGTTGAAAATGCACACGGACACTGGCATAAAACAAAAACAAAATATAGCTAGTCCACCAAAAAGTAATCTCACACCTTAAAAACACACAACACAGTTTGGTTGAATTATTATTGTCTTCATTATTGATATTACTTTGTTATCATGGTTATGATCATTTGGAAGGATTATATGCATTTTAGTTTGATGCATTTTTCTTGTCTGCAGATTGTCTTTTTGTTCCTGTAAAGTGCAGTTCATACTACTTTAAATCCAGACTTCGCATAGCATTATAGTACTGTTTTTTTGTCTTCTTAATCCAATATTGTTATGCACAGTATTTCCATACATTTATTTTCATTAAAAAAAAAAAACATTGTCCTTTGTACCAAAGCAGAAAGTAGTAGTCAGGCCACCATGATGTGTGGGAGGGTTGAAGGTGAAACAGCTATACTGTAACAGTGTTGCCACAGTACCATTCACTTTGAGACCACAGAAACACACTCTCTTGTTCTAAAACACATGCATATGCAGTCAATTGTATAGCTACTACTTGTTTAGATACTTGCACGTTTACTTTTTTGGTGATGGAAAGCATACGGTGCAATACAAGGCTTTCACTGTGTCCCAAATTCAAACAATTTACAGAAGGAAAATCACACTGCGGTTTCACTCAGGAAAGTTTCACACTCATATTCAATGACAATGTTGGTGAGAGGTACAGCTTGCGGAAATATTCACCGTTAACCCAGTTACTTACGGCCTCCAATAGAGCATAGCATTTTTGAACCCGTAGTGCAGTTTTCCTGTATTCTTATTTATTGAATCAATTGAGGCCTGTAATTTCTCTGTAAAAGTGTGGGGGGAGGGGGGCCCTAATCATCGATTACAACTCTCACTATTACATTTCAAACAAACCTAGAATCTGGAGAAAAAAATTCACACAGCAGAAACTCTACTTTGTTTGAATCGCATTGTGAGGTCACCTTCCATTGAACTGCATTGTGAGGTCACCTTCCATTGAACTGCATTGTGAGGTCACCTTCCATTGAACTGCATTGTGAGGTCACCTTCCATTGAATCACATTGTGAGTTCACCTTCCATTCTACACCCAGGCCTATGTGTGTCTATATTTCCAATCTAGAGTGCTTCTCTGGATAGACTTTGCAGTGCATTTTCTGAATCCTTCTGACTGTGATTTTGCTGGTGGAACCCTCTGTACACTTTGAGTTAAAATGGTATAGAGATGCTTACTATAAAGCAAAATATACATTTTCAATTTTGCGACACTCCATTTTGCAAATAAACATTTGACATACATAGTAAATCTGAAAAGGCCAGTGATACAAATGGGTATACTCCATTTGTGCTTGTGCTTAGAGCATCTAAAAAGCAAATCATTGACACTCAACAACAGTGCTTCTATTTCGATATGTTGCTAAATTTGACAGTGTGTGTGGAAAAATAAATAGAAAAATAATACAAAAACATACAATGCATTTGCATGCATAGACAATTTGGTCATTTTTGGTCATACTGTGAGCAGTAAAAAATAATTAAAATGGTATGCACACATGCATGAATGGTTGCACACTGTCACTTTAATGCAGCAGTACAACCAAGCTAAGACACTGACATTCAGAGGTGGGCTCCACACACACACACACACACACACACACACACACACACACACACACACACACACACACACACACACACACACACACACACCACATAATTGTGTACCTACATAGTCACATCATGTACAGTTAATGTATAGGATGTGTGTTGTGGACAAGGTGGTGCATTAGAGGGGAAGTGTGTTACAGTAAGAACACAATAACATCATGTTGTTATAATTTTAAATGGAAGCATCAACAAGCAGGGTTCCAGACCCATATTATTGTCAGAGTCAAGTTCCTTTCCAATGCGTTTCATTTCAATTGAAGACACAAGACAGGAAAGGAACATGGTAAGGGCAGAGGGAGGAACCAGGAGATAGGAACCTCACTTCTGTCTATCTAGCGAGGCACCCTGAGTGCAAACTGCGGCAATGGTAGTAGACATTTAGGCCTAAAAACGTAAACGGGTCTTTCTCATCCCCTCCGACAGATCAGACACATTAGAAACACCTTAGACATTAAGAGTCAAACCAATATTACCAAAGGGTAAATAAGACTGAATCCATTTACCATGTAATTTGCACTGGCGAAACAGCTATTACTCTCATGTGCCCTAAAGACCACTATGAAAAAGATGTAGAAAGGCAGCAGACTCAGCAATGTCATGAGAGACCTAGAACTGTGTAGTTAAGAGTTGCTGCACAGCTACATACTTCAGCTGTTGGCAATATATAAACCATCTCTCCTTCGAGTACGAGGACAGAATTGAGATAGCGCTCATATTTTGGGATTGAGGGATGCATCTACCACAGATATACTACTGTACCTCCATTTGTCCTGCCAAATGGCTAGGGTATTACACGCATGCATGTCTTTGGCACTCTGTCCAACAGACAGTCCCTGAAATGGGGCTACCCCAACAGTGCTCGAAATAACAAGTGTCATTGTTCATATCATAAAGCAAACATAGCAACGATCTGCATATCTTCAAGGATTATCGGATTAACGCTATCATCTCCGTCATGGTCATCCTCATCTCTAAATCGTCAGCTGAATGTCAATTCCCCTTCTTATACGTTCCAGATTGCTTTGTTATCACATTTAAAAGTACGTAAGTGTATATTGAGATAAATATAGGTATCCTATTAAATAGTTTTCGTAGGTTTTTTCACAGGTTTCCTTGAACTTAAATACATGCTTCTGTGAATGTATTGAGGTCATGCAACACTAGGAGAGTTAGCATTCAGTTAGCCTTCTTGTATTGACCGCAGTTTAGGGAGGAAGCATCATTTTATACATGTCCCATTAGCTGTGCCAATAGCTCATCGTGAAGACACGATGGACACAGTTGTACAAGACAGCCGTGAGGCAAGGCCACACAAGTCTGTCTGTAACTGAGATTAATGCTGCAACTAAACTGCATGAGTACTGTAAGTAATTAACTAATGCATTTTGCCTCAAATTAAAGCTCAGCTGCAATGACTGCGGTATATAAACACCTCTATGTTTTCAGCTCAGCGGTGTGGCTGGAATGTTATATTTGGGGCAAATGTCAGGAACACAATATCCTCCAAACTATAGGGCCGGTTTGGGGCATGGTAACCTTTTAGACACCCTTGTAACTTGTTAGATAATAACCTAACATAAGTATTCACCCCCTTGGATTTCTTCACATTTGATTGTGTTACAAAGTGGGAATAAAATAGATATAATTTTTTTGTCATTTGTTGTTGTCAACGATCGACACCAAATACTCTGTAATGTCAAAGTGGAAGAAAAGTTCCAAAATGTTTTAAAGATGAATGAAAAATAAAGCACTAATATACAGTACTTTGATTAGTCAAGTATTCACCCCGAGTCAACACATGTTTGAAACACCATTGGCAGCGATGAGTCTTTCTGGGTAAGTCTCTGGGATCTTTGTACACCTGGATTGTGCAACATTTGTCCATTATTATTTTCAAAATCATTCAAGCTTTGTCAAGGTGTTGGGGATCATGGCTAGACTGCAATTTTCAAGTACTGCCATAGATTTTCAAGCAGATTTAAGTCAAACTGTAACTTGGCCACTAAGAACATTCACTGTCTTCTTGGTATGCAACTCCAGTGTAAGATTTGCACTTGTGTTGTTGTTTATTGTCCTGCTGAAAGGTGAATTCATCTCTAGGATTTTGCCAGTGATTAGCTTCATCCCACTTATTTTTCTCCTGAAAAACTCATACCCATACCATGATGCAGCCAGTGATGTGTTCTGTTGGATTTTCCCCAAACATGTTTTCTTTCTGTATTAATGTAGTGCCTTGTTGCATACATGATGCATGTTTTGGAATATTTATATTCTGAAAATGTGGATTCTTCTTTTTAAGTCATTTTTGTGCAGTCACTACAATGTTGTTGATCAGTTCTCTCCCATCATAGCCATTGAACTCCGTAGCCGTTTTAAAAAATCACCAATGGCCTCAGGGTGACATCCCTGAGCAGTTTCCTTCCTGCCCTGCAGCTCAGTCTAGAAGGACGATTGTATGTTTGACGTGTCTAGGTGATTGAATACCTAATCTAACAGCAGAATTATTCACTTGACCATGCTTACAGAGATATTCAATGTCTACTTTGTTATTGTTACCCATCTACCAATCCCTGTCCTTCTTTATGAGGTTTCTGAAAATCTCCCTGGTCTTTGTAGTTGAATCTGTGCTCGAGGTTCAATACTTGACTGAGGGAAGTTACAGATGTTGTATATATGGGGGACAGAGGAAGGGGTAGTTATTCAAATGTCATGTCAACCCCTATAATTTCACACAGAGTGAGTCCATGTAAATGATTATGTGATTTGTTAAGACAAATGTTACTCCTGAACTCATTTAGGCTTGAGTAAACAAAAGGAGTGAATACTTTGTCAAATTGTGTTTAAATGTTTTTTTTTTACTCTGACATTCTGGAGTATTTTATGGCGATCATTGGCTAAAAAAATCACAATGAATTCTATTTCAATCCCACTTTGTAAGGCAACAAAATGTGAGAAAATCCATGGGGGGTGAATACTTACATGTATGATACCCACTTTATAGTCAACCCTTCACATGTATGATAGAAGGTTATAGAGAGCAAGACAATAAACTGTGTCTTTGGAGCAATGATAGTTGTGTGAGTGAGAACACTCATTCAGTTAAGAACTCCATGCAACAATCAACTGGCTACAGTTACTACCTACATTACCTACCGTATCTAGCTACTGTATCGGTTACAGTCACAACTACTTACCTATCTGTATGTAAATGAGTACACTTCTTTTTTTTATGAAAGAGGAAGAGACATTCACTTTGTCCTCAAAGCTGCAGTAAGACTGGTTCAGACTGATGCAGGTGAGTGGAGGAGGGATGCTTGCATTGCAATGTACAGTAAACACATACATCATGTAAGACTAAAGCAGTGAAAAGTCAAGGACATTCTCAGTCATTCATCAGATACTGATGTCTACTGAAGAAAATAAGTCAAACCATCATAAGCTTCTGGAGCTGATATCCCGTAAAACGTGTGGACTGCTACTACAGTATCACACTCCTCAGACTCAGGTCATGACAGGCCTCAGCAGCGCAGCACGCTTGCTTAATGCTCACACGTTCTGTAATCTCCAAGTAGTTCACCACAGAACGGGTTTGTTTCGCTTGCTCCAGGAAGCAGCATATTGTAACACGCAAACAAGACTCTTCAGAAGCGCAGTGTGCCTTTAGCAATGAAGGGAGGCCAGGGTAGGGGCCGGCACAGGGGGGCTGAAGCAGTGTTGGTGGTGTGGTTATTCTGGAAACTATAAATTCCCCCTTTTTTTAACTACATTTCTCCTCTTTTTTGTACTACTGTTGTGAACAGGTTATTTGAAAAAGTCACACTGACAAACCCAACTCCATGCAGACATCAACAAGCAAAATGTGGATTATAAGATTTTAAATCTGACAGAAGGTCAGTTTGAGGGCAAGGTGTGACGAGCTAACAGGGGGAGTTAGGGGAGGAGTGAGCACATGGTCTCTGGTGTTTCTCACCACTCACAAGAGACGAGTACAGGTATACGTCCTGAATCTATTGCCTTGATATTCCAGCAGCACATGTGAAAAAGGAGGCTACACACCTGTCCTATCCTTTGACCCCTCAACCTCACCGAGAGGACAATGCCTGCCGGCTGGCTACACGTCTGTGAGCATTTTGGTGATGTTGACATAGTTTGTGTTGGCCAACGTTGTGCAGTTGGCCTGAGTCTTGAGGTTCTCTTCAGGGATGTCCTCAATACTGTTGTTCACCCCTTCCTGGATCTCCATGTAGTCTGATTTACTGATGGTTGAGCCGCTCCGGCTCTTTTTCAGCTCTTCATTCGAGTCCTCTTTGGTGACTGGGCCTAGACACTGGGCCTGCTCCTCGCCCTCTGTCTCACGGTGGTAGAAGTAGTTGAAGTTGGAAACAATGACAGGCACGGGCAAGGCAATTGTCAGCACACCTGCAATGGCACAGAGGGAGCCCACAATCTTGCCACCAATGGTGGTCGGAACCATGTCACCATACCCTACTGTCGTCATGGAGACAACAGCCCACCAGAAGGCGTCTGGGATGCTTTCAAATTGCGATTCGGGCTCATCAGCTTCCGCAAAGTAGACAGCACTGGAGAAAAGTATGACTCCAATAAAGAGGAAGAAGATCAGCAGACCGAGCTCCCTCATACTAGCTTTCAGGGTTTGGCCCAGGATCTGAAGCCCCTTGGAGTGTCGCGAGAGCTTGAAAATTCGGAAGACTCGCACTAGACGGATGACCCTGAGAATCGCCAGGGACATGGCTTGCTGACCCGCCTGGCCATCCTCTGGTTTCTCAGCCAGCTCTGTGGCCAGGGTGATGAAGTAAGGGATGATGGCAACAACGTCAATGATGTTCATGACGTTACCAAAAAAGCCCGATTTGCTGGGGCAGGCGAACAAGCGCACCAGGAACTCAAAGGAGAACCAGATGATGCAGAGCGTCTCCAGGATGAAGAATGGGTCGGTGAAGTAGGTGGACGTGAAGTAGATTGTGGTGTTGGTATTGGTGTCAAAGACACTGTGCGGTTCGTCGTCGTCGTTGCGGAAGATGGGCAGGGTTTCCAGGCAGAAGCTTACGATAGAGATGAGGATGACCATGACGGAGATGATAGCGATAATCCTAGCGGGACCTGAGCTCTCTGGGTACTCAAAGAGCAGCCACACTTGCCTCTGAAACTCATTGTCAGGAAGTGGCCTCTCTTCCTCCTTGACGAAACCCTCATCCTCTCTGAAGAGCTCAATGGCCTCATCCCCCAGCTCATAGAAACGGATCTCCTCTGAGAAAATATCGAGGGTCACATTGGCCGGCCGCCGTAGCCTCCCTCCTGACTGGTAAAAATAGAGAATGGCATCAAAGCTGGTGCGGCTCCGGTCGAAGAAATACTCGTTCCTCAGTGGGTCGAAGTAGCGCATCCTCTTTTTGGGGTCCCCCAGCAGAGTGTCGGGGAACTGGGAGAGGGTTTTAAGCTGTGTCTCAAAACGCAGCCCAGAGATGTTGATGACCACTCTCTCGCAGCACTCGTGGTCAGCGTCAGGGTCGTACTCAGCCGGGTTCCCCGGGTGCGCTGCCGCCTCGTCAGAGGGGTCACCAGTGGCTACAGTCATTCTGCTGGGGGAGCAGGGAGCCTGCGCTTTTCAGCCAGGAAACTGCTGGGAGGGGGACGGAGGAGAGGGAGGGGATTCAATGCCGTAAAGACCGGGCGGCCACAGGATCTCACAGGATGTCACCTCATGGATTGATCCGTCTGAAAGGGATAGATAGCAGAGATAATTTAAATAATATAACATATTGGTATAACATAAGATATTCATTTGATAGAATTTGTGTTAGTCTGTCTGTCTGTCCTCAAGCCATGTACAGTGAGCTCCAAAAGTATTGGGACAGTGATACATTTTTCTTTTGGCGCTGTGGATGCTACCGTGATTATTATCTTGAATTAATCGTGAATAATGATGAGTGAGAAAGTTACAAGAGGCATAAATATCATACCCCCCCCCCCCCTAAAAATGCTAACCTCTCACCATTACAATAACAGGGGAGGTCAGCATTGTTTTTCCCGGGGTATGATATTTGTACACCAGTAACTTTCTCACTCATCATTATTCACGATCCATTCAGGATAATCCATAATCATGGTAGCATCCACATTCACGTAGAAGTGTTTAGAAACATATTCGATTCTTATTTACAATAAAAGTGACTTGGGGAATGACACATTACATTATTTACCATTCATTTCTATTGGGAACAAAATGATCTGAAACAACCAAAACAAACAGCAAATGCATTCAACAAGTGTATAGAGTCACATGCTTGATGTAACCATTGCATGCTAGAAATCTGGGTCCAAATACTAAACTTTTGACTACTTTAATACACATATAATTGAATTTGTCCAAATACTTTCGGTGCCCTAAAATGGGAGGACTATGCACAAAAAAAAGCGATGTCATTTCTAAACGTTTCCCCCCCAATATGGATGAAAATAACCTCAAATTAAACTGTCTGCCTGGACTTTAACCTCATAGTCACGGTATCACTTCAAATGCAAAGTGCTGGTGTACAGAGCCAAAACAACAAAATAACTGTCCCAATACATTTGGAGCGACTGTTTTATACTGTAATGGAACACTGACATCAAATAAAATATACTTCTGTAGGCTACAACCAAAGCATTCGGGCACTTTAAAACACACATAAACGTTTGCATATTAATGGGGAAATGTATTGTATACCCAGAGCGCAATGCAGCCAACTAGTTTACAACTCGCATAGATATTGTAGTGCTCTTTCTGATCCCCTGCCATGGACAATATCAATTCACCTCCTGCCGTGAAATAATGCATGAATATGTCTATGCAGTAAAGGCACCAAATCTATACAGATAGACCTTATCTAGCTTATCGTTGCGTACGGCCCAGTACATCACCGGGGCCAAGCTTCTATACCAGGACCTCTATACCAGGCGGTGTCAGGGGAAGGCCCTAAAAATTGTCAGACTCCAGCCACCCTAGTCATAGACTGTTCTCTTTGCTACCGCACGGGCAAGCAGTACCGGAGCGCCAAGTCTAGGTCCAAGAGGCTCCTAAATAGCTTCTGCTCCCAAGACATAAGACTCCTGAACAGCTAATCAAATGGCTACCCAGACTATTTGCACCCCCCACATATACATATTACCTCAATTACCTCGACACCGGTGCCCCCGCACATTGACTCTGTACCTGTACCACCATGTATACAGCTCCGCAATTTTTATTTACTGCTGCTCTTTAATTATTTTTTAAATTCTTATCTATTACTTTTTGTTAGGTATTTTCTCAAAACGGCATTGTTAGTTAAGGGCTTGTAAGTAAGCATTTCACTGTAAGGTCTATTACACCTGTTGTATTCGGCGCATGGGACAAATACAATTGAATTTGATTTGATCACTGAAAAGCAATAACTGAATCGTGAAATGTATGCACCATTTATTTTTATGTTCCATGAAACCCTCAATGTCACTTATTCATCATTCACTTTAAGACAGTTTTGTTGAAGCATTTTAGACTGGTCTCAAATGCAATATTCAAAAACATCCATACATTATTCAACTGCAGTAGGAAATAGGTTTCAAGAGAAATCTCTTCTGTCTCTGCCCTCCAACACCATCTCTTGTATCTGCCATAAAGATGCATAGCTTTGTTAGGGATACTTTGGGATTTTTGGCAACAAAGTGCTTTATCTACTTCCCCAATGTCAGATGAACTCATCGTTACCGTTTGCATGTCTCTGCATCCAGTGTGAAGGAAGTTAAGAGGTAGTTTCGAGACAATGCTAAACAGCTAGCTCTTACCATAGACTTCAAGTCATTGCGCTAAGGCAAGATAGCAAGTTCCTTCAAACTGCACACAGAGATAGAAAAATGGTACCCAGGAGTTAATCTGGCTCTGGGGAAATAGATTCGTGGCTTCATTGCCAAAATCCCGAAGTATCCCAGAAACACTATTCAATTGATAAATACTGAGCATATAGCTGTTTTGTTCAATGGTCATCTAATGTTACTGTATCCCCTTTACTGCAGAGGTCGATTATTCTTTACTAAATGAAAGTGATGTAGCCTATAGCAAAACAAACAGACATATTAAAAACATACATACCAGCAGTCACCTTGTTCAAAACTGGGTGTTAGTTGCTGTTCCCATTTGTCACCTGATATAATGGGGTAAATTGCCAGCGGCCAGCGGTGTGTTTTATTTCCCGAGAAGAAGAAAAATATATGTCCTACTCTGCACCGTTAATCAGATAATCCTGTTGTCTGCAGCATCACCACGCGTGCACCGGTGTTGGAGAGCTACAGTATGCGGGTGTGTCCTCGCCTCCACCTCCCAGTCTTAGTTCTTCGCGCAGGTTGTGGTAGGGTGGCGATTGGCAAACACGGAGGAGATAGGTTCCGTACTGGAGGACTGGTACTTCTGGTGATATCCAAATGTGCAAAAAATCTGCAGAATCCCATGCATCATTAAGTGTCCTTAGCCGCTATATGACGTTGACCGCATCAGGTAATGGACCTCGTACGGTACTCAGTGGCAACATCTGCAAAGAAAAAGGAAGGAGGGGAGGTGGCGTAGAGGCGGACTTGTATTACAACGTGTGATATGACAAAACATATATATGTAAATAAGGACAACATGCAGACGAACACTGAGAAAGATAGAATCCCAACGGGGTTAATAAATTGTGTTGATGGGTACGGTTTGAGTAACCAAGCAAGGATAATCTATCAGTTTTCCGATATTTTTCTCATTTTAAAAGACCTCCATCTGCAACCATGACTCATCACTATAAACCTAGTCTACTAACTACATGTTTGAGTATTAAAAAGTAGACTATTCATTTAAAATAAATTCCCACTGAGAAAAACAGGTTGAATCAATGTTGTTTCCACGTAATTTCAACCAAAAATGTCAATGTGATGACAAACTGATTGTATTGCAAAAAGTCAGCAATTTAAGGGAATTTCGTATTTTTTTCTCCCAACTTTTAAACTAGATTAAAGGGTGAAGATGTTGGTTGATGTGACGTTGAATTCACATTAGGTGACAACTCAACCAAATGTAAATCAAAACTAGACGTTGAATTTATGTTTGTGCCCAGTGGGTTTACAAGTCATGCGTAGGCTATTGACAAGTGCTCAATTAGAGACAAGTGCACAATAAGAAAATCACAATCCGTGCATTATGTTCTCTTTAATTGAAAACGCTACAGCGTTTAAAACGCAGAATGCTCACAGATATACACATGCAGGGGGCTATGACTGTGCTTGTCTATGAAGAGAGGATCGTTCTTAAAACCATGCATGCATTGCAGCCTCGTTATACATTGTAAAGAGAACGGCATTTTCCGACATTGATTTGAGATGACATGCATGAAGAATCACCCTGGACTGAGCCAGATTATGCAATTCCTCAGTGCCAGATCCCCGAATCAGTGGCATCACTTTCCTGGTTCTCTGTTTAGCTGGGGGTAAAACATGCTTAATTACCCCAGGTCTCAGTATTTCTAAGGATCAGTGGTAGCCATTAGCCTGGTGTAACCTAAAGCTTCAAACCATCAGTCGTGCAGTGATATGCATACAAAGAGACTAGGGATGGAGAATGGGCGAGAAAACACACTGTAGCCCTGCCACTCATCACTTATCTGCAGCGTGGGTTTTAAAGGGAACGGGTCTTGGACTTAAATTATAGCTAATCATTGTATATTAATATGAAATGCAGGCTATCATTATGCACGACCCAGTTAACAGTGTTTACTATGTAAATGCGTAACTATCTGATTGTAATTACGCTGTAGGCCTAACACTGTAAACGACTATTTTGTTATCTGACACAATCTCATGCATGACTTCAAAAGGCTTCTGCTATGAAAGTCATCCCCCAAAAGTATTCTGTCCCTATGAAACTGTGACACTTCTCAAACATGAGGGTGACAGCTAGGGAGAGGCGGTTTCATAATTGAGGATTTCTTCATTTGACTTGACACAGCAGCCATGTAGTGTTTTGTTCTGTTCTGCACCATCATATTGTCATCAATAGGGGTATCCAACAAAGATGTAATGCATTTCAAAATAGAGAGCTACATAATATCGATTCAATTAAATAATTCTCCGTTTTTCATTCTCATATGGAGCGCTTTTCCAGTCATCAGAAGGCAGTGAACATGTATGGCCACAGTTTCTACTGGCAGAAAACAAAACAGCCAGTCATAACACTGTAACACTCACAGAGCCAGCTACTGTGAAGGACTCACACTAACACGACACTATAACTGTGATTCTATGTGCAAGGATTTAATCAGGGACTTCCAGAACCCCTAATAGTTATAAAAATGAATGAAATTATGAGTGACAAGGCAGACGTGTTCCTTGAGAGAGTGCATAGAGTTTGTCTTTAGTTTTTCCAATTTCACAGCCTTGTGAACTAGCCGTGTATACTCTGGTTCTGCCCCCTTGGGATGTGATGACTCATAGAAAGTTATAGTCTGCTTTATTCCACAATTTCAAGGCCACGAATACACTTTACATGATGTCAAGTGAAACGTTTATGAAAAAAATGTTTGCAGGTGTTATTGACTAAACATTATTATTGTGTGACTGTGAGAGTTAAAGTTAAGAGAGATACCAGGATGAATAGATTACAATGGAATGACGCTTGTTCATATCTTACAAAACAATGCATGCTGTACACAGGGGGAGGATCAGAGTGCGAATTACGGGGGGCCCAGGGGGGTCTCAGACTCCCTGAATGAGACATGAGTCCCCTTAAATGGAACAAAGTCAAACTTTGGGCGGGGGGTCTCTAAATAATGCTCATTCAACCATTATCCTATTTGTTTAAAATGCCATTTGTACTGATACAGTGGTAAATATGTCACTCCTGTCATTTGAAAAAAATGTATGTGGCTGCACTTGTCATCCCAGGACAGTCCCGTATCTCAGCCAGTTTCCGGGTGTCCCAACTTTTCTTTCTACAGAAAAAGGTATTTTTGTTTGTCAGCAAGACACATCACTTAATTCAGGCTACAAAAGTGTAGACCCAATGAAAATCCCCAAATATCATGACACACTTTTGGGTGTTTTGTGATAGATGTTCATTCATCAAATGGTGCAATGCACTGTTTAGATGCTGGAATTATTTTGGAGTGGACGAACATAGCCTACGAACATAGCCTTTTGAAGCGATTTGTTTGACAATAAGATGAAAGCGTCTTGACTGGTTGTGTTCATGACAAATTGAAAGGGTTAGAGTTAGGGAGGGAAGGACCAGCTGGTGATTTTTGTAAGACTTGGCTTCATCAAGGTTACTGCTGGCTACAGCCCCTATTGTAGGAGAAGGACCGTCAAGCCTGCCCCTGCAGCTCTGTCCATAAAGCTACAAACACATGCTCACACCTTTCCCACTGTCTCTTAAAGGCTTTCCCAGGTTCTCCATGACAGCATAGGCATTATTTATGAGCGAGGGGCCCATTACAAAACTGTTAATGCAGTCTCTGAAACTCAATTCATGTTGCATTTGCTGTCACTTGAATTAAACGTGAAGAGACCTAGTGCTCTAATGGTGTGTGTTTTAATCACATGGTGGTGGAGGAGGGGGCTGGGGGGGGCAACAACAGTGAATGGAGTCTAAAGGGTATCGATTTCCGTTCGCTCCCCGCCCGTCCTCTTCTCCTGATCTGTCAATACCCCCGCGTAGCATGAAAGGAGAGTTGAGAGAATAACCTCGAGTGGTGAAGCTAAGGCTTTTTGTTTTTGACACTTACAGTATGGCCGCTTTTTCTTCAGATAACGTCTGGTAGTGCAACCTAGTTTTCTGACCTTTGTTCCATTAACATATAGTGCTGCGGTATGGCAGTACAATATGCGATGCAGTTAGTGGCTATCGTTCAATATTAACTCCAGTGGATGTTCTTGATGCATCTGTTTCCTGTCATTTGCACACAGCTCGTGTGAAGCTTAATTAGACGTATTGAATAGGCAGTATAAGTTGATGTCTCTCACAGCCTGAGTGGTGTTGTAATTCTCTGGGGGAGCTGTCTATTTGTGTGGAAGGTAGCAGAGAGCAGGGAGTGGTGTGTTACAGGCGGAGGACTATTGACACCGCAATGCACCAGCCACACGCTTGACAGCCTCCTCTTATAAGACGACGCCAGCCTTATTACTGCCCAGTCTCAGCAGCTTAATCACACGCACATGCACGCGCGCGCACACACACACGCATGCACGCGCGCGCACACACACACACACACACACACGCGCGCACACACACACGCACACACACACACACGCACGCACGCACATAAATTCAACATGTTACCCTGTAGTTCAGTTGGTAGAGCATGGCTCTTGGAATGACAGAGTAGTGGGTTCAATTCCCAGGACCACCCCTATGTGAAATGTATGCCCACATTGCTTTGTATGAAAGTGTCTGCTAAATGGCATATAAACAAATTATACTGTTCATAATGCAAAGAGAGAATCACTGTAACTGGTTGATGTAGTACACAAAATATGTACTTTGAAATGTTTATGTTTAGAATGATTCAATGACAGTAATGGTTCAAAGAGAGATTCAAGGACACCTTCATTCAAAGATGTACTGAATTGTATTACAGTAATAGCTTATCAGCCAAGATCAGGTAGCACACCCAGGAAATGCCCAGGGGAGAGGGCACAGATGATATCATGCACTTCCCTGCATTTGTTAAATGCATGAAAACACATTCTCTTGCTACTGGATAAGATGATGTAATTCCCACCTTTGAACAATACCCTCATTAGTGTCGGTCCGTTTTCAGTCTCGTGGGCAACTTGGACTGAAATGACCTTCCTATAGTCTGTATACTGTCAACAGATTAAGTTCTACATTCTTTTTCTTAGGACAACTAGCGATTGTGCACCCTGAAGCAAAAAGGTTTCCCCCGATACATTTCCAATCCCGTTGGGATGTGAGTCATTTCACAACAACTGTGTTGGAGAGAGAGACTATTACTGGGCTGTCTCTTGAGGTACCATAAGGACTACAGCTCGGGGATGTGGTATACACACCATACAGGATACTGAAAAACATACTGTAGAGTGCTGCGAGACAAGCGGTGTTGGCAGTGTGGACACCCTGAGTGAACAGTTCTCAAAGAGACCCAAGGTTGAGTGCTGCAGTAGTCGAACATTCTCTTGTCCTTCTCTGTGTCCCTGTGCTGCAGTGTGCACGGACAGGAGAGAGGAGGTCCAGCGAGATCCAGTTATGCTGCAGCCTGGACAACGTACAGCAGGCAGCATGGAGGGCGTGACCACGGAGCAGACACTGGAGCCGAGCCAGGACGCCAGGAGAGAGAACCACAAGGGCATTCATATCACTGCGGCAACAGCAGCAGCATCAGCAGTAGCCTCCCTCTCAGCCTAGCAGACTAGTTCACCTCAGACAGAGGTGAACACACATGCCGCTATAGACCAACAAGCTGTCAGTAGAGACAGTTTGTATTGAGAAAAAAACCCAGTGTTTTATTGATCATAAGTTTGCATAGGTCAAAGATTATGGTCCATGGAAATGTGACATTTCACTCAAACAGGTCACATTCATAAAATTTGCATTTCTGGCGACCGCACGAACAGAGAATAAATGAAGACACCAACCAGTAGACTATCCCATTGCTGCAGGGAAGCATTTTCTATGAGCTCATGTAAAGTTTAGTTTGGCTCTGCTGCTGCATGACTCAGGCCCAGTCAGTGAGAGGCAGGGACGAATCAGTGCTACTGATAGCAGGGGATTCCCTGTGCGCCATGATGGAACTTCCATGTGTGTTACCGGGGTATGGGCCAGAAACAACTGGCTTTCCTCTACCTCCTAGCCCCTAGCCCTTTTGGATATATTTGGATCTGAAGAGGTATTTTGTGGTTGAGGAGCTAAGTCAGGTGTTTCACTGAGGAGTTTGGGACAAGAACCTGCAGTACTGCAGGAGCAGGAATGAGGAGCGTGTGTTTAGAGGGTGCGTGTGTGATGCTAGGAAGCTGGACCTGGCATTCAGTGTAGACATCTGGGGGAGTACAGAGGCCACCTAGAGGTCCCTGGATCACGTCGTTCCCCGAGCCGGGATTTTTTGGGCAGCTGTCAATGATTGGGGGCAACATTTTGGGGGGCAATGACAATGATAGAAATTGAAACAGAATGCAACTGAATCTGGTTGTTTTAATGGTGACGGTTGATAGTGAATTCCTGGTGACTGTTGATAGTGAATTCCTGGTGACTGTTGATAGCGAGTTCCTTTGTTGATAGCGAGTCTATTTGTTTTTCTGGTCTCTTCCATCAATGTGTTTTAAGGACGGTCGAGATGGAGAGCCGTTAAAATATGACGGTTTTAATAACATGGTTATGTATAACCATTGTGTTTAATAGGAAATATATTGTTACATTCCAACCTGAAATTCCTCTACCATTGAACAGTCTTGTGCTTAGTCTAATATTGTTGCTATGGTGACTGCTCCTAGGGCTTCACAAGGCAGAGGAGAGGAAGCCCTGTCGTCACTCCTGGAGAGTCTCCCTATCTCCTCACATCTAGGATATTAGAGGTAAAGTCAAAGCACAGTGACACAGCACTTTGCATTTCTTTCTAGAGACCAATGCATTTTTACAGTGTCCAGTAACAACACTAAAGCAGTTTATTGAAACAGGCCTTGTAATACCATAAGGATTTGTCTGACTTTGTTGGCTGGGACATTTTGGGGGGGCAATGACAATGTTAGAAATTGAAACAGTTTTGCAACGGTGGTATTCATACTTAGCAATGAAGGTAATATGAGTCTTCTTTCCCCTTTACATGATTGATGAATTTATTTATACATTTTCCGTAACCTCTGGTATCCTTGGTCCTGTTTGAGCTCCTTCAAATGATCGGAGAGTGGATCGTCGTTATACATACAGCCAAAGAGCTAAGCACAGTATACAATAAATATTTTATACTAAAACCTGTTCTTTAATGACTGGCTTGGTATTTAGATCCATTGAGAGAAAAGTGTGTATGTGTACACTCCTCATGATATGATTGGTGGGCTTCCCTTTGTCTTGACTCAAAGCGTTGAACGCAGAGTCATGATTCAGAAGAGTGAACTTTATAAATATCTCCTCTGAAGAGTAGATGGATGCTTTGCAGTTTGCACCCAGAGTAATAACAGCACTATGTCTGAAGCATGCTATTACTGATGCCATATAATGTACATTTTTATAACAGTTTTAGGGCTAAGACAACATGAAAAAGTTTTTTTTTTCCCCCAGATATAAACAATCATCAATACAGTTGGTGAAGTTAGTACTACCATAAAAGTACTCTCCCCAGAATGTACTGCATCCCCTATATCATTATAGCTTTTAGCAGAAGTTCTTATCCAGAGTGACATACAGGAGGAGCAATTAGGGTTAAGTGCCTTGCTCAAGGGCACGTCAACAGACTTTTCACCTAGCCTCCTGGGGGATTTGAACCAGCAACCATTCAGGTTATTGGCCCAACACTCCGCTAGGCTACCTGCCGCCCCATCAGCATCACTCCTTTCTGCATCACAGCATCACTCTTTTCATGTGGCAGATGTCTGCCTGGGAGTGGAAGGAGTATGCTCGGGGTCTTCTCTCCTCCTCTGCATGAGCATGACACAAACATGCACACCCACATAACGTCTGCCTGCAGCCAGAGCCCCTACCGAGCCACAGAGAACAAGGGGGCATTGGCTTCATTTTGTGCAACTAATCTATGATATGGATGACGTGTGTGTGTGTGTGTGTGTGTGTGTGTGTGTGTGGTTTGTGTGTGTGTGTGGCTGTATGAAGGGGGTTGTTCCTCATTCCTGGCAATAGAGAGAGTGCCTCTCCTGAGAAGTGTCTCTCAGCACTCCGATGCCAAGGGTTCTAGAGTGCAGTCAGCCAGGCGTACAGTACCAGCTGAGACTATCTACATTTTACAGCTGGGTATCGGCTCAAGCGTACATGTATTCAGTACTGTACATGCTGCACACATTCCCACCGACACACACACTGTCACACACTTTCACAGTCACACGCGCGTGCGCACACACACACACACATGCGCACGCACACACACACACACACACACACACACACACACACACACACACACACACACACACACACACACACACACACACACACACACACACACACACACACGTTACATAGATATAATGTATGTAATGTATGTGCGGGGTTGACTAAATAGAAATGGAATCACATGAATCATTTAGGAATCTTGGGAGATGCACTGAACTGCAGCAAGAGGTTTTCCACATGGGCAGTAATGGTGAGATTTACTGACAAGTGATTCATTGCTAGGATAACTCACAGACAAGTTTTAATTTACCCAACTATACCCCAAAAAAAGGAATTGGGGAGAAGCGAAGAGTGCACCATGTTTCGAGAAAGAAGTCAGAGAGAACAACGCCACTCAAGCACTTCTGATCAAGCCACCTGGAACAACCTGCAGCTGTGACGTTATTTGGCCACTGCTTTCTGAAGAGTAGTTCATCTGGTGACTTCCCCCATGCCGTTATTGTCGTTGTTGGTGAAGAAGATAAAATGTTGGAAAGAGGGGATGAGAGTGTAGAATGGGAAGAGAGAGGAGGAGGGAAGGGGGAAAAAAAGAGGAGGGATGCGGTGGAGGCTGCTGAGGGGAGGACGGCTCATAATAATGGCTGGTACAGAGCGGGTGGAATGGCATCAAAAACATGGAAACCATGTGTTTGGATGTATTTGATACCATTCCGCAAGTTCCGCTCCAGCCTTTACCACAAGGTCGACCTCCCCGATTAAGGTGCCAGTGGAGGAATGCAATAATATGTGTGTGTGTGTTTGCGCGCGTGTGAGTGTGTTAAATACATTTTCTCAAAGAGGTGAACAATCCCAATTTGTGACCCTGAAATTATTTTCACTTAAGCGACAACATGCAAACGCTGTCTGATTTGCAGACACATTTATGTGCTTACATTTTGTCCTGGGACAACGACAACACACCATGAATACATGGTGATGCTACAAAACATGACCTCAGCCCTCTACTCCACTGGGGGTAGCTATAGACCAAACACAGGCCTGCTGAAGACTAGGGAGATACATAACGGCAACATACACAGTGTGTCCTCTTGTACGGGTCTCTCTGGGATCTTATTCCAGGACTAAGACACTAGGGAAGAGACAGAGTGCAGCACATGCTCCTTTCCCCCAGGCAGTCCATTGGAGGGAAGGTGAGGTCTCAGATGAAGGCACTGTGTCCGTGGCACCTTGCCTCTGGCGTCTCTCTCCGGGCCAGTACAGTACCGTGTGTATGTGTGGAAGGTTTGTGTTGGTGGAGGGTTGTGATGGTGGAGCTTGAATCCCATAGTGATGTGTCAGGGCAATCCTCCTGTAGGCCTTTGGAGGTAAGAGATTGAGACACTGACATTAAAGTCTATTATGGGCCAGTCAAAATACTTTGGGCGAAACTCAGGCAGTTTTTATGAATGTACAGTATGTCCAAGACGATAAGCTCTCTCATTCGCTAACGTCATAATCCACCACATTACATAAGGAAGAAAAATATAGAGATAAATTACCTCCAGAGTAGAGGTGTTTTACTGGCGCATTGTCGGTTGGATGATGGTTGTTGGCGGGTTGAGATGGGGCGATGAAAATTTCCATCCTGTGAAAAAGGGGAAATTACATGTGAATTTAGGATTCTGTCGAATCATACATCCTTACATATACTGCCGTTATCAGTTTATTCATCTTTGATTGAATTGTGCATGTTTGATATGGGAGTAAAAGGGTCTAGACTATCATAATGTGGAACATAACAATGAATGATCCTCTCTGTCCTACATAAGTTCTCTCACTTGAGGGCAGTACTGAGCATTGTTTTGTTAATGGCCTTTCAAGTAGTGGTGGGTAAATTTATAAGGACATAAAAAGAGATCTGTGAAGCTAATTCTGCTCGAGCCCATTTTAACAACCAATTAATTAGGCTACTACAATTTTCTCACTTTCAAATGTCAAATGGTTTCTCAACTAGGATGAAGTCTTTTTTTACAGAGATAGTCAGGCCCTATTATGTCCATTTAGATTTAAACTAAATCTAAATTGTGCGTAACTGATTAAATCTAGGTGAATTGGGTCTGATCAGCCTTGATGGAAGGGCACGGTGCACCATGGCTGGTGATGGCTATGATTCATCGTAACAGCTGCTCTTACTGCGGGATGGAGAGGGAGACTGCAGAGCAGAACAGGGACAATACCCCGCGGGAGTACGGTGCCAGCCCTACAGCCCCCAGACGGTGAGAGTGAAAAAGAAAATGAATATGTTGTTTACGTTATTTTGTTGACATTACATTGTGCATGTACTGTCCTTCTCACATTTTGACTTTCAAAAGACGTGACCTAATTATCAGGATTAATTATGATTCGGTATAATTAGGCTACTCATCTTCATTGTTGTTATAAGTGATTAGTTAACAGAGATTGACAATAATAACAATTCATGTATTTCTTTATTTGTTCATGTGTTATTACATTCGTCATTTTCTCATTTTTATGTATTTGCCATGGCACATTTGTTTCTATGTATGTTGTCTATGTCCACTGCCGCCTCCTTTTCTTGGCCTTTAAGCCTATATGGCCTTTCTGTTTGTTGTGAGAGGAACAGTAAACAGTGGATTCAGGACATAATATTGTATATCATTAAAATCACTACAAACCAGTGAAATATCCCTTTAGGAATATTAAATATACTTTTTAATTGTTTGAAAATAAAATATAGAATGGGGATGCAAATACTGACCAAAACCAGGTATGAATTGTGTTTTGGCATATTTCTGCTAATATTTTGCAAAGATTATCTATTTTGAAAACCTGGCTAAATTGGATGTGTAATCTGTATAATCATAAGCATTTTGGAATTATCATTATTGAAAGAGTTGTGGCAATGTCAGACATTTACATTTGAGTCATTTATCAGAAACTCTTATCCAGAGCGACTTGCTCAAAGGCACATCGATAGATTTTCCCCCTAGTTGGCTCTGGAATTTGAACCAGCGACATTTCTGTTATTGGCCCAATGCTCTTAACAGCTAGGCAATGTGCATCCAATTAAATCCAATGGAGCCTGTTGGCGGCCATCTTGGAAAATGTGTACCCTGTGGTTAGATCAGCAATAGCTAGGCATCATTGTTTAGACTTTTCCTAGCTTTGTGTTAAGTTTGGTGTGCCTGTTATGAAGACATTTTGGGGTACCTCTTTGCTGGACGTAATGCATTCCTATAGGATTTCATATAGGATGCAATTGAAGGGGCAGGTTTCGCATCACATTTCTTGATAACACAATTTATAGAATCATATTGCATATCATTTTCATCAATAGACATCAGTAAATGCTGCTAAAACATATTCTAAGTGTTTTAATGTAATACATTTGAAATGGCTACAAAACTCAACAATTCAGACAGCTATTTCTGGCATTTCTTCTACCACTATTCTGGTCATATTTGGCTAAATACATAAAACTGACATACTTGGGCCATCATGTTGTCTTATCCTCATTGTAACACACATTTTAAGCCATTATTGTGCATATTACACCAATTATGCATTCAGTTATCGCCATGAAAAATCAATGCAGTCCCTCCCCATTGAAATGTGTTACGATAAACTATGAGTGGTGGGTAGAATCAGGCGCAGAGAGCAGGGTTCCTTCGTTTATCACAAATTTATTCACCGGTGCAACCAAAAATGAATGACGCCAACACACAAGGCGTAAATAGTTGCCAGTCCAAAAACAACAGGACAAAAATAGACCGGATAAATAAAGAACACGAAAAGCAATAACCCATCAAACACAGAGTAACAATAAACAAGCCCGCACAAAACCCCAGCAGGCCTAGTGCCCTTAAATACCCTACAAACAAACCCTAATACAAAACAGGTGTACCCAATTAACCAATAACAAACACAAACGGAAAAAGAATCGATGGCAGCTAATAGGCCGGTGACGACGACCGCCGAGCCCCGCCCGAACAGGAAGAGGCACCCTCTTCAGCGAGGTTCGTGACAGTACCCCCCCTGACGCGCGGCACCCGCAGCGCGCCGACCCGGCCTCGAGGACGACCCGGAGGACGAGGCGCGGGCGATCCGGGTGAAGGCGGTGGAAATCCCTCAAGAGGGAAGGATCTAAAATGTCCCTCCCGGTACCCAGCACCTCTCCTCCGGACCGTACCCCTCCCAGTCCACGAGGTACTGCAGGCCCCCACCCGGCGTCTCGAGTCCAGAATAGCTCGTACTGTGTACGCCGGGGACCCCTCGATGTCCAGAGGGAGTGGAGGGACCTCCGGCACCTCATTGTCTTCTAGGGGACCAGCTACCACCGGCCTGAGGAGAGACACATGAAACGAGGGGTTAATGCGATAATAAGAGGGAAGTTGCAATCTATAACAAACCTCGTTTATCCTCCTCAGGACTTTAAATGGCCCCACACACTGCGGCCCCAGCTTCCGGCAGGGCAGGCGGAGGGGCAGGTTTCGGGTCGAGAGCCAGACCCTGTCCCCTGGTGCGAACACCGGTGCCTCACTGCGGTGGCGGTCAGCGACACTCTTCTGCCGTTCACTGGCCTGCCTGAGAGAAGCCTGGACTGCCTGCCAGGTCTCTCTAGAGCGCTGTACCCACTCCTCCACCGCAGGAGCCTCGGTCTGACTCTGATGCCACGGAGCCAGGACCGGCTGGTAGCCCAGTACGCATTCAAATGGCGACATATTTGTGGACGAATGCCGAAGAGAGTTCTGGGCCAATTCTGCCCACGGGACGTACCTCGCCCATTCTCCTGGCCGATCCTGGAAATACGACCTCAGAAACCTACCCACTTCCTGGTTTAATCTCTCCACCTGCCCATTACTTTCGGGGTGATAACCAGAGGTAAGGCTGACCGAGATCCCCAGACGCTCCATAAACGCCTTCCAAACCCGGGACGTGAACTGGGGACCCCGATCGGAGACTATATCCTCTGGAACCCCATAGTGCCGGAAGACGTGGGTAAATAGAGCCTCTGCAGTCTGTAGGGCCGTGGGAAGACCAGGCAATGGGAGGAGACGGCAGGACTTAGAGAACCGATCCACAACGACCAGAACGGTAGTGTTTCCCTGAGATGGAGGAAGATCAGTAAGAAAATCCACCGAGAGATGGGACCATGGCCGTTGTGGAACCGGGAGGGGCTGTAACTTCCCTCTAGGAAGGTGCCTAGGAGCCTTACTCTGGGCGCATACCGAACAGGAGGAGACATAGATCCTCACATCCCTAGCTAAAGTAGGCCACCAGTATTTCCCCCTAAGACCTCGCACCGTCCTATCAATCCCGGATGACCCGCAGACGGTAGTGTGTGAGCCCACCGAATCAATTTATCACGGACACCAAGCGGTACGTAACTTTTACCAGTCGGACACTGTATAGGCGCAGGTTCAACCCTCAACGCCCGCTCGATGTCCGCGTCCACCTCCCATACCACTGGGGCCACCAGCCGAGAGGCTGGAAGGATGGGAGTGGGTTCGATGGACCGGTCCTCGGTGTCATAGAGACGGGACAGTGCGTCGGCCTTAGTGTTGAGGGAACCTGGTCTGTAAGAGATTGTAAATCTAAAACGTGTAAAAAACATGGCCCACCTAGCCTGACGCGGATTCAGTCTCCTCGCTTCTCGAATATACTCCAGATTACGGTGGTCAGTCCAGATGAGAAAAGGGTGTTTAGCCCCCTCTAGCCAGTGTCTCCACACCTTCAGGGCTTTTACCATAGCTAGTAACTCTCTCCATGGATGAACTTATAGACATGTCTATTCGATTGGACAACCTGCTGGCTGCCCGCGGGCGTTCGGAAGGGGTCCTGTTAATTCCACCCTCCAGCTCTCCCACTCCCACTCTGATGGAGTTGGGAGGAGCTGCATCTAGGGGAACCAGAGGGGGCTCCTCCTGCTCCTATTGTCAGGGGGGGGGTTGTGTCTCTGCAAGCTAGCTCCCGGCGGACGTCCTCCCGAAGACTACACCGGTAATGATCCATCAGGGCCCTGTCATTCCACCCAGCACCAGCAGCTAGGGTCCTAAACTCCAACGCGAAGTCCTGCGCACTCCTCATCTCCTGTCTGAGGTGGAACAGTTGCTCACCCGCCGCTTTCCCCTCTGGTGGATGATCGAACACAGCTCTGAAACGGCGGGTGAACTCCAGGTAGTTGTCCCGAGCCGAGTCTGGACTGTTCCAGACCGCGTTAGCCCAGTCCAGGGCCCTGCCCGTTAAACAGGAGACGAGGAGGCTCACACTCTCCTCACCCGAGGGAGCCGGACGCACGGTAGCCAGGTAGAGCTCTAGCTGGAGCAAAAATCCCTGGCACCCAGCCGCTGCTCCCTCGTACTCCCTCGGGGGAGTGAGACGCAGTGCGCCGGACCCAGAGGACGATGTAGATGGTGTCGGTAGTGGGAGAGCTGAGATAGGCGTCGGTAAACCACTCCTTTCCCATCGTTCCATCCTCTCCATCATCTGATCCATCGCCGTACCAATCCGATGGAGGACAGCTGTGTGGTGATGGACGCGCTCCTCAATAGTGGGGAGAGGGGTGTTCGCTGCTCCTGCTGATTCCATTTCTTCGGTGCGGGCTTCTGTTACGATAAACTATGAGTGGTGGGTAGAATCAGGCGCAGAGAGCAGGGTTCCTTCGTTTATCACAAATTTATTCACCGGTGCAACCAAAAATGAATGACGCCAACACACAAGGCGTAAATAGTTGCCAGTCCAAAAACAACAGGACAAAAATAGACCGGATAAATAAAGAACACGAAAAGCAATAACCCATCAAACACAGAGTAACAATAAACAAGCCCGCACAAAAACCCAGCAGGCCTAGTGCCCTTAAATACCCTACAAACAAACCCTAATACAAAACAGGTGTACCCAATTAACCAATAACAAACACAAACGGAAAAAGAATCGATGGCAGCTAATAGGCCGGTGACGACGACCGCCGAGCCCCGCCCGAACAGGAAGAGGCACCCTCTTCAGCGAGGTTCGTGACAAAATGAATGGTGGCCATCTTGAAAATAGGCTGCTGGGACTGAAATCTATAATGACAACAACAACAAAAATCCCAATGGGTCTCCTTGTTCTGTGTGAAATGTGATGTAGTTATCATCTAGGGTGCCATGTGATAATAGAGCACATCTAAATACTGACCTTCCTGTCTCGATGTACCCAAAAATGCTTACATGTATGACCTTTGATCCCCCAAGGTGGGCCCATAGAGATGTCATTACCATTTCAATTGTTTCATACCTTAATTGGTGTTGTATTATGAAGTTAATAATACTGTCTATCAATTACATTAGTATGAAAAGATTGTTCCATGATAATACAAAATGACATTTCATTCCCCCCAGCCTGTTGGCCCAACTAACCGCATAACGTATAATGCAGTGCTAACCAGATTTAGCTATCGCCGATACGTGGGTATCAGATCAAAATAGAACCTACAGACATGGACCTTAATGAAATGCATCATTAGACTTTGCCACCCCTAAGTGGAATGAAAATTAAATGTGTTTCTCTGGCCCATGGATTACTAGTAATGAGAAGGAATGGTAATGAACGACTCAGGACTGCAAGATTTCAGATAATAAAATGTGGCTATAACATAGTAATATTTTGAACAGGCAGTCGAAGTAGACCTATAATGATATTATTGCTGCTCTTTGGTGTTAGGTTTATGTTGATCCTCTTTTTGCATGCAATAACACAACCAAAAACATGTTTATTAATTGAATGCATAATTGATTGTGTCTCATCAATTTGTTGTCTCGGATTTAGGCCACACAAAAACTTTGAAACCATTCTATAAAGTCGATTGTTATGTAAATGCTTGTTTCATTTTTTTATTTATTTTATTTATCCGTTATTTTACCAGGTAAGTTGACTGAGAACACGTTCTCATTTGCAGCAACGACCTGGGGAATAGTTACAGGGGAGAGGAGGGGGATGAATGAGCCAATTGTAAACTGGGGATTATTAGGTGACCGTGATGGTTTGAGGGCCAGATTGGGAATTTAGCCAGGACACCGGTCTATGGGTCAACCTATTTATCACATTAAGGCTCAAGGAGGACTCTTTGCTCTCTCCTTCAAGGCGGGCTGGTAATCCATCTGTGGAATCGCAACGCAGAGGTGGCACCAGAGGTCCCAGAGTGGTGTGGTGAAGAAAAAAAAAAGTTTCTGGGGGCCATCGTTTTTCCTGATCTGGTAACTTAACAAGGTAAAACTCCGCACCTTATATGGTATGACGTATATAGGCTATATATAGGATATGATGGGACCAGAGCTTTTCTAATCAGGTCACAAAAAACTCCTGGAAATACACCTGGCCTTGGGGAGGAGGAAAACTCTGTCAAACTACAGAAACCCTGTACTTGTTCATATTCATTATATTTTAAAGAAGGACTAGGGGGGGGGGGGGGGTCCTATACACAGACACAGAGACAGCAACATGATTGGACAATAAAACTGACAGGGCCGCGCTTACTTCATGCAGGTTTTCTACGACGGGTTGATCAAAACAAGCATTGTTAGTTACCACTAAGCCATACTAAAAAAAAATCAGTTTAGCACGGGTAAGCCTATGATGCAAACATTTTGTTTTCTGTTCCATCAGACTAATCCCTGTGCATCCAGTGTCCCATCAGCTCACCCAGACAGTTGATTAACTTGATCTCCACTGTTAAAAAGCATCTAGATATTATTTCACCTTGCTTCTAGCCTAACACTTGGTTGGCAACAACAGCGGTTTATACAAACATTGCTCGCTGTCTCTCGAAATGTGCAACATTGCTTCCAATATTGAAATCCGATCTCCACTGTCCAAAAGAGAGTTAACGTTTCAGGACAAGACAGACAACTTTTCTCAACCAGTTGAAGTCATGAATCAGCATAATTGTTCTGTCAATGTATACAAGCATTTTTTTAAAATAGAAAAACAGGTCAAACAAAATAAAATGCAGCTATTCTAGCTTGGCTAGTTAGCAAGTATGTGTGTCCCGTGTTGGGCTGTGTGGCTCAGATGGTAGAGCATGGTGCTTGCAACACCAGGGTTGTGGGTTTGATTCCCACGGAGAAGTATACAAATGTCTGCAACTCACTACTGTAAGTCGCTCTGGATAAGAGCGTCTGCTAAATGCCTAAAATCTACATGATAATAGTGTTGCACGGAACATTTAGAATGACTGGGTCGAGTCCATAGATATAGAACAAAAAGACTGGGTCATGTCTCTGGCAACCTAACCGATAGAATGAATGGCCAGCTGGCTTGGCTAGCAACCATAGATGTATTTCTGATGAATGGAAGCATCAACTTTTGGTAGCTGAATAATAGACAACTTTCTAAGTAGAATTTGCACTCATTCAGTTCTGTATGGTCCTGCCTGACAAAAATACATTTTGTGTTTTTAACCTCTTTTGCAAGTAAAATATTTTTACACAACCATCCATTTCATAAATGGGAGACATACTGTAAGATATGTGAAAAAAGTGTGGTTGTGTTTTGTTCTACCTCGGATAGGTAGGGGTATCTCAAAAACGAAAGCCCTTTTTGAGGATTGGCCAAATAAACGAAAATGTATTTATAAAACTTGTTGAACATCAGCAGATGTCACAAAGTGTTTATTCAGAAACCCAGCCTAAAAAACCCAAACAGCAAGCAATGTTAATGTAGAGGCACGGTGGCTAGGAAAAACTCCCATAGTAGGCATCGGCTGTTGTTAGTAGCCTACAGTTGATCAGACTCAAAAATAGTCTTGTTTCATTGCAAAACTGCAGCATCACTCCGATGTGAAGGACAGAGAAAATGTACACGAGTTGACAAATTATGAGGCAAATCAGTTAAAAACAACAACACTTGGACCCTTCGATATATCGTCGATATATCTTATCAAACTAAATCAAAAGAACTGTGGCGCAAGTCACCTTGCCACACGTTTTCCGGCGGTCATGTCGCAAAGTGATAACATTAAAGGAGGACTGCACTTCCTGATTTGGCTTCGTTTTAGATTTGGTTCATTTAGAAATGCTAGCGACCGTGACTGAATTTAAACAGGTTCGGGGTGTGGTTTGATGTGAGTGTCTTGTATGTGTTCGCAGGTGGGAAGAGTTAAACAAATTATTTAGGCAATTAGCTTCAGCAGGCTGGTGTGCAACTGTGGCAAAATTGGTTTGACTTTGGATAACCTATCTCTGGGGATAGTTAGGGACCGTCAATATATAACACAATGTAAAAGGGACAATATTTTCATGTTGCCCATCTTTTAGTTGTCTCATTCAATGCTTTCAATAGATGTATATGAATTTCTACAATTTCATTGGTTTGAGGTTTTTAAGTCATTGAAATTTGGAGGTATTGACATTTAAAACTATTGTCCCATGTACATTGTGTAATTTACCAATTGTGCCTAAATACCCCCATAGGCCCCATAGGGATATCAAATGTCCAACCAAATTGACCATGGGCATTATGATTATGTGCACTCCAATTGATGATTACTAGCGAGATGATTGTTGCGAGTTGTGGGCATGTGGGTAGGATTAAAATGAACCCAGCCCATGGAAAGCTGTTAGGGTACCCTTCATTCTGTGACCTCGGCCTACCATTTTTTCCTATAATTCAAAAACTCAATTTTGGATGAGACTGACTTTATGACCAAAATCATCCGATTTACACTTTGCAGTCAATTTTGAAAACAGAATAAATGTTACTGACTCATATAGATGACACATGGGCCATTTTCAATTTAGAGGCAGTCGCTCTTACCCAGGAATCTGTAGTCGTCATGGCGACTGCATCACAACTCGGGCTCAGTCGCATCCAGGGGGCGTGACTGCTGTTGTTCATTCTTCTATCCACTCGCACTATGCATTGTGTCCATGTCTTCATCAATGTGCTCACACTATCCTCCATGATGGAAACAGTCTTGAAGTCATGTTTTGTAGGAAAATAAATTCCAAATAGTCCTGATGACAGCCTTTGGATCGAATTTGAATAAGATACATCGATTACCAAGGATTAGTACCACTATCAATTGTAGACTATACAAAATAGTTTAGCCTATGTACTGCGTAATGATACATTTAGATTTTATGCAGGTATTTTATCAAAGGCATTCCACAGTCTTGATCCCTTCCATATCTTTAACAAAAATTGGCATAGGCTATAAACTGTAATGCTAAAAGTAACATTGTAAACATATAACAAATACGTAGCCTAAATTCCCTTTTGTATCAGATCAGAACAATAAGAGCCTAAACAATACTCAGTCTGCTCTCATAGTGCAGTATGTTATGTCCATGATATTTCCAATACGCATAGGTTGCCCATTCAGTCCGGCCATAGCCTATGTTATCATCCGATGAAAATTACATCATACAGACATTGTAGATTATATTGCTATTCATGACAAGAACACTGAACACTGATAACTGAACTTTCCCCCTCAAAAAAACACAACGACAACTCTGTTTAGATTCGGGGGGTAAATATGCAACACTTACAACCTATCGAACTACCGAACATCAACACCTATTTTTGACTGAAGGACGAATCGAACGATCACAGTACGGTTGAACCTGTCTGGTACACTATAGCGGTGCACACTCCACCTGGCAGATACATTATGCACCGACACGTCACGATTAGCCATCATAGAAAAAAATAGTCGTCGCAACTGTATTCTATCTATCGTCATACTCCATATAAAGTAAAAGCGTTTACACATCCGTAAATATCTTTTTGATGTTCACGCAGTTTTGGTTATTCTCATTTGTGAAGTTGGGCTGTTTATACCCACTGTTGATGCCCTCCTCTATATATTCCGATTTGCCCAGAGATGAGGTGCTACGAGTCCTTTTTAGCTCATCTGTGTCTGAGGGTAAGTGCTCGCAGCTGCTGACATGCAAGTACTGTGCGTGCTCTTCTCCATCAGTCTCCCTATGGTAAAAGTAATTGAAGTTCGAGACAATAACTGGCACAGGGAGAGCAATAGTTAACACTCCGGCAATAGCACACAATGACCCAACAATTTTGCCACCAATGGTCACAGGGTGCATGTCTCCATATCCGACAGTAGTCATGGTGACCACAGCCCACCAAAACGCATCTGGGATGCTTGTAAAACTGGATGACGGGTCATCGGCCTCAGCAAAGTAAACAGCACTTGAGAAAAGGATAACTCCAATAAAAAGGAAAAATATCAACAGTCCAAGTTCCCTCATGCTGGCCTTTAGTGTCTGCCCTAAAATCTGTAGCCCCTTAGAGTGCCTGGAGAGCTTGAAAATGCGAAAGACTCTCACGAGCCTTATCACTCTGAGAATGGCCAGGGACATGGCTTGCTGACCGTTACCCTGCTTCTCAGCCAGTTCTGTCCCCAAAGTGATAAAGTAGGGAAATATGGCGACAATGTCGATGATGTTCATTATGTTTTTTGAGAACGTGGATTTGCTGGGGCACGCGAAGAACCTGACCAGCAACTCAAAAGAGAACCATATTATGCAAAGTGTCTCTATCACAAAGAAAGGGTCGGTGAATGGATTTACGTGGTAGGAGGCCGTCCCGTTGACGGTAAGTGCCACAGTGACAGGGTCTCTGTCATCCCGAAACTCAGGCAAGGTCTCCAAACAGAATATAACAATTGAGATTAAAATGACAAGCACGGAGACTATGGCTATTCCCCTAGCTGGCCCAGAGCTTTCCGGGTACTCAAACAAAAGCCAAACCTGCTTTTGGAATTCATTATCTGGTAAAACACGTTCCTCTTCTTTTATGAATCCTTCATCCTCCCGGAATTTTTCCATAGCCTCTTCCCCGAGTTGATAGAAATTGATCTCCTCAGAGAAGATGTCAATGGGCACGTTAACAGGTCTCCTGATGCGCCCTCCCGACTGGTAATAATAGAGAATGGCATCAAAGCTGGGTCGGTTTCTATCGAAAAAATACTCGTTTCTCAATGGGTCAAAGTAACGCATCCTCTTTCTCCGGTCCCCGAGCAACGTTTTGGGAAACTGATTGAAAGTTTTTAGTTGAGTTTCGAATCGCAAACCTGAAATGTTGATAACCACCCTCTCGCAGCCGAGCTCTTGCTCATATCGATCCACGGACAGGTGTCTCGAAAGCGCCATTGACTCCTCCAACATGTTTTCAACTGAAATTACGCCCATCTCCGTCTTTGAGTAACCGTGATCCTTAACGCTGTCGGATGAAGTTGAAGTGGTCATCCACACAGGTGGTATGGAGGGGTCAGACTGCAACGCGCCTCCTCTAGCCAAACCCCCAAAGACCCTTGGAGAACCAGAGCCGACGCTCATGCGACGCGTCTCCCATCCCCTCTCCTCGTCGACTCCGCTCGTTGCCACAGTGAAGTGTTTCCGCCCCACGAAGCACACACTGAGGGTTTATAAACACATATCTATTCCCGCCCATGTCGCACATATGTCTGACACACTCCCACGGTTCACCAAATCCGACCCCAACTTGACATAATCATAGACAAGCAGGCGCGCGCCATCTCACTTTGTTTCCACACCTTGTGTGGAAGCGATAACAGCAAGTTCCCAAAATGTATCGGGTTCCAATGGTTACCTCATTTTATATTTTCCCTGATTGAAAACATTCTTCAAAACCCCTATCATCTCCCTATCATACATGTACATTTCTATTGTCTAATATGATGACAATTTCAATTAAATGACAAAACCGTCTGTCGCAAGGGGTTAAAAGTAATTTCTATGTTAGACTGACTTTTATTTTTTTTAGGTTTGCTTACTGTTCAGCGCCAACAACCATAGCTCTCCATGGTGCTGAAATAAGCGCTCCATTCATATGACTGATTAGTTGGCAAAACAAATAGGCTATTATTAACGTTACCCATGGCCACAAAACATGGCTCAATGATTCATGACCAATCATCATATCAATCTCTTGCACTTGTTGACGTACTCATAACACATAGGAATTATAACCCAATCGCTGCTATTTTATGTCTACATTTCATCATGAGTAATCATTATTCGCTGTTTATGTACATGTGTCAGTAAAACACCATATATACAAAAGTATATCGCATCCCTTCATATTAGTGGATTCGGCTATTTCAGCCACACCCGCTGCTGACGGGTCTATAAAATCGAGCACACCGCCATACAATCTCCATAGACAAACATTGGCATTAGACTTACCTTACAGAAGAGCTCAGTGACTTTCAACGGGGCACTGTCATAGGATGCCACTTTTTCAACAAGTCAGTTCTTCAAATTTCTGCTCTGATAGAGCTGCCCTGGTCAACTGTAAGTGCTGTTATTGTGAAATAGAAACATCTAGGAGCAACAACGGCTCAGCGGTGAAGTGGTAGGCAACAGAAGTTCACAGAATGGGACTGCCGAGTGCTGAAGCGCTTAGTGCGTAAAAATAGTCTGTCCTCAGTTGCAACACTCATTTTCGAGGTCACCATGCGCAAAGCCAAGCATCGGCTGGAGAGGTGTAAAGTTCTCCACCATTGGATACTGGAGCAGTGGAAACGTGTTCTCTGGAGTATGAATCACACTTCATAATCTGGCAGTCAGATGGACAAATCTGGGTTTGGCAGATGCTACCTGTCCAAATGCATAGTTCCAACTGTAAAGTTTGGTGGAGGAGGAGTGATGGTCTGGGGCTGTTTTTCATGGTTTGGGCTAGGCCCCTTAGATCCAGTGAAGGGAAATCTCAATGCTTCAGCATACAATAACATTCTAGACGACTCTGTGCTTCCAACTTTGTGACAACAGTTTGGGGAAGGCCCTTTCCTGTTTCAGCATGGCAATGCCTCTGTGCACAAAGAGAAGTCCATACAGAAATGGTTTGTCAAGATCGGTGTGGAAGAACTTGACTGGCCTGCACAGAGCCCTGACCTCATCCCCATCAAATACCTATGAGAGGAATTGGATTGCCGACTGCAAGCCAGGTCTAATCACCCAATATCAGTGCCCAACCTCATTAATGCTGTCGTGGCTGAATGGAAGCAATGTCCCCCAGCAATGTTCCAACATCTAGTAGAAAGCCTTCCCAGAAGATTGGAGGCTGTTATATCAGCAAAGGGAGGACAAACTCCATATTAATGCCCAAGATTTTGGAATGACATGTTTGACGAGCAGGTGTCCACATACATTTGGTCATGTAGTGTACTATGAAGCCTATTGTCCAGACTGCTGGTATGCAGTAGTAATGAATCAATTGCTAAGATCTGGAGACCGTGGCAACAGTAGATCCATTACCACTGTTCACATTTTATCAGATCACAGCACGCAGACCTCACGCCTTAAAATAGGCCATAAAGTCACTTTTCATCACTATATCACAAGTGCAGTGCTGTCAGTATTCAGTATTCCGAACAGCCTCAAACAAGTGTCTGAACTGAGCTATCAACCTCTGTAGCAGCAGGGGATTGATGAGGAAAATGCAACATCAATGTTCAATCTCAATGGACTACTTATTAATGATGACAAAGGCTCATCAGAGGGAGGGGTTTATGGTCAGCTGCAACACGTTCATCTGTCCAGACAAACAGATCCTCCACGAAATAAGGTATGACCAAGTTCACTCAAACCACAGCAATTCAGGAAAAAAAACTCAGTGTGAAAAAATCTGATTGCTCCTGCACCAGTTCTGCACAGCAACATTTCAAGAGCTATAACTGATTCGAAAATGTTATTATTTATATTGGTGAAACAAAGCAAAAATCTACATTTTCATGAAAGGTTGCATTCTCATAGTGATTGTTTTGAGCGTGCTTTTAAGGCTTTTGGAGTTGGCTGCATTTGAAAAGCTTCTATGGCGCAGCATTTTCCAATAGTAGGGTCAGAACCTCTGGATTTTCTAGTTGTAGAAATATGTTTTTGTCTATTTTGTCTAAATTCAAAAGACATTTGGTGGGTCACAGCCCACAGAAGGTTAATGAAACGCTGCATTATATGCTTTTTGCTTATACAATGAGTGTACAAAACAGTAGGAACACCTTCCTAATAATGAGTTGCACCCCCTTTTGCCCTCAATTTGTCAGGCATAGACTCTACAATATGTTGAAAGCATTCCACAGGAATGCTGGCACATGTTGACTCCAATGCTTCCCACAGTTGTGTCAAGTTGGCTGGATGTCCTTTGGGTGGTAGACCACTCTTGATACACAAGGAAAACGGTTGAGCGTGAAAAATCCAGCAACATTGTAGTTCTTGACACACTCAAACCAATGAGCCTGGCACCTACTACCAAACCCCATTCAAAGGCACTTAAATATTTTGTCTTGCCCATTCCCTCTCTAAATGACACACACACACACACACAATCCATGTCTCAATTGTCTCAAGGCTTAAACAATCCTTCTTTAACCTGTCTCCTCCCCTTCATCTACACTGAAGTGGATTTAATCAATAATCAATAAGGGATCATAGCTATCACCTGAACTCATCTGGTCAGTCTATGACATGGAAAGAGCATGTTTTGTACACTCAGTGTATAACTGTAAGACTAAAACTCTGATGTAATTTATATTTATATTTATATTTATATTTAAGGAAGTTGGAGGCTTTGCCACAAAAAAATAACTAAATCAAAATGTCTAGAGCAATTATCCTGCTGATCGCCCTTCCCCTCCCTCGTAGGATACTGTTTACGTCTCGTTTGGCCTCCATGGAAACAAAACATTAGAAGCTTTCATAGGATGAAAAGTGTTGAGTTGGCGACAGACATGTTACATAATTTCCAATAAAACATTTGTTGGGACAAGGACAGGGGAGACTATTTCCCAAATGTTTCTTAAATGAAATATCATGAAAAGCCCTTTTCAGTTTAGACACAGAGGAAATAGGCTCTTTGTGTTGAATGTGAAGGCCCTTTTCAATCACTTTAGTGTTGGATCAACAAAGTGACAGATACAAAAAAAGAAAAGACCCTGTGTAGAAGAGACACCTTTCATTTAAACATTTTCATGGACATCCTCTTCTGAATAGACCACCATGGTTACTACTATGATAGGATCTCTGTCTTCTCCTCCCTTTCTCTGTCTGTCTGTCTCTGTCTGTCTGTCTGTCTCTGTCTGTCTGTCTGTCTGTCTGTCTGTCTGTCTGTCTGTCTGTCTGTCTGTCTGTCTGTCTGTCTGTCTGTCTGTCTGTCTGTCTGTCTGTCTGTCTGTCTGTCTGTCTGTCTGTCTGTCTGTCTGTCTGTCTGTCTGTCTGTCTGTCTCTCTCTCTCTGTCTGTCTCTCTCTCTGTCTCTCTCCCTCTGTCTCTCTTTCCCTCTTTCTCTAAATGCACATCTTCAGCTAACAGTAAATACAATTTAAATCGGGGAATTACCCAGGGAATTTGTGTAAGCACTAAGCAGTCTGTTTGTCCCTGTAAACAGTGAGGGAGTAACTGTTCTGAACCCTGTCTGACCCACTCGGGATCTGATCTTACACTTTGAGAAACGTCATGTTTTCATGTATCTCTTCATATGCCTTTCCTTTTTTCGGAAGTGGTTCGATGTGTTCAATTAATGGGGACGAAGGGTCATTCATTCAGGAGTTCTGACATCGTTTGATAGGCCCGTTTCATATTCAGACATCATTAATCACACCTGCATAATGTCATTTTGGTGACGGTGTCAGGGGTGTGCATCATCTGCATCTTTGCGTATGACATCCACGTGTTCTTGTGTGTTCGAGAGAGCGAGAGCGAGAGCGAGAGAAAGAGAGAAAGAGAGAGAGAGAGAGAGAAAGAGAGAGAGAGAGAGCATGGAATTCCCCACTGTGTACAACCAATGTGAGATCCAAGATGTCAGTCAGGCTGCAAATCAAGTTGGTTATTTGAACTGTTCCAGTCACAATGTAACGCCACCAAAAGTGATTGATCCTCCCATCTAGAACAGGCCAGGGCAGTGGTTGGACATTTTTTTTCCCAGACATCCCCATGCTCAATTTCACGTACAGTAGTTGCATTAATAGTTACAGTTTTTCTCAGTCGCTTTGGTGCATTTTTCACATCATCCCTAACATGTGCAAAATAATAAGTGCATTTCTCAGAACAATTTGTACAAATTGCAATATACAATAGATATGTTTCTAAAGCTAGTCAGTCACTAAAAATCCTTAGTACATCTCTCAAAAGTAAATATTCATGCCAATGATCATGTCAGTGTCATCAGAATGATAAGTCATTGAGTCATTGTTCACGAACAAGGTCGTCAAAATGTTTAGGCATGTTGTCAATGTAACTGTGTACTTTGACAGTATTACCTGATGTAAACTTAGGCTACAGTTTGGATGACAGCTACTGTATTGAAAATGCACAAGGCTGCACTTCTATGGCATATATCAATTTTAACAGTGCTATTTACTTATTACTGTATGTGGGTTATTGATTGAAAGAGACTGGACAATCCAAGAGGCACAAAGGAAAAAAAACTAAATTAGAAAGAAACACCGGAAACCACCCCTAAGGCACAACTTTGCCCGCAGCACTGTTGTGCTGTCTCTACACATCCAGACGTTCCTGTCTGTCGGCCCACATATTCTCATCCACATCACACCGGATATTTTCCCTTCCAATGCAACGTGGAAAGAATCTTTTGGAATGCCTTATCCATCCTCTGCAGGCGTCTACTGTGATGTCCTCACATGCTGCATCCATTGCAGCCAGCAGGGTGTGTGGCTAACGATCGTACACCTTCCACCTCCATGCTGAAAATAACTCCTCAATTTGCTTAAGGAATGGTGAATAAGGTGGGAGGAATTTTATGAGCATCCTCGGGTGGGTCACAAACCATTGCCTTATGTTTGATCGATGGAAACTCACATTATCACAAACGACCACATACTTTGGAAAATCCTCTCTAAACAGACCCCTCTCATCATCAGGGATGAGAGCCCTGTAGAGAGTCTCTAAAAAGTTGAGTAGATGCTGGGTGTTGTATGGCCCTATAAGGGGGATATGGGTTAGGACACCATGCTCCGAAATAGCAGCACATATGGTGATATTTCCTCCCCGCTGGTCTGGCAAATCCACAGTAGCTCTGTGACCGATGATATTCCGACCCCGTCTTCTGCATGTGGGAGGGTTAACTTGATTCCAACTCCATTATACACTATATCCCAGAACACACAGTTGAATTTGTTTTGGTAAGGAAGAGTGACATAACATGTACATATATTGCATGTTCCTTCCACCTTCCACCAGGCTATGAGGGGTGGCCAGTCCTCTTCTGGCTGTGCCGGGTGGAGATTATAAACCTAGAGAGGAACCAGGCTATGAGGGGTGGCCAGTCCTCTTCTGACTGTGCCGGGTGGAGATTATAAACCTAGAGAGGAACCAGGCTATGAGGGGTGGCCAGTCCTCTTCTGGCTGTGCCAGGTAGAGCCTATGTCCTCTTTTGCCTCTTCCTCTGTTTTGCCTTCCACCATGCATCCTTGCTCCTCTTCTTCCTCCTCCTCTTGGCTGTTGACCCTGTTCATTTCCTGGTCCATCCATTATTGGAAAATTGCAACTCTGTGGTTGATTGTTGGTTGAACTAACACTTTACATTCCTTCATGAGTGAGGGTCAATTTCACCTGCACGATTCATCAATTCACGTTTTTGTACAAAAGGTCTAATAGAAATGTGTAAAACTATGCTTGACAGTTTATGACAAATAGTTCAATAATTTTGCATGTAATGGCTTATGCAAGGAACTAATGCCTAGATGTTTTGAGGGGTAAGACTATTCAACAGAGAACCATCTACTACATTTTGATCAACATGACATGAGCAATTGTTAATGTGGAAAAAAGCTGACACTTGTACATTATCAATTGCAATTTGCTCTAAAGGAATAAGAAATTGCTTTAATGATGTGCACAAGTGACTAGATGATTTGGAATTTGTACAAGTAGTTTCAAGAATTGCACTTTTGATCTAAGAAATGCACCAAAGCGACTGAGAAAAACTGTAATAGGCTTTCATATAAAGTCCCTGCATGCATTTACCACATTCGAAACCCATTCCAACCTACCAATGGGAATTGTTCGGCGTTCTCTAATCTTAGGAGTGAAGAGCACTGGGCTACAACTTACATTTCGGCAGGGAATGTTTATCTTTGGTACGGCTGAAATATAACATGATATTCGAAACTGCTTTGTGCGATTGTCTCACGGCTTAGGACAAGGCCCTGGCATGCCAAAGCACACTGGGAACAACCGTAATAATTCCCTCGGAAACAAAACAGTCTTATCTGCACTGGGGAACAAAGAGAATATGCCACTCCAGTCATGCTTCGACTGCAATACACCAGGCCAGATGACATTTCTTCAATGCGGTTCATGTTTTATCATAGTAATGATGCTTAGGTGCCTCTTTGACTAATGAGAAACAAGTCTTTTTTTGTCCGTCTGCTCCAGCTCGTAAGCACACGGTGGAATCCATAGAGCCAGAGAGAGACCAGGGGCCATCGATATATAAATCCATTGGCTGTGCGTGGAATCACTACACACTACACTGTCTATCTACACCAGGGGTCTCCAGCCTCTGTAGCATGAGAGCTACTTTAAATTTTATTTTATTTTTTCTAGCTTTCAAATAGGCACATTCTTCTCTTCTCCTCTACCCCACAACTCCTCCCAAGGTCCTTAGTGCACTACTTGTACACTATGTTTTCTGTTAATATACCAAGTAAAATAATGTTTAATTAACAACTCTAAAGGGGCCTATATAATCTGTGATCACCCCCCCCCCCCCCAAAATTAAAAAAAAAAATATATTTTTTATATTTTCCTAAATAATGTGTTCTCAGTTTTATTTCTCCTGGTTTCATACTTTTTTTGATTTTCACTCTCAAATGAAGAAAACCTCATAGAGAAATGTGTGCATACCAGTGCTTAAATCACATCAGAATACATTTTGTTTAGGTTTGGAAGAAAACTAACCAATTTCGTTTTTTGAGTGTAATGTGCCATCTAATGGGTCTGTCATGCCATGGTTAAGTACTACTGCTGCTCATTTCATGGCAAAGTTTGCAAATAATAGATACAAATGATACTTACTCATGATATATTTCTGGGATAATGTCAATATTGTATTAATTGCTTGCGGTTTCTGATACTTGTGAGATTTGTTTGTGAGAGTTTGCGGTGGTGAACATTCTATGTACTTTCAGAATTATGCGGTGAGCTACTCATAGGTGGGCAGTAGCTCGCAATCAACCTTTTGGAGACCCCTGATCTATACAATATTGCGGGTGTAACGGTTTTCTAGGTGTGGTGAAGGAGAGTCGGACCAAACCGCAGCGTGTAGATTGCGATCCATGTTTAATAAACAACGTAAACACGAATAAACAATAAACGTAATGAAACCCGAAACAGCCTATACTTGTCAACTAACACAGCGACAGGAACAATCACCCACAAAACCCAACACAAAACAGGCTACCTAAATATGGTTCCCAATCAGAGACAATGACTAACACCTGCCTCTGATTGAGAACCATATCAGGCCAAACATAGAAATAGACAAACCAGACACACAACATAGAATGCCCACCCAGCTCACATCCTGACCAACACTAAAACAAGGAAAACACATACGAACGATGGACAGAACGTGACAGCGGGTCACATAAAATTGTAATTTATTTAAACCAGACTACCATTTGGCAGCGAGAGAGATCCACTAGGGTTCATTTGGATCCAATTAGATCCATGCAGCAGATGTCCACATTCTGCATTGGGGTAAATTGTTCCAATTAGATCTATACAGCAGATGTCTGCAATCTGCATTTCCCCATCACTGGAGTAACTAATTACCTTAACTCATTTGAGTAAACTAATACTATGCGAAAATGATATTGTGTTAAAATAATATGTTGAAAATATATACATCAGTGTAATTAAATGTACATAATCAACTTATACATGATACACAAATTAAACAAATTAATACAATGTTTAATTTCTTATATGAAGGGTACATTTTTTTTTTAATGGAACAATAGGAAACTTAAATTGCGGTCTGGCATCCTCAGTGATGTTTTTTCTTCTTCATTAATTAGGTCTTGCCACCACGGAAATGTGAACAGCAGCTGCTTCCACGGCAACGTGCAAAACAAGCATGACACACATACCAAACGGCCTGGGGGGATAGATTGAAGCTTCTCATCAACTTAGCTATACGCTCTAATATCACAGGTAAATACACACACACACACACACACACACACACACACACACACACACACACACACACACACACACACACACACACACAGCTCAGAGGCTTTGCATTTAAAATGCTGTAGAGACAAACCTCTCCGCTTCCATAATAAGCCTCCTCTGTGGAGGTCATACATACAGGGAGGATAATGCACTGTATGTATTGGATAGAAATATCCAACCAAACAATCATTGTGTGATACATCATTACAATGACTGCTATTGTGATCATTTGACTCCCAAGATCATGAATAGAAGCCCGAAGATCCATTTTAATAAGAGTTTTACCGACCTATAATCACCAGAAAGTGACATTCAAGGTAAATGTTTAGTGCGATATACTGTAGTACAATCTCCCGACGAGTGACAGAACACCAGCTAAGACTTACAGCCCCAGAAATGTCATATGGCATATCACATCTTAAGACACTATTACAAATGACACCACGGCAATGAGATGTGAAGGTCATCTGAAGTAGAGGAGGCGTGCAGGGAATAGGTGATCCAACCTCCTGGATTACTGCTTCCTCACACCATATACTGTATGACATCCTGTCAAGGTAATGGATTGAGCAGAAAGCCACCCCCCTTGGGTATTAGGTCAATGCTTTCTGTCTGATCACAGTTGAAGAGGTGGGCCATATTTCAAGGATGACTTGAAAAGGAAGCTAAAACAGTGTAAGAGATGGGTGAGGAGGTATAGGAGATACCGTAAATTGTCTCAAGGCTTATAAAAATCCTTCTTTAACCTGTTTCCTCCCCTTCATCTATGCTGATCGAAGTGGATTTTAACAAGTGATGTCAATAAGAGAGCATAGGTTTCACCTGGACTCACCTATGTCAGTCAATGTCATGGAAAGTGCAGGTGTTCTTAATGTTTTGTATACTCAGTGTATATGAATTATGAGTTATTTTTCTTATGTAATATCTTGTTGTTGTTGTCTATTACTTGTATGCACTTATTCCTCTAAAATTCATTGGTTACGTCCCTGTTAGTGAGCATTTCTCCTTCACCAATCAGATAATCAGATAATTCACCCACCTGACAGGTGTGACATATCAAGAAGCTAATTAAACAGGATTATCATTCCACAGGTGCACCTTGTGCTGGGGGACAATAAAAGGCCATTCTAACGTGTGCAATTTGGTCACACAACACAATGCTACAGATATCTCAAGTTTTGAGCATGCAGCTGGCATACTGACTGCAGGAATGTCCACCAGAGCTGTTGCCAGAGAATTGAATGTTCATTTCTATACGATAAGCAGGCTCAGGATCAGGGGCAGGCAGAGTGGTCAGGCGGGCGGGCTCAGGGTAGGGACAGGCAAGGGTCAAAACCAGGTGGACGAGAAAAGGGAGGCTGTGGAAAAGCAGGAGCTGATACAAAAACGCTGGTTGACTTGACAAACAAGATGAGCTGGCAACAGACAAACAGAGAACAGGGCTGTGAGACATGGGTTTAACTCGGGACACATGAAAGGTGGGGTGTATATGAAGGTTACGGGGGAAACAGAAGATGAACAGCAGAGGGACTAATAATTTTAGACATGGGAAACGGGCCAATAAACCGGGGGAGGGGCAGATCCCGGATGGATAGCCATACCTTCTGCCTGAGACGATACCAGGGAGCCGGGGTCTGATGGCGATCCGCTTGTCGTCAATACCTGGAGGTGGTCTTGAGGAGGGCGCATCCAGGCTTTCCTCCAGGGACGACGACAGCTGAGCAGAAGGTACGCTGACTTCTTCCTCCTGCACGGGGAAGAGCGGGGGCTGATACCTCAGAGAATATTCAAATGGCGTTAGGCCCGTGGCAGAGCAGGGAAGAGAGTTGCATGTGTATAACACCCAGACTTTTTTTCCTAAGGTCTTGGCTGAGGTCTTGGCTGATTTATTTTGATTTTCCTATGATGTCAAGCAAAGAGTCAATGGGTTTGAAGGTAGGCCTTGAAATACATCCACAGGTACAATGTATGAGTTATGGCTTCACACCCCCTAATGTGGATAAAGTGTTACTTGTCTAACAGAACACAGAGCGTGCTCTTAATAGAAGCCTCTGCAACATAATCCAGGTAGAATCAGGAATTCCCCAGGGCAGCTGTCTAGACCCCTTACTTTTTCAATCTTTACTAATAACATGAGAAAAGCCAATGTGTCTATGTATGTGGATGACTCAACACTATAAACATCAGCTACTACAGTAACTGAAATGACTGCAACACTTAACAAAGAGCTGTAGTTAGTTTATGAATGGGTGGAAATGAATAAGTTAGTCCTAAATATTGTATTTGGCTCAAAGTGGAAGAGAGATTGTCTTCATCACTACTTGTTTTTGTAAAAGGTGTTGACAAGCTGAATGTACCGAGCTGTGTGTTTAAAATACTAGCACACAGCTTGGACATCCATGCATACCCCACAAGACATGCCACCAGAGGTCTCTTCACAATCCCCAAGTCCAGAACAGACTATGGGAGGTGCTCAGTACTACAGAGAGCCATGGCGACATGCAACTCCATTCCACATCAGGTAACTGATGCAAGCAGTAGAATCAGATGAAAGAAACAGGTAAAAATACACGTTATGGAACAACGGGGACTGTGAAGAAACACACACAAAGGTAGAGACATGCATATGCATACATTGTGATATTGTTGTATGGTGGTATTATACATTGTGTACTGTAGATATGTAGTGGTGTAATAATGTTATATGATGTACTGTTTTATCTTTTGTTTTATATGAAATGTAAGTGCTTTAATATGTTTGGACCCCAGGAAGTGTAGCTGCTGCCTAAGCAGCAGCTAATGGGGATCATTAATAAATATAAATAAAAATGCATATAGTCCGGGTGGCCATTTCAATAGTCACTGCGGGTACAACATCTCCTATTCACTTCCTGATGAACTAAGTCACCGCATCTGTGTATTTGTCAATGTTATTCTCAGAGGCTACCCGGAACATATCCCAGTCTGTGTGATCAAAAGAATCCTGAAGGATGGATTCTTATTGGTCAGACCGGAAAGGAACCTTTCAGAGCTCACTTCAGACCGGTACTTTATGCGTTTCAGTTTGACTGTGACCTCTCCAGCTTGCTGACAAGAAAGAGTGATTCATTTAATATTTACTTTGACTGTCCAGTGTAAGAAATTACGATCAAGACTATCCTACTAATGGGACATTAACAACTGTAATATCTTATGTTTCACCAAGTCGTGGCTGAACGACGACATGGATAATATAGAGCTGGCACAATTTTCCACGCACCGGCAGGACAGAGAAGCTACGTCTGGTAAGACGAGGGGTAGGGGTGTGTGTTAATTTGTCAATAACAGCAGGTGCGCGATGTCTAATATTAAAGAAGTCTCAAGGTATTGCTGGCAGCATTCCCGCAAAACTGAAAGCGCGAACCACTGCTTTAATTTAGGGCAAGGTGACCGGAAACATGACCGAATACAAACAGTGTAGCTATTCCCTCCGCAAGGCAATCAAACAAGCTAAGCGTCAGTATAGAGACGAAGTAGAGTCGCAATTCAATGGCTCAGACACAAGAGGTATGTGGCAGGGTCTACAGTCAATCACGGATTACAAAAGATAACCAGCCCCTTCGCGGACCACGATGTCTTGCTCCAAGACAAACTAAACAACTTTTTTCCTCACTTTGAGGACAATACAGTGCCACCGACACGGCCCGCTACCAAACCCTGCGGGCTCTCCTTCACTGCAGCCAATGTGAGTAAAACATTTAAACGTGTTAACCCTCGCAAGGCTGCTGGCCCAGACGGCATCCCTAACCGCGTCCTCAGAGCTTGCGCAGACCAGCTGGCTGGTGTGTTTACGGACATATTCAATCATTCCTTATGCAGACGACACTACAGTTGTAGGCTTGATTACCAACAACAACGAGACAGCCTACAGGGAGGAGGTGAGGGCCCTCTGAGTGTGGTGTCAGGAAAATAACCTCACACTCAATGTCAACAAAACAAAAGAGATGATCGTGGACTTCAGGAAACAGCAGAGGGAGCAGCCCCCAATCCACATTGAGTTTTAACATTGAGTGGCTGCTGCCAACATACTGACTCATCTCTAGCCACTTTCATGTTTAAAAATTGGATGTAATAAAGCAGAAAGTACCAGTTACTCACTCAATGCGGAACTGATCAGATGGCGCGGATGCTACGGTACAGGACTATTGTGATAGCACAGACTGGAATATGTTCCGGGATTCATCCAACGGGCATTCTGGAGTATACCACCTCAGTCATCGGCTTCATCAATAAGTGCATCGACGACCTGACCCACAGTGACCATACGTACATATCCCAATCAGAAGCCATGGAGTACAGGCGACATCCACGTTGAGCTAAAGGCTAGAGCTGCCGCTTTCAAGGAGCGGGACACTAATCCGGACGCTTATAAGAAATCCCGCTATGCCCTCAGATGAACCATCAAACAAGCAAAGCATCAATACTGGATTAAGATTAAAACCGACTACACCGGCTCTTATGCTAAATATAAATATAATAAATAATTATTTTCATAACACTTTCTTGAACTGCATTTCACAGCAAGGTCTATACTTGTTGTATTCTGCGCATGTGTCAAATAAAGTTGGATTTGATTTGATATCTCTGACTGTAACATTACTCATTTTTAGATTACATGAGCATTTCTCATCAGTGGAGTTTGATTTATGACATTATGTATGTAAAGAACGGAGAGAGTACTATTACTGAATATGGTGTATGAATGGAGGGGGGGTACTGAACCAAACAGAAGATTGGACCAAGTGGACATATGGAGATTTCCCAGCAGACCAGAGACAGATCACTATTGAACTGGGATCTGTGAGAAGCCAACTTGACAGAACAATGAAGTGAAAGTGAAGTGAGACGATTTCAGAAAATGGGAGAGGGAAGCAACACGCAAAAAAAATAAAGCTGTAAGAGGCCTGACGGTCAAACAAGTGGAACCACCAGAGAAGAAAGAGGAGGACGAAGAGAAGAAAAAAGAAGAAGCCCGGCTGGCCCTTCAGAGGGGAACCCTTTCATGGGACCTCCCTGGTATCCATCACTGCCAAATCCTCCACCAGCGGACAGAGTTGGTGGCCTCCCACCCCTACACAAACCATTTGGGGGTGGGCCTGGGGTTTAGGAGCTTTCGGAAGAGCTGCAGAACAGGTTACCAGCAAAAACAAGAAAGAGAGGAAACGAGCTGAGAGGAACAGAAGAGAGAGAAAGTGAAAAAAGAAGCACTAGAAGACCTCAGAAGAGAACTGGAGAAATGTAAGAGAGAAGAGAGAATGTAGAAATACAAGACGCAAATGAAGTGCAAGCAGCAGGAGAATGCCAGTAAAGTAGCTGAGCAGAAGAAGATGAAACAAGCGGCAGTGAGGACAGCAGCAAGGACAAAGACAGAAATATACGAGAAAGAAGAAAAAGCCTCCCCGGGAATGTATCTGATAATACGCTGTCCCAACTCCAATGGAGGTGGGGGCGTGTTGGACATGGAGAGACCCGTTGGATGTTGATGAAATTAAAGTGATAGTGGGTGATGTCACTGACCCAGAAAAAAAGATGCTGTAAAGTTTGAAGAAGAGGTAAAAGCAATCGTCTCCATGTACAACCCCACCACCAGAGAAATTGAAGAAATACTCTGCCCCTGCTTGAAATTGAAACATACAGCGCCAGTCAAAAGTTTGGACACACCTTCTCATTCAAGGGTTTTTCTTTATTTGTACTGTATTTAAAATAATAGTGAAGACATCAACGATGAAACAACACATATGAAACCATGTAGTAACCAAATAAAGAAAATACAAAAATACAGTACCAGTCAAAAGTTTTGAACACTACTAATTCCAGGGTTTTTGGCCATTGTCTGGTGTTTTGTGGTGGAAAACTGAGCGAGTCGATCATAACACGTCAACCCTGGTACTCGTGGGTAGACAGGCTAGAAATGTTTTGTTGTTGTTGTGAAGCTAGCGTTCAATGACCACTCCCTGTTGCATACAACACACTTCCATTCTCCAGATCACAATGGGACCTATGACTGATTTAAGATGAAATCGTAAACCCAGTTACGGTCAACCCTGTTACTAATAGGCACTTACCATAGTATATATTTTTTTAACCTCTTGAGATGGGAAAACTTGTTTTTTAATTAAGTTAACCTTTTTACATGTACCAACAAACGGGTGTGATCATTCTACAGTGTTCCCTGCAGCATACGCTCAAACCGGTGTGATTAGAACGCTTATTTAGATCGTCCAGTTTCGATTGACGCAACAGTCAGCATTTGAGCTGGCCACACTGTTTCTTCACAGAAACATTTTGCACAAACACAGTCCTTAAAGTTATGTCCTGAATGTTTCATTTTTGGATGCAATATTCAGACATTCACAGAAGTAAAGACAGCATAACACAATCATCCAAACCGGAAAATGTGTGTTACGTCCATCGTCGGAATGAGACCAAAGCGCAGCGTGGAAGTGTACATCTTCTTTATTTAAAGTGAACACCAAAAAAAAAGAAGATAAACAAATGTAAAGTTCTGCAGGGCTATACGACTACTGTGCAAAAACAAGATCCCACAAACTCAGGTGGAAAACAGGCTGCCTAAGTATGATTCCCAATCAGAGACAACGATAGACAGCTGCCTCTAATTGGGAACCATACCCGGCCAACAAAGAAATAGAAAACTAGAATGCCCACCCAAATCACTCCCTGACCTAACCAAATAGAGAAATAAACAGGCTCGCTAAGGTCAGGGTGTGACAACATTACTCCTGGCGCTATAACTGAGGAAAGATTTACGTAACACAAGCTGTCATATTTAGCTAACTCTCGGCTGACAGAAACCACAATATGAATGAGCTAATAGCAATTACTATTTACAATTCATCACATCACGGGTGAGCTCACTATTGATCGAAATAATTGAGTGAAATACAAAAAAATCGAAAGTAATCTGAGTACGGATAGTTTGTGCGCGCCACCATGTTTTTTTCTTCTTCGCATCAACCAAAGAGAAGAGAAGACAAGATGAGTTTAGTCTGTTTGCAATAGACATGTTGAAGGGCGGGTGTCGTCTACGGTCATCCACTTCCCTTCATTCACTTACAGAAGTTTGCTTGAAAAATGTGTGAACCATTCCTTTATCTCATTATACATACATTAATGTGACACCCAGAAGGCATTGTATAAAGTCAACAAACATGGCTGGCAAATAGCTTAGCATTAGCTCATCATAATCAATACAACCTTCAAAAAAGTATTTTACACACATCATAGTTGTCCATTACAATCAATGCAATAATCAGACTGCATTATTTGTCACCAGTACTTGGAAACATGAATAAACTGTAAATACATTATGCTCCATACATACATACATACTCTAAGCTACAGTAGAAACGACAACACGATATACAGAAAATAAGGCACTGTCACGCCTTGGTCATTATATTTTGTGTTTTTGGTATATGTTTGGGTAGCCAGGGTGTGACATGGGTTTATATGTTGTGTTTTGTATTGGGGTTTGTAGTAATTGGGATTGTGTTGATTAGGGGTGTGTCTAGTTAGGCTTGGCTGCCTGAGGTGATTCTCAATTGGAGTCAGCTGCTTATCGTTGTCTCTGATTGGGAACCGTATTTAGGTAGCCTGAGTTCGCGTTGTATTTTGTGGGTGTTTGTCCTGTCTCTGTGTAGTTTGCACCAGATAGGCTCAGTCACTTTGTTTTTTCTTTTCAATTGTTTTGGAAGAGAAGAGAACGAGCGCCATTCTCCTTGCGGAGATGGTGCTAAATACATCAACACGGTCGGTCCCTGGGATTGGGCTGGCCAACACGATTCGGTTTGCTTGGAAGGAAAAGGAGTTTGAGCCTTTAGGACGGGAATCCTTTGGAAGGATAATATTGATGGGGATTCTAAAGCTGACGGTGAAGGACGTGTTTTGTTTCCAAGGCAACTCGTTGGAGGGAGCATACGACGTTGCACTATATACAGAGGAAAAACACGATGATATCCTGAGAAGGGCAAGAGCAGTGGGAGGTGAGAGGCCGATGTGCCACTACGAAATAACAAGCCTGGCGAAGAATAACTTTAGGGTTGTAACTGTAAACATTTACAACCCTTACGTTAAGGACGAAGAGGTGAGGGCTTTTCTGGGGAGATACATGGATAACGTCTCCTCAGCAAGGCACCTCAAAGACTCCCTTGGGTTTTGGAATGGGAGGAGAGGCTTCCAGGCCCTCCTCAGAGAGGACCCAAGGGGACATGGTGGCTACCTCCATCCTCCTGCTATGTTCTCCCTAGGGGCTGACAGGGGGACGTTGTATTATGCACGTCAGCCCCCATTTTGCAGACGCTGTATGGCCTATGGTCACATATTCGCCTCATGCAGTGCAAGAAAATGCAGATTTTGTGCATCTGAGGATCACGAGGCGAGGGATTGTGACAAGCCTAAGACGTGCCATGGGTGTGGCTCGTCAGCACACCTGTGGAGGGGGTGCCCGGCCCGTCAGAGGTCATATGCGTCTGCGGCTGGGGGGAGCAGGAGCGGGGGATGGGGGAAGAAGAGGAGGGGAAGGAAGCACGCCTCATGACCAGAGATCAGGTCCAGAGGGGAAGGCCACAAGGAAGGAGGAGGAGCCAGAAGCGGCGGATGGAAGAGAGAAGGAAACGGAAGGCACGGGAGTAGGAGAACCAGAAAAAGCGGCGGAAGAAGGCAACCGAGTGGAGGAGCATGAGAGAGAAGAAAGCGAGGGAGGAGTGGTGGAGAAGGAGACGGTGGAAGAGAAAGTGGACTGGGGGAAAGTGCCATGGTGGAAGAGATGAGGGGTATGGTGGAGGAGCTGGCAGGGGGAGGGTGGTATCTCTTCACTGCCGCCATCACCAAAGAAGAGTATGAAGAGGAGGGGGCGATTGGCCGACAGTGAGGGGAAGGGATGGCCAAGAGAGTGATGGGGGCGGGAGAAACCTCTGGGTTGCTGCTGGTTTCCCCAGGCCCTCAACTTCTGTTGGGTGGGGACACACATAACAAGACTCAGGACTGGGTACAAGAGGAGGTGGGGAGTTTTTGTTTGGGGACTCAGCCTCCCCAATTTTTTTCCAAACCAGCTGCAACACTGGGGAGGGGGAGGATTGTGGGGGTAGACCCAGGGTGCAGGGCACTCCGGAGCCAAACACTATTCCTGCATCCTGGGAGGGTGTGATGGAGGAAGAGGGGGATGTCGGGATTACGGATGGTGTTCTCACCGGTAGATATGGAGCAGGGGAGCATCGGGTGAGTCTCCTGTTTTATGTTTTTTTCTGTCTGGGTTTAGAATTTGAGCGTATTACATGTATTTATTTTTCATGGAGTCTAATTTTACTTTTGTTAGTTTAAATGTAAGGGGTTTAAGGGATTTTGTTAAGAGGAGGGCGGTTTTTAGTTATTTGGAGGGTGTGGGGTTTGATTTTTGTTTTTTACAGGAGGTTCACCTGAGGGATGGAGGGGATGTTATTAGGTTTAAGAGGGAGTGGGACAAGGGGGAGTCGGTTTGGGGTGTTGGGGGGGTGCACTCATCGGGGGTAGGGATTTTGTGTGGGCACAGGGAGGTAAAAGTGGAGGATTCCTTTGTGGTAATGCAGGGGAGGGTTATAGGGGTGGATGTCACGATAAGGGATTGTAAATTTAGATTAGTGGTGGTGTATGGGCCACAGGTGGTGGCAGACAGAAGGGAGATGGTGGACTGTCTGACGCCCTGTGTGTCACAAATAGGAAATTAGTGATAGGGGGATTTTAATACAGATTTAGGAAGAGGGGGGATAGCAGTGCGGGCGCCATTGCCAGGCTAATGGCTTGCCATGGTCTGGTAGATGGTGGTCTGCACACTACTCCGAAAATGGACGGTCCTACATGGCGTAACTCCAGGGGGGTTGAGCGGAGGCTCGACTATATTTTTGTACACAGGTCTTTGGGTAAATTGTCTGGGCGGCTGTTGCCTGTTTTCTTTTCGGATCACGACGGGGTGCTCCTGCAGGTGGGGTCGCCAGTCTGCCTCTTTGGTAGAGGGTACTGGAAGCTAGATCGGGATGTGCTGGAGGAGCAGGCTTTTGTTGATGGGTTTTATGGTTTCTTTTGGAGGCTTGAGGGCCTCCGGTCCATGTGCGAGGGGGTGTTAGAGTGGTGGGAATTAGTTAAGGTGAGGATTAGGGCTTTTATAATAGGGTATTGCAAGAGGGAAAAAAGGGAGGAGAGGAGGGAGGTGGATCGTATCCAGAGGTTAATTGAACTCGAATACGAGGCAGGCAACCTCGGCGGGTCGTTTGACTGGGAGAGATCCGCAACCCTAAAGGCGCAGCTCAGGGAGTTGCAGGAGCGGAAGGCTCGAGCTTTCCTTGAGCGAGCGCATAGTGGCTTTCTAGAACATAATGAGACTTGTTCTGCTATGTTCTTTAAGTTGGTTAGGGCAAGACAGAGTAGGAAGGTAATGCATGGTGTTAGGGAAGAAAATGGTAGTATAGTTAGAGAACCAGAGGATATGGTCAGGGTGACAACTGATCATTTCCAAGGTTTATTTAAGGAAAGGGAAATAGATGTAGAGCAGGGAAATGTGTTTTAGAACACTTGTCCAGGCGGTTGCCGGAGGACATTAGAGAAGTGATGGAGGCCCAGATCTCACTAGAAGAGGTTGAGAGCGCTCTTAGGAGGATGGGAAAAGGGAAGGTGCCTGGGATAGATGGGCTGCCGGCTGAGTTTTATCTCAAGTTTTGGGGTATACTTGGACCAGTGGTCCTCGAAGTCTTGAAGGCCATCCTTGAGACTGGGGTCCCGGGGGGATCAATGGCTGTTGGTGTGCTGTCACTTTTATATAAGAAGGGGGAAGTAACAGACCTTGGCAACTGGCGGCCGTTGACCATGCTGTGTGTAGATTACAAGCTACTTGCAAAGGTTTTAGCAGACCGGTTGCGCACAGCCCTTCCCTACGTCGTTCATGAGGATCAGACGTGCGGGGTAGAGGGCCGCTCTATTAGATGGAACCTACAGTTAATCAGGGACTCCATCGCTTGGGTTGAAGATAGAGGTCTGCCTTTAATGGTAGCAGCGCTAGATCAGGCGAAAGCCTTCGATCGCGTGAATAGATCCTTTTTATTCCGAGTGTTAGGTCGATTAGGATTTGGGGAGAAGTTTATAGGATGGATTCGTACATTATATGTCGGAGCGGGGTGCCGAGTTAGTGTAAATAGTCACTTGGGTGATGTTTTTGACCTCTCGTCTGGGGTCAGGCAGGGGTGCCCACTCTCGGCTCTCCTCTTCGTTCTGTACATGGAGCCTCTGGGGGCTGCCATTAGGGCAGACACAGGGGTGGAAGGTTTGCTGATCCCTGGAAGTGGTGGGCTGCGTGTTAAGATGACGCAGTACGCCGACGACACTTCCTTGCTGTTGTGCAAGGACTCGTGCCTGACAAGGTCCCTTGCCATCTTTGGGGATTTCACCCGAGCGTCGGGAGCAGTTCTGAACCATGCAAAGTCTTCAGTCAAGTTTTTCGGAAGATGGCGCGGTAGAACGGATGTGCCTGGGGGGTTATCTCTCTGTGAGGGGGCCCTGAGGATTCTCGGGGTCCATTTTGAGACCTCCGGCTCAGCGACGCTAAACTGGAACATGCGTATCGCAGTGGTACAGAGGAAGCTAGCAATGTGGAAAGCTAGGTATTTGTCTTTTATGGGCAAAGTCCTGGTCCTAAAGGTGGATGTGTTGCCGTCTCTTTTGTATTTGGCATACATCTACCCATTGCCGGCTTGTCTGAGGAGGCCTCTAGTGAGGCTTGTGTTTCAGTTTATGTGGAGTGGCAGGTGCGAGTGGGTCGCCATGGCACGCATGATCTGTCCCATCGGGGAGGGAGGTAGGGGGGTACCACATTTCCCCCTCAAGCTGGACTCAATTTTTGTTTCCTTCTTGTTAACGGAGCTTGCTCAGCCAGTGATACACCCGTCCGGTTACCTCCTGCGGGTGTTTTTCTCGTATCAGGCGAGAAGCATAATGGTGTGGTCTAACACGGGTCCTCGGGCGGAACAGCTGCCGTGGCACATTGGTCATGCGGCCAAGTGGCTGCGTGCGCACCCTGAGGTTGAAGTTGCCTGAGTAGGTTTAGATCACAGGCACCTGTACGAGGAGGTCAGAAAGGCAGGGAGTCCGGCGCCTGTAGTGGGCATCTCGGAAGTGGTCTGGGAGGGAGTGCAGGCGCGGGGTCTGGATAACAGGCTCAAGGACCTGAATTGGTTGAGCCTTCATAAGTGTTTGCCGGTACGTTCCATCTTGTACCGGTATAATTTGGTGCAATCCCCCACCTGTCTAAGATCCTCTTGTGGCAGGGAGGAGACTGTGCGCCATGTCTTTTGGGACTGTGCCTTTGCCGGAGTAGTATGGGCTAGGGCACGGGTGTTGTTAGGTTTGGTAAAGGGGATTTTGTATTGACGTGGGCCAGGTTAGAGAGGGGTGTAGGGAGAGCGAGAGGGACGGATAGGGACAGGTTTCTGCTCTGGCTTCTCATGAGTCTCTTTAAACGGGGGCTGTGAGAAGCAAGGCAGAACATGGTGAAGACAGGGAAAGATTGGGGGTGGAAGGGATAGTGAGGAGGGTGGAAGGAGATTTGAGGGGAGGATGAAGAGGGAGGAGAGGAAGTGGGGGCAGCATGCTGCTTGGGAGAGGTGGAAGGGGGGTTTAGGGCTGGGTGTCATTTAGATTTGTAAGAGGATAGATTAGGGACGGGGAGATAGGGAGAGGTATTTTGTAGGGTAACGGGGAGGGAAGATGCTCCCCTGAGGTTTTGTTTGTGGTTTATGTTTTAGTTTAATTAGTTTATTTAAAATACCATTATTTGTGTATGTATGTAAATTATGAGTTGTAAAGAATGAATGGTATTGAAGATAATAAATTCTTTTTATAAAAAAAATAAAATAAAAAAAAAGATAGGCTCAGTCACTTGGTTTTTTCTTTTCAATTGTTTTGGAAGAGAAGAGAACGAGCGCCATTCTCCTTGCGGAGATGGTGCTAAATACATCAACACGGTCGGTCCCTGGGATTGGGCTGGCCAACACGATTCGGTTTGCTTGGAAGGAAAAGGAGTTTGAGCCTTTAGGACGGGAATCCTTTGGAAGGATAATATTGATGGGGATTCTAAAGCTGACGGTGAAGGACGTGTTTTGTTTCCAAGGCAACTCGTTGGAGGGAGCATACGACGTTGCACTATATACAGAGGAAAAACACGATGATATCCTGAGAAGGGCAAGAGCAGTGGGAGGTGAGAGGCCGATGTGCCACTACGAAATAACAAGCCTGGCGAAGAATAACTTTAGGGTTGTAACTGTAAACATTTACAACCCTTACGTTAAGGACGAAGAGGTGAGGGCTTTTCTGGGGAGATACATGGATAACGTCTCCTCAGCAAGGCACCTCAAAGACTCCCTTGGGTTTTGGAATGGGAGGAGAGGCTTCCAGGCCCTCCTCAGAGAGGACCCAAGGGGACATGGTGGCTACCTCCATCCTCCTGCTATGTTCTCCCTAGGGGCTGACAGGGGGACGTTGTATTATGCACGTCAGCCCCCATTTTGCAGACGCTGTATGGCCTATGGTCACATATTCGCCTCATGCAGTGCAAGAAAATGCAGATTTTGTGCATCTGAGGATCACGAGGCGAGGGATTGTGACAAGCCTAAGACGTGCCATGGGTGTGGCTCGTCAGCACACCTGTGGAGGGGGTGCCCGGCCCGTCAGAGGTCATATGCGTCTGCGGCTGGGGGGAGCAGGAGCGGGGGATGGGGGAAGAAGAGGAGGGGAAGGAAGCACGCCTCATGACCAGAGATCAGGTCCAGAGGGGAAGGCCACAAGGAAGGAGGAGGAGCCAGAAGCGGCGGATGGAAGAGAGAAGGAAACGGAAGGCACGGGAGTAGGAGAACCAGAAAAAGCGGCGGAAGAAGGCAACCGAGTGGAGGAGCATGAGAGAGAAGAAAGCGAGGGAGGAGTGGTGGAGAAGGAGACGGTGGAAGAGAAAGTGGACTGGGGGAAAGTGCCATGGTGGAAGAGATGAGGGGTATGGTGGAGGAGCTGGCAGGGGGAGGGTGGTATCTCTTCACTGCCGCCATCACCAAAGAAGAGTATGAAGAGGAGGGGGCGATTGGCCGACAGTGAGGGGGAAGGGATGGCCAAGAGAGTGATGGGGGCGGGAGAAACCTCTGGGTTGCTGCTGGTTTCCCCAGGCCCTCAACTTCTGTTGGGTGGGGACACACATAACAAGACTCAGGACTGGGTACAAGAGGAGGTGGGGAGTTTTTGTTTGGGGACTCAGCCTCCCCAATTTTTTCCAAACCAGCTGCAACACTGGGGATGGGGAGGATTGTGGGGGTAGACCCAGGGTGCAGGGCACTCCGGAGCCAAACACTATTCCTGCATCCTGGGAGGGTGTGATGGAGGAAGAGGGGGGATGTCGGGATTACGGATGGTGTTCTCACCGGTAGATATGGAGCAGGGGAGCATCGGGTGAGTCTCCTGTTTTATGTTTTTTTCTGTCTGGGTTTAGAATTTGAGCGTATTACATGTATTTATTTTTCATGGAGTCTAATTTTACTTTTGTTAGTTTAAATGTAAGGGGTTTAAGGGATTTTGTTAAGAGGAGGGCGGTTTTTAGTTATTTGGAGGGTGTGGGGTTTGATTTTTGTTTTTTACAGGAGGTTCACCTGAGGGATGGAGGGGATGTTATTAGGTTTAAGAGGGAGTGGGACAAGGGGGAGTCGGTTTGGGGTGTTGGGGGTGCACTCATCGGGGGTAGGGATTTTGTGTGGGCACAGGGAGGTAAAAGTGGAGGATTCCTTTGTGGTAATGCAGGGAGGGTTATAGGGGTGGATGTCACGATAAGGGATTGTAAATTTAGATTAGTGGTGGTGTATGGGCCACAGGTGGTGGCAGACAGAAGGGAGATGGTGGACTGTCTGACGCCCCTGTGTGTCACAAATAGGAAATTAGTGATAGGGGGATTTTAATACAGATTTAGGAAGAGGGGGATAGCAGTGCGGGCGCCATTGCCAGGCTAATGGCTTGCCATGGTCTGGTAGATGGTGGTCTGCACACTACTCCGAAAATGGACGGTCCTACATGGCGTAACTCCAGGGGGTTGAGCGGAGGCTCGACTATATTTTTGTACACAGGTCTTTGGGTAAGTTGTCTGGGCGGCTGTTGCCTGTTTTCTTTTCGGATCACGACGGGGTGCTCCTGCAGGTGGGGTCGCCAGTCTGCCTCTTTGGTAGAGGGTACTGGAAGCTAGATCGGGATGTGCTGGAGGAGCAGGCTTTTGTTGATGGGTTTTATGGTTTCTTTTGGAGGCTTGAGGGCCTCCAGTCCATGTGCGAGGGGTGTTAGAGTGGTGGGAATTAGTTAAGGTGAGGATTAGGGCTTTTATAATAGGGTATTGCAAGAGGAAAAAAGGGAGGAGAGGAGGGAGGTGGATCGTATCCAGAGGTTAATTGAACTCGAATACGAGGCAGGCAACCTCGGCGGGTCGTTGACTGGGAGAGATCCGCAACCCTAAAGGCGCAGCTCAGGGAGTTGCAGGAGCGGAAGGCTCGAGCTTTCCTTGAGCGAGCGCATAGTGGCTTTCTAGAACATAATGAGACTTGTTCTGCTATGTTCTTTAAGTTGGTTAGGCAAGACAGAGTAGGAAGGTAATGCATGGTGTTAGGGAAGAAAATGGTAGTATAGTTAGAGAACCAGAGGATATGGTCAGGGTGACAACTGATCATTTCCAAGGTTTATTTAAGGAAAGGGAAATAGATGTAGAGCAGGGAAATGTGTTTTTAGAACACTTGTCCAGGCGGTTGCCGGAGGACATTAGAGAAGTGATGGAGGCCCAGATCTCACTAGAAGAGGTTGAGAGCGCTCTTAGGAGGATGGGAAAAGGGAAGGTGCCTGGGATAGATGGGCTGCCGGCTGAGTTTTATCTCAAGTTTTGGGGTATACTTGGACCAGTGGTCCTCGAAGTCTTGAAGGCCATCCTTGAGACTGGGGTCCCGGGGGATCAATGGCTGTTGGTGTGCTGTCACTTTTATATAAGAAGGGGGAAGTAACAGACCTTGGCAACTGGCGGCCGTTGACCATGCTGTGTGTAGATTACAAGCTACTTGCAAAGGTTTTAGCAGACCGGTTGCGCACAGCCCTTCCCTACGTCGTTCATGAGGATCAGACGTGCGGGGTAGAGGGCCGCTCTATTAGATGGAACCTACAGTTAATCAGGGACTCCATCGCTTGGGTTGAAGATAGAGGTCTGCCTTTAATGGTAGCAGCGCTAGATCAGGCGAAAGCCTTCGATCGCGTGAATAGATCCTTTTTATTCAGAGTGTTAGGTCGATTAGGATTTGGGGAGAAGTTTATAGGATGGATTCGTACATTATATGTCGGAGCGGGGTGCCGAGTTAGTGTAAATAGTCACTTGGGTGATGTTTTTGACCTCTCGTCTGGGGTCAGGCAGGGGTGCCCACTCTCGGCTCTCCTCTTCGTTCTGTACATGGAGCCTCTGGGGGCTGCCATTAGGGCAGACACAGGGGTGGAAGGTTTGCTGATCCCTGGAAGTGGTGGGCTGCGTGTTAAGATGACGCAGTACGCCGACGACACTTCCTTGCTGTTGTGCAAGGACTCGTGCCTGACAAGGTCCCTTGCCATCTTTGGGGATTTCACCCGAGCGTCGGGAGCAGTTCTGAACCATGCAAAGTCTTCAGTCAAGTTTTTCGGAAGATGGCGCGGTAGAACGGATGTGCCTGGGGGGTTATCTCTCTGTGAGGGGGCCCTGAGGATTCTCGGGGTCCATTTTGAGACCTCCGGCTCAGCGACGCTAAACTGGAACATGCGTATCGCAGTGGTACAGAGGAAGCTAGCAATGTGGAAAGCTAGGTATTTGTCTTTTATGGGCAAAGTCCTGGTCCTAAAGGTGGATGTGTTGCCGTCTCTTTTGTATTTGGCATACATCTACCCATTGCCGGCTTGTCTGAGGAGGCCTCTAGTGAGGCTTGTGTTTCAGTTTATGTGGAGTGGCAGGTGCGAGTGGGTCGCCATGGCACGCATGATCTGTCCCATCGGGGAGGGAGGTAGGGGGGTACCACATTTCCCCCTCAAGCTGGACTCAATTTTTGTTTCCTTCTTGTTAACGGAGCTTGCTCAGCCAGTGATACACCCGTCCGGTTACCTCCTGCGGGTGTTTTTCTCGTATCAGGCGAGAAGCATAATGGTGTGGTCTAACACGGGTCCTCGGGCGGAACAGCTGCCGTGGCACATTGGTCATGCGGCCAAGTGGCTGCGTGCGCACCCTGAGGTTGAAGTTGCCTGAGTAGGTTTAGATCACAGGCACCTGTACGAGGAGGTCAGAAAGGCAGGGAGTCCGGCGCCTGTAGTGGGCATCTCGGAAGTGGTCTGGGAGGGAGTGCAGGCGCGGGGTCTGGATAACAGGCTCAAGGACCTGAATTGGTTGAGCCTTCATAAGTGTTTGCCAGTACGTTCCATCTTGTACCGGTATAATTTGGTGCAATCCCCACCTGTCTAAGATCCTCTTGTGGCAGGGAGGAGACTGTGCGCCATGTCTTTTGGGACTGTGCCTTTGCCGGAGTAGTATGGGCTAGGGCACGGGTGTTGTTAGGTTTGGTAAAGGGGGATTTTGTATTGACGTGGGACAGGTTAGAGAGGGGTGTAGGGAGAGCGAGAGGGACGGATAGGGACAGGTTTCTGCTCTGGCTTCTCATGAGTCTCTTTAAACGGGGGCTGTGGGAAGCAAGGCAGAACATGGTGAAGACAGGGAAAGATTGGGGGTGGAAGGGATAGTGAGGAGGGTGGAAGGAGATTTGAGGGGAGGATGAAGAGGGAGGAGAGGCAGTGGGGGCAGCATGCTGCTCGGGAGTGGTGGAAGGGGGGTTTAGGGCTGGGTGTCATTTAGATTTGTAAGAGGATAGATTAGGGACGGGGAGATAGGGAGAGGTATTTTGTAGGGTAACGGGGAGGGAAGATGCTCCCCTGAGGTTTTGTTTGTGGTTTATGTTTTAGTTTAATTAGTTTATTTAAAATACCATTATTTGTGTATGTATGTAAATTATGAGTTGTAAAGAATGAATGGTATTGAAGATAATAAATTATTTTTATAAAAAAAAAAAAGGCTGTAATTAGTTTCACGTTCCGTTTGTTGTTTTGCTTTGTATGTTATTGAGTTATTTCATGTACGCATTCTTTCATTAAAGTCATGAGTAACCTACACGCTGCATTTCGGTCCGACTCTCTTTCTACAAACGAAGAACGCTGTTACAGGCACTTCCTTTGAAAGGAATGCACACATGTCCGATGTTATTATGTGTAAGGAAAACAACAAAGAAGGCAATGCGTGCGCCAGCCAGAAAATGTGCCAGTTCATTCAAGACTGCACAAATGTCTGCATTGTTGATCTGAGGAAACACAGGGGAGGTGCTTGGGCTCTCCTTGAGTAGAAGAGAGAAGTTTGTCCAGCTCAGTAAAGCCTCAAACATAAATTGTCCGCAACAGTGAAATGGGCTACTTCTATCTGAATTATTGAGGAGGCGGAACACACCTCAATTCAAACTGTTGTTAGAAAATAACATTTGTTAGAAAATCATTTCAAATTGACAAATTGAAACATAGCCTTTAGATAATTAGCAGGCAGCATGTGTTTACTATCCTGTTGCTTAACGAACACATTTTGGAACAGTGAGTGCATTCTGGCATCACGTGCATAAAACAACTCATGCTGGGGAAACCGTTAGACATATTTGGAACCCGCGTTTATGACAGAATGTTAAAATGAGGTGAAATTTCATTTTTTTTTTGAGCAAGTTACACATCTCAAAAGGCACCGAATGGGTGGAACATCTTGGACAGTTAGGTGTCACTACCCTTCGATGACTCACCCTATTTAAACTGATTTCACTCATCCTGTCCTATCCATTAGGGGCAATATTGAATACATGCAGGCAGCAATCCAGGTGAGTGGAGATGATGATCAAACATCCTGGTCTAGACGGGTCTATGGGAAAAGACCTCCCTGAAGAGCAGAGGCATGCATGGGCATGCCCATTGAAATGGAGGGGGCACCGCACATTGCCCATTGGCTCATCCTGTGGTAGCTATAAGTGGGGAAAGTCACTAACACTGTGAAAATATCTAAACATTATCTGATGCATGCCATAGTGATTCTGCTGCAGAGTCTCTGCTAAGAGTGGTGGGTACTGGAGTGAATGTGCCACACTAACTTACTACTGTAACGAGCAAATCACAGAATCTTCCCTATATGGTAAAAAAAAAGCCCTTTCGTCATTCTCTCCTAAAGATTCATTCAGGCTCTCAGACGGTATAGAAAACACCTGATCATGAAGAAAGCTAAAAATACCGACCCCACATCTGCTCACTTTGTTATTGTGTGATGACAGTGTGACAATGTGCAGGATGTGCCAGTGTCATCTCACACATTTCCTGCCACTGGCAATTCATGTGAGCTGTATAATTAGGCAGCCACTGGAGATGGTCTCTGGAAGTAAATGCAAGTGAATGCAACTCATTCAATGAAAGGTCTATCATTAAATATCTAAGAGTCAAGATAAGACCATCTACTTAATTATTCAATAAAAAAATGTACTTTGCATCTTCAGACTTTTTGTAATGGACACGATGGGAGACAGAGCTGGTTTCCAGTGCAGGGCGCAGAAGGTGTTTATTTGTAAAGGACCACAGAAGGAGGCAGGTAGCTGGGTCCAGGGGCAGGCAGAAGGTCATACACAGGGGGTCCAAAAAGGCAACAGTACAGGCAGGCAAAAGGCTAGTAACGTTGTCCGGGAGATCAGGCAATAGGTTGATAACAGGAAATCCAATAGACTAACATGCTGACCAGAACGGACACATCGTGTGCGCGAGCGTCGCAAAATACATTTAGAAATCCATGTTATTAAATTATTGCACCCACACTGCTCGTGCGTGCCAAAGAGCGTCTGCGACGCCAAGGGCTAAAATAGAACTCCTTTCTATTTCTGACGCAGATCGCGCTGAAAGTCCTGCCTCTCCCATCTCCTCATTGGTTTATAGAAGCAGGTATCCACGTGCCATCTTCTCATTGGTTATATCCACGTGGGTGATTGAAAGACTAACTGTTTTGCCGGTAGTCGTGGTAATACTATGAAAGTTTAGATGCCGATCACCATATAAATTCAAAGATGAAAAAGCCTGGAAGGAGGAGAGATGACTAGAAACGATTTGGTTGGCCGTTTGGGGGTGGATTAATTGTCGGAGTAGAGGACCTTGTGCATTTCAGGTAAAATAACAACTCAATGTTTATATCCCAGGACAAATTAGCTAGCAACAGCAAGCTAGCTAGCTAAATTACCATACATGTTTAATGCTTTTCAACCTGTCCCCAAATGAATGTCATCGGTTCACACTGTCATTATTTCACACTCACACACACACACACACACACACACACACACACACACACACACACACACACACACACACACACACACACACACACACACACACACACACACACACACACACACACACACACACACAAATAGAAGGTCATAAAACAAACAATATCTCACAATGATTGGGTGCAAAGAACTGAACTAAATAGTGTGTGATAATGACATACAGGTGTGTGAACAGCTGATCATAATTCAGGTGATTGGGATCTGGAGAGTGAGCAGCATTCAAGGAATCTACGTGTTTGAGAGTGAGCTGGAAAGGTAGCTGCGTTCAGGGGATCTACGTGTTTGAGAGTGAGTTGGAAGCAGACGTTACACTTTTGCAATTTTCTGGGCAATTTGTTTTGCAACATGGCACAAAAAAAGTATGTTTTTGTCTTACATTACCACCATAAATACCCTCAAATGTCTCACTATGTCTATAACTGTGTGTCAGAGCAGTAAATCCTATTTAAAATCCCAACAAAAGCAAACAAAGCTGAACATCTGATTAGAACAGACTTCAAACAACCATTCCTAATTAACTCTACTGGTCTGTTAGTCTTTGAAGAGACTGAATCCTGCAGTTCCTCAGAGCCACACCACGGGTGACCAATCTCTCCAAGAACTAATTCTTTACCCCTGTTATTGCCACTAATTACACCAAATATATACTTAGACTCCGATCCCTTCATATTTACAGTGAGAGAATGGGGATCAGGGGATTAGGCTGCATCCAATATGGCACCATATCCACTAAATAGTGCACTACTTTTGACCAGAACCCTGGGCCCGGTTTCGCAAAAGCATCTTTAGGCTAAGTTCATCGTTAGAACATTCGTAGGAGCATGGTTGAATCTCCGAGCTGTTTCCCAAAACCATCGTTACTAAAGTTGCACTTGAAAACGTTTGTTATTTGCCGACTGCCTCAGACCACTCATAGAACATCTAAGTGGGTCATTGTGTGCTTTCTTGTCCGTCTGCATCAGTTTACTCACAGAAGATCTCCTCTAAATACAGGATCAAAGATGTTTATCTCTCTCTGATGTTAACTTGAGTTTAGAATTGAAAGTTTTATTAGTCGTATGTATGGGATACACATTCTATACACCGTCCAACAAAATGCTGACGTGCAGGTTCCTTCTCAACAATGCACCAACAGTAAGAAAAAGATAAAGATAAGAATACGAACATAAAGTAAATTGACTACAAACACATGGAGCAGTTTCCAATGTGTTTGCAATTATTACACACCAAAAATAAGAAGATGCTTCAAATGAACACAGAGATGATGGCATTAAAATAAGCTACACTTATTTGTACCTTTATTTAATTTGGCAAGTCAGTTAGGAACAAATTCTTATTTACAATGGCAGCCTAGGAACAACTGCCTTGTTCAGGGGCAGAACTACAGATTTTTTACCTTGTCAGCTCTGGGAGATTCAAGCAACCTTTCGGTTACTGGCCCAACGCTCTAACTTACTCGGCTTCCTGCCGCCCCATGTTCTACGTGCCTATATATTTTCATCATATTGAAATCCTTTGAATGGAGACAGCTGATCCGAGAGCAGCGCTGCTCTTCTTTCGATCCTATCAATATCGACACATTTGGCGAACATTCTCTCTGCTGTGTTTTGGGAAACGTTACATCTTCGGCCGTTGTGGGAACGGTATATTGCTAAAACACCTGTGAGCCTAACATGCTGATCACACAGTTCGCCACTGCTCACGCGCGTCAACAAGCATCTGCAGTGTCAGGCTCTAAAATAGAATATGGTTCTAGTTGGGATGCTTGACGCGCAGTAAGTCTCGCCTTTCCCTTCTCCTCATTTAGGAAGATATACCCACGTGGAGAGATTGAAAGATGAACTGAGGTCCACACTCCAGTCCAGTTGGTAGTGGTAATGCACCTTGAAGTTGGTTGCCAGTCATATGAAGTCCAAAGAAGAAGAAGAAGTCTGAAGGAGGAGAGATTACTAGAAACGAATTCGGTTTACCCTGTTATCTTTGGATTAATTGTCAGAAGATTATTTCAGGTAAATTAACAACCCAATGTCTATATCCCAGGACAAATTAGCTAGCAACAGCAAGCAAGCTAAATTGCCATAAATATTTAAATGCTTTTCGACCTGTCCCCAAATTAATATAATTAGTTCAGAGTTTGTTTTGCTATTTCAACCTGTGTGTCCTGATTACGTCTGGTGTGGGTGGACAAAATCAACATGCCCGCGATGGCGCACCCATGCACGGGCGGTCTGGTCAGCATGTTAGTTCCATTGCTATCGGGAAACTGGGCCCAGATTAACAGAAGTGCACTAAATCAAATCAAATGTTATTGGTCACATACACATATTTAGCAGATGTTATTGCGGGTGTAGAGAAATGCTTGTGTTCCAAGTTTTAACAATGCAGTCATATCTAACAGTTCAGTAGTATCTAAAATGGATTCAAAACAATACACATGAATCTATAAGTAAAATAATGGAATTTAGAAATATACAAATATCAAATCGATCATTGTCGGAGGGGCATTGACTAAAATACAGTAGAATAGAATACAATATATAAACGTCCTCTCACTGTCAACTGCATTTATTAAAGCAAAATTAACATGTGTAAATATAACAAGATTCAACAACTGAGACATAAACTGAACAAGTTGGGGGGAATGGACCTAGTCCTCACCCTCCGATCCAACAGGTCCCAGACGTGCTCATTAGGATTGAGATCCGGGCTCTTCGCTGGCCATGGCAGAACACTGACATTTCTGTCTTGCAGGAAATCACGCACAGAACTAGCAGTATGGCTGGTGGCATTGTCATGCTGGAGGGTCATGTCAGGATGAGCCTGCAGGCATGGTACCACATGAGGGAGGAGGATGTCTTCCCTGTAACGTACAGCATTGAGATTGCCTGCAATGACAACAAGCCCATGATGATGCTGTGACACACCGCCCCAGACCATGACGGACCCTCCACTTCCAAATCGATCCCGCTCCAGAGTACAGACATTGGTGTAATGCTCATTCCTTCGACGATAAATGCGAATCCGACCATCAAATCAAATCAAATTGTATTGGTCACATACACATGGTTAGCAGATGTTAATGCGAGTGCGAAATGCTTTTGTCTCAACCCTGGTGAGACAAACCGCGACTCGTCAGTGAAGATACATTTTTGCCAATCCTGTCTGGTCCAGCGACGGTGGGTTTGTGTGATGTTTTTGCCGATGATGTCTGGTGAGGACCTGCCTTACAACAGGCCTACAAGCCCTCAGTCCAGCCTCTCTCAGCCTATTACGGACAGTCTGAGCACTGATGGTGTCACGCCCTGACCATAGAGAGCCTTGTCATTCTCTCTTTTGGTTAGGTCGGGGTGTGACTAGGGGGGGTGTTCCTATCTAGGTTGTTTTGTATTTCTATGTTGGCCTAGTATGGTTCCCAATCAGAGGCAGCTGTTTATTGTTGTCTCTGATTGGGGATTATATTTAGGCAGCCATTACCCCACTGGTTTTTGTGGGATCTTGTTTTTGTGTAGCTACCTGTGAGCAGCCCAGAACGTCACGTTTCGTTTTCTTCTTTGTTGTTTTTGGTAAGTTTCATATTTATTAAACATGTGTGTCACGCCCTGACCTTAGAGAGCTTTTTATGTCTCTATTTTGGTTGGTCAGGGTGTGATTTGGGTGGGCATTCTATGTTTTGTTTTCTATTTTTCTTATACTTTGTTTTGGCCGGGTATGGTTCTCAATCAGGGACAGCTGTCTATCATTGTCTCTGATTGAGAATCATTCTTAGTTAGCCCTTTTGCCCTCCTTTAGTGTGGGCAGTTAACTTTATGTGGCATATAGCCCTGTAAGCTTCACGGTTGTTTTCTCGTTTGTTGTTTTGTTGGCGTCATTTATATAATAAAAGGAAAATGTACGCCCATCACACTGCACCTTGGTCTGTTTCTTTCGACAGTCGTGACAATGTGGAACCCAAATCACGCTGCGCCTTTTTCCAATCCTTCTACAGACGGTCGTGACAGATGGAGGGATTGTGCGTTAATGGTGTAACTCGGGCAGTTGTTGTTGCCATCCTGTACCTGTCCCGCAGGTGTGATGTTCGGATGTACCGATCCTGTGCAGGTGTTGCTACACGTGGTCTGCCACTGCGAGGACGATCAGCTGTCCGTCCTGTTTCCCTGTAGCTCTGTCTAAGGCGTCTCACAGTACGGACATTGCAATTTATTGCCCTGGCCACATCTGCAGTCCTCATGCCTCCTTGCAGCATGCCTAAGGCACGTTCACGCAAATGAGCAGGGACCCTAGGCATCTTTCTTTTGGTGTTTTTCAGAGTCAGTAGAAAGGCCTCTTTAGTGTCCTACATTTTTATAACTGTGACCTTAATTGCCTATCGTCTGTAAGCTGTTAGTGTCATAATGACCGTTCCACAGGTGCATGTTCATGAATTGTTCATGGTTTATGAACAAGCATGGGAAACAGTGTTTAAAACCTTTACAATGAAGATCTCTGAAGTTATTTGGATTTATGAATTATCTTTGAAAGACAGGGTCCTGAAAAAGGGACGTTTCTTTTTTTGCTGAGTTTACATATGAGATGAGTAAAGTAGTATGTAAACATGATTAACAGTGACTAGAGTTCCATTACTAAAGTGGTCAGTGATTCCAAGTCTATGTACTCTGTGTAGGGCAGCAGCCACTAAGGTGCAGGGTTGGGTGGAAGTCGGCTCGTGATGGCTATTTCACTGTCTGATGGCCTTAAGATTGATGCTGCTTTTCAGTCTCCCGGCCCCAGCTTTGATGCACCTGTACTGTCCTCACCTTCTGGATGATAGCAGTGTGAACAGGCTGTGGCTCGGGTGCCCTTGATGATCTTTTTGGCCTTCCTGTGACGCCGGGTGCTGTAGGTATCCTGGAGGGCAGGTAGTTTGCCCTCAGTGATACGTTGGGCTGACCGTACCACTCTCTGGAGTGCTCTGCTTTTGCGGGAGGTGCAGTTGCCGTATCAGGCGGTGATACAGCTTGACAGGATGCTCCCAATTGTGCTATATATTGAATAGAGTGCCATTTGTGACCCAGTATCAGTTTTCAAGCAGAGAACACATCGTCCTTTCCATCATCACCACCCAGGAACTCTCCGAAGGTTCAAGAGAACAGCGTAATTAGTTTCATGACAAAACAGGTCAATGGCCCGTGACGTGAGTGGTGAGGAAGGAGCGCCCTTCTGAAATTGTAAACTAATTTGCGCCACTCGGGCATGTTGTCAACAAAGCAGCATGGTGCATCGTTCAGTTACATGCACCATCTCGTTTCCATAAAATACACATTTCCAAACTAGTTTTCATTGAGAAGGCAGATAAGCGGTTCTCACATGCAAAAACATATGAGTTTTGGCATGTGAAAACACAGAAGCTCATGACAGAAACTCTTTACTCCACAGGCTTAACTACTTCACTTTTGTTTTGAGCCAACTTCGCAGTGGGCTTTGAAGGGGGCAACTGGCTCATGAAAATGAAATCATGTCATATTAGATAAGTTGTGAATCTGAAAGCAATATAATACGAAACACTAATTAGTCAACAGGATATTTTCCATGTCATAATGAGTACAGTTGTGCAGTCTGTTCGTGACTGGGAACTGCTTTCATCTTTTGGCAGCGGGGGAACACTAAGTCCTCATGGGCAGATGTTGCAATGTGGTCTCAGGGCAATTCGTATGATTCTGCATGTAAATCTGTAACACTCCAATTAGTATGCTACAGTAAGTTACGTTATGTGAGGTTATATTATGAATGGAATAGTGGTCACACAATATCATATGAATACTCGGCCGTACAATAGCATACAACTTGGATGACATAATTCATCAAACGTCTTAGAGGACAAATAGTATTACACATCTTTGACTGAGACCAGGATGCTTAAACAAAGGTGGATTATGGGGAGAGTTTACATTGGCCGTTAGGGGACCTAATAACAAAGGCTATAGAACTAAAATGACATAGGTTAGGTGAATTTACGTAGCAGGTTAGGTGAATTTACGTAGCAGGTTATGTGAATTGGGTTAAGTTTAGAATAAGGGTTTGGGGAAGGGTTAGCTTAGTTAATGCTTGTCGTCCCCCGATGCGAATCGAACATGCAACCTTTTGATTGCTAAACTGTTGCGGATTAAGCCCGTCTACAACCATCCTCCCTAACCAACCTCTGTACTTTTGTTTCTGTCTCAAGTAACTAGACCATTAGTAGGTACAGTATCCTATGAATGGGTGGTGCTCAGAAATACGTAAAGTATATTTTGTGTGGCTCTGAGGCCAGGCTGGATGTTGATGTCTGGAGGAGCCTCCATGTTTTCAAAATAAGATGCTTAATGCTCTGATTTGGGACCAGGAGCGGATAAGCGCCTCAGAAGGCGGTGGGGAGGCAGATTGGCTGTTCTGGGGACTTGCCACATCATTCAACCAAGGCCTGTGAAATTCAACATGCAGAGTCATCAAATCAAATTTTATTTGTCACATGCGCCGAATAGACCAGGTGTAGACTTTGCCGTGAAATGCTTACTTACAAGGCCTTCACGAACAGTGCAGAGTGAGAAAAGATTTTCTAAGTGAACTAAAGTAAAAAGAAGTTACACAATAAAATAGCAATAACGGGGCAATATACAGGGGGTCAATGTGCAGGGGTACGGGTCAGTCAAGGTAATTGAGCTCATATCCATGTAAGTAGGGGTAAAGTAAGCGTAGATAATAAAAAGCGAGTAGCAGCAGCATAAAAAAGGGTTCAATGCAAATAGTCTGGGTGGCCATTTGATTAACTGTTCAGCAGTCTTATGGCTTGGGGGTAGAAGCTGTTAAGGAGCCTTTTGTACCTAGACTTGGCACTCTGCTCGCGCTTGCTTGCCTATAACTAGTTTAACTAGTTAACCACGTGCTTGCCTATAACTAGTATGAGTATTTGACCATTTTTAGCTGTAGAACCTTTTGAGGATCTGAGGACCCATGCCAAATCTTTTCAGTCTCCTAAGGAGGAATAGGTTTTGTCATGCCCTCTTCACAACTGTCTTGGTGTGCTTGGACCATGTTAGTTTGTTGGTGATGTGGACGCCAAGGAACTTGAAGTTCTCAACCGGCTCCACTACAGCTCCGTCGATGAGAATGGGGGCATGCTCGGTCCTCCTTTTCCTGTAGTCCACAATCATCTAATTTGTCTTGATCACAATGAGGGAGAGGTTGTTGTCCTTGCACCACATGGTCAGGTCTCTGTCCTCCCTATAGGCTGTCTCATTGTTGTCGGTGATCAGGCCTACCGCGGTTGTGTCATCAGCAAACTTAATGATGGTGTTGGAGTTGAGCCTGAACGTGCAGAGTACAGGAGGGGACTGAGCACGCACCCCTGAGGGGCCCCAGTGTTGAGGATCACCGGGGCGGATGTGTTGTTACCTACCCTTACCACCTGTGGGTGGCCCGTCAGGAAGTCCAGGATCCAGTTGCAGAGGGAGGTGTTTAGTCCCAGTGTCCTTAGTGATGAGCTTTGAGGGCACTATGGTGTTGAACGCTGAGCTGTAGTCAATGGAGAGCATTCTCACGTGTTCAGAATGACCTTCTTGATCCAAATCAGTCAGGTTTCAAGACTAGTCATTCAACTGAGACTGCTCTTCTCTGTATCACGGAGGCCCTCCGCACTGCTAAAGCTAACTCTCTCTCCTCTCCTCTCATCCTTCTAGACCTATCGGCTGCCTTCGATACTGTGAACCATCAGATCCTCCTCTCCACCCTCTCCGAGTTGGGCATCTCCGGCGCGGCCCACGCTTGGATTGCGTCCTACCTGACAGGTCGCTCCTACCAGGTGGCGTGGCGAGAATCTGTCTCCTCACCACGCGCTCTCACCACTGGCGTCCCCCAGGGCTCTGTTCTAGGCCCTCTCCTATTCTCGCTATACACCAAGTCACTTGGCTCTGTCATAACCTCACATGGTCTCTCCTATCATTGCTATGCAGACGACACACAATTAATCTTCTCCTTTCCCCCTTCTGATGACCAGGTGGCGAATCGCATCTCTGCATGTCTGGCAGACATATCAGTGTGGATGACGGATCACCACCTCAAGCTGAACCTCGGCAAGACGGAGCTGCTCTTCCTCCCGGGGAAGGACTGCCCATTCCATGATCTCGCCATCACGGTTGACAACTCCATTGTGTCCTCCTCCCAGAGCGCTAAGAACCTTGGCGTGATCCTGGACAACACCCTGTCGTTCTCAACTAACATCAAGGCGGTGGCCCGTTCTTGTAGGTTCATGCTCTACAACATCCGCAGAGTACGACCCTGCCTCACACAGGAAGCAGCGCAGGTCCTAATCCAGGCACTTGTCATCTCCCGTCTGGATTACTGCAACTCGCTGTTGGCTGGGCTCCCTGCCTGTGCCATTAAACCCCTACAACTCATCCAGAACGCCGCAGCCCGTCTGGTGTTCAACCTTCCCAAGTTCTCTCACGTCACCCCGCTCCTCCGCTCTCTCCACTGGCTTCCAGTTGAAGCTCGCATCCGCTACAAGACCATGGTGCTTGCCTACGGAGCTGTGAGGGGAACGGCACCTCAGTACCTCCAGGCTCTGATCAGGCCCTACACCCAAACAAGGGCACTGCGTTCATCCACCTCTGGCCTGCTCGCCTCCCTACCACTGAGGAAGTACAGTTCCCGCGCAGCCCAGTCAAAACTGTTCGCTGCTCTGGCCCCCCAATGGTGGAACAAACTCCCTCACGACGCCAGGACAGCGGAGTCAATCACCACCTTCCGGAGACACCTGAAACCCCACCTCTTTCAGGAATACCTAGGATGGGATAAAGTAATCCTTCTCACCCCCCCCCCCCTCCCCTTAAAAGATTTAGATGCACTATTGTAAAGTGGCTGTTCCACTGGATGTCTTAAGGTGAACGCACCAATTTGTAAGTCGCTCTGGATAAGAGTGTCTGCTAAATGACTTAAATGTAAATGTAAATGTTCCTTTTGTCCAGGTGGGAAGGGCAGTGTGGAATGCAATTGAGATTGTGGATCTGTTGGGGTGGTATGTGAATTGGAGTGGGGTTTAGGGTTTCTGGGATGATGGTGTTGATGTGAGCCATGACCAGCCTCTCAAAGCACTTCATGTCTACAGACGTGAATACTACGGGCCAGCAGTTATTTAGGCAGGTTACCTTGGCCTTCTTTGGCACAGGGACTATGGTGTTTTGATAGAATCATGTAGGTATTACAGACTCAGTCAGGGACAGGTTGAAAATATCAGTGAAAACACTTGCCATTTTGTCAGCGCACGCTCTGAGCAGAAGTCCTGGTAATCCATCTGGCCTTGTGAATGTTGACCTGTTTAAAAGGTCTAACTCACATCAGCTAAGGAGAGCTTGATTTACAAAGTAATCCGGAACAGGTGGTGCTCTCGTGCATGCTTCAGCGTTGCTTGCCTTGATGCGCACATATACGTAAGTAATTTAGCTCGTCTGGTAGGCTCTTGTCACTGGGCAGCTCGCAGCTGGTCTTCCCTTTGTAATCCGTAATAGTTTGCAAGCCCTGCCACATCCTACGAGCGTCTGAGCCGGTGTAGTAGGATTCAATCTTGGTCTGGTATTGACTCTTTGCCTGTTTGATAGTTCGTTGGAGGGCAAAGTGCGATTTCTTATAAGGGTCCGGATTAATGTCCTGCTCCTTGAAAGCGGCAGCTCTTCCCATTAGTAAATAGTGCTGGTGTCTAATTATGTAGGACCCAGAGTTTTTCATGACCATGTGACTGGATAAGGAAAAACTCAGGGCCCAAGGCCTCAGTCATGTTTCACATGGTCTTGCTGGGCTAATTGAACAAATTTGTATTTAACTTAAAATACACAAACTCCAACTCACAGTCAGGGTTGGGTAAGTTATTGTCTAAATGTTAGTTAGTGTCATAATGTTTTTTTTTTCACAAACATGGATTTATTTAAAAGTAATCCAAAAACGAATCATCTAGTTTTTCAAAAGTAATCTTTTTTTTGCTGGTAAAAGTAACAGATGACAGTTTTTGTTAATCAGATTACATGTAATTTACTCCCCAAATCTAGTCACGGTCACAGAAACTGACACACATATTCCAGCCATTATCTAACCTGTAAAATGTGTCACGTTTCATTCTAACATTTTTTCTTTATGTGCCAACCCCCTAAACACAAACACAACAAATGTTAGCGATTTGTCTACAGTCAGTGCACCTAACACAGTGAAGAGAAGAGATCTCATTCAAGTCAGTGTGCATGTGTGCAATTGCCTTAGCTCAATGATTTATGAATAGGAGAACAATGTCAGCCCAGATGGGGACAGGAGCATAAATATTCTGGGCCATCACTGGGGAACAGTTATTTTGCTCTTGGGCTGCAGAGTGTGTAGTCATATATGACAGAACAGGGACATCAAAGCATCTATTCAAGACTGAGCAGGATGCTAGCATTCAATGTCCAAACGCACAAATGATCAAAAGAGATGAATACGCCGACATTGATTGGTGTGAATAGAGCAACACGTGGTTATTCTGGACTAACATTGTGACACTCACTGCAGCACATGGGTGAACCCAGGGTGTATTCATTAGTGCACACTGTAGAAAAATTTAAACAATAGAAAATATTTTACAACAAAAATAAGTTGTTCTTATTGGAAAAATTCAGGTTAGTTCCTTCATTTTGCTTTAGTTTGGGTCCACAGATACTTGTGTCAGGCCTCAAGAGGGCCAAGGTAAACCTTGTGTGACAAGTGACAGAGAAAACAGTTCCGTTATTGCACGACTTCACACACCTTTGTGTGGTGGTCCCTTTCATTGCAACACGCATATTAAGAAGAACAACCTGAGTTCAGTTCACTCTGTCCTATATAGTCGAAATATTAATGGACTGATAGATGAATTGATGAGGTGAATAAAAAAAGCTGGTCACATCTGTAATGCAAGACTAAAGTAAAATTATACAATGCTGTGTATAAGGATGGTATAAGTTAATGAACTACTTGAAATCGGTAGCTAGGCTTCCTTAGATGAAGAGTATGTTGTCATCTACACTGAGTGTACAACACATTAGGAACACCTTCCTAATATTGAGTTGCACCCCCCTTTTTAAAAAAATTCAGTTTCCTGCCGTCCTAACATCAGATTCTGACATTTCAGTGTCAGTAGTGTGTCTGTGTCTGACATGCCTGTCATACATGATCCTGTCCTATCTTCCTTCCTCTTAAAAACAGAAGAATAATGAACCTTCTGTGTATCTCACTGACATCATCCCGACTGTACAGCACCCTGTCAGTTCCATCTGAACATACGTCAAATTCTAACAAGCTCTCAAAGACAGACGAACGTAATCAGATCTCAGAGCTTTCAGTGCATGGCATGCTACAGCTGCTGTATTTCTGCAGTATACTGTATAATCACTAGCCTGGGTGGTAGTCATGTTCAGAATGATAATTCTATAAGGATTTGGCAAGCGAGCTAGCAGAAAAAGACTACACCCAGGCTATATATTCACTGGTAGCAAAGTGGAAGTCCACCATATCATGCCGTTCTGGCATAGCAGCGGGAAGAGGTGCTGACCGCAGAGTGGGGGGTGGTGGGGGCAGGTCTTATCCCTACATTTTATTTTCCCTCTGTTAGGCTACATGTCTCTCATTCAATTTCGATCCAACCGCTCCCGTATACATAAGCGTGCTGCACACCCAAGCTCCATATTAGGCCTACTGCCTATGAAAACATATCTAACTGATGGGATACACAAACAAGACAAGCTGCACTCCTTGTCAAATCAAGAATTCAAAATGGACTGGTTGATTTAAAGTATGGAAATATGTGTTCTAAACACGAGCTGCAGTTTTGGGAAAATAGATGCATCTCATCTATTTTAGGCTTTTTTTTTTACAACTCCCCCTAAACCTAGGTAGGTACCAGACTAAAATATGAAACAAAAACATTGGATTAAGGCAAATGGATTAAGGCAAATGGCATATTCATTAGTCTACTACTTTGTTTAATGTTTAACAGAAGCCTATTCATCATACAAACTTGAAGCTCACAAATCAAACACAGGGCAAAAGAAAACACCTTCCAAATGCGGCGATCTATCTAATGGTTTAAAAGGGATTTTTTTTTGCTTATTATATACAGTACCAGTCAAAAGTTTGGACACAGCTACGCATTCAAGGGCTTTTCTTTATTTTTAAAAATTATTTGCTACATTGTAGAATAATAGTGAAGACATCAAAACTATGAAAGAACACGTGGAATCATGTAGTAACCAAAAACTGTTAAACAAATCTCAAATATTACGCAAATTACACCCTGTTTCAAGATATTTTCTGGTACTTTTGCATACTTTTTAGCCAGTAGTTCTGAAAGTAGCGTGAGCCAAAAGTTATCCCCGAAAACTGTGTACTATGTCAAGTATGTGCACCACCTCATTCCTCTCTCTCACTCTGCTGTGTCAGCATGGTCTCATAGACTATATGTAGCATAGTTAACGAAAATCAAGGACACTCAAATTAGTATGATATGTAATGTTTGGTATAGTTACATCAGACAGCAGGTTAATTAAGGCAAAAATGAAAGGAAGGTGGTTCATCAGGGGTGGATGGGTAGGTGTATAACACAAACGTCTAGCAACCCAAAGGTTGCATGTTCAAATCTCATCACAGACATCTTTAGCATTCTAGCTACTTTGCAACTACTTACTGCTTTTGTGCTACTTTGCAACTACTTAGCATGTTAGTTGCCCCTAAACCTAACCTTAACCCTTTAACCTAACTCCTAACCCTAACACTAACCTTAACCTTAACCCTAGCTAATGTTAGCCACCTAGCTAACATTAGCATTACTCACCTAGCCACCTAGCTAATGTTGGCCACTACAAATTGGAATTAGTAACATAACATACGTATTGCAAATTTATAACATTTCATATGAATTGTAATTTGTAACATGGATGATGTTATCTAACAGCAAAATGGATGATGGCCATCCACAAATGAACACATACCAAAGGTAACGTATCATACTAATTTGAGTTTTCCTGATTTTTGTTTACTATGTTATGTCTACCCCTGTCTCCAGGTTGGCTGTGTTTGCATCTTGCTAGCTGTCACTCAAATGATGAGGGGCTGAAGCTCATTGGCTGGAACTTGAATTGCTAGGGGGCTGGCCCATGTAGGGGAAAATGTAGGGAAAATGGCACAGAACAGCTTCCATAAAAAATTGTCGCTATTACATCAAGTATTTAGTAGCTAGTTGAGGTCAGACAGTAATTCTGCTCACAGATTATGCATGCATGAACTATACATTGACACATCCAGCCCAAAGTGGGAGGTTTCAAAAATACTTTGTAATCGGCAAAGTTACAGAGCATGTCTTTAAAAGGAAGTAAATGATGAACAGCAAATTAGGTAGTTTACCTCACAACTCAAGTAGGCTTGACTGTTTTTTGTTTTAGACAGGCCTAAACATTTTATTTAGTTGTCCAGTGTGCTACTGGCTCTAGTGTGCTAGCTAGCCAGTGTGTTTGCAGTTTCATTCATTTGTACAAGAAAGTGACTCCAAAATGACACAATACATTATTTTCTATTGGGCACAAAATAATCTGAAGCACAACCAAAAAGAGCAAATGCATCCAACAAATGTGTAGAGTCACAAGTTTGACGTAGTCATTGCATGCTATGAATATGGGACCAAATACTTAAGTTTTTACTAGTTTAATACATACATAAGTGAATAAGTCCCCATACTTTTGCTCCCTTAAAATGGGGTGACTATGTACAAAAGTACTGTCATTTCTAAATGGTTCACCCGATATGGATGAAAATACCCACAAATTAAAGCTGACAGTCTGCACAGGTAAAGAAGGTCCTGAAGGTCCTGGGCTGGCATGGTTACATGTGGCCCATTGGACATACCTCCAAATACTCAAAAATTATGTTGGAGTCAGTTTATGGGAGAGAAATTAAATTAAATTCCCTGGCAACGGCTCTGGTGGACATTCCTGCAGTCAGCATGCCAATTGCACGCTCCCTGAAAACTTGAGACATCTGTGGCATTGTGTGGTGTGACAAAACTGGCCTTTTATTGTCCCCAGCACCAGATGCACCTGTATAAGGATCATGCTGTTTAATCAGCTTCTTGATATGCCACACCTGTCAGGTGGATGAATTATCTTGACAAAGGATAACATGTTCACTAACAGGGATGTTAACACATTTGTACACATAATTTGAAAGAAATAAGCTTTTTGTACATATGGAATTTTTTTTTATTTTTTATTTCAGCTCATGAAAACTGGCGACCAGCACTTTACATTTATATTTTTGTTCAGTGTAGGTAGAGGTAAAGTTAAGGATAATAGACAGTAGCAATAGCATATGTGGTGAAAGTGTGTGACTGTGTCAATCACAAGATCTCATCCCAATTGAATACTTGTGGGAGATTCTAGAGCGTTTTCCCCCACCATCAACAAAACACAAAAGATGGAATTTCTCATGGAAGAATGGTGATGCATCCCTCCAACAGAGTTCCAGACTCTTGTAGAATCTATGCTAAGGCACATTAAAGCTGGTCTGGCGGCTCATAGTGGCCCAACCCACTGGGCACAGATGTCAATTCCTTCGATTCTGGTGATGCGATGCAACATGACTTGATAGTATACTCTACTGTACGTATGCAAACACATATTATAAGCTGGTTGATTCGAGCCCTGAATGCTGATTGGCTGACAGCTGTGGTATATCAGACCGTATACCACGTGAATGACAAAACATTTATTTTGACTGTTCTAATTACGTTGGTAACCAGTTTATAATAGCAATAAGGCACCTCAGAGTTTGTGGTATATGGCCAATATAGCACAGTTATGGGCTGTATCCAGGCACTCCTCATTGCCACAGCCCTTAGCTGTGGTATACAGTGGGGCAAAAAGTATTTAGTCAGCCACCAATTGTGCAAGTTCTCCCACTTAAAAAGATGAGAGAGGCCTGTAATTTTCATCATAGGTACACTTCAACTATGACAGACAAAATGAGGGAAAAAATCCAGAAAATCACATTGTGGGATTTTTAATGAATTTATTTGCAAATGATGGTGGAAAATAAGTATTTGATCACCTACAAACAAGCAAGATTTCTGGCTCTCACAGACCTTCTTTAAGAGCCTCCTCTGTCCTCCACTCGTTACCTGTATTAATGGCACCTATTTGAACTTGTTATCAGTATAAAAGACATCTGTCCACAACCTCAAACAGTCACACTCCAAACTCCATTATGGCCAAGACCAAAGAGCTGCCAAAGGACACCAGAAACAAAATTGTAGACCTGCACCAGGCTTGAAGACTGAATCTGCAATAGGTAAGCTGCTTGATTTGAAGAAATCAACTGTGGGAGCAATTATTAGGAAATGGAAGACATACAAGACCACTGATAATCTCCTTTTGTCTGGGGCTCCACGCAAGATCTCACCCTGTTGGGTCAAAATGATCACAAGAACGGTGAGCAAAAATCCCAGAACCACACGGGGGGACCTAGTGAATGACCTGCAGAGAGCTGCGACCAAAGTAACAAAGCCTACCATCAGTAACACACTACGCCGCCAGGGACTCAAATCCTGCAGTGCCAGACGTGTCCCCCTGCTTAAGCCAGTACATGTCCAGGCCCGTCTAAAGTTTGCTAGAGAGCATTTGGATGATCCAGAAGAAGATTGGGAGAATGTCTCATGGTCAGATGAAACCAAAATAGAACGTTTTGGTAAAAACTCAACTCGTCGTGTTTGGAGGACAAAGAATGCTGAGTTGCATCCAAAGAACACCATACCTACTCTGAAGCATGGGGGTGGAAACATCATGCTTTGGGGCTGTTTTTCTGCAAAGGGACCAGGACGACTGATCCGTGTAAAGGAAAGAATGAATGAGGCCATGTATCGTGAGATTTTGAGTGAAAACCTCCTTCCATCAGCAAGGGCATTGAAGATGAAACGTGGCTGGGTCTTTCAGCATGACAATGATCCCATACATACCGCCCGGGCAACGAAGGAGTGGCTTCGTAAGAAGCATTTCAAGGTCCTGGAGTGGCCTAGCCAGTCTCCAGATCTCAACCCCATAGAAAATCTTTGGAGGGAGTTGAAAGTCCGTGTTGCCCAGCAACAGCCCCAAAACATCACTGCTCTAGAGGAGATCTGCATGGAGGAATGGGCCAAAATACCAGCAACAGGGTGTGAAAACCTTACAGAAAACTTACAGAAAATGTTTGACCTCTGTCATTGCCAACAAAGGGTATATAACAAAGCATTGAGATAAACTTTTGTTATTGACCAAATACTTATTTTCCACCATAATTTGCAAATAAATTCATAAAAAATCCTACAATGTGATTTTCTGGATTTTATTTTCTCATTTTGTCTGTCATAGTTGAAGTGTACCTATGATGAAAATTACAGGCCTCTCTCATTTTTTTATGTGGGACTTGCACAATTGGTGGCTGACTAAATACTTTTTTGCCCCACTGTATTGGCCATATACCACACCCCCTCGTGCCTTATTGCTTAAATAACCTAAATAGAACATTTAAGCTTGGACCACCAATGGTGTCATTTCTACCATGCCACTATGTGCTGTGCTGTGCTGTGCTGTGCTAGAGGGAAATGATCTGATACCTTTACTGCCTCCATGTGGCAAGTTCAAACTCACCTGGCTACACATGATCAATTCCACATCAATGATGTACAAATGTTTACATTTGTTAGTGTGGACATCAACGTTGGAATGCATGGTACTTTGGAATGGGTGAGACTCTTGGCAGACATGTTTTATGTCAATTATGACTTGATAACCCATGACCAATCTCACGAAATGTCTGTTGAGAGAGATTATAAACATGATGGCAACATCCCAGTGTGTGACTTGGCTTATTCCAGAGACTATTCCAGTGTACGCCACAGGGAGGGAGCAAAGGGAAGCATTCTACTAAAGTTTACTCACCAATCCAGGGCCAACATTTTACTAAATCCAAGAATAAACTGACAATAACCCATCTTGTTACAATTTAAATGGCTTTCAACAGCAGCAGCGCTTGACTGAAATTGAGACGGAGAGGATTTATTGAATATGACAGCTAAAAACATAATATTGGATATGTTATCATTACTTTTTTGACTTATTTATTTGTTCAGGCCCTTTAGACACGGGGTTGCCCTAACAACCAGTGCTTAGATTAAGGACCTCTTAACTGCAGAGTACATACACTGTAACAGAGCTCAGCAGCCAGAGGAGTTAACCTTGGGAAACAAGGACACATGTAACAGTTTAAGATAACGGTGAAGTTAGGGGTGATCTACGAGGGTCTACTTTTACCCATTCAGACTGAGAGGGTTGGCTAGGTTACTTTCTAAATATAATCCGTTACTGTTTCTGTCCACACGGATGTGTATGTCGCACAGTTGGAGATGTCGTATAAGTGCCATGGTGTTCGTTTGTTCATACATAGTTACCGTAGAGTAGTGATGTGCAGTTCACAAACGATTCATTCTTTTTTAACGAGAGTCATGATTCGTTTTTCAGAGTGTCTCGTTCATTTTAGTCATTTGTTTGACCCGTTGGCCGCAATGAATTCTACAGTAGGATTTAAAGACTCTACATGGTCAATCCGATATCTGCAAATGGCCGTAATTCGCTGAGCAGAGCTGTTGTGAAGGAAGTTGTCAAGGTAGCGAGTTTGTGTTTATACTGGGCCTCCTGCCCCCACCTACCGTCAACCAATCTTTTCAATGCGGAGCTATAAGGAGCTCTCCGGAATTTGTTACAAAATTTCCGAGGTGGATGCCGATGCAGTACAGAGCTCTACCTTGGCCTCTGCATGCCTCCGGTGGCTCCTTAAATGTGTCACACCGTTCATACGGCACCTCCGAACACATTTCGGATCAAGCATAGGTCAACTCACCGGCACCGGACACGTGCTCCTACCACCAACTGGCTGAAGGCAGCATAGAGAAGAAAAATACATGTTTAGAACTGATAACTGGTCGCAATAATGGACACAGTTAATTGATTATTGAATGCTATTGATGGACATCTTTTTAGAACCAAAACAGAGGCTACACAGCCTGCTTCTGCTCAACACTCGAACTCGAGAACAAATTGTTTCACGAATAATATGTACTTATTCTGCCAAGAGTTGTTCACAATCTTATACACTTTCGGCCGCAACTAGACCTTGTTTCAAAGGAATTAATAAATCATCTTATCTGTATGCTTAGCAATCACAAATGTACATTGTTCGAAGCACACTTTTCAAAGTCTCATTCAAAAATGACAGCTCCAATAAGTCCCTTATGGTGAATCATTCACTGGTATTGGGTCCTGCGTGCGCTAGGCATTACTGAATCAAATAAATTAAATTATTTCTAAAGATTCAATCTTTTGAATGAACCAGTTGAAAAGATCTGAGCCAGTAAAGAGAGACAAGCTTCCCATCACTACCGCAGAGAACAGACCTCTTGTTTTAATTTTATTTCATTATTTATGTGTCACACAACTTGAATGTACAATAAAAATCCAATTTCCTCTGCAGTAAACATCTCTAATCATCTTGATATACGTTAATTCCTATGTAAAAGACTGCCACATAATTCAGATGTGGCACAGCATTCCACTGTTGTAGACCAGACCAGAGCCACTGCATCCACCATCTGGTGTCCAGATTGAGAGGGAGGTTGTAGTTGACTTGTTGGAAAGTAAGGGTTTCATAGTGCAGGTTGACCCTATTAAGTTTTACATTAAAAGTTATTGTGGCTTCCACCTAGCTAAAATTATATTACTCTATACATGATTATCAACTATTCTATTTTATTGTTGCTCTAGATTGTCACCTTTACCTACAATTACTCAAACTTGCATAAGACCTTTCAAAATAATGATCACCTGTGGAATGGGTTCATTTGAAAACACCTAGAAACACAAAATACAATCATAGTTGAAGGAACCGGTCCAAGTGGCAATGCATTGACATTAACAGGATTAGCAAAAGCAAAGAAAGCAATTTGGGTTTTAACATTTACGTTTCATTTAGCAGACACTCTTATCCAGATCGATTTTACAGTAGCATTTTCATACATTTTTCCCATACTGGAGTAACCCACACCCATACTGGTCAAACCCACAACCCTGTCATTGTAAGTGTCATGCACTACCAACTGAGCCACACGGGACCAAAGTTATCTTCAAAGATCAAGTTGAGCTGGGGCCATTCCTTAAGGCTTCCTCATACTTCCCAGCTTGGAAGAGTTGTTGTATATATTATGATGACATTTTATGATGTTTTTGTTGGTTTTGGACTTTTTTTTCCTCGAGGCCAGCCGAAGTTCGGGACCTGAAGTCTATGCCCGTTTTTCCGTGATTGGTCAACTGTATGGATTCTTCAATAGACTTTGTTGTCATTCAATGAGAGACGATTAGTTTTCATGCACATTTTTTAAAATTGAGAAATACAGTACCAAACATCTTAGTTAGTGTCACCTTGGTACAAAGGGTCGGGAGACAGGCGCAGGAATGCGTAATAGTTTTTATTTTACCCAAATTACAGCGTGCCGTGTAAATGCACAGATACAAAGACCAAACAAACACTATACAAAACACAAGGTAGGAACCCAAACAAAAGAGCGAGGTGTACCTCGAATAAATAACACAAGCACACAATAATTAACACACGGGACGAGACCCGTAATCATCTGCCCAATCCACAATGGCACGAAAGCCAAAACACACAGCACAGGTAGTCACACGCACCATCGGACATTGTAACAATAATCGACAGGACACAGGACACACTTGTACAATTACTAATCACTGGGAATATGGGCCAGGTGTGCTTATTGAACGTTCTGGAGGGATCCGTGACAAGGATGATCACAGGAACACAGTGCGGGTCGATCAGGACGCGATGCAGCTGCCGAAGTTGCGTTGGCGTCAGATGGACCAGCTGCAGTGGCGTCGGACAGGCCAGTTGCAGTGGCGTCGGACGGACCGGTTGTGGGGGCGTCGGACGGACCGGTTGTGGGGGCGTCGGACGGGCCAGTTGCAGCTGCTGAAGTTGCGTCGAGGGACGGTCCCGTTCTGGCGATGTTGGACGGCCAAGTTGCAGCTGCAACACACAGCACAGGTACTCACACGCACCAACAGACATTGTAACAATAATCGACAAGACACTGGCAAACCAAGAACACACTTATACAATTACTAGTCACTGGAAATAGGGGCCAGGGATGTGTAATGAAAGTTCCGGAGGGATCCGTGACAGTTAGGTAACATTTCGTGACTAAGATCTCCTCGACAAAAACGTCAAAATGAATGACAGATTTCTTGAGTTGAGTTATCTTAGATTAATTTTAAATACACTCATCAAAAAATAAAGGGAACACTTAAACAACACAATGAAACTCCAAGTCAATCACACTTCTGTGAAATCAAACTGTCCACTTAGGAAGCAACACTGATTGACAATAAATTGCACATGCTGTTGTGCAAATGAAATAGACAACAGGTGGAAATTATAGGCAATTAGTAAGACACCGCCAATAAAGGAGTGGTTCTGCAGGTGGCGACCACAGACCACTTCTCAGTTCCTATGCTTCCTAGCTGATGTTTTGGTCACTTTTGAATGCTGGCGGTGCTTTCACTCTAGTGGTAGCATGAGACGGAGTCTACAACCCACACAAGTGGCTCGCTCAGGTAGTGCAGCTCATCCAGGATGGGACATAAATGCGAGCTCTGGAAAGAAGGTTTGCTGTGTCTGTCAGTGTAGTGTCCAGAACATGGAGGCGCTACCAGGAGACAGGCCAGTACATCAGGAGACGTGGAGGAGGCCGTAGGAGGGCAACAACCCAGCAGCAGGACCGCTACCTCCGCCTTTGTGCAAGGAGGAGCAGGAGGAGCACTGCCAGAGCCCTGCAAAATGACCTCCAGCAGGCCACAAATGTGCATGTGTCTGCTCAAACGGTCAGAAACAGACTCCATGATGGTGGTATGAGGGCCCGACGTCCACAGGTGGGGGTTGTGCTTACAGCCCAACACCGTGCAGGATGTGTGGCATTTGCCAGAGAACACCAAGATTGGCAAATTCGCCACTGGCGCCCTGTGCTCTTCACAGATGAAAGCAGGTTCACACTGAGCACATATGACAGAAGTGACAGAGTCTGGAGACGCTGTGGAGAACGCTCTGCTGCCTGCAACATCCTCCAGCATGACTGGTTTGGCGGTGGGTCAGTCATGGTGTGGGGTGGCATTTCTTTGGGGGGCCGCACAGCCCTCCATGTGCTCGCCAGAGGTAGCCTGACTGCCATTAGGTACCGAGATGAGATCCTCAGACCCCTTGTGAGACCATATGCTGGTTCGGTTGGCCCTGGGTTCCTCCTAATGCAAGACAATGCTAGACCTCATGTGGCTGGAGTGTGTCAGCAGTTCCTGCAAGAGGAAGGCATTGATGCTATGGATTGGCCCGCCCGTTCCCCAGACCTGAATCCAATTGAGCACATCTGGGACATCAACCTCGGCCAACAGCTCCGCCCCCCCCACAGCTCCTCGCCCAAGCCTCTCCAGGTTCTCCTGTACCCAAATCCAGATAGCAGATGTTATGAAAGAGCTCCAAAACCTGGACCCGTACAAATCAGCTGGGCTTGACAATTTGGACCCTCTATTTCTGAAACTATCCGCCGCCATTGTCGCAACCCCTATTACCAGCCTGTTCAACCTCTCTTTCATATCGTCCGAGATCCCCAAGGATTGGAAAGCTGCCGCAGTCATCCCCCTCTTCAAAGGGGGAGACACCCTGGACCCAAACTGTTACAGACCTATATCCATCCTGCCCTGCCTATCTAAGGTCTTCGAAAGCCAAGTCAACAAACAGGTCACTGACCATCTCGAATCCCACCGTACCTTCTCCGCTGTGCAATCTGGTTTCCGAGCCGGTCACGGGTGCACCTCAGCCACACTCAAGGTACTAAACGATATCATAACCGCCATCGATAAAAGACAGTACTGTGCAGCCGTCTTCATCGACCTTGCCAAGGCCTTTGACCCTGTCAATCACCATATTCTTATCGGCAGACTCAGTAGCCTCGGTTTTTCGGATGACTGCCTTGCCTGGTTCACCAATTACTTTGCAGACAGAGTTCAGTGTGTCAAATCGGAGGGCATGCTGTCCGGTCCTCTGGCAGTCTCTATCGGGGTACCACAGGGTTCAATTCTCGGGCCGACTCTTTTCTCTGTATATATCAATGATGTTGCTCTTGCTGCGGGCGATTCCCTGATCCACCTCTACGCAGACGACACCATTCTCTATACTTTCGGCCCGTCATTGGACACTGTGCTATCTAACCTCCAAACGAGCTTCAATACCATACAACACTCCTTCCGTGGCCTCCAACTGCTCTTAAACGCTAGTAAAACCAAATGCATGCCCGACTAGCATCACCACCCTGGATGGTTCCGACCTTGAATATGTGGACATCTATAAGTACCTAGGTGTCTGGCTAGACTGCAAACTCTCCTTCCAGACTCATATCAAACATCTCCAATCGAAAATCAAATCAAGAGTCGGCTTTCTATTCCGCAACAAAGCCTCCTTCACTCACGCCGCCAAGCTTACCCTAGTAAAACTGACCCTCCTACCGATCCTCGACTTCGGCGATGTCATCTACAAAATGGCTTCCAACACTCTACTCAGCAAACTGGATGCAGTCTATCACAGTGCTTCAGGTCATCTACAAGTCCATGCTAGGTAAAGCTCCGCCTTATCTCAGTTCACTGGTCACGATGGCAACACCCATCCGTAGCACGCACTCCAGCAGGTGTATCTCATTGATCATCCCTAAAGCCAACACCTCATTTGGCCGCCTTTCGTTCCAGTACTCTGCTGCCTGTGACTGGAACGAATTGCAAAAATTGCTGAAGTTGGAGACTTTTATCTCCCTCACCAACTTCAAACATCAGCTATCTGAGCAGCTAACCGATCGCTGCAGCTGTACATAGTCTATTGGTAAATAGCCCACCCATTTTCACCTACCTCATCCCCATACTGTTTTATTTATTTACTTTTCTGCTCTTTTGCACACCAATATCTCTACCTGTCTATTTCTTTTTGATTTTTAATTTGTTTATACCTTCCGGAAACCTGCCTCACCCAATGTGATACGGAATCGCTATTACTTTTACTCTTATTTGTATTTTTATGACACACTCAAGAACCTCCAGACGCTAACCAGCTAACTAGCTACAAGCTATTTAGTCATTGTTAGTTTTTTAAAAACCTGGATAACACTCGCCAGCCCAGCCTCCCTGCCCATCCACCGCTGCCCCCTGGACACTGATCTCTTGGCTACATAGCTGACGCACGCTGGACTGTCCATTAATCACGGTACTCCTTTCTGCTTGTTTGTCTTACCTGTCGGCCCCGTTGCCTAGTCAACGCCATTTTACCTGCTGTTTGTTGTGCTAGCGGATTAGCCTCGCCTACTGTTTTTAGCTAGCTTTCCAAATTCAACACCTGTGATTACTGTATGCCTCGCTGTATGTCTCTCTCAGATGTCAATATTCCTTGTATACTGTTGTTCAGGTTAGTTATCATTGTTTTAGTTCACAATGGAGCCCCTAGACCCACTCTGCATACCCCTGTTACCTCCTTTGTCCCACCTCCCACACATGCGGTGACCTCACCCATTACAACCAGCATGTCCAGAGATACAACCTCTCTCATCATCACCCAGTGCCTGGGCCTACCTCCGCTGTACCCGCACCCCACCATACCCCTGTCTGCGCATTATGCCCTGAATATATTCTACCATGCCCAGAAACCTGCTCCTCTTATCCTCTGCCCCCAACGCTCTAGGCGACCAGTTTTGATAGCCTTTAGCCGCACCCTCATACTACTCCTTCTCTGTTCCGCGGGTGATGTGGAGGTAAACCCAGGCCCTGCATGTCCCCAGGTACCCTCATTTGTTGACTTCTGTGATCGAAAAAGCCTTGGTTTTATGCATGTCAACATCAGAAGCCTCCTCCCTAAGTTTGTTTTACTCACTGCTTTAGCACACTCTGCTAACACTGATGTCCTTGCCGTGTCTGAATCCTGGCTCAGGAAGGCCACCAAAAATTCAGAGATTTCCATACCCAACTATAACATCTTCCGTCAAGATAGAACTACCAAAGGGGGAGGAGTTGCAATCTACTGTAGAGATAGCCTGCAAAGTAATGTCATACTTTCCAGGTCCATACCCAAACAGTTCGAACTACTAATTTTGAAAATTACCCTCTCCAGAAATAAGTCTCTCACTGTTGCCGCCTGCTACCGACCACCCTCAGCTCCCAGCTGTGCCCTGGACACCATTTGTGAATTGATCGCCCCCCATTCAGCTTCAGAGTTTGTTCTGTTAGGTGACCTAAACTGGGATATGCTTAACACCCCGGCAGTCCTACAATGTAAGCTAGATGCCCTCAATCTCACTCAAATCATCAAGGAACCCACCAGGTACAACCCTAACTCTGTAAACAAGGGCACCCTCATATACGTCATCCTGACCAACTGGCCCTCCAAATACACCTCCGCTGTCTTCAACCAAGATCTCAGCGATCACTGCCTCATTGCCTGTATCCGCCACGGAGCCGCAGTCAAACGACCACCCCTCATCACTGTCAAACGCTCCCTAAAACACTTCTGTGAGCAGGCCTTTCTAATCGACCTGGCCCGGGTATCCTGGAAGGACATTGACCTCATCCCGTCAGTTGAGGATGCCTGGTCATTCTTTAAAAGTAACTTCCTCACCATTTTAGATAAGCATGCTTCGTTCAAAAAATGCAGAACCAAGAACAGATACAGCCCTTGGTTCACTCCAGACCTGACTGCCCTCGACCAGCACAAAAACATCCTGTGGCGGACTGCAATAGCATCGAATAGCCCCCGTGATATGCAACTGTTCAGGGAAGTCAGGAACCAATACACGCAGTCAGTCAGGAAAGCTAAGGCCAGCTTCTTCAGGCAGAAGTTTGCATCCTGTAGCTCCAACTCCGAAAAGTTCTGGGACACTGTGAAGTCCATGGAGAACAAGAGCACCTCCTCCCAGCTGCCCACTGCACTGAGGCTAGGTAACACGGTCTCCACCGATAAATCCACGATTATCGAAAGCTTCAATAAGCACTTCTCAACGGCTGGCCATGCCTTCCGCCTGGCTACTCCAACCTCGGCCAACAGCTCCGCCCCCCCCCGCAGCTCCTCGCCCAAGCCTCTCCAGGTTCTCCTTTACCCAAATCCAGATAGCAGATGTTCTGAAAGAGCTGCAAAACCTAGACCCGTACAAATCAGCTGGGCTTGACAATCTGGACCCTCTATTTCTGAAACTATCTGCCGCCATTGTCGCAACCCCTATTACCAGCCTGTTCAACCTCTCTTTCATATCGTCTGAGATCCCCAAGGATTGAAAGCTGCCGCAGTCATCCCCCTCTTCAAAGGGGAGACACCCTGGACCCAAACTGCTATAGACCTATATCCATCCTGCCCTGCCTATCTAAGGTCTTCGAAAGCCAAGTCAACAAACAGGTCACTGACCATCTCGAATCCCACCGCACCTTCTCCGCTGTGCAATCTGGTTTCCGAGCCGGTCACGGGTGCACCTCAGCCACGCTCAAGGTACTAAACGATATCATAACCGCCATCGATAAAAGACAGTACTGTGCAGCCGTCTTCATCGACCTCGCCAAGGCTTTCGACTCTGTCAATCACCATATTCTTATCGGCAGACTCAATAGCCTCAGTTTCTCGGATGACTGCCTTGCCTGGTTCACCAATTACTTTGCAGACAGAGTTCAGTGTGTCAAATCGGAGGGCATGCTGTCCGGTCCTCTGGCAGTCTCTATGGGGGTGCCACAGGGTTCAATTCTCGGGCCGACTCTTTTCTCTGTATATATCAATGATGTTGCTCTTGCTGCGGGCGATTCCCTGATCCACCTCTACGCAGACGACACCATTCTCTATACTTTCGGCCCGTCATTGGACACTGTGCTATCTAACCTCCAAACGAGCTTCAATGCCATACAGCACTCCTTCCGTGGCCTCCAACTGCTCTTAAACGCGAGTAAAACCAAATGCATGCTTTTCAACCGATCGCTGCCTGCACCCGCATGCCCGACTAGCATCACCACCCTGGATGGTTCCGACCTTGAATATGTGGAAATCTATAAGTACCTAGGTGTCTGGCTAGACTGCAAACTCTCCTTCCAGACTCACATCAAACATCTCCAATCGAAAATCAAATCAAGAGTCGGCTTTCTATTCCGCAACAAAGCCTCCTTCACTCACGCCGCCAAGCTTACCCTAGTAAAACTGACTATCCTACCGATCCTCGACTTCGGCGATGTCATCTACAAAATGGCTTCCAACACTCTACTCAGCAAACTGGATGCAGTCTATCACAGTGCCATCCGTTTTGTCACCAAAGCACCTTATACCATCCACCACTGCGACTTGTATGCTCTAGTCGGCTGGCCCTCGCTACATATTCGTCGCCAGACCCACTGGCTCCAGGTCATCTACAAGTCCATGCTAGGTAAATCTCCGCCTTATCTCAGTTCACTGGTCACGATGGCAACACCCATCCTTAGCACGCGCTCCAGCAGGTGTATCTCACTGATCATCCCTAAAGCCAACACCTCATTTGGCCGCCTTTCGTTCCAGTACTCTGCTGCCTGTGACTGGAACGAACTGCAAAAATCGCTGAAGTTGGAGACTTTTATCTCCCTCACCAACTTCAAACATCAGCTATCCGAGCAGCTAACCGATCGCTGCAGCTGTACATAGTCTATTGGTAAATAGCCCACCCATTTTCACCTACCTCATTCCCATACTGTTTTTTTATTTTTTATTTATTTACTTTTCTGCTCTTTTGCACACCAATATCTCTACCTGTACATGACCATCTGATCATTTATCACTCCAGTGTTAATCTGCAAAATTGTATTATTCGCCTACCTCCTCATGCCTTTTGCACACATTGTATATAGACTGCCCATTTTTTTTCTACTGTGTTATTGACTTGTTAATTGTTTACTCCATGTGTAACTCTGTGTTGTCTGTTCACACTGCTATGCTTTATCTTGGCCAGGTCGCAGTTGCAAATGAGAACTTGTTCTCAACTAGCCTACCTGGTTAAATAAAGGTGAAATAAAAAAAATAAAAATAAATGTCTCTCTCCATCCACCAATGCCACGTTGCACCACAGACTGTCCAGGAGTTGGGAGCATCAGGAGCATGCCCAGGCGTTGTAGAGAGGTCATACAAGCACGTGGAGGCCACACACACACTACTGAGCCTCATTTTGACTTGTTTTAAGGACATTACATCAAAGTTGGATCAGCCTGTAGTGTGGTTTTCCACTTTAATTTTGAGTGTGACTCCAAATCCAGACCTCCATGGGTTGATAAATTTGATTTCCATTGATAATTTTTGTGTGATTTTGTTGTCAGCACATTCAACTATGTAAAGAAAAAAGTATTTAATAAGAATATTTCATTCATTCAGATCTAGGATGTGTTATTTTAGTGTTCCCTTCATTCTTTTGAGCAGTGTATGTTGAGGTAGTGTATACTAGCTACAGTGTCTCAAAATGGACAAACAGTACTATTTCCGTTTTTTTCTCGTTTTTCAAGTGAAAAAGGGAGTATGCGAGAGTGCTCGTTCGGTTCGCCTAGCTGGCCAGGCGAACTGCAGCATGCTGAAGCCTTTAGAAGTGAGTTATCATATACACGGAGTGTATGAAACATTTGGAACACCTTCCTAATATTGAGTTACACCCACTTTTTCACTCAGGACAGACTCAACTCGTCGGGGTATAGACTCTACAACGTGTCAAAAGAGTTCCACAGGGATGCTGGCCCATGTTGACTCCAATGCTTCCGACAGTTGTCTGAAGTTGGCTAAATGTCCTTTGTGTAGTGGACCATTCTTGATACACACGCAAAACTGTTGAGCATGAAAAATCCATCAGCATTGCAGTTCTTGACACACTCAAACCGGTGCGCCTGGCACCTACTACTATGCCCGTTCAAAGGTACTTAAATCCTTTGGATTGCCCATTCACTCTCTGAATGACACACATACACAATCTATGTCTCAATTTTGTCAAGGCTTACAAATCCTTTTTGAACCCCTTCATCTATACTGATTGAAGTGGATTTAACAGGTGACCGATAAGGTATCAAAGTATTTCACCTCGATTCACCTGATCAGTCTATGTCATGGAAAGAGCAGGTGTTCCTAATGTTTTGTACTCTCAGGGGGGTGAGGGGGCTGAGTTGTGTTTATCTCAGCTGATTAGTATTTCTCTCTGCTTATACAGGAGTAATAAAGGACTAATTCAATAATTGTGAATAAATATATTTTTGTATTATTACTTTTTAATTTCAATGGAGAATTAAGTAGAATTAATAATTCTCCCCTCCCATCTCCCAACAGGCACTAGAGAACAATTAACAGAAATAGGAGAGAGAGAGAGAGAGAAAATTTTGACATTGCAGCTGGCCCATCTAGTGGACATCGCTCAGTTCTGCCTCCAGGGCAAGATTCATGTCAACCTGCTCACCTATACCATCCATATGGTTTGGAGAAAACACAATCTCCACTGCCCATGGCACTTTGTTCTTTATGTAATGGTGAAAGAGGTAACCATTTCCTACAGTCAATGACTAATGAGGCCTCCTTGGCCTCATGGGTGGAATGTTATAAACGTTTTTCATAATGAATCAATATATACAGTACCAGTCAAAAGTTTGGACACACCTACTCATTCAAGGGTTTTTCTTTATTTATATTATTTTCTACATTGTAGAATAATAGTAAAGACATCAAAAATATTAAATAAAACATATGGAATCATGTATTAACCAAAAAAGTGTTAAACGCATGAAAATGTATTTGATATTTGAGATTCTTCAAAGTAACCACCCTTTGCCTTGATGACAGCGTTGCACACTCTTGGCATTCTCTCAACCAGCTTCATGAGGTAGTCATCTGAAATGCATTTCAATTAACAGGTGTGCCTTGTTAAGTACATTTGTGGAATTTCTTTCCTTCTTAATGTGTATGAGCCAATCACTTGTGTTGTGACAAGGTAGGGGTGGTACACAGAAGATAGCCCTATTTGGTAAAAGACCAAGTCCAAATTATGGCAAGAACATCTCAAATATGCAAAGATAAACAGTACATCATTACTTTAAGACACGAATGTAAGTCAATGCGGAAAGTTCCTTCAAGTGCAGTTGCAAAAACCTTCAAGCGCTATGATGAAACTTGCTCTCACGAGGACCGCCACAGGAAAGGAAGACCCAGAGATACCTCTATTGCAAAAAATAAGTTTGATTGGGTTAACTGCATCTCAGTTTGCAGCCCAAATAATTGCATTAAAGAGTTCAAGTAACAGACACATCTCAACATCAACTGTTCATCAGGCCTTCATGGTCGAATTGCTGCAAACAAACCACTACTGTAGGTCACCAATAAGAAGAAGAGACTTGCTTGAGCCAAGAAACACAAGCAATGGACATTAAGTGGAAATCTGTCCTTTGGTCTGATGAGACCAAATTAGAGATTTTTAGTTCCAATCGTCATGTCATTGTGAAATGCAGAGTAGGTGAATGGATGATCTCTGCATGTGTGGTACCCACCGTGAAGCATGGAGGAGGAGGTGTGATTGTGTGGGGGTGCTTTGCTGGTGACACTGTCAGTGATTTATTTGGAATTCAAGGCACACTTAACCAGCATTGGCTACCCCAGCATTATGCAGCAATACACCATCCCATCTGGTTTGCGCTTAGTGGGACTATAACTTGTTATTCAACATGACAATGACCCAAAACACACCTCCAGGCTGTGTAAGGGCTATTTGACCAAGAAGGATAGTGATGGAGTGCTGCATCAGATGACGTGATCTCCACAATCACCCAACCTCAACCCAAATGAGATGGTTTGGGATGAGTTGGACGGCAGAGTGAAGGAAAAGCAGCCAACAAGTGCTCAGCATATGTGGGTACTCCTTCAAGACTGTTGGAAAATCATTCCTCATGAAGTTAGTGTGCAAAGCTGTCATCAAGGGAAATGGAGGCTACTTTCAAGAAAAAAAGTAAAAATAAAGAAAACCCCTTGAATGAGTAGGTGTCAACTTTTGACTGGTACTGTATATATTTTTAAACAACGAATATCTGGTGTTTCTATGTCAAAAAGTATTATTTTTCAGTCTTCTGTGTATGTATGTTAAGTGTAATATTGGGAAGCAAAACTCAAAATTTAATACATTTCAACTCTGTTTGACATGGTAAAGGTGTATTTTTGTGTGTGTGAGGTGTATACTTTTGTTTCAAACTATATTTGTTTATGACTACCAAGAATCACTGTGTGACCCGGATTTAGCACACTGCAGTAAAAGGTTAAACCACTTCATGGAAACACAGTTATCTGTATACTTTCATTCATTTACAAGTAAAATCTTTTTACAATCACTTAAATGGACTCAAACTTTATATGCTCGCCTAAGCCAGTTTTAGATATGTTTGCATAAGAATGGAAATTCTCTCTGATGAACAAAGAAACCAACCCATCAATTTCAGTAAGGAGGACTGGATTTCACTAGAGGGGGCTGTGGTGGAGTTTGTGATGGCGGGATGTTTGATCACGTACCCGATTTCAAAGGTACAGGAGGGTCACCTGATCCTCTTGGTAGGGGAGGATGGGGGCTTCATGAGCCTCAATGCCCCGGGCCAGGGATACAATAGGTACCCACCCCAGGGGCCAGCCCTTTCAGCCCCCTAGACAGGGTGGCCTGCCTTTCACACAGATCTCATTTCAAGGACCAATTTATCGATTTGATGAGTGCAGGACAGGTTGCAGGGAGTTCAGCCCTTTGAAGGGAGAAGACTATGTGCTGTGCTCTTTAGGCTGCCTCTTTCCCTTTCTCTCAAACTCATGGTTTCCAGCTTGGTTGCAATAGAATAGAAGAGCTGGGGTAAGCTAGTTTATGGATTTGAGAGCTTTGGGGGGTGTATATTTCAGTAGTATACAGTAATGATTGTATTTCTACAGTATACTGCATGTTTTGGTCGTTACACCTTAGTGACTCTATGGGCATTTGTTCAGTGCTGAGTGAACCCAATCATTCAGCATGTTACGCAACAGGTCTCTGTCTGTCTATAAATGGTTGTGGATTGTGTGGTTGAAACAGTATCTGTCTACATACCATGTATGCCTAGTTTATTTGGTAGATGAGAGATGTTTGAAATGGATGTGGTTACGATATGTGGGTTTGTTATGCTCCTGTCTTATCAGGTTGGGGCTGGGGAAAAGTGGATGTGATTTCTGAGTAGCTGTTTAATAGTTGCACTGAAGGACACAACCAGATGGATTGAGTAATCATCTGCCCCTAAAAAAAACACTTGTTTATGTGGACAAAGTTGCATGAAGCATTTGATGGTGACATTTCAAGGATCTTTTTCTCGTGGTCATGGAGCCGTGCACCTTTTTTTAATCCACTTGTGGTCATAGCTCACGGCCAATGAACATCAGTTTTACATAAAAGACCAAGCTGTGCACTTGTTGAAATTTGTCTGACTGCCACAGAGAAATGTCCTTACTCATGTCAATGAGAACAGGAAGCTCATTATTGATGTCCAGAGAGAGGGAATTTTAATGCAAAGGAGCATTCCAACTCAATGACAGAGAAAAATCCATGAGCACTTCACTGTGAATATACTGTAAGATGTGTTGTCCATTGGTTCAATATCACTCCTTCAACACACTACCACTTGGAGAAGTACCCTGGCACAGACTCAGCCCCTCAGGGAAGAAGTAGTGGGAGGCCAGCCAAGCCACCAGTGACATAGAGTGGCACTCTGTCTTACAATGCTTTATTGTGGAAGTGAATCCTTGGTGGACATATCTCTAAGGGTTTCGAAGAACAATGACGCATTTCCATCATTTTGAACATGTGATCACACTTAATGTATAGGCTTTTATTACTGTAAATAAATTCTATCAAAATTATATATTCATATAATTACAGTACCAGTCAAAAGTAAGAACACACCTACTCATTAAAGGACCAAATTCCAGCGTAGTTCGTGTTCAACATGTTTAATAAAAGACGATAACGTGAACACTACACATATACAAAATAACAAACGTGGCAAAACCCGAAACAATCCTATCTGGTGCAGAGAACCAACACTAAAACAAGGAGAACACAAAAGAACTATGGTCAGAACGTGACAGTACCCCCCCCCCCCGCGGACTCCGACCGCACAACCTAAACCTATAGGGGAGGGTCTGGGTGGGCATCTGTCCGCGGTGGCGGCTCTGGTGCTGGACCCCACTCCACCCCACTCCACCATTGTCTTTGTCCACCTCCTTAGCGTCATTTGAGTGGCGACCCTCACCGCCGACCTTGGCCTAGGAACCCTAACAAAGAGCCCCACTGGACTGAGGAGCGTCTCTGGACTGAGGGGTGCCTCATGACTGAGGGACGGCTCCGGACTGAAGGGCAGCTCATGACCGAGAGGTAGCTCATGACCGAGAGGTAGCTCAAGACCGAGGGGTAGCTCAGGACCGAGAGGTAGCTCAGGACCGAGAGGTAGCTCAGGCTGGTTGACGGCTCTGGCAGCTTCTGGCTGACTGACGGCTATTGGACGCTCCTGGCTGACTGACGGCTCTGGCAGGTCCTGGCTGAATGGCGGCTCTGGCAGATCCTGTCTGAATGGCGGCTCTGGCAGATCCTGGCTGAATGGCGGATCCTGGCTGACTGGCGGTTCTGGCGGATCCTGGCTGACTGGCGGCTCTGGCGGATCCTGGCTGACTGGCGGCTCTGGCGGATCCTGGCTGACTGGCGGCTCTGGACAGGCGGGAGACTCTAGCAGCTCTGGACAGGCGGGAGACTAGCAGCTCTGGACATGCGAGGCGCACTGTAGGCCTGGTACGTGGTGCCAGCACTGGTGGTACTGGGCCGAGGACACGCACCTCAGGACGAGTGCGGGGAGGAGAAACAGGGAGTACTGGGCTCTGGACACGCACAGGAAGCCTGGTGCGGGGGGCTGCCACCGGAGGGCTGGTGCGTGTAGGTGGCACTGGATAGACCGGACCGTGCAGTGCACTGGAGCTCTTGAGCACCGAGCCTGCCCAACCTTACCTGGCTCGATGCCCACTCTAGCCCGGCCGATACGAAGAGCTGGAATGTACCGCACCGGGCTATGCACCCGCACTGGAGACACCGTGCGCTCCACAGCATAACACGGTGCTTGCCCGGTCTCTCTCGCTCTTCGGTAAGCACAGGAAGTTGGTGCAGGTCTCATACCTGGCTTCGCCATACTCCCTGTGTGCCACCCCCCAAGACATTTTTGGGGCTGACTCTCAGGCTTCCTACCGCGCCGCCATGCTCGTTTCTCCAATTCCATTCTCCTGTAACCCTCCTCGCACTGCTCCAGCGAAGCCCAGGCGGGCTCCGGCACTCTCCCTGGGTCGACCTCCCACCTGTCTATCTCTTCCCAAGTTGTATAGTCCAGATTCTGTTCCCCATTCTCCAGAAATCCTGACATCGCTGCCTCTCCTGCTCCTGTCCATTACCACGCTGCTTGGTCCTGTTGTGGTGGGTGGTTCTGTAACGGCTTTCTTCCGTCGAAGGAGAGGAGGACCAAAATGCAGCGTAGTTCGTGTTCAACGTGTTTAATAAAAGACGATAACGTGAACACTACACAAATACAAAATAACAAACGTGGCAAAACCCGAAACAATCCTATCTGGTGCAGAGAACACAAAGACAGGAAACAACCACCCACAAACCCCAACACAAAACAAGCTACCTAAATATGGTTTCCAATCAGAGACAATGACTAACACCTGCCTCTGATTGAGAACCACATCAAGCCATACATAGAAATGGACAAACTAGACACACAACATAGAATGCCCACCCAGCTCACGTCCTGAACGTGACAGTAACCAAAAAAGTGTGAAACAAATCTAAATATATTTTACATTTTAAATTCTTCGAAGTAGCCACCCTTTGCCTTGATGACAGCTTTGCACACACGTGGCATTCTGTCAACCATTTTCACCTGGAATGCTTTTCCAACAGTCTTGAAGGAGTTCCCACATTCAGTCTTATGTAGCAAAATGTGAAATTGTGTTTTTTACCGTGGATAAAAGCAGAGACACAGAGCTACAAAGTTGTATATCATACACTGCATTTGAAGAACAATGGGAAAGTAATTCTGCTTTTAAAGTTAATAAACTTGAAACCTCACATTTGAGAAAAATGGCCTTTGAATGTTTTGGTACCAACTGGAGAGCTCTTCTTTGTCTACACCCAATTCAGCATCGTTAACACCCTCTTAAGCATTAGCCCGACCCATCTCTTTAAGGGTTGATCCGAGCGTTCTGTACTAACAGCAGCAGTCAAGCACCGAAGCTAACTGGCTAAATTGCTTGTTACTTCCAGACATAAATGAGAGAAAAGCTCACTGAACATTATTCACCCTAGCAGAGCTGTTTAGACTGTTTTTATGTTATCTAGAGCGTTGGTTACTACAACTGTGCTGTCAGATTGTCCGTTCGTAAATTCAGAGTGTTTCACTCACACTTAGCTAGCTAAACAATGAACCATAATCCCAACTCGTGACATTACTACCCTTCATGAATCTGCAGGTAGCTAACCAACCAGGTCCAATGTTAGCTACCTAACTTTATGCTATAACTAGCCAAGCAAATGGCTCAGAGATACGAATAATAAGATCACACATGTAATGTTAGCTAGCGAGGCAGCCAGCTAATGTTAGCTATCAAGCTAACAGTACACTAACCTCAAATGAAAACAACTTTGTCAAAATTGGAAACGTGTAATATCTGAAAATGTAGCTAGCTACACTATCTTACATACATCATGGTTGGACACGTCTCCCACTGATGCCATGGTAGCCCTTAGTTTGAAGATGTAATCTGGATACAGGTGTTTTCTCCATCTCCTTAGCTATCATACTGTAATTCCACTAATGTCAAAACTCTGTCCTCCAGAAAGTGGCAGGCAACAATTATGCAGTTCTACTAAGCAAAGCTAAGTAAGACAGGATTACCTACACATACTAACCAGCTAAAATAGACAGAAGCGTGCTATATGGCAGAATAATCTGAACTCATCTCTCGACATGTCCAGCCCACTCATTATCTCAGCCAAGCATGGCTAGCAGGAAGGTTGCTGGCTTTTTCTGTGGCTAAACCAACTAGGCTTGTAATTTAACTAGTTTATTTGCATTTACAGATGGCCTACATGTTTGTTATTAATGCACATGAAAGTTCACATGTTCCAGAAGGTATTCTGGATGCCAAAAAATGCATTTTTTAAAAATATATTTTTAAATTATGTTCAAATGGCTCTCGTTTGAAGTAGTGACCCGTGATCAGCCTAGTTTCCTGAGATGAGTCACATATGCTGAGCACTTTTTGGCTGCTTTTCCTTCACTCTGCGGTTCAACTCATCCCAAACCATCTCAATTGGGATGAGGTTGGGTGATTGTGGAGGCCATGTCATCTTATGCAGCACTCCATCCCTCTCATTCTTGGTCAAATAGGCCTTACACAGCCTGGAGGTGTTTTGGGTCATTGTCCTGTTGAATAAAAAATTACAGTTCCACTAAGCGCAAACCAGATGGGACGGTGTATCTCTGAAGAATGCTGTGGTAGCCATGCTGATTAATTAAGTGTGCCTTGAATTCTAAATAAATTACTGACACTGTCACCAGCAAAGCACCCCCACACCATCACACTTCCTCCTCCATGCTTCACATTGGGAACCACACATGCAGAGATCATCCGTTCACCTACTCTGCGTCTCACAAAGACACAGCGGTTGGACACAAAATCTCACATTTAGACCCATCAGACCAAGGACAGATTTCCACCGGTCCATTGCTCGTGTTTCTTGGCCCAAGCAAGTCTCTTCTTCTTATTGGTGTCCTTTAGTAGTGCTTTTTCAGCAATTTGACCATGAAGGCCTGATTCACTCAGTCTACACTGAACAGTTGATGTTGAGATGTGTTTGTTACTTGAACTCTGAAGCATTTATTTGGGCTGCAATTTCTGAGGCTGGTAACTCTAATGAACTTATAATTCTGGGTCTTCTTCCTTTCCTGTGGCGGTCCTCGTGAGAGCTAGATTCTTCAAAGTTCTTGAAATTTGCCCCTCAAGGATTGTCCCCTTTTTTTTCAGTTTTCACCTAAAATGACATACCCAAATCTAACTGCCTGTAGCTCAGGCCCTGAAGCAAGGATATGCACATTTTTGGTACCATTTGAAAGGAAACACGTTGAAGTTTGTGGAAATGTGAAAGGAATGTAGGAGAATATATCACATTAGATCTAGTAAAAGATAATACAAAGAAAAAAACAACTTTTTTTGTACCTTAATCTTTGAAATGCAAGAGAAAGGCCGTAATGTATTATTCAAGCCCAAGTGCAATTTAGATTTTGGCCACTAGATGGCACCAGTGTATGTGCAAAGTTTAAGGCTGATCCAATGAACCATTGCATTTCTGTTCAAAAGGTTGTATCAAGACTGCCCAAATGTGCCTAATTTGTTTATTAACTTCTTGCTCCTACCCTCTACTTTTTTGAACATTTTGTTAAAAATCGCGCAACATTTCAGCGCCCTGCTACTCATGCCAGGAATATAGTACGTTCATATGGTTAGAATGTGTGTATAGGAAACCCTCGGACGTTTTTAAAACTGGTTAAATCACGACTGTGGCTATTACATAACGTGCGTTACATTGGAAAGCGCAGGAAAACCTGATCACAGAAAATGGAAATAAATATCCTTGCGCCACTTCCAGCAATTGTTAACAGTGAGCCGAATTAGATAAGACCGAGCATTCAACTCCCACAGCATCCCCATGTAGTCGAGTATCTTGTGAATTTAATCCTCTTTGATTCTTGGTTGAACCGAAAGAGGGGCACGACGTACCTCCGGTCTCCGCCCAGATCATTCCGGAAGAGCTCTCTCCTGAAATTTTTTCCAAGACGACAGCTAATGATATGTACATCGCCTACGGATGAATTTTATCGCTTATTAACGTTTACTAATACCTAAAGTAGCATTACAAACGTATTTCGAAGTGTTTTGTGAAAGTTTATCGTCTACTTTTTGAATTTTAAAAAATGACGTTACGTTGTGAAATCGCTGTTTTTTTCGTTTATCACACAGTCTACATATAACGATATCTTGGCTTTATATGGCCCGATTTAATCGAAATAAAGACCCAATAGTGTTTATGGGACATCTAGGAGTGCCAACAAAGAAGATGGTGAAAGGTAATGACTGTTTTCTATTTTATTGTGCGGTTTGTGTAACGCCGAAATGCTAATTATTTTGTTTACGTCCCCTGCTGTGCTTTTCTGTTGTAGTGTATTGGTGCATGCTATCAGATAATAGCTTCTCATGCTGTCGCCGAAAAGCATTTTAAAAATCTGACTTGTTGCCTGGATTCACAACGAGTGTAGCTTTAATTTGATACCCTGCATGTGTATTTTAATGAACTTTTGAGTTTTAACTAATACTATTAGCATTTAGCGTAGCACATTTGCATTTCCAGAGCTCTAGTTGGGACGCAAGCGTCCCAGGTAGAGGTAAGAGGTTAATAACTTTTCATGTTCAAAACTGGGCACTCTCCTCAAACAATAGTGTGGTACTATTTCACTGTAAAAGCTACTGTAAATTGGACAGTGCAGTTTGATTAACAATCATTTAAGATTTCTCCCAATATCAGATATGTCTATGTCCTGGGAAATGTTCTTGTTACTTACAACCTCATGCTAATCGCATTAGCCTACATTAGCGCAACCATCCCGCAGGGGACCCACCAATCCACCAAGTTTTAAAGTAATAATGGATTGTTGTTTCTCTTTGCTTATTACAGCTATTCTTGTTATAATTATGGAATTAGTCTTTACCAAATAGGGCTATCTTCTCTATACAACCCTACCTTGTCACAGCACAACTGATTGGCTCAAACGCATTAAGAAATTCCACAAATGTACCTTTAACAAGGCACACCTGTTAATTGAAATGCATTCCAGGTGACTACCGCATGAAACTGGTTGAGAGAATGCCAAGAGTGTGCAAAGGCAAAGGGTGGCTACTTTGTAGAATCTCAAATATAAAACTTGTATAACACTTTTATGGTTAGGACATGATTCCATATGTGTTATTTAATCGTTTTGATGTCTGCACTATTATTCTACAATGTAGAAAATAGTAAAAATAAAGAAAAACACTGCAATGAGTAGTTGTGTCCAACTCCTCTTGACTGGTACTGTGTATATTTCGATATCAATAAAAGGAATCCGGCTTCCAACAAGTTAACAAGATCCTTTGTGTTCAACCCCTGCCTACCTGAAGGTAACATAATGATCAATATTTACAATGCGGATACATTTGGGTAGATAACAGTAATCATCAGCAGCAGCACACAGTCTGGTCTTCTGAGAACCGAGCTTCATGTGACCTCATCTTTCACCACACTGCATGCGTCACATAGAATGGGAAACAACCTTCCAAAGACCAAACAGGAACAAGACCTTTTACAAACAAACCTCCAGGACAAGAGACAATGGATCTTTCAATCGTCAGAAAGATACAGCTGCAAACTCATATATACTCAGCTATATCATTTGTACGGTGTAGGTGGATGTTGAGCAGGATGTTGTTTTGAATAATGTTGATTGAAACTACATACATTACTGTTTCCGCACACTGCACTGAATACTCTTGGATAGATTAAATAATTATCAGCCAATGGTAATCACTTTTTGCAATCTCCAAAATTATCATACATTTATTTACCTTCACAGATTGGACTGTAGGGTCAATGTGGCCAGAATATTTGTGTGTTGAGTTGACTACTACGGCCCAGTTATCTGGTGTTGAGGTTAATTTAATTGAAGGTCATCGGTTTCTGCTAAACTCACTTGAAGTCTAGAATTCAAACCAAGCGATTGTCTGATTCAAAATTACGTAGAGATGTGAGGTTTTGGAATTCTTCATTTTAAACAGAAATATAATCCAGTGTGAAAATTGTCCATTCTGTCAGAGACAACACCAGCATTGTGCTCTCGGCCCCGGCAGCCACACTGAAAGGCCATCTACCCAACATCCCCCAGGCTCATCTCGGGGTATAGGCGGTGTGTGTGTGTGTGTGCACGTCCATGCAATGCTCTCTAAATTAGGCCTGAACAAGTTCCACTCAGCATCTCCCAATCCCAATCTCCAGCACCGGTTTTATAGGACTGGCTGCTGAGTGTGTTGACGTACATGTGGGGTAAGGGTTCAACTCACAGGGGCTTAAGTGTAGTGCACCCATATCCAACACCAAGGAGGGAGTAGTCAAGGTGCGGATTGTTAATCAGAATAATTGAGCCACTCACATATACCAGGTAGCCAAACTTTACTTTCTCTTCATATCCCTGCATGATTTTTTTAAATGTATATTTCTATCACAGGTACTGATTCGATGTGGCTAATGGTGCCCACATCTGGCAAAACTCCCCACAGCCAGAGCAGAGACCTGGAAAGTTTTCACAGGTAATTATCTCTCATCCATTGACCCACTGAAATCAGATTCCCCTATTAATCGTGTATGAGTATTTTCATATTTAGAATATTTTTGCAGTTTGGCTGTGCAACTTGTCATAGATTTCCAGTGAGTTGTGAGAGAGCATTGGATGAGCATTGGAATCACCAGGAAGCCTGATCTAGTATACCTAAGGTGTCAGCATGATACAGTTTGGTTGGCGGCTAGCCGAAGTTGGCTACGCGAACCGAACGAGTGTGCTCTCATACTCACATAAAAGACCTTAAAAGAAAAAAGCGCCAAAAGTACTGTTTGTTCAGTTTGAGACGCCGTAGCCAGTATACAATTCCTCAAAATAGTCACAATTAATCTAACTCAAGAAATCAGTCATTCCTTTTGAAGTTTTTGCAGAGGAGATCTTAGTCACGCAATTTTAAATCTAACTAAGATGTTTGGTGCAGTATTTCTTATTGAAAAAAGGTGCATGAAAAGTAGTCTCTCATTGAATGACTACAAAGACTTTATTGAAGAATCCTTACAGTTGACCAATCACAAATGAAGGGGCGTAGACTTCAGCTCCTGAATTCCGGCTGGCCTCTGAGAAAAGCTGAAAAAACCTTTCTCGAAGCAGCAAAACGAACAAAAACATCACAAAATGTTGCCATACTATATGCACAAACTCTTACTAAACTGTTTTGGCTGGGAAGCATACCTAGCCTTAGCCTTAAGATTCCCCTTCTCACCACCTGACTGGTGGCTGCAAACAGTGAAAGATGGCTTCCTCTTCTTCCAGACCGTCTTAAACTCCCCCACTGGGTGCTAGTGTATATTACCACAAAGGACGGGATATATCTCTCACTTCCTTTTGTTCACATTTTACTGTTACACTTTGATTTACTATTACACTTCCCAGAGCAGATTTCCCAACTCTGTCATGTTTTAGGTCATATAATAAAGATACACATAAATACATCCTTATCCTATAGTTCCTGAAATCATTCACATCATTATTTGGGTATGGTAGTCCCTGAGACTCCTTAGACAGATGTAAACAGATCTTTCACTTTCCATCGTTCCCTTGGTCTGATTGTACTTATTCCTGCCAGGCAAGCATATCAAAGCAGTCATCACGGTGTAATTGGAGTGGTATCTTATTACGCCTAGTGGTTAGAGCATTGGGCAAGTAACCGAAAGGTTGCAAGATCGAATCCGCCACTTGACAATGTAAAAATCGGTCATTCTGCCCCTGAACAAGGCAGTTAACCCACGGTTCCTAGGCCGTCATTGTAAATAAGAATTTGTTCTTAACTGACTTGCCTAGTTAAATAAAGGTTAAATTAAAAAGCTAAATTAAATAGCACTGCAGTGCATAAAATGTGGTGAGTAGCTGACTCAATAGTTGAACAGTTTTGAACAAATTCATTTCTTCAAAAATGAAGGAGAGGAGAGAGAGAGATTTTATATATTTGTTTCACTTTACTTACCTAGCTAGCGAATACAGCTAGCTAGTTTAGCCTACTCAAACACCAGGCTGGCTATGGTTATGGTTATGGCTATCCAACACTGCAACTCTTCCAAGTCAAGGTAAGCTTTATTTTATACATTTATTGCCACCAGGCCCTGCCGGTGTAACTTCAAACTGCTTGCTATACATTGTTTTGCATGATTGTAGAAGGTTTATTAACACTTTAGTTCTAGTAGCTAGCTGTGTTGACTATGATGTTAGCTAATATGGTGACGATGTAAGCTGTGTGTTATGGTATGAAGGTTTGCCTTGGAAAGGTTTTTTCGCCTGGTCACAGACAGCTGTTGTATTGTGCACTGAAGGCCACAAGCGAAGGGAAAAGCTGAGAGAAGGAGAGCGCATAGATGCGAGAAAGAATTATACAATGAGCAAATGATCGTGCTGGGTCATAATATGTGGCTGCTATGAAAGTGAACTGTGTTTGCAGTAATCAGGGTTGTATTCCTCCACCGATTCTGAATTTGTCTAATAGAAACTCTTGTTTTCAACTGTTGGACTAATGATTACACCCTAGATCAGCTAGATGCAGGCAATAGTGTGCAAGGCAGTACCTGAATGTATCACGGTCTGTCACCTTGATTACTCAAAATGTTCTCTCTACCTGTGCACTTACGTTGTTAACTTAATTCGTAGGCTAGGTTGTAAGCAACCTCATGAAAGGTATAGAGAACATTTTTGTATCATGTCATAGCCTAAACCTATCGATGTTACATTGAGCTGGGTGAATGGAATACGAATGACGGTCATCCAAAATCTTCATGCTCATTAAAAGAAAACCGCCCTCCCTCATCTTAAACTGCACCGACTGTCAGTGATATACAGTAGTATAGACAGAGACACCCCCACGTGGCAAACAATGACTCTTAATGACAACTTCAAACTTATTGCCCCTCAAATCAGTATAACTTCATATGATACATTGCAACAGTCAGGAAAGTACCCAGAGCTGAACTGTAGTAAGCAGGTTACATGGATCCCACTTGGACTGATCGGACGTTGATGGAAAGCAGGCTGTCCTCAGAATCCTCCGTAGTGTGAGTTATGTTTCCTCTCCGGTTACTGTCATTCCCTTATTGTGTCTAAAGACATTCACGTGGAACAGCATGAGAATGTAAGCTGCGTGACTGTGGTCTTCGACATTTGATTTACAGGAGATCAGCAGGAGGCCAGGGTCCAAAGCCCACAAAGCCCCCCAGTGTTAAAGCAGGAAGTAGCGTCTGCTCCCTGTTTGTAGAGACGGGGGGGTCTGATCCCTCACAGACACAGGGACTCTGGAGTGGCAGACACCACTGGTGCCATAGGGACTGGCCTCAGGACTGCTGTTTACACGTACTTATAAGGGTTCAATTCAATCAAAGCCGCAATACAGTATTTGGAAATTAGCATGGATAGTAGCATGTAAAACTTTTAAGGTCATCTTAGCTAACAATTCTAGGGTGAGATAACATTTTTGTAATGTTACCCAGATGTCTAAGTGTCCAGTTTGCCATTAGTTAGGGGTATATTCTATGAATGTTAGCAGAAACCTCCTGAGAACCTTTTTAGCATGTTTTGGCATTAGAGTTAGAGTTACAGAATTTACACAGAATGTGGTTCACATGTTCTCAGAATATCATATTTGAATGTTCTAGACAGGTTGCAAGAACATTCCTGTGTCCACTTTTCTGAGGACAATATCCATCAACATCCCACCAAACATGGTTGCCATGCTCTCAGAATCTAAGATATTAACATTCAAGATACGTTTCATAGGAACGTTATAAGAACATTCCTGTGTATCAGAAATCAAGAATTCACATGATGGTCCCAAAGAAATGATCCCTCTCCCCCACAAAAAAAGTATCTTTACACATCACCCCTTGTTACTGTGGCCAAGGCAATCAAGGCTCTGATTGGTGAACCACTGATCTTGATCTGAACCACTGATCTGATACTTTTAACAAAGCACAACATGTTAGTCATTATTTGGCAACATTTACAACACCCCTAACTGTTTTAATTAACATCAGTTTCTCATTGAAAGATGCAATTCTGTAGGATTACCCCTTGAGCACAAATTATGACCACATTTCCACTGTCACGCCCTGACCTTAGTTATCTTTGTTTTCTTTATTATTTTGGTAAGGTCAGGGTGTGACGAGGGTGGTATGTGTGTATTTGTCTAGGGTCTTTTGTATATCTATGGGGTTTTGGTTTGTCTAGGTATATGTAGGTCTATCGTGGCCTTAAATGGTTCCCAATCAGAGGCAGCTGTTCATCGTTGTCTCTGATTGGGGATCCTATTTAGGTTGCCATTTTGGTTTTGTGGGTTATTGTCTATGTGTAGTTGCATGTCAGCACTAGTTGTTTATAGCTTCACGTTCGTGTTGTTAGTTTGTTTAAGTGTTCTTTGTTAAATCAAAGAATGTATTCCAATCACGCTGCGCCTTGGTCTCCTCGTTATGACTCGTTATCCACTACCACTCATAAATTATGCATATTTATTAATTCTACCTAGCCACATATTTAGCTACATTGATTGGACTAAATAGTTTTTGGTATCTTTCAGTATGTTTTCAGTGTATTAAACTAACCAAATATTCAGAGGCCATCGTTGTAAATAAGAATTTGTTCATAACTGACATGCCAAGTTAAAGATGGGTAAAAGAAAAAAAAAAAAATATATATATATATATACATATATAGCCTTGTTGATTTGATGATCTTCAAATGTATAAGTTGAAATGGCGCTGGAATAAAAAACAAAAAGAAGAAACTGTATTATGAAGCCAAGATCAATGATATAAAAAAAAAATGGAGAAAAAAAAACTAATAAAATTATGGTCAGAAAGACATTCAACTCCATCTTTTATCAAATCAGTTTATTCATCACAGCAATTTTGATGTTGCTAATTATTTTAATGATTATTTCATTGGCGAAGTGGGCAAACTTAGGCAGGAAATGCCAACAACGAACAGTGAGCAATTGTACTCTTGCATAAAAACATATTGAAGTTTGCAAGTTTGAATTTTCTAAAGTTAGTGTGGGAGAGGTGGAAAAATTATTGTTATCGATCAATAATGACAAACATCCTGGCATTGACAACTTAGATAGCTACTGAGGATGGTAGCTGACTCAATAGCCACTCCTAGCTGTCATATTTTTAATCTGAGCCTAGAGGAAAGTCTTTGTCCTCAGGCCTGGAGGGAAGCCAAAGTGATTCCCCTACCCAAGAGCGGTAAAGCGGCCTTTACTGGTTTTAACAGCAGACCCATAAGCTTGCTGCAAACTGTTGGAAAAAAATGTGTTAGACCAAATACAATGCTATTTCTCTGCAAACAAATGAACAACATACTTTCAGCATGCTTATAGAGAAGGGCACTAAACACGTTCTGCAATGACACAAATGACTGATGATTGGTTGAAAGAAATTGATAATAAGCAGCCTTTGATAGTATCGACCATAACCTGTTGTTGAAAAAACGTGTGTGTTATGGCTTTTCAACCTCTGCCATATTGTGGATTCAGAGCTATCTATCTAATAGAACTCAAAGGGTTTTCTTTAATGGAAGCTTCTCTAATGTCAAACATGTAAACGTGTGGTGTAGCGTAGGGCAGCTCTCAAAGCCCTCTACTCTTTTCTATTTTTACCAATGACCTGCCACTGGCATTAAACAAAGCATGTGTGTACATGTATGCTGATGATTTAACCATATACACATCAGCAACCACAGCTAATGAAGTCACCGAAACCCTTAACAAAGAGTTGCAGTCTGTTTTGAAATGGGTGGCTAGTAATAAACTGGTCCTGAACATCTCTAAAACTAAGAGCATTGTATTTGGTACAAATCATTCCTTAAGTTCTAGAACTCAGTTGGTAATGAATTGTGTGGCTGTTGAACAAGTTGAGGAGACTAAATTACTTGGCGTTACTTTAGATTGTAAACTGTCATGGTCAAAACATCTAGATTCAATGGTTGTAAAGAAGGGGAGAGGTCTGGCTGTAATAAAGAGATGCTCTGCTTTTTTTGACACCACACCTCAAAAAGAAAGTTCTGCAGGCTCTAGTTTTGATTATTGTCCTTTCGTCTGGTCCAGTGCTGCAAGGAAAGAGCTAGTTAAGCTGCAGCTGGCCCAGAACAAAGCTGCACGTTTTGCTCTTAATTGTAATTAGGACTGATATAAATACTATGCATGCCAGTCTCTCTTGGCTAAGAGTTGAGGAGAGATGGACTGCAACCCTCTTTTTATAAGAAACATTCATGTTTTGAAAATACCAAATTGTTTTTACACATAGCTTGGACACACACACTTATCCTACCAGACATGCCACCAGGGGGGTCATTTCACAGTCCCAAAATCCGGAACATATTCCAGAAAGAGTACAGTATTATATAGAATCCCTAACTGCATGGAACTTCCTTCCATCTCATATTGCTCAAATTAACAGCAAACCTGGTTTCAAAAAAACAGATAAAGCAACACCTCGCGGCACAACGCCTCTCCCCAAATTTGACCTAGATAGCGTGTGTGTATGCATTGATATGTAGGCTACGTGTGTAAAAATGTACGTAGTTCTGTCTTTGAGCTGTTCTTGTCTATTGATGTTCTGTCACACTGTATCTTGTTCATGTTTTGTGTGGAACCCGGGAATTATAGCTGCTGCTTTTGCAACAGCTAATGGGGATCCTGAAAAAATACCAAAATACCAAAAATTAAACCATTTGTTTTGGAGAATGTTTCTTTGGAACCATCAGGTGACCTCCTGACAATTGACAGACATAAATGTTTTTGAAATGTTCCCATGAAACCTGTCTAGAACATTAAAGTGGAACTGACAGCGTTTTAACTACTTTGCAGATATGAAACAGACAGTCATAATATCAGTCAAAAATATCAAATTCCCAATTTATGCTACAAAGCCAACTTTATAAGAGGTTTTAAAAATAGATTATATTTGACTCATTCAAAATGCAGTATAGAGGCGTTCACGTGCTAGTCGGAACTAGGAAACTCTTGCTAATTCGTTGAAGATGGCATGTTATTAACTACAACCATTTAGCAAATTGGACATTTTCTCAGTTTCCTAGTTCCGACTAGCAAATGAACGTAGCATAATGCTGCGTTCGTAACTAAGCGGGAAGTGGGAATTAATCACATAAGTGGGAAAAATCCACTTGAACTGCCCTCCAACTGATATTAACTAATGAGAAACTGGTCAATTATCCTGAGGGCCCACTTCTCCCACCTTCTGGCCTCTGATGTCACCTACTAAGGAATTACCTTGAAATTAGCATTTTCTGCAGTTATTTGCAATAAAACATTATGAATAAAAAGCATCTACTAATAGGGTTTTTGAACACAATCATTTGTTTTTACCAGCATGATAGTTGTACTTTTAGTTATTGGTTTAGACAGCTTGTTTGCCATTAGCCAATCAGCGTTTATCAACGAGTTCAAAGCACATGAATGCATCCAACTGGTATTTACTAACCATCTCCCACATGGCTATGAATGCAGCATTAAATTGGCTACATTGGGTATAAAAATTATTCACCATTATACTAGATTATCCTCATATGTACCCTAAAAAGGTACCAACAAGTACCATGTGCGTTCTGAAGGTACCATATGTGTACCTTTGACCTTTTTGTACACCTGGGAACAACAATGTACCGCAACACAGTTACACTAACGACACTGCAAAAACAACAGCTATTAGGGTGCCGGCTATCGCATGTTTATGCTTGACTTAAGCCTCAATGTCCCTGAGCACTGCTATTTATTTGTTGGTGTTGCACAGTTATTTACTTGCCAATAAATCTGTAAACTGTATATAGGTTCAGAAATGTTGTAAAATAGTGTAACAGTATAACTTTAGACCGTCCCCTCACCCATACCCGGGCGCGAACCAGGGACCCTCTGCACACATCAACAACAGTCACCCTTGAGGCATTGTTACCCATCGCTCCACAAAAGCCGTGGCCCTTGCAGAGCAAGGGGAACTACTACTTCAAGGTCTCAGAGCAAGTGACGTCACCGATTGAAACGCTATTTAGCGCGCACCGCTAACTAAGCTAGCCGTTTCACATCCGTTACAATAGCACAGTTACAAAACAGTTAGCAAAACACTAATACAGTATCTTATTACTGTATAAATGTACCATAAAATGACAAACGTCCCACAAAGCAATGGCTAATAGTGTGGTTTCCTGTTATCACATGTTTTCACATGTGGAAAGTCACTTGATTTCACACGTGATACATGAAATTTCACATATGAAATCATATGTGATATTTTTTTGGGGGGGGAAAGTTCACATGTTTTTCACAATTTCATGCGTTCTCTGTTCCGCTGAAGTATGAACTGCCTGGGATTTGAACTCACAGCCTCTTGATTTCAGAGTACTCTGACCTTTCTGCTGCACCTCAAAGTCTGCAGCATTCCCATACACATTCAATACCTATAAAACATCTCTGCACTTAGCAAATGCGTGCCATCTGAACAGCTATTTTAGTTATCAGTTATTCTCAACTATTTTCTCATCATTGAATACTTATTTCAGCATTTGTAGGGTTTTCTGTATAGTTGCCTCATGTTGATGGGGCGTATGATTCTGTTTTAATGTTACATCTGAATCACTATGAGAAATATAATTGTTTTTCTTGAGTGTATAACAAAAAACTGAGATGTACTTTAAAGTCAAATGTCTAGGAATAGAAGTGAAATCACTTATTGACATAGACATGGTGGTAGTAGGATGATCAGAATGCAGTGAACTAAGAGAGTTCAAATCTCATGTAAGGCCATGTTGAATAATAATTACTGTATAAATAAACACTCACAATGTAGTCAAATATGTACATTAAAAAACCATATGTTAAAAGCACTGTGTGTGTATCATAACGACAAATTGTTATTTGCAGGACATCAGGTGTGAAATCCCATGTGAACATGTTAATCCACATGTGAAAGGTTATGTCATCGCATGAAAATCCACATGTGAAATATCATCACATGTGAAGTGTTCCAAAAATGCATGTTTTCATGTAATTTCACATGTGAAAATCCACAGGTGAAACTTCATGTGAAAATATCTCATGTGAATGGTTCCAAAAAAACATGGTTTCACATCTGCAAAACATGTGGAAATGACACGTGAAATCATGTGATTTTGTACATGTGAAATGATGTATTTTCCGTAAGGGATGTGTAGTATATAAAACAGTGTCTTTCTGTTTCACCATGGGTTATTTTTCTCAACATTTTAAAACATAAACAATATTTCACTCCCCTGTAAAAACACATTTTTGGAGTATAAACATGTGAAATGGGCCTGCTAAGACATCCAATGTATTTTTATGTCATATTCATCAACAACCAAGGATGGTTCAAAATGATTCCCAAGATGTGGTATGGAAAAAAACTAGTACCATGTCTAGTACTAAGACATCGGGAGACATATTAGAATGTTTAAATAAAACAGCTTGGCCATGAAGAAGTTTCAGTAGATTAGGAACTCAGTCCTATAAAGCTATATGGTGTATATTGTACATTGTTATTATATTACTTCTTATTGAAATTCAACTTGTGAAAAATTATTTGTATAAAAAAAAAAAAGTACAAAAGACAACATGCTCAAAACAAATATATTTTAAATGCAACTGTAACACGCTATAAACAAAATCCATATCTGCACAATATAATCACATCAGCAACAGCAAATATCTTTCAGAAAAGTGCAAATGCCTGTTCTCAGTATTGAACAACGTGAATACAGATTGTATTACAACTTTTGTGTTTTGTCTGAATGATTGTTCAGTACAGCAGTAAATAGGAAATTCAGCGGTGTGGTAAAATATCCTGAAAAAAACATCAACTAGATAGTTGTATTATCGTTGTGTGAACATTGTGTGAACATTGAAATGTAATAGTGATGGGGACAGATATGGAAAATCCATCCAATAAATTAGATAAGGATAGGCTCACCATTTAGTATTTTTAACTACCATTTTATACAATAGCAAAAATACAACATGCACATTTAAAAACGTTGTTTTCTTGCACTGAACAGAATTAATTGTAGATGGTAATGTTTTTATTTTGTTTTTTTTACAGCTTTTCCGGTACTTTTATATACAACAATCACATACATTACTGAACATAACCTCTTTAATGTTACAGGCTTTGGTTTTTCCATGTATGTTTTGAGGTTGGACTTTAACAAGTATAGCTTGTTAGCACGTAGAGCTCACCGATTGCTGTCACCTCGTTTGTCAGTATATGCGTTACACCTGGGAAAATTTAGTGGCCACTTATGGTGGGTGTCTTTTAGGTCTCAGTTGTTGTTGCTATGAAACTTTCAGTGGACACCCCCATGACCATGAGTTTCTTTCAGAACCCCTCCTAAAACCCCACCTGTTTTGCTTCTTGTCAGTGACTCTTAGTTAGTTCCGCTTTCTCTTTGAGCGACAATTTTAGAATTTCTTGCTGGGGAACGTAACAGTAAATATCATTTTCCATACAGTATTTGACTATAACTGGACGTATAATTTATTTTATTTTATCCAATGGCAGGTTGTGAGTATGTTGAGAAATATGTCAGTCTTACAGTTTCATTATCCTTATACACTATGCCATTTCTGCCCACTGATACAGTATCGCCAAGGGCTGGGAATTGCCAGGGACCTCCCAATACAATATTGTCAGGATACTTTGGTGCCTATATGATATGTATTCTCACGATTCTATGTATTGCGTTATGATACTGTGATTTTATTGTGATTTGATGTTCCAAAAATATTGCTCACTATATGTCTGCTGCAGAAGGGCTTGGAGGGCTCCCAAGTGGCGTAGCAGTCTAAGGCACTGCATCTCAGTGAGTGAGGCATCACTGCTAACCCTGATTTGATTCCAGGCTGTTTCACAACTGGCTGTGATTGGGAGTCCCATAGGGCAGTGCACAATTATCCCGGCGTCATCCGGGTTAGGGTTTGGCCCGGGTAGGTCCTCATGTAGAAGGGTGCACACGGGACTGTAAAATGAATGTACACTATGTATTTGGTTTTCAATGGAGCTTATAAAATGCTGCCTATGATGCTGATGAATGGATAAGAGTAATCCTTGACTGATCTGGGGAGTTAGGGGTTGCTGTAGGAGAAATCAACTGTTGATGAAAGGGTCTACTCCATAGACCCAAATAGAACTGAATGAGTGATGACATCTGTGCAGGAAATCCCAACCCAACAGAGAACAGAAGAAAGAATAGCATGTTATTTTTCATGAGGACTAAATGTCAGTTGGTAGAGCTTGACGCCAGGGTAGTGGGTACGATTTCTGGGACAGCCCATATGGAAATGTCGCACACATGACTGTCACGTTTGGATAAAAGCGTTTGCTAAATGGCATATTATTACTACATATGATTGTTTTCAGTAAGTGTCGAAGAAAGCATCAACAAATTAACTTTTGAGCTGCATAAACATCTGAACTTGGCTGGGTCTTGTGCATGCGTGCAGGTCAAAAGTTGATCTTTTGATGCTTTCTTTGACATTTACTGGAAACAGTCATATGTATTATATGCCATTTAGCAGACACTTACATATGGGTGGTCCCAGGAATCAAATCCAGTATCCAGGCATTGCGGGCTCCATGCTCTACCAACTAAGCTACAAATGACCACATGCAGTCCATTTGGAAAGCATTCAGACCCCTGGACTCTTCCACATTTTGTTACGTTACAGCCTTAATCTAAAATTGAATAAATTGATCTACACACAACAACCCATAATGACAAAGCAAAAACAGGTTTTTAGAAATAATTGTAAATGTATTCAAAAATATATATATTAATATCACATTTACATAAGTATTCAGAACCTTTACTCAGTACTTTGTTGAAGCACCATTGGCATCGATTACAGCCTTGAGTCTTATTGGGTATGACGCTACAAGCTTGGCACACCTGTATTTTGGAAGTTTCTCCCATTCTTCTCTGCAGATCCTCTCAAGCTCTGTCAGGTTGGATGGGGGGTGTCATTGCACATCTATTTTCAGGTCTTTCCAGAGATTTTCGAGTCTGGGCTCTGATGGGACACTCAAGGATATTCAGACACTTGTCCAAAAGCCACTCCTGCTTTGTCTTGGCTGCGTGCTTAGGGTTATTGTCCTGTTGGAAGGTGAACCTTCACCCCAATTTGAGGTCCTGAGCACTCTGGAGCAGGTTTTCATCAAGGATATCTCTGTACTTTGCTCAGTTCATCTTTCCCTCGATCCTGACTAGTCTCCCAATCCCTGTCACTGAAAAACATCCCCACAGCATGATGCTGCCAACACCATTCTTCACCGTAGGGATGGTGCCAGGTTTCCTCCAGATGTGACGCTTGGCATTAAAGGCCAAAGAGTTGAATCTTGGTTTTATCAGACCAGAGAATATTGTTTCTCTTGGTCTGAGAGTCCTTTAGGTTCCTTTTGGCAAACTACAAGCGGGCGGTCATGTGCCTTTTACTGACGAGTGGCTTCCATCTAGCCACTCTACCATAAATGCCTCATTGGTGGAGTGCTGCATAGATGGTTGTCTTTCTGGAAGGTTCTCCCTTCTCACAGAGGAACTCTGGAGCTCTGTCAGATTGACCATCGGATTCTTGGTCACCTCCCTGACCAAGACCCTTCTCCCCCGATTGCTTCTTCCATTTAAGACTGATGGAGGCCACTGTGTTCTTGGGGACCTTCAGTGCTGCAGAAATGTTTTGGTACCCTTCCCCAGATCTGTGCCTCTACACAATCCTGTCTCTGAGCTCAACGGACATTTCCTTAGACCTCATGGTTTGGTTTTTGCTCTGACATGCACTGTCAACTGTGGGAACTTATATAGACAGGTGTGTGCCTTTTCAGCTCATCTCCAATCAATTTAATTCACCACAGGTGGACTCCAATCAACTTGAAGAAACATCTTGGATAACATCAAGGATGATTAATGGAAGCAGGATGCACCTGAGCTCAATTTCGAGTCTAATAGCAAAGGGCTTGAATAGTTATGTAAATGAGCTATTTCTGTGTTTTATTTTCTATAAATTTGCAAACATAAAAAAAAAAGTGTTTTCACTTTGGGGTAGTGTCTAGATTGATGAGGAAAAAAGTTTTTTATACATTTTAGAATAAGGCTGTTTTTTGTTTTACACGTGCAGTGTGCATGGTTATTCTGAAGCAAACTCAGTGCCAGCGAGGCTGCTGGTCACTAAAGGGGACTGGGCATCGTGGCAATTCAACAAGTATTTTTTATTTAACAAGACAAGTCAGTTAATAACAAATTCTCATTTACAATGACGGCCTAGGACCAGTGGGTTAACTGCCTTGTTCAAGGGAAGAACTACAGATGTATTACCTTGTCAGCTCAGGGATTCGATCTAGCAACCTTTCAGTTACTGACCCAACACTCTAACCTCTAGGCTACACACTGCCATCTTTAACCCAATTACATGACTATTGTCAACTGGTCACTTTTCAATCCCAGCCTGGTTTACCTCTAGGAATGTACAGGGAGGTAACCCAGGGAAATTAGCATTGGACACACACACTGATATTAACATTGTCTGCAAAGCATTGTATTGTTCTGGTCCGTGAATGCTGTGTTGTAAGAGACTTGTTACTTTTTTCCCAATAAGATCCTGTTTTGACATCACATAAAAGTGTGTGCTTTATAATCAGATACTATAAACTACACATTAAAGGTGATTGTCTACAGCATTGATCATGAAAGCAATATAGTGGCAGGGCCAGGCAGCCAGGCACTAGGACCTGCAGCACTCCTCAGCTGAAAGGAGTCACTGGCACTGGGACTCTTCTGGCTATAACTTTTCAGAACGGTCAATTTCCAAACAAGTACAAGAGGCTGACTGGATTGTCTTCACTCAATGAGAAGGAACTGGGCCTTTTGAGACCCGACTTGTGGAGATAAACCTGTGGAATAACACGCACACTGGAATATAGCTCAGTATTGGTTGGGACATCCACTTGTGAAGAGGTAGGAGACTTTACACAAGTTCAGCCACTCTGCTGCTGTGTTGTAAAGCCACATTGGGAAACATACTTACTCATACATTGTGTAAAAAAAAAAAAGGTTGAAAATGATTTGACCTGAGCTTTTCAGGGGAAAAAAACATTGCTATTGAACATACAAGTATGTTGTTCAACTTATTACAACCAGATAAAGCTCTTGCAATTAGTCAAATACCTTCATCTTTTGTGTACCAAATCAATTTATTACGTCTTTATGATTGTACTTGCTTGCATGCCAAAACTTTCTCTGTCAGTGGTCTGGTCTCCCTGAGGGTACCATTTTTTTTTAAATAGCCACCTAGCTCATTCATAGACTGTCTATTCACGAGGCTGTTTGCTGGCTGAGAACAGCTGTCCAACTCTCTGACAGAGTCCTGAAGCTCTTTCTAAATGCAAATACGCCTCACATGCAATATAGTTTTGGAAGCATATGGAACATAACCTTTATTTCAGCAAATAATCGTAAAAAAAAAAAACTAAAGGTTTAATTACTACACACCTTTGCAGGGTTAAGGTTCCCACGCGGCCATATTTCCATGTTACAGCGCTTGTTTACGGAAGACAGACGCAAGATAGAGGCCTGTGCTAATTAGCCATCTGCATCCCCGAACACCTGTGTGAAACGGAAGAAAGGGCGCCACAAACGTAGTGTAACTGAAAAAAAACTGTCGGCTGCAACTGTGTTAAAACTGGTTGAAACAGTGTACAGTAAGTACAGTTTAGTATTCGTGAAACTATTGATGTGATATGAAGGTAGAGGGCTTCATGCTTTTAGAAACGTAAAACAATTGAGAATCGAGTCACGTTTCGATGGAGTATTTGGCTGTTTTGGCAAACAGAGCTTAACGCCTCTGAACATAACATGTAAGGTCCTTGGCTCTTATAGTAAATTCTTACCTTGGTGTTTCAGCCCCGTACTGGCCTTCACCAGGCTGCCTGGTTGAGGGCTCAGCAGAGAGGTGGTAGAGGTAGAGATTGAAGCCCGTGGTTGAATGGGATGCTACCATCTCATCTTTTCCCTAAGGGAGAGTTGTCACTCATAGCCCAGCCTCGAAACTCAGCCTCTTGCTCCTCAGGTTACAGCTGTACTCAGATACCCACCACTCTCTCTCATCTATGGACTGCTAGGCACTACTCCAAAAGCTAATCATTTTCTGCTTTGTTTTCTTTCTATTAAATTTTCAGTTAGCAATTTGAATTTTATAGACTTTAACATTTATGTTCAGACATGAATTTCACATGTTATCTCCACTCAAAGGAGTTGTTGAGATACACTGAGGTATCCCCCCAAGGCCTATGTTCACTCCCCTTCAAAGAGCTGTCACTCAAATGGCACTTACATAGAGATCACAGAGTTAGTTGTTTTGGAGTGAGAGGAGGGAATGGAGGGTGCCAAACGACAAATGGAATTGACCCCTATTGTGGAATTCTGAGGGGCTGCCGGAAACAAGAGAGCAGCTGTACTAAATGTTTACCTCTCTGCAGTGCTCAAATGTCCTGCACTCTAAAGGTTGCTGGGTTAAAAACAACCCAATTCGGGTAAATATTGGACAGAACACACGTTGGGTTATTTTGACTCTGCCAGTTGGGTAACAAACAACCCGTTGTTTTCTTTAAGTTGGGTTGTTGATGCTGGGTTATTGAGCTTTATACAACGAGTGGATCTAATCCTGAATGCTGATTGGTTAAAACCGCATTCCAGCCGGTGTCTAGTCCACAAGTTGCCACCGGTTAAATCTTTGACGTTAAAATGTCTATTTACTCTGTTCCATCAGACTGCACAGTCCACTGTCTCATCAGCCCAGCCACACACTTTATCTCCACTATAAAAAGCATCTAGATATTATCTCACATTTCTTTTATACTAACATTTAGTTTTCAACAGCGGAGATTTGTATAAACCTTGATGTCTGTCTCTCCAACATTTGCAACATTGTTTCAAAACTCAAATTCGATCTCCAGCTGTGCCATAGTAATGAATGTGTCGGAGCGAGACAGACAGACAGGCATGCAGCGTTTCTCAGTCAGTCGAAATCATGAATAAGCTGGCATAATTTTTATGGATATAGGCAAACAAGGTAAAACGAAACTCAGTGCAGCTAGTTTGCAGTCTCTCCAGCTTCAGTTTGAAGTGATTGTGTTAGCTATGTTGTTGGCTAGCTTCTCTGAGCAACAGTGTCAAGGCGAGTGAGCATGTATGCCAGGCGAAATCACACCTCATTAGCTCATTGTTATGGATATATCCAAATAAATGCCGCTAGAGAACAGCTTGAAGAAATACAAATGCTTTGCTGTTATTCTGGCTGCACTTTTTGAAGTGACTGTAAGTAAGCCGTAGCCGCGTCCATAGATGAAGAACAAAAAGACTGAATGACTGGGTCGCGTCTCTAGCAACCGAACCGATAGAACGAACGACCAGCCGGCTTGGGTAGGAACGCTAGATTTGTGTCGGGACTATATGTTGTGGAAGGATGAAATAGTATGAATAAATTGAATAAAAGTGCTAATACCATAAAAGCCGGTGTTTGAAGGATATATATTGGCACGGCTTCGTCTCGAGAGCCTAACAGCACCGGTGCCAATATATCCTCCAAACACCGGCTTCTCAGACATCATCACTTTCCACCTGGTCATATCGGAAAGACTGGAGGCGTGGCTTTCAGATAGGTATTGTTGGCCATCCGTGAGAGTAAATGTAATTCCTGTTCATCCTGTTGTTTGTACAGCACAAATTATTCTACCACATTAGATATTTTAACATACAATTAATAACGTTATTATTTAAATATCATAACAAAGTGGTAACTATAACAGCATTGGGATATGCACAGGCACTTGTGGAAATAAACTTGTGTGTTTGCTGGATTCCAAATAAACAGATACATTTCGGGATATTTATAACGGGTGGGCCTCAACTATACAGCATACAACATACAGATGTTTAATTTCGCAAGAGCTAGACAGCACACAACTTACAGATGTTTAATTTTTGCAAGAGCTAGACGAACTGTATGCAGTTCATCAGACCAGAGATGCTTTCCTTCTTATCACACTCATCGTCATTCGTTCTCTCAGCAGAGGCTGTCAACACAGAAAATGTAACAATAGCAAATTCCATGCATCATCTGAATGGGAGATGGGCACTGTTTCAGTGCTATTATCACTGCTAATAAGAGAAAACACTCCCTAACCTCCCTGGATTTTCCTGCTCTTGGGGTCTGTGCAAATCCAACTTACTTCCAAATCTTACCTGTACACACAGCAAGTTCTTTTGTGGCTTAAATACAATACTTTCCCAGCCCAATCGCCTTTCGGCCACTCCTTTTTGAGTCTCTTATCCTGAGGTATTACGTGAGGTGTTTGGTTTTAGGGAAGGTGTTTTACAGTGGTTAGTCTCACCTGACACAGTATGTCTCTCAGAGTTGACAGTGTGAAGGGCTTGAAAACAGGTCCCTAGGGACAGATAATCCTTCCCTGCTTGCTGGAGGGGTTTCACGGTGCGAACCAAAGCCCCCAGGCGTTCCTCTGACTGATCCCCAGGATTACTAGTAGAAGTTCAAACCGGAGAGGGCACAGGGGAGAAATATTCGATTTATATGATATATTTGAGCATATTTGTACATGTATGAAACAGGACAAATCTAAGCACCCCTATTTGACTGCTGGCCCGCTCTCTTTACTCCTCTTTTGTCTCTCCTCATCTGGTATGAGCTGAGTTGCATTGCTGCGGGGTTGCAGTGCACTCAGGAAGTCTACAGCTATTTGACCCTATGGTCCGGTTCATCTGCCAAACAATCTGTTCCACAGGTGGGTGGGTGGGCCTGGACTCCCAGACGTGAGATCGCCCTACTCATTAAAGTAATATGCTTCAGCGCATGAGGCGTTTTCAATCAAAAGTGAATATAAGATTGTGTTTATACTGCAAATCTGTTCCGTCTATATCACAGATTGCAAATGTCACATTTGCTTAACTTTCAATTAATGTCATTACTGCCAAACAAGAATGAACCGATTTAAATCATATGAAAAACACATTGAAGTTAACCCTTCAAAATATCATATTTTGAAGACAAAAATCTACAGCACTAGAATGCCTGGCCACACTTTAGTCGACATAACACAAATCTTCTACCCGAGTCTACCGCTGTAATAACTTACCCTGTATCTGTCACGGACATCTTCCTGGAAATGACCGGACCAAAGCGCAGCTTGATGAGCGTACATTTATTTTATTTTTAATGAATGTCTCTAACAAAACAAGGACACGACCGTGAAGCTTAACTTGGGCAACAATGCCACTAACAAAGTCAACTACCCACAAATGCGAAAGGAAAAAAGGCTGCCTAAGTATGATTCCCAATCAGAGACAACGATAGACAGCTGTCCCTGATTGAGAACCATACCCTGCCAACACCTAGAAACAGAAAAACATAGAAGTAAAGAAACTAGAATGCCCACCCTAGTCACACCCTGGCCTAACCAAAATAGAGAATAAAAGCCTCTCTATGGCCAGGGCGTGACAGTACCCCCCCAAAGGTGTGGACTCTGGCCGCAAAACCTGACTCTAAAGGGCAGGGTCCGGGTGGGCATCCCTTACGGCGGTGGCTCTGGTGCGGGACGTAGACCCCCCTCCGCCTCTGGCTCCCTCCAGTTTGGTGGCGCCTCTGGTGTGGGGACCCTCGCCGCCGACCCCGGACAGGGGACCCTCGATGCGGACCCCAGACTGGGGATCCTCGTTGCGGGCCCCGGACTGGGGACCCTCGTTGCGGGCCCCGGACTGGCCAGGCTGGGGAGACCTACTGAAGGCCTGGTCCTTGGAGGAGTCTAAGTAAAGCACAAAAGAGCAAAGAGATCTGTAGCAGACCCCGTATGTGTTGCATTGGGTTGAGGAGAACCATCGACAGACTGTGTTAGTTTGCTTTCATACAGTCACATCCCAATTTATTGGCCCTCTTGATAAAGATAAAGATAAAGAATACAAATACTGAGCTATCGCATGCTCATGAAATTGGATTTTATTATACTATACTGTTCAGAGAACTAAATTTTGGTTAATAACAAGTGACACAAAAAATTCTGTAAAATGTAGGTCTCAAAATTATTGGCACCACTGTTTTCAACACCAGCACGGCACTGAGCCTTTTTCTGAAAGATTTTATGAAATTATTGAACACATTGGGAGGAATCGTAGACCATTCCTCCATATAGAATATTTCCAGATCCTTGATATCCTTTGGTCTGTGCTTATGGACTGCCCTGTTCAATTCAATTGCAATAACTTCATTGCTGTTGTAACATCCCAAACGGACATGTCAGTTTCACCATTAAGAATTCCAGCTTTAACAAGGGTCCCAGGACCAGTGGAAGGAAAATAGCCCCATAACATCATATTTTATAGTAGGCATGAAGTTGTCTTCTGCATATACATGCTTCTTTCGACGCCAAACCCACCACTGATCTGTGGGGTCAAAGACCACTATTTTCGTGTCATCTGACCATAGCATCGGTTCCAATCCTAGTGCCAATTTTATTTAGCAAACTCCAGGCATTTAAATTTGTTGGCTGCTCTCAATAAAGTTTTTTTTCTTCTGGCAACCCTTCCAAACAGTCTATTGAGACAGAGACAGTGTCTAATTGTAGATTTGGAGACCCGGAGATTTGTAATTTGCCAAGTTTGGCCCTTGGATTTGCCTTTGCCTCCCGTACCATCTTCCTCGCTGTGCATGGGGACAAGATACACTTGCGTCCAATACCAGGCATGTTTACCACTGTTCCACTGTTTTAAAAAGTCTTAATTGTTGCCCTAGTAGTGTTTTTTTAAGCATTTTTTTTGCGCTCATTACCTGAGTCATGAAGGTCAACAACCTTTATCTCTTTTCATCTGTGATGGATGAGAAAGGGATTATACATGCGTGTTACCACAATTTTATATTCCAGTGAAACAGGAAGCCATGGAAGGCCAAAATAGTTCCTTAAAATGAAAATAACTTGAAAAAGTATCATGTTAATGCAGATAAAAAATATATATTTTTGTCCCACACAATGACATCGGGGAGGGGACTGTGGATCTGTCTCTGTTCGTTTATACGTCGGTTCGTACATTAGTCACACGTGATATCTCAGACAGAACTGGCCCGATTTTGACAAAACTTGGGTGAATGATGCATCTTGCCATAGAGATCTGGCAATTACAAAATTACACTGATTGTTCAGATGGTGGCACTATTATTAACCAATAAGGCCTGAGGGGGTGTGGTATATGGTCAATATACCACGGCTAAGGGCTGTTCTTAAGCACGACTCAAAGCGGAGTGCCTGGATACAGTTGTAGCCGTGCTATATTGGCCATATACCACAAACCCCATAGGTGCCTTATTGCTATTATAAACTGGTATTTAGATGTATTTAGAAAAGTAAAAATACATGTTTTGTCATATCCGTGGTATACGGTCTGATATACCACGGTTTTCAACCAATCAACATTCAGAGCTCGAACCACCCAGTTTATAACAAATTTTGAAAGGTAAAGCCCCTGATCCCATTTGACCTATAGTCACGACATTCGCTACATAAGTCCCTCTCCTCACAAGGAACACATTTGCCTCAGGGACGCATAAGGTCCGCCATGATGGAATTTCTGCCATTTTGAAAAAACGCTACTCTTCTGGGACCGAATGACCGATCTGCACAAAAGTTGATATTGTAACTGACAGTTAGACTTACAGGTTATGTCGTTGTCTTTTGTTTGAATTGTTTACGTGTCCGCTGTGCGGGGGAAATGATAATACAAGCGAACTACGTAGCTAATACTGTTGTAACGGGGATCCTTATTGTAGCAACACACTTTTGGAGGGAAGGCAATCCTGCACTGCGTTAGCTAAGTTTTCATGTCATCGGGTGTGGTTCATAAAGGTTGAAGAGTGTATGTTAGAATGAAGTGTGAATTCATGCCAGGAATAATAAGTGTGAAGTTTGATTTCCTCCCTTCTGTAATAAGCAGCCAATTAGGTATTTTTTCCTTTATTCATGTGTTTAATCTGAACCCGCTATAACGCCGGTTAAACTTTTATGTATGTAAGCACTTCAGAGTTATACCAAGCTAATAAGTCACTCGTAAGATAAGGTTGTAAGAGTGTGCTGAATTGTATTTTTCATTTAATTTATAGTTCTCACGGAAGGTGATAATTCTGACTACAGAATAAAGCCGCCAGTTAAAATCAAGGAACGGTTGTGCTCGTGGTTACTGAAGGGAGCTACAGATATGTGTCATCTAAACATTCACATGGGAGTGGTCTTGCACATTAATACAAAAAATCTGTCAAGGATATTCGTATTGTACAAAAATTCTGTACACATGTTGCAAACACTGTCAAGACTCAACATATGCAAGAACATTCATATTGACCTCACGGTGGCGCTATAAAGAGCACATGTTTATATCTCGATCTGTTTGACCCTGTTGATTTGAGTGATTAAATTTGGCACACATGCTCAGGGATACAAGGCATTCGGAAAGCATTCAGACCCCTTCACTTGTTTTTGTTACATTACAGCCTTATTCTAAAATGGATAAAATATTTTTTTCCTCATCAATCTACACACAATACCCCACAAAAAACAGGTTTTTAGACATTTTTGCGAATGTATTAAACATTTTTTTAAATGTCCAAACGCCACTTTGCATTATCTTGGCTGTGAGTTTAGGATTGGTGTCCTGTTGGAATGTGAACCTTTGCCCCAGTCTGAGGTCCTGAGTGCTCTGGAGCAGGTTTTTATCAAAGATCTCTATGTATTTTGCTACGTTTATCTTTCCCTCAATCCTGACTAGTCTCCCAGTCTCTGCTGCTGAAAAACATCCCCACAGCATGATGCTGCCACGACCATGCTTCACCGTAGGGATGATGTCATGTTTTCTCCAGACATAATGCTTGGCATTCAGGCCAAAGAGTTATATCTTGGTTTCAGACCAGATAATCTTGTTTCTCTTGGTCTGAGAGTCTTTAGGTGCCTCCAAGAGGGTTGTCATGTGGCTTTTACTGAGGAGTGGCTCCCGTCTGGCCACTATACCCAAAAGGCCTGATTGGGGGAGTGCTGCTGAGATGGTTGTCCTTCTGGAAGGTTCTCCCATCTCCACAGAGGAACACTGGAGCTCTGTAAGAGTGACTATCGGGTTCTTGGTCACCTCCCTGACCAAGGCCATTCTTCCCTGATTGCTCAGTTAGGAAGAGTCTTGATAGTTCCAAACTTCTTCCATTTAAGAATGATAGAAGCCACTGTGTTCTTGGGGACCTTCAATGCTGCTGAAATCTTTTGGTACCTTTCCCCAGATTTGTGCCTTTACACAATCCTGTCTCAGAGCTTTACACACAATTCCTTCAACCTCATGGTTTGGTTTTTGCTCTGACATGCACTGATAACTGTGGGACCTTATGTAGACATGTCTTTGCCTTTCCAAATCATGTTCAATCAACTGCATTTACCACAGGTGGACTCAAATGAAGTTGTAGAAAAATCGCAAGGATGATCAATGGAAACAGGTTGAACCTGAGCTCAGTTCCAAGTCTCATGGCAAAGGGTCTGAATATTTATGTAAATAAGTTATTTAGTTTAAAAAAATAAATAATTTTAAATGTATTTTACTACATCTTTAGAATAAGACGGAAAAGTAACAAAATGTGGAAAAAGGCAAGGGGTCTGAATACTTTCCGAATGCACTGTATGTATTTTTAGGCATACAGTTGAAGTCAGAAGTTTACATACACTTAGTATGGAGTCATTAAAACTCGTTTTTCAACCACTCCACAAATTTCTTGTTAACAAACTATAGTTTTGGCAAGTCGGTTAGGACATCTACTTTGTGCATGACACGTGTAATTTTTCCAACAATTGTTTACTTATAATTCACTGTATCACAATTCTAGAGGGTCAGAAGTTTACATACACCAAGTTGACTGTACCTTTTAAAAAGCTTGGAAATTTCAAAAAAATGATTTCATGGCTTTAGAAGTTTCTGATAGGCTAACTGACATCATTTGAGTCAATATGAGGTGTACCTGTGGATCTATTTCAAGGCCTAGGTTCAAACTCAATACCTCTTTGCATGACATCATGGGAAAATCAAAAGAAATCAGCCAAGACCTCAGAAAGAAAATTGTAGACCTCCACAAGTCTGGTTCGTCCTTGGGAGCAATTTCCAAATGCCTGAAGGTACCACGTTCATCTGAACAAACAATAGTACGCAAGTATAAACACCATGGGACAACGCAGCCGTCATACCGCTGAAGAAGGAGATGCGTTCTGTCTCCTAGAGACTAACATACTTTGGTGCGAAAAGTACATATCAAACCCAGAACAACAGGAAAGGACCTTGTGAAGATGTTGGAGGAAACAGGTACAAAAGTATCTATTTCCACAGTAAAACAAGTTCTATATCGACATAACCTGAAAGGCCGCTCAGCAAGAAAGAAGCCACTGCTCCAAAACCTCCATAAAAAAGCCAGACTATGATTTGCAACTGCACATGGGGACAAAGATTGTGCTTTTTGGAGAAATGTCTTCTGGTCGAATGAAACAAAAATAGAACTGTTTGGCCATAATGACCATTGTTATGTTTGGAGGGAAAAGGGGGCGGCTTGCAAGCCGAAGAACACCATCCCAACAGTGAAGCAAGGCGGTGGCAGCATCATGTTATAGGGGTGTATTGCTGCACTTCACAAAATATATGGCATCATGAGGGAGGAAAATTATGTGGATATACTGAAGCAACATCTCAAGACGTCAGTCAGGAAGTTAAAGTTTGGTCGCAAATCGGTCTTCCAATTGACCCCAAGCATCCAAAGTTGTGTTAAAATTAAGGACAGCAAAGTCAAGGTATTGGAGTGGCCATCACAAAGCCCTGACCTCAATCCCATAAAATAATTGTGGGCAGGACTGAAAAAGCATGTGCGAGCAAGGAGGCCTACAAACCTGACTCAGTTACACCAGCTCTGTCAGCAGGAATAGGCCAAAATTCAGCCAACTTTTGTGGGAAGCTTGTGTGACCTAAGACAGGAAATATTTACTAGGATTAAATGTCAGGAATTGTGAAAAACTGAGTTTAAATGTATTTGGTGAAGGTGTATGTAAACTTCCGACTTCAACTGTGCGTGTAGATCTACTATGCAATTTGTTTAGACGTGTAATTTTTGTTAATAAACCCTACCCTTTAAAGCTGGAGTCCTTAATGGTGAAACTGTCATATCCGTTTGGGATATTACACCAACGAAGAAGTTACAGGAAACAACAAACCTCAGACATCATTGCACATGTGATAGAACAGCAGAATATGTACTGCTAATTGTTTTACCACACTGCTCAATGCCCACACCTTTGTTTTGTCCACAAAACAAAGACATTAACAAAGGTGCTGGAGTGGACAGTTACACGGTTTCCCCTAATGCAGAATCCATCTTTAATTGTCATGGAAAAACCAGTACAATAACATTGGACAAGTTAAGAGGCTAAATGAAGGTCAGCGAGAGGATAAACAAGATCCAACTTTCCATTTGAAATGGAAGGGAACCTATGAAGTCCTAATTGGATAATATTACTGTAAACAGTTTAGCCTCTTAAGGTCGTGCAGAATGATTTGAAGCGCAGACTCTGTACCTCACCTCTACATTCTCTGTAGGCAATAAGACACACTTGAAGGAATAGCTCATTTAATAATGATCAACAAGGGGGTAGTTGGGAAGGCAATGAAGTGTTGAACCATCACTGGTTGCACATTAACTCCATGCTGACTATGTCACAAACGACGTGAGTCTCAATTATTACTCGAAATCGGAATTCAATGTCTCAGGTAGTCAGTTCTCTTGTTCCTTTGTCCAAAGGCAAACATTTGTCATTTGATTTTTGGGTGAACCTTTCAAGATGATTGGCCATGTCCGGATACCCTTACTTGTATCCTAAACAGTAGGCTGTTTTTAAAAAAAGCTACTCTGAAAATATAGTTTACCAAGCTACCAATTACTTCAAACTGGAAGAAGTTAAGCTACCCTTAAGAAAAATATAGTTTACTGAACTAAATGTACTTTGAAAAAATTGTTCATTACATATAAATTGCTTGGTGAAAATGTGTAAATCTGAAATGTCATAGACTACAAATTTCAAGGACAGATCACTTTGGAGTCATATGTTAACATAATGTGTTATTTAGCCTATTAAACACACAAAATATGTTTCAAGGGAGAATAAGGCAGATCTGGTACCTAAAAAGAAAGGAAATTATTGCCTACTTCACCCATAGTTTGTTTTCTTTTGACAAAAAAAGTAGTGTGTAGTTCGAGTGATTAGCTACACTGCTACATGGAAAAACAGTAATCAACTACTGAACACACTACCAAGATTTAAATTTAGTTCAACTACCACCAAGCTACTGCAAAATGTACACTGAACCAAAATATGAATGCAAGAAGAAACAATTTCAATGATTTTACTGAGTTACAGTTCATATAAGGAAATCAGTCAACTGAAATAAATTCATTCGGTCCAAATCTATGGATATCACATGACTGGGAATACAGATATGCATCAGAAAACCAGTCAGTATCTGGTGTGACCACAATTTTCCTCATGCAGCGCCACACATCTCCTCTGCATAGAGTTGATCAGGCTGTTGATTGTGGCCAGTTGAATGTTTTTCCCGCTCCACTTCAATGACCGTCCGAAGTTGCTAGATATTGGCGGGAACTGGAACACGCTGTCATACATGTCGATCCAGAGAATCCCAAACGTGCTCAATGGGTGACATGTCTGGTGAGTATGCAGACAGTGGAAGAACTGGGACATTTTCAGCTTCCAGGAATTGTTTACTGTCCTTGCAACAATTATCATGCAGAAACATGAGGTGAGGTTGGCAGATGAATGGCATGACAATGGGCCTCCAGGATCTCGTCACGGTATATCTGTGCATTCAAATTTCCAATGAGAAAATGCAATTGTGTTCATTGTCCGTAGCTTATGCCTTCCCATAGCATAACCCCACCGCCACAATGGGGTACTCTGTTCGCAACTTTGTCATCAGCAAACCGCTCGCCCACACGACTTCATACACGTGGTCTGCGGTTGTGAGGCCGGTTTGACTTACTGCCAAATTCTCTAAAATGACGTTGGAGGCAGCTTATGGTAGAAAAATGTAATATTAAATTCTCTGGCAACAGCTCTGGTGGACATTCCTGCATGCCAATTGCATGCTCCCTCAAAACTTGAGACGTCTGCAGCATCGTGTTGTGTGACAAAACGGAACATTTTAGAGTGTGTTTTTATTGTCCCAAGCACAAGGTGCACCTGTATAATGATCATGCTGTTTAATCAGCTTCTTGATATGCCACACCTGTCAGGTGGATGGATTATCTTGGCAAAGGAGAAATGCTCACTAACAGGGTGTAAAAAAATTGGTTCAAAAAATTTGGAGAGAAATAAGCTTTTTGTGCGTATGGAAAAATCTGGGGATCTTTTATTTCAGATCACAAAACATGGGACCAACACTTTTCATGTTGCGTTTATAGTTTTGTTCATTGTAGTTAAATTACTAGCTGATCTACATGTAGTTCACTACTCCCCAACACTGAAACTGAGTATGCTTTAAATGCAAGGATGTCATGCTAATTCATTTTTAAAAATCTAGTATGAATTCGCTGCATGCTATATTGAGAAGGAGAATCCTCTTTTCAGACCCACGTGTGTTTGACAACAGCTGATATCCAGCTGTTGCGCCTTACCAAATGAATGAATGGCGGGAAACAATTGCTCATTAGAGGGCGCATTCTCAGAATGGGTGAGCCTAGTATGTTGACATTTGTTACTTACTGCATACATTTTCTGTAAAGTACATTCTAAATAGACCGTGGTGTGATTCGTGTACAGTAAGACTGTCACTGACAGTTGGAGGCTGGATATTTTTTTTCTAGGGGGAAAGATGTTTCTTCTAGTCTGTTGGCAGCTTTTCCGATATGAGTCGGATGGATGGATACACTACACAGCCTCTAACGCTGTTACATGGAGAGGTCCCTCTTAAGAACCCTGAGCCCAGACTGGTGAAGGAGGGTCAGTGCATGTGAAATTGCACACACCAGAGAAAATGTTGTATATCGCAAGCGTTAAGTCAAGTTTATTTTACTTGCAGAGGGGCAATCATCTCTGATATTCTGCGTGACTAGATTTATGTATGCCATCTAAACTTGGGATCTAATTTCAATATTTAGAGGAACCGCAGACAGTTGTATACAGTGCCAAGGGACATAATGTAAATCTGAACATCTGCTCAGATGATCTGCCCTTTGCAAAGTTACCGGAAACGTGAGAGGGCCACACAGCACGAAGGTACTAAAACTTGTGTTTTTTTTTGGGGGGGGGGCTCTTGGCTTACCTTTGAAATAGAGCAGTGCCATTTAACACATTCTGCAACTCTGGGGGAGAAAGACCATAACAAACACAATGCTTTCATCCTGACACGGCTAGCAGTCATAAAGCAACATGCAACCTGAGGCAGAGGCTTTGAGCCCCGCCGACTGACTGACAAGTAGAGCCATAGCTACACACAAACCGATGTAACAATGGTGTAAACAGACGGAGCCTCCGTCATTTCACAGCAAAACATTGTGAGCTAGATGGACTTGAACGAGCCAAAAGTGGCCTGCTGGCTGCCATTGGTCCAAGCTAAACACTGTACAATGCATTATTGGCTGTGAGATGCACTCAAATGCGTTCTCTTCAATGTTTTGTAGGGTATGCCAGATGTGAGGCCTGTATCAAAATGTTTTGTTCATTGACACATTTATTCTCTAGCTACATCAAAGGACATGTTATTTCAGTGGCCAGGTGTGGATGCTTTGGGACAGACTACGATCAAGGTAAAATCATCTCCCAAGTCTTGATACATTGGTCACGCATAACGTTTAAGGCCTTGTGATAATCTGTCCTATAATAGCTGAATTTGTCCTTTGTGTCTGTGAACTGTAATGTTAACCCAGGAACACAATTTCATCCTATCCTTGTTTGCCTTTTCTAGGCCTACTTCGTGGACATCACTTCATTGGAATGATATGAGATCAATGTTATTCCCGCTAAGACTCTTTCCATTAGGTTAAACTGGATCACGTTGACCAATTCAGGTCGACAAAATATTTCAGGCTCTTTGTTTAAGTGAGCAGAACAATGTGCTAGACAATTGCTACAATGTTGCTTACCAACACCTCTCCTACCCAGGGATCGGGATCGGACAGGAAGACATCATATTGAATGGAGAAATCAATACTGATCTTTGAATCTTTACCATCTAGTTTTAATTTATAATTTACAGCGGAAAAACAAAGCCTTTCATGCGTTTTGCTCAGTATTATTTTGTGCTGGTTGTAAGTTCACAGGAATGGCTGTCTTCTTTTTGACAGATGTGTTTAAGTGAGGATAATGTGTATGAAGTGACAGTGTGTACAGAGACAAGGGTCCGCTGTGTTCCCTCCAGGCACAGAGACCAAACACAGCCATCAGTGACTAATGAAACTGTCCTAGTAAAACTCCAGCTCCATACAAGTTTACGGTACCTTCCTGCTTGAACTTTTTTCTTTCTTGGTGAATTATGTTTTCAACACTGAAACATTTAAGGACGAATGGCGGAAGGAAAGATAAAAGTGTTTATTCTGATGTCTCTTTTTTTTGTGGGGGGGGGGGGGGGGGGATCTACCGGATTCTCAATATTACATCAAACTTTTATTTTATTGCAGAAATCACAACAGCAGAATGCAGGCCCGTTTCACTGGCGGAGACGTCTCTACATTCTCTTTCCAGACATTTCTAAACACCCTCTTTGCAGGAACTTCTAACACACGGCTCTGCACATTATCTCCAGATAGACACAGCCCCTTCACAATCCCATTTGTTGATTTTGAGTTCTTGGTATTCTGAATGGAATAGTAAGTGATGGCTCAATCTGTGAGATCAGCAGATACACTGGACTACATCCCACTTCCACAACACTAAAGTCAGAGCAAGTGTGCTGGGAACGCAGAGCTGCCCTGCAGTTGATTACTACAGGTCCTCTTTGGCTTTCAGCAGGCCTAGACGACAGCCTCCTTCCTCCACTCTCACACATCTGCAGTGAATCAAAACAGCCTGCCAATTTCACTCTCTGGAATTGTCATATTTAAGATGATTTCCCACAAAGTGATCACGTGATAACAGTAATACATCCCCCCCCAACTAGATCAAACAAGAATGTTGTCAAGAAAATGAGAAACAGAATGCTTCAATTGCATGCTATTATACTTCTTAGAATGTTCACGCTGGAGCGGGGTAAAATGCAGCCTTATAAAATAAGGGCTTCAATTGAGCTAATGTGTTTTGCATCAACTCCTTAAAGGTCAAACCTTCTACTGTATGACAACATACCATTTTTGCTTGAAATTTATCCTTATCATCTCCCGCTAATTGCATTTTCTGAGACGACCCAGGACCAAAAAAGTCATATGATGATATAATACCTACAGTGAGTATATAATACCTACTCACCCCTTTGGATTGTTTCACTATTTTCATTGTAGAATAATAGTGAAGACATCAAAACTATGAACTAACACATAAGGAATCATGTAGTAACCAACTGGCATGCGGTCTCTCCTTCACTGCAGCCGAGGTGAGTAAGACATTTAAACGTGTTAACCCTCGCAAGGCTGCAGGCCCAGACGGCATCCCCAGCCGCGCCCTCAGAGCATGCGCAGACCAGCTGGTCGGTGTGTTTACGGACATATTCAATCAATCCCTATACCAGTCTGCTGTTCCCACATGCTTCAAGAGGGCCACCATTGTTCCTGTACCCAAGAAAGCTAAGGTAACTGAGCTAAACGACTACCGCCCCGTAGCACTCACTTCCGTCATCATGAAGTGCTTTGAGAGACTAGTCAAGGACCATATCACCTCCACCCTACCTGACACCCTAGACCCACTCCAATTTGCTTACCGCCCAAATAGGTCCACAGACGATGCAATCTCAACCACACTGCACACTGCCCTAACCCACCTGGACAAGAGGAATACCTATGTGAGAATGCTGTTCATCGACTACAGCTCGGCATTCAATACCATAGTACCCTCCAAGCTCGTCATCAAGCTCGAGACCCTGGGTCTCGACCCCGCCCTGTGCAACTGGGTACTGGACTTCCTGACGGGCCGCCCACAGGTGGTGAGGGTAGGCAACAACATCTCCTCCCCGCTGATCCTCAACACGGGGCCCCACAAGGGTGCGTTCTGAGCCCTCTCCTGTACTCCCTGTTCACCCACGACTGCGTGGCCATGCACGCCTCCAACTCAATCATCAAGTTTGCGGACGACACAACAGTGGTAGGCTTGATTACCAACAACGACGAGACGGCCTACAGGGAGGAGGTGAGGGCCCTCGGAGTGTGGTGTCAGGAAAATAACCTCACACTCAACGTCAACAAAACTAAGGAGATGATTGTGGACTTCAGGAAACAGCAGAGGGAACACCCCCTATCCACATCGATGGATCAGTAGTGGAGAGGGTAGCAAGTTTTAAGTTCCTCGGCATACACATCACAGACAAACTGAATTGGTCCACTCACACTGACAGCGTCGTGAAGAAGGCGCAGCAGCGCCTCTTCAACCTCAGGAGGCTGAAGAAATTCGGCTTGTCACCAAAAGCACTCACAAACTTCTACAGATGCACAATCGAGAGCATCCTGGCGGGCTGTATCACCGCCTGGTACGGCAACTGCTCCGCCCTCAACCGTAAGGCTCTCCAGAGGGTAGTGAGGTCTGCACAACGCATCACCGGGGGCAAACTACCTGCCCTCCAGGACACCTACACCACCCGATGTTACAGGAAGGCCATAAAGATCATCAAGGACATCAACCACCCGAACCACTGCCTGTTCACCCCGCTATCATCCAGAAGGCGAGGTCAGTACAGGTGCATCAAAGCTGGGACCGAGAGACTGAAAAACAGCTTCTATCTCAAGGCCATCAGACTGTTAAACAGAAATCACTAACATTGAGTGGCTGCTGCCAACACACTGTCATTGACACTGACCCAACTCCAGCCACTTTAATAATGGGAATTGATGGGAAATGATGTAAATATATCACTAGCCACTTTAAACAATGCTACCTTATATAATGTTACTTACCCTACATTATTCATCTCATATGCATATGTATATACTGTACTCTAGATCATCGACTGCATTCTTATGTCACTAGCCACTTTAACTATGCCACTTTGTTTACTTTGTCTACATACTCATCTCATATGTATATACTGTACTCGATACCATCTACTGTATGCTGCTCTGTACCATCACTCATTCATATATCCTTATGTACATATTCCTTATCCCCTTACACTGTGTATAAGACAGTAGTTTTGGAATTGTTAGTTAGATTACTTGTTGGTTATCACTGCATTGTCGGAACTAGAAGCACAAGCATTTCGCTACACTCGCATTAACATCTGCTAACCATGTGTATATGACAAATAAAATTAGATTTGATTTGATTTGATTTGGCAGCTTCATTAAATAGTACCTGCAAAACACCAGTCTCAACGTCAACAGTGAAGAGGCGACTCCGGGATGCTGGCCTTCTAGGCAGAGTTCCTCTGTCCAGTGTCTGTGTTCTTTTGCCCATCTTAATCTTTTCTTTTTATTGGCCAGTCTGAGATATGGCTTTTTCTTTGCAACTCTGCCTAGAAGGCCAGCATCCCGGAGTCGCCTCTTCACTGTTGACGTTGAGACCGGTGTTTTGCGGGTACTATTTAATGAAGCTGCCGGTTGAGGACTTGTGAGGCATCTGTTTCTCAAACTAGACACTCTAATGTATTTGTCCTCTTGCTCAGTTGTGCACCGGGGCCTCCCACTCCTCTTTCTATTCTGATTAGAGCCAGTTTGCACTGTTCTGTGAAGGGAGTAGTACACAGCGTTGAATGAGATCTTCAGTTTCTAGGCAATTTCTCGCATGGAATAGCCTTTATTTCTCAGAACAAGAACAGACTGACAAGTTTCAGAAGAAAGTTACTTGTTTCTGGACATTTTGAGGATGTAATTGAACGCACAAATGCTGATGCTCCAGATACTCAACTTGTCTAAAGGCCAGTTTTATTGCTTCTTTAATTAGCACAACAGTTTTCAGTTCTGCTAACATAATTGCAAAAGGGTTTTCTAATAATCAGTTATCCTTTTAAAATGATAAACTTGATGAACTTAGCTTACACAGTGTGCCATTGGAAGACAGGAGTGATGATTGCTGATAATTGGCCTCTGTACCCCTATGTAGATATTCCATTAAAAATCAGCCGATTCCAGCTACAATAGTAATTTACAACATTAACAATGTCTGCACTGTATTTCTGATCAATTTGATGTTATTTTAATGGACAACAAATGTGCTTTTCTTTCAAAAACAAGGACATTTCTTAGTGACCCCAAACTTTTGAATGGTAGCGTAGATTGATTCATTGATTAGGATAACACATTTGGTCCAGCATCTGCTAAACCTTCATGAAGCATTGCAGCATCTCTCTATGAGTCACTTTGAATAAAGGCAGATTAAAAAAAGAGTCTCACACAGCATAGCACTATCTACGGTAACTACAGTTATTCTACAATGTAAAGACCAAACTATTCCCAGTATCCATATCTCTCTCCTGTTCTTTGTGCTTGCTCCCCCCCCCCCCCCCCCCCCCCGAGCCCTGCTATATCAGGCTCTAGGCCAGCACAATGCTATGCTTCATTCCTGCTGTGAGCAGTTTCGCAAGAATGCCCACGGCAACGCACTGAGCAGCATGTCATTCAAAGCCCAGAGGTGGCCCTCAGATAAAGTCACCGGTGCCACAGCTCCCTCTACGCCGGACGGCTTTGAATGGGGGCCGGGCAGACAGGCTCAGGTTACCAGAGGCACTGTGTGACTTTTACCATATAAATGAAGCCAACGTTTTCTGGAGGGGGGGGGGGGGGGTGTTCCCGTGTGGCAGACGGTGGATTGTCTGTGTCGCCGGGGTCTGGTTGTCAGTCATGCCAGACGGAATTCATTAAATGGACTGACTCCATTAGAGCTAATGAGTTGTAGGTCAGTAGTTGTGGGTGGGCCGCGCTATTCTGAACTAACAGACCATATCGATTACTGGGTGTAATTGCACTTGTCAGTGACGCTGCAATTTTTTTGTCATTGCATACATGTATATTCAATGTAAACTCGTTAAAAACCACACAGTGCCTTCCACAGAGTCTTAAATAATATAGTGGTCATGGTACAAAGTAACTGGTCTCAAAGATTCTTGGAAGGTTATGTAACTGAAAGCAAGCAGGATGTTTCGGATTCTTTCATTTAGAGTTCCATATTGGTTTGGAAAATGTGTCTTTCCCTGAGAGAAAGACAAACACGGCTTTTATATACAGTACACTACACTTAAGAAAAAGAGTTCCAAAAGGGTTTCTTCGGCTATCCCCATAGGAGACACCTTTTTGGTTTCAGCTAGAACCCTTTTGGCTTCCATGGAGAACCCTCTGTGGAAAGGGTTCTACCTGGAACCAAAAAGGGTTCTTCAATGTGTTGTCTTATGTGGACAGCATTTTAGGCTCGAGATAGCACCTTTTTTTCTAAGAGTGTTGATAGACATCTGGCAAGGTTCAAGGCAATTGGGCTGACAAACTATATGATTTCGTTCTCCCTTCTTCTAGGCCTGTTGGCTGTGACTATGATGAGGAACTTACAGCTCAAAACTCTATTCTGTAGATATTCTCTGAGTGTATACTACGAGCAGCTCTGCTAAGTTCTTTGCCTCTTCATCCATCCATCCAGTTGTCTAACTTCAGGAGAAAGACTGTCTGGTGTGGTGTGTTCTCAATTATTATGTTGGGATGATTCTGTGGATGATACTGTGTGTTCTATGTGGTTGATTTATAGTAGCAGTCAGACTGTGTGACAGTAACAAGGTGTTGTTGGAGAAGAGCTATTTGGTGAGGAGCTAAGTCTTTCTCTCTGCCCAAATGGTTATCCACTGTCCTTACAATGCTGCCTCTGCGAGAGGGGGTAGAGGGATTACACTGGAATGTTTTGGAGATTCCTGGGAGAGCAATACCGAGAGAGGGTTTAGTGTTCTGTTCACAGATCTATGAGAAAAATGGCTGTGGCAAAGTCATTGAGTTTAATGCACTAAGACCCAAATCTAGTTTATAGTTTTCATATGGGAAACCACACATGGAAACACTAATACAGACAGTATATCACCTCAGCTGCATGTGAGGAATATGTGTTATTATGTCTCACTGTGGATTGATTAAATATATTTCTTGAGCAATGTTTTATTCAAACCTGTGGGTTCCATACTGTACAATGAATCCCACAGGTCCTGTGTATCACGTGTGTGTACTGGTATGTAACGAGTATATTACACTGGCGCTCTTTGGCCATCCCTCTCCCATGTCAGTGTGTTTAGAGTGGCTTGATGGGCTGCTTTACAAACCCTGTGCATGACTCACCACAGCGCAGAGGGGAAATAATACTGTGGCTATCCCACTTTCCAACCAAGGTGCATGAACACTGAAAGAGTAAGCTGAAGATATTCCGCAACTTTTGGCAGGACCGTTGACGTTGGCTTTAGAAATAATTTGTTGTTGTTAAAACCGTGTGCTTTGGTTGCATGCCTTCCTCAGGTTATTTGTGTCTTTCTCTCTCGCCATAGGCAGGTGCCAGAGCCAAGCTGGGGGCCATAGAGAGCCAGACAGACAGTCCTGATGGCAGAAACCTGGAAGGCAGTCTGCTCTGAACACGTGCTCTAGGAGCCCGCCCCGCCAGGGGCCACACTTCACGCGGAAACACTGCACAGGTGAGCTGAACAAGATTTTTTTTATATGTGTTGAATCCAATTCAAATTTGAATCATTGTATTTTCATAAAGAATTCTGCGCGGGTCACAATCTCAAAAAGGGTCACCTGTTTACAGAGTTTTTCCTGGTCAGGTCACTATAAGAACTCCTGGTGTAGAGTTAGAATACAACACACTGTAATGCTGCTTTCATTTTTTTTGTGTAAAATGATGCCGGAGAAGGCGTGTTCATAGGCGATCGAATATACCCCCACTTCCATCCATTTTGCTAGCAAACATGCAATCTTTGGAGTGTAAAATCGATGACCTACGCAGAAGATTCAAAACTGTTATATCTTATGCTTTACGGAGTCGTGGCTGAACGACGACACTGTCAACATACAGCTGGCTAGTTATACGCTGTTCTGGCAGGATAGAACAGTGGCGTCTGGTAAGACAAGGGGCGGCAGACTATATATTTTTGTAAATAACTGCTGGTGCACGATATCTAAGGAAATCTCGAGCTATTGCTCGCCTGAAGTAGAGTATCTCATAATAAGCTATAGACCACACTATCTACCTAGATAGTTTTCATCTGTATTTTAGTAGCTGTTTACATACCACCACAGACTGAGGCTGGCACTAAGACAGCATTGAATGAGCTATATTCCGCCATAAGCAAACAAGAAATCGTTCACTCAGAGGCAATGCTCCTAGTAGCCGGGGACTTTAGTACAGGGAAACATAAATCTGTTTTACCAAATGTCTATCAGCATGTTAAATGTCCAACCACAAGGGAAAAAAACTCTAGACTACCTTTACTCCACACATAGCTCTCCCTCGCCCTCCATTTGGCAAATCTGACCATAATTCTATCCTCCCGATTCCTGCTTATGAGCAAAAATTAAAGCAAGAAGCACCAGTGACTAGATCAATAAAAAAGTGGTTAGATGAAGCAGATACTAAGATACATAACTGTTAAGCACAGACTAGAATATGTTCCGGGATTCCTCCGATGGCATTGAGGAGTACACCACATCAGTCATTGGCTTCATCAATAAGTGCATCGATGATGTCATCCCCACAGTGACCGTACGTACATACCCCAACCAGAAGCCATGGATTACAGGCAACATCTGCACTGAACTAAAGGCTAGAGCTGCCACTTTCAAGGAGCGGGACTCTAACCCAGAAGCTAATAAGACATCCCGCTATGCCCTCCGACGAACCATCAAACAGGCAAAGCATCAATACCGGACTAAGATCGAATCGTACAACACGGGCTCTGACGCTCGTCGGATGTGGCAGGGCTTGCAAACCATTATAGACAAGAAAGGGAAGAACAGCCGAGAGCTGCCCAGTGACACAAGCCTACCAGACATGCTAAACTACTTCTATGCTCGCTTCGAGGCAAATAACACTGAAACATGCATGAGAGCACCAGCTGTTCCGGAAGACTGTGTGATCAAGCTCTCCGCAGCCGATGTAACATGTCAACATTCACAAGGCCGCAGGGCCAGACAGATTACCATGATGTGTACTGCGAGCATGTGCTGACCAACTGGTGTCTTCACTGACATTTCAAACCTCTCCTTCTCCGAGTCTGTAATACCAACAGGTTTTAAGCAGACCACCATGCCTAAATGACTACTGACCCATAGCACTCATTTCTGTAGCCATGAAGTGCTTTGAAAGGCTGGTCATGGCTCACATCAACACCTTTATTCCAGAAACCCTAGACCCACTCCATTTTGCATACCGCCCCAACAGATCCACAGAAGATGCAATCTCTATTGCACTCCACATTGCACTTTCCCACCTGGACAAAAGGAACACCTAAGTGAGAATGCTATTCATTGACTACAGCTCAGCGTTCAACACCATAGTGCCCTCAAAGCTCATCAATAAGCTAAGGAACCTGGGACTAAACACCTCCCTCTGCAACTGGATACTGGACTTCCTGACGGGCCACCCCCAGGTGGTGAGGGTAGGTAACAACACATCCGCCATGCTGATCCTCAACACAGGGACCCCTCAGGGGTGCCTGCTCAATCCCCTCCTGTACTCCCTGTTCATTCATGACTACACGGCCAGGCATGACTCCAACACATCATTAAGTTTGCAGATGACACAACAGTGGTAGGCCTGATCACCGACAGCACTGAGACAGCCTATAGGGAGGAGGTCAGAGACCTGGCCGTGTGGTGCCAGGACAACAACCTCTCCCTCAACGTGATCAAAACAAAGGAGATGATTGTGGACTACAGGGAAAAAGAGACTGAGCACACCCCCATTCTCATCAACGGGTCTGCAGTGGAGCAGGTTCAGAGCTTCAAGTTCCTTGGTGTCCACATCACCAACAAACTAACATGGTCCAAGCACACCAAGAGGGCACGACAAAACCTATTCCCCTCAGGAGACTGAAAAGATTTGGCATGGGTCCTCAGATCCTCAAAAGGTTCTACAGCTGCACCACCGAGAGCATCCTGACTGATTGCATCACTGCCTTGTATGGCAACAAATCGGCCTCCGACCACAAGGTACTACAGAGGGCAGTGCGAACGGCCCAGTACATCACTGGGGCCAAGCTTCTTGCCATCCGGGACCTCTATACAAGGCAGCGTCAGAGGAAGGACCTAAATATTGTCAAAGACTCCAGCCACGCTAGTCATAGACTGTTCTCTCTGCTCCCGCACGACAAGCGGTACCGGAGTGCCAAGTCGAAGTCCAAGAGGCTTCTATAAACGGCTTCTACCCTCAAGCCATAAGACTCCTGAACATCTAATCAAATGGCTACCCTGACTATTTGCTTTGCCCCTCCCTTTTTTACACTGCTGCTTCTCTCTTCTCCCTGCATTGGTTTGACTCTGTACTGGTATCCCCATGTATATATTCTCACTATTGTAATTTTACTGCTGCTCTTTAATTACTTTTTTATTTTATATCTTATTCTTGTCCATATTTTTTTTAACTGCATTGTTGCTTTGGGGCTCATACGTAAGCATTTCACTGTAAGGTGAAATGTTGTATTGTATTCGGCACATGGGATAAATAAAAGGTGATTCGATTTTTTTCCACACCCACCACAAGAGTAAACATGTTTTTCTTGCTGCACAGTATGTATTGTGTAAAGCATATTGTGCGAGCTGCCATTACCAGTAACCTGACAACGACACAGCTGTTGTTGTATCTCTCCATCCCTGCACAGTACTGCCATCACACTGAGCCCACACTCTAACAAGTGTCACACATTATAATCCTCAAACTACCTTTCTCTATGGATGAATATGACAAAGTCCCTCACCTATTTTGAAACCACCTGTCTGTATGCTCTATGATGGATGAAGCGGGAATCCGAAGTCAGTTTCTACAATTCTTGAACAAGATTTGATCCCTAATGTTGATGTCTGTGTGTGTATTTGATCCCTGATGTTGATGTCTGTGTGTGTGTGTTTGATCCCGCCAGGTGTGTGAGTCCATGAGGTCGTCCATGCTGGTCCTGCTCCTCATGGTCAGTGCCCAGGCAGTGGCCACCATGGGAGGGGACTTCTGCCCCCCGGTCTCCGTTCAGCAGCAAGGCCCTGCCCCCAAAAGGACCCCTAACTCTGCCCCCACCGTGGATCCCAAACTGTTCACCAAGCGACGCTACCGCTCGCCCCGCGTTCTCTTCAGTGCCCAGCCGCCCGACACTGAGCCCATGGGACGCCAGGGGTCCGGGGCCAGCAGGGCAAGGCGCAGGGTTGGTCAGCCGAAGCACCGGGGGGTGTACTCTGTGTGTGAGAGCATCAGCGTCTGGGTAGGCAACAAGACCAAGGCCACGGATATATCTGGCAACGAGGTGGAGGTGTTCCCGGATGTGAACATTAACAACGTGAAGAAGAAGCAGTACTTTTTTGAGACCACGTGCCGTGGCGCACGGGGAGGCAGCACTGGCTGCCTGGGCATCGATGGGCGACACTGGAACTCCTACTGCACCAACTCACACACTTTTGTGCGGGCGCTGACTTCCTTCAAAAACCTGGTGGCCTGGAGACTGATCCGCATCAACGTGGCCTGTGTCTGTGTGCTTAGCCGAAAGTCCTGGCGACAGTGACCGTACTCTCACGGGTCATGTGGTCACTTCAGTACTGACGACAGGACCACTTGGTACTATCATATGTCACTGCAGTACTGCAGTCCCAACCCCCCACCACCTACCCACTGGAGTGCTCTGAGACTCTGCCCCACTACAGCCCTCACCTAGCCGTCTGCACAAAGTAAATTATTGATTATGAGGACTGCAAGTATATAAACCAACCATTTCTTTATCACTTGTTGTTGTTGTTGTTGTTTTGTTGTTGATATTGTTATTTATTAAACACCTCAGTACATGCACTGCATGTTGTTTGGCGTTATTGTCTGGGTGGTGGCTGTCACAGGGACCAATGTCAAAAGAAGTGGCTACACTTTTTTTAAACTGTAGAAATGTCTGCTCCATGAGAAAGTGGATGAATAGAAACATACAGCCTCACTTTGAGGTCCTTTGGTCAGCATTTGGCTCATGGCTTCTCTGAGATGTATCTCTTTTACTCCAGAACAAATTCAGTTCTGTTTTTTCCAATTGAGCAATTTCAAGGCGGATGAACAAGCCATACCTAAAATAAAAAGTCCCTGTGGATAACATTTCTCTCCACGGGCTGACTTTCCTAACTGCCTCAATCCGTTTGCATCATGGAAAGAAATAACATGTAGAGAATAGCTAAGGTCCTTGTTAGCTACGAAGCCTTTAGGAAACTCACCCCAGGAAACATATTTTTGCCACTTTTTATTTGACTTTTTATTTTTAGAAGGTGTGTTCATCACCCTTTTCAAGGTTTCGCATTAGCTCCGTAGCTGAAGTAGCACTTTAATTTCTCCCATATTTAGCTTTTTCACCCATGACTAAACGCAAATACAATACTGACACAGACCACTGCTTTCGGGAAACTACCCGCACACAGCGTCCCTCACACACTTTTAATGTGGTCCAGCAGTCCTGGCTAGGTGGTCGAAATCAAGGGATTGGAATCTTCTCCTGGCTGCGTAGAGCATTTCCATAGCCCAAACACTCAGCTGGATAGCCATCCATCCACCTCCTGGCTGTGACCCCAGGACCTGGGCAGGTCGGGTGTAAACACTAATAAAGGTCAGGTTAACCACAGGGCAATGAGGTCACATCTGTGAAGCGAGCTACGGCACTGGTCTTCAACCCCAAGCCTGAAAAGACCCACATGGTCTGACTTGTTGTAATTTATGCATTGTATATTATGAAAGTTTGCACGGATAATGATGTATTTAATGTATGTTGCATATGTATTTCATTTATCATTTATTATGTGTGGCATATGCATTTATTCAGAATTTACTCATGGAAAAAAAAAATTCAGCCCAGTGCTAACACAGCTGGTTCAATGTATTCAACTAATCAGGAAGCCCATGATTACGCTCTTAGAAAAAAAGGTGCTATCTAGAACCTAAAAGGGTTCTTCAGTTGTCCCCATAAAAGAACCCGTTGAAGAACCCTTGTTGGTTCCAGGTAGAACACTTTTGGTTCCAAGTAGAACCATTATGGTTCCACATAGAACCCTTCCCACAGAAGGTTCTACATGGATCCCAAAATGGTTCTACATTGAAACAAAAACAATGGTTCTTTTGAAACCCTTTTTTCTAACAGTGTAGTTGAATCAAGTGTACTCATTGGCTGGAACAAACATATGCATACCTGTGGGTTTCCTGGGACTAGGACTGAAGAACACGGATCTACAGTCTGAGAGTTTACAGAAGTCATAGTTAGACAGTATACTTTGATCCCAAAGCCAGAAATATAAGAGCAGACCAGCATTAGTCGTTTTCAGAGCCCTTGTTCTGTTAATTCCAGAGGAAGTAGAGGTGATGTTTTTGTTTACATAACCTAAGTGATATTGTGGTGAAGAATGCAGACAAACTATCGACCAAGGACGTATTGGCTAGTAATATGTATCTGAAACTACTATTTTGGACCCATGGTTCTATAACCAATGCTGTCTCGATTGCAACTCCCAGTCTCCCACATCTACTATTAAAACTGTATTTGGATGAATAGTAGGCCTACAGGGCTTATTTTCAAATTCACACTAAAATGCATTTTTATTCCACTGTGATATTTGAAAGGCGGACCTTTTAGGGGATGTTTTAAAGCTGAAGAAGAGCTAAACACTGAACTTTTGCCAACATTGAATAGTGGAGAGTAAACCACGTGTCCACACTCCCCTCTGGTGTTCTTTTAGATGATCTACAACCTCCCTACAGTTCAAAGACTGCACAACACTGACCATCGCCCATCCCATTCATACTGTCATAGACAGCTGGTACAATTCTGGTCATGGAAAAAGGACAGGTAAAGACAACTACAAACTCCTCTCAGAGAGTAATGTTAAACCAACAATCTCTATGCGTGATTTCTTTACCAACTAGTTACATTTAATAACCATTAACTATTCCTAGTTGAAAACAAACATTTTGCTTCAAAAACATTTGTCAAACAGGGATTTCCACAGGCTAGTTGGAGAAAGCAGCCATTCTGACACAGATCCAGAAGGGGTCACTGTTTACATCCCTTCAGCCAATACAGAGTCAAAACAAAGTGATCAGAGATACTGTAGCTTTGACCATCACTGCCACAATTGCTTGACCTCCTTCCTGCCCATGGACAAGAGGCCCAAAGAATACACGCTTAGAGGTCCTCTGCTAGTCTTACAATGAAAAGAAAACAGAAGATAACTTAACTGTAAAAAAAATGAATAAAACATCCTTTAATTTGGTTGAATGGAACAATGATATGGCAGTTAGGATCACGCAGACTAAGATATGCTCCAGGTTGCCTCTGAGAATAACATTGACTGGGTTCATCAGGACATGCATAGAGGATGTTGTTCCTACTGTGGAATCTTGGTGCATGTAAACCTTGGTGGGGCAAACTCCCCCAATTCTTTTTTAGATTGCCAACTTGATTCATGATGATTTATTAAATTTTTACATTAAACCTTTATGTAATTAGGCAAGTTAGGTAAGAACAAATTCTTATTTACAATGATGGCCTACCCCATCACAACCCAGACAACACTGGGCCAATTGTGTGCTGCCCTATGGGACTCACAATCACGACCGGATGTGATACAGGCTGGAATCAAACCAGGGACTGTAGTGGCGCCTCTTGCACTGAGATGCAGTACCTTAGACTGCTATGCCACTCGGGATACCTTTTTTTTAAGATGACTCCTTGTCTAGCTTGCTAGCTAAGATTTTGAAAGTATGACGTTGACATGATCAGTCCAATCCAAGCTACGGTAGATATAAGGTAATTTGACATAAATGTATATGTGGCCAATGACCTTGAGCCTTCTTGGATGGGCACTTCTAATGTAAATCTATGGCAGCACCCAATGGGCTTGAATTTTCAAGCTCTCCCTGTAGATTTTGCGGTGACGTAGTGTCCCCATGAGTGACAGAACACAGAGCCAATCATTGCGCAACTAGAGAATATTTTCCACTGGCAATTTATTTTTTATTTTTTACATTGTATGCAAACTGATACATTATGTGACATGTTTTAATGCAAAACAGGCAACAACAAAAAAAGACATGTATTTTTTTTATTGCTGAACAGGTGGGGCTCTGAATGATGGGTCGCCACTGGAAAGATGGCAGCGTTAGCACAAAACTAAAAGCACAAACCACCCCATTTAAACACGGCAAGGTGACTGTGAACATGGACGTGCACAAACAGCCCAGTTATGCCCTCTGAAAGGCAATCAAGCAGGCAAAATGTCAGTACAGACACAAAGTGGAATTGCAATTCAACGGCTCACACATCAGACATACAGTATCAGTCAAAGGTTTGGACTGTAATACTCATACAAGGGTTTTTCTTTATTTCTAATATTTTATACATTGTAGAATAATAGTGAAGAAATCAAAACTATGAAATAACACATATGGAATCATGTAGTAACCAAAAAAGTGTTAAACAAATCAAAATATATATTACATTTGAGATTCTTCAAAGTAGCCACCATTTGCCTTGATGAAAGCTTTGCACACTCTTGGCATTCTCTCAACCAGCTTCATGAGGTAGCCACCTGGAAGGCATTTCAATTAACAGGTGTGCCTTGTTACAAGTTAATTTGTGGAATTTATTTCCTTCTAATTGCGTTTGAGTCAATAATTTGTGTTGTGACAAGGTAGGGATGGTAAACATAAGATAGCCCTATTTGGTAAAGGACCAAGTCCATATTATAGCAAGAACAACTCAAATGAGCAAAGAGAAATGACATGAAGGTCAGTCAATACAGAAAATGTCAAGAACTTTGAAAGTTTCTTAAAGTGCAGTCACAAAAACCATTAAGCTCTATGATGAAACTGGCTCTCATGAGGACCGCCACAGAAAGGAAGACCCCAGAGTTACCTCTCCTGCAGAGGATAAATTCATTAGATTTACCAGCCTCAGAAATTGCAGCCCAAATAAATGCTTCACAGAGTTCAAGTAGCAGACACATCTCAACATCAACTGTTCAGAGGAGACTGAGTGAATCAGGCCTTCATGGTCGAATTGCTGCAAAGAAACCACTACTAAAGGACAGCAATATTAAGAAGAGACTTGATTAGGCCAAGAAACATGAGCAATGGACATTAGACCAGTGGAAATATAATATAATATTTTTGGTTCCAACCGCTGTGTCTTTGTGAGATGCAGAGTAGGTGAACGGATGATCTCCGCATGTGTGGTTCCCACCGTGATGCATGGAGGAGGTGGTGTGATGTGTGGGGGTGCTTTGCTGGTGACACTGTCAGTATTTATTTGGAATGCAAGGCACACTTAACCAGCATGGCTACAACAGCATTCTGCAGCGATACGCCATCCCATCTTGTTCGCGCTTAGTGGGACTATCATTTATTTTTCAACATAACAAAACACGCCTCCAGGATGTGTAAGTGCTATTTGACCAAGAAGGAGAGTGATGGAGTGCTGAATCAGATGATGTGGTCTCCACAATCACCCGACCTCAACCCAATTGAGATGGTTTGGGATGAGTTGGACCGCAGAGTGAAGAAAAAGCAGCCAACAAGTGCTCAGTATATGTGGGAACTTCTTCAAGACTGTTGGAAAAGCATTCCAGGCAAAGCTGGTTGAGAGAATGCCAAGAATGTGCAAAGCTTTCATCAAGGCAAAGAGTGGCTACTTTGAAGTATCTAAAATGTTAAATATGTTTTGATTTTTTTAACACTTTCTTTGGTTTACACATAATTCCATATGTGTTATTTCATAGTGTTGATGTCTTCACTACTATTCTACAATGTAGAAAATAGTAAAAATAAACAAAAACCCTTGAATGAGTAGGTGTGTCTAAACCTTTGACAGGTACTGTATGTGACAGGGACTCCAAACAATAATGCGTTATTGTTACGGATACAGATATTCTGTGTGTGTATCCTGTGTGTGTGTGTGTGTATTTCTTTTCTCTCCTTCTCCCCTCACAGGTGGCAATCATCATTCCCCAATCAGTCAACATAGAGTCATCAATCAGAAGACACACCTCCTAATTTTCCCTTACCCTATCACATTTCCTTTCCCTTGGTTTAAAAACCCAATCAGTTGTTTTCTCAGAAGCTCGATCTCTTTGTAGTTCCATCTCTCTGTCAATCTCTCTGTAGTTCTCTGGTTTTGTTTTTGCAACTACATGTCACTTTGTCCCCACCTGTGAGTATTGTTTTTGTTATGGTGTTTGACGGTGGGAAAAGGGGGAACCAAGACAAGTTGCCCATGGGCATACACTACCCGTAGGACTACTTTGTCTAAGAACACTAAATAGAACTAGGCGGACCACCCACTGTATTTTTGGTTAGTTAGTTAGCTGTATGGAAGTAGGCTAGTCTAGCTTAGGGGTATTTTTGGATATTTGTTCCTTTCCTTGGGTCCAGCTCAGCCCCTTTTTCCTGCCCCCCCTTTACCGTGTGTTTGCAAATAAACCCTGAGTGTTTGACGGTAGACATTAGTTGTCTGTGGTTATTTCGTTCTCACCGTTACTTTGTCACTATTCCACTTTGCATGATGTATGTTACAGGTCTCGATACCCCCCCTAGACTGCCGGGCCAAAGGGATTTGTAACAGTTATAAAGGGAAAACCACCCTCTTTGCCTGCTTAGAGGAAAACACAGTGTTGCCGAAGCAGGCTACCTCTGCTCATGAGGACAGTAATTTAGTTCAGTTACCATCACCCCATAGCACTCACTTCTGTCATCATGAAGGGCTTTGAGAGGCAAGTTAAGGATCATATCACCTCCACCTTACCCGACACCCTAGACCAACTGCAATTTGCATACCTCCCCAATAGATCCACGACGACGCAATCTCCATCACACTGCCCTATCACATCTGGACATCAGGAATACTTATGTAAGAATGCTGTTCATTGACTACAACTCAGCCTTCAACATCATAGTACCCTCCAAGCTCATTAACAAGCTCGTGGCCCTGGGTCTGAACACCGCCCTGAACAACAGGGTCCTGGACTTCCTGACGGGACGCCCCCCAGGTGGTGAAGGTAGGCAACAACACCTGTTACGCTGATCCTCAGAGGTCCCACAAGGGTGTGTGCTCAGCCCCTTCCTGTACACCCTGTTCAACAATGACTGCGTGGCTATGCACATCTCCAACTCAACCATCAAGTTTGCAGAAGACACGACAGTGGTAGGCCTGATTACCAACAACGACTAGACAGCGTACAGGGAGGAGGTGAGAGCCCTGGAGTAGTGGTGCCAGGTAAATAACCTCTCCCTGAACGTCAACAAAACAATGGAGCTGATCATGGACTTGAGGAGACAGAGGGAGCACACCCCCATCCATATCGACGGAGCCTCAGTGGAGAAGGTGAAAACAGTGGGGGGGAAAAGTATCCCATTGTCATACTTGAGTTAAGGTAAAGATGCAGTGATGGGGAAAAAAGTATTTGATCCCCTGCTGATTCTGTACGTTTGCACACTGACGAAGAAATTATCTATAATTTTAATGGTAGGTTTATTTGAACAGTGAGAGACAGAATAACAACAAAATCCAGAAAAACGCATGTTAAATGTTATAAATTGATTTGCATTTTAATAAGGGAAAAGTATTTGACCCCACTGCAAAACATGACTTAGTACTTGGTGGCAAAACCCTTGGTGGCAAAACCCTTGTTGGCAATCAGAGGTCAGACATTTCTTGTAGTTGGCCACCAGGTTTGCACACATCTCAGGAGGTATTTTGTCCCACTCCTCTTTGCAGATCTTCTCCAAGTCATTAAGGTTTTGAGGCTGACGTTTGACAACTCAAACCTTCAGCTCCCTCCACAGATTTTCTATGGGATTAAGGTCTGGAGACTGGCTAGGCCACTACAGGACCTTAATGTGCTTCTTCTTGAGCCACTCCTTTGTTGACTTGGCCATGTGTTTTGGGTCATTGTCATGCTGGAATACCCATCCATGACCCATTTTCAATGCCCTGGCTGAGGGAAAGCGGTTCTCACCCAAGATTTGATGGTACATGGCCCCATCCATCGTCCCTTTGATGCGGTGAAGTTGTCCTGTCCCCTTAGCAGAAAAACACCTCCAAAGCATAATGTTTCCACCTCCATGTTTGACGGTGGGGATGGTGTTCTTGGGGTCATAGGCAGCATTCCTCCTCCAAACACGGCGAGTTGAGTTGATGCCAAAGACCTCCATTTTGGTCTCATCTGACCACAACACTTTCACCCAGTTGTCCTCTGAATCATTCAGATGTTCATTGGCAAACTTCAGACGGGCATGTATATGTGCTTTCTTGAGCAGGGGGACCTTGCGGGCGCTGCAGGATTTCAGTCCTTCACGGCGTAGTGTGTCACCAATTGTTTTCTTGGTGACTATGGTCCCACCTGCCTTGAGATCATTGACAAGATCATTCCGTGTAGTTATGGGCTGATTCCTCACTGTTCTCATGATCTTTGCAACTCTACGAGGTGAGTTCTTGCATGGAGCCCCAGGCAGAGGGAGATTGACAGTTATTTTGTGTTTCTTCCATTTGTGAATAAAAGCACCAACTGTTGTCACCTTCTCACCAAGCTGATTGGCGATGGTCTTGTAGCCCATTCCAGCCTTGTGTAGGTCTACAATCTTGCCCCTGACATCCTTGGAGAGCTCTTTGGTCTTGGCCATGGTGGAGAGTTTGGAATCTGATTGATTGATAGGACAGGTGTCTTTTATACAGATGAGATTAGGAGCACTCCATTTAAGAGCGTGCTCCTAATCTCAGCTCGTTACCTGTATAAAAGACACCTGGGAGCCAGAAATCTTTCTGATTGAGAGGGGGTCAAATACTTATTGCCCTCATTAAAATGCAAATCAATTTACAACATTTTTGACATGTGTTTTTCTGGATTTGTTGTTATTCTGTCTCTCACTGTTCAAATAAACCTACCATTAAAATTATAGACGGATCATTTCTTTGTCAGTGGGCAAACGTACAAAATCAGCAGGGGATCAAATACTTTTTCCCTCACTGTAGCTTAATGGAAAAAGACAAGTCAAATTGAAGGTCACCCAGTAAAATACTACCTGAGTAAAAGTCTAAAAGTATTTCGTTTGAAATATTCTTAAGTATTGAAAGTAAACAAAAGTAAAAATATTAATAATTTCATATTCCTTACATTGCTAGTTTTTTTAAACACTCAGACATACTTTACAAAGGAAGCATGTGTTTATTGAATCCACCAGATCAGAGGCAATAGGACCTACAAAAGTCATGATGGTGTTTTGGGTATAACGGAAATTCCACAGGACTATTTCCATAATAAACATATTGATTCTAGATTAAAGACCATTGGACACTGCTAATTTATTTATTTATAATTTAGGAACGAATATAAAGGCCTACTTACACTCTTAGAAAAAAAGTTGCTAAGTAGAACTATGTAGGGTTCTTAGGTTTGTGCTCAAATGAGATCCCTTTTTGGTGCTAGGTAGAAACCTTTGCAGAGTTCTACCTAGAACCGTCTATGTAGGGTTCTTCATAGATGGTTCCAGGACATCTACAGGGTTCTACAGAGAACCACTATTATCTGAAGGTTCTTCCTAGAACCCTCTATGAAGGGATATACCGAGAACCCTTTTATCTTTGGAGGGTTCTTCCTAGAATCCTCAAGGTTCCACCAGCCTTATTATCCTTTAAAATTCAATTATTTATGACAAAACATTACATATATCATAAGGCCTTTCTTTGAAGGCCGAGTTATACCCTAACTCAGTGGTGATGGGGAAACTCCTGGTTTACAGGCCACATCAGGCCTGTAAGTCACATTGTGCTGGCTTGCAATGTGATGTTTAATTCCTATTGGAATCCAGACAGAGTTAGGTAGTGAGGTTACATTTGATACTGGAGCTCCAAGGCATACATCGAAATTGCTAAGCAGCTAACTTCGAAACAGTGTGCCAATGAGTGTATCAATTTATCAGAAGTCCGTCATCAATGACGTCGGAAGGTTAGTTTGATCACATGCTTTTTGAAACCGTGTGTTGCAAAATGCGAGATTCCTCTGATCTCGCCGTGGTTCCGGTGCTTTCTTCAATTAAGCTGCGTTCAAACACCAACCTCTACTGGATATCGTACCTATAAATATAGTTATGATTTTGTACATATCATTTCACCTGACTGGTAGCTTAGCAGGTAGAGTAGGGAACTTTGGACAATTCAGGGATGTGAGGGTATTAAGTCGAATCATGTTGAAGGCACACTATTTTGAAAATAGTTTTGTGGAACCACACTTTCTGCACTGCTATAGATTCCATTTTGAAAAATAGTCCATGTGAAGGCAAAACAGGGAAGCATGATGTAAGATGGAATCCAACTGATTGCAGGCTATTAAAGCAAACAACTTTACAGCCGCGCCATGAAGTTTTGATAAATCAGTGGAGAAAAAAGAAACTGATACTCACTTTGTTTTTAATTGCTGATCAGTAGACGTCATTAATGTGCATTGTGAACTGATAATGAAGCTCTGAGTAATGAACCGTTTTTCTACACAATTGCCTGGAAAGCTTCAATGCTTCAGGAAATGTAGTTTCCCATCAATAGAGTTATGTCCAAACAAGCGTGATTTTTTTTTATTACCCACAACCTGAATTCCGAATGACTGCCAGGATTGAAAAACTAATTGTTGAGACTGCCTCTATCATATAAACTGGAACAACCATCTCAGTAAGGGGTGCAATAAATCCACCTACTAACAAATTGGATTAGTTTAGAAACATGTATGCTATGTATCTTTGTCTAGCATAACATGAATCAACCAATCAATATACATGCAAAAAACACAGATCAAAACAAACAATTCTGAAAATCACCCTGCCATAGCGCATGCTGGGAAATATGATAATGTACAATGTAGCCCTTTTTGCCTTTCAAAGAATCATAAAAAAAAAACTTTCTAGAACCTTTTGCCTTACACATAATGTCACTCCCTGATCTGTTTCACCTGTCTTGTGCTTGTTTCAACCCCCTACCAGGTGTCTCCTATTTTACTACATTATCCCCTGTGTATTTATACCTACTTGTGGATTACGAACCTCTGCTTGCCCTCAACCTGCCCTTTTGCCTGACCCTTTGTGATAATAAATATTCTGAGAACCAAAGCACCTTTCTCCTGTATCTGCATCTGAGTCACGATACAGAATCCATGTCTTCCAAAAAGGGTTCTTCAGATCAAAACGGCTCTTGGTATAACCCTAAAGAACCCTTTTGGAACCCTTTTCTAAGAGTGTATCATTACAGCCATGGCAATTTATCTTATTGGTGTAAATGTCTTAGGCTTTCTTTTGGCATATTGCACTTCAACGGGTTGGGTAGAAAGTTATTGAATGTAAACATTTGCACCCAAACAAGTTTCAGTTTTTGGAAATAAGATCTTAAACTATAATCTGTAGATAGAATGCCATCTGATTGAGCATGAAATCAACGCACACATTTCTATTTAGCGTAGACATGTTTTTCTACATGCTATAATGTCTTTAGTGAAACATTACTGTATTTAAATAATATAGATTTATAATAAAGCGTTAATAGTTAATATTGCAAGAGTTTAAAACATACACTTATAAATGCAGTCCTTCGATAGTGTTTCAGCCTAGGATAAAATAGGCTTGTTACAAGAAACAAATTCAATCTAATTAAGTGGACGTTTAAAATCCCAAAATATTGATATTGGCTTATTTAATGAGGTCACAGTAGTTTTGCCATCTGATTAATTTGTACCACTCATAAACCAATGACGGAAATGGGCGGTCCAACAACACGCGTAAAGCTTCTCCAATGTTGTCATTTTGAGATTGCAGCGCGGTTGTAGACTATTGTTGATGTCAAAGACGCATGTAGAACAAAGTATCGCTGTCTTTTCATTATTTTATTGGTCGTATTAGAGACGGATTTACAGAATCTCTGGAATCATGAGTAAAGTGCAAGGTGGGATGAAATGCGTGAAATATCTTCTTTTTGTTTTCAACTTCATATTCTGGGTAAGTGTTGATCCTACCACCATTACATTTATTCGATCATAAACATGGTTGCATGTGTGCAGAATTTATTGTGATTTATAGTCATTCTTCATAAATCGCAGATGCTTTTTGCAGCAAATCCATCTCTCACGCTGCTGTAGCTGATTCATTTATATTCTTCTGCCGGTCCGGAGGGAAAGTACATTTCCTCTGTTGTTGTCGGATTTTTATCAACGTAACTCATTTTCATGGACGCATGCTGTTACCAAATATAATCATATTATCTTATTTGATGGTTGAGATAGAAAGCGCGAGTGTGCGCGCTCTCTCGCACGTTATATTAAATGTTTACAGCAGTATTTCTTAAAAGACATGTTCTCATGGTAACTCCTTTAACCACGACTCACCTCCCTCCAGATTTAGTTGAAGGATCTTAGTTTGATCACTCTTTTGTTGTTGAGAATTTGCGCATGAGCTTCATGATTTACATACATTTACTGAAAACACGCACTAACACTTGGTTATATTAACAGTATTGCACTTCTCATGTAGCCTACTTTTGTCCATTTTATTGACCAAGCAACTGCACTAATGGACTAAATGTTCAAATCCTGTTGCAACTGCTCGGCATCTGACTGTAATGCGCTACAGACGGTAGGTAGTGCGTACGTCCCAGTACATCAATGGAGCCAAGTTTCCTGCCATCCAGGACCGATATACTAGGTGGTGCCACACATCGACTAACCTCTGCCCTCTTTATATAGTGTTATTGTTATTTCATTGTGTTACAATAAAAAGTATTTTTTACTTTAAGTAAATATTTGCCAAATAAACTGAATACAATTTCTTGAACTGCATTGATGGTTATGGGCTTGTAAGTAAGCATCCTTGTAAGTAAGTATCCTGACAGCAATAGCATCGAAAAGTCCCCGCGATATGCAATTGTTCAGGGAAGCCAGGAACCAATACACACAGTCAGTCAGGAAAGCAAAGACTGGCATTTTCAAACAGAAATTAGCATCCTGTAGCTCTAACTCCAAAAAGTTTTGGGACACTGTAAAGTCCATGGAGAACAAGAGCACCTCCTCCCAGCTGCCCACTGCACTCAGGCTAGGTAACATGGTCACCACCAATAAATCCATGATAATCAAACATTTCAATAAGCATTACTCTACGGCTGGCCATGCTTTCCTCCTGGCTACCCCAACCCGGCCAACAGCTCCGCACACCCCTCAGCTACTTGCCCGAGCCTCCCCAGCTTCTCCTTCACCCAAATCCAGATCGCAGATGTTATGAAAGTGTTGCAAAACCCGGACCTGTACAAATCAGCTGGACAAGACAATCTGGACCCTCTCTTTTTAAAATTATCCGCCGCCATTGTTGCAACCCCTATTACCAGCCTGTTCAACCTCTCTTTTGTACCGTCCGAGATCCCAAAGATTGGAAAGCTGCCGCGGTCATACCCCTCTTCAAAGGGGGTGACACTCTAGACCCGAACTGTTTTAGACCTATATACATCCTACCCTGCCTTTCTAAAGTCTTTGAAAGCCAAGTTAATTAACAGATCACTGACCATTTCGAATCCCACCGTACCTGCTCCGCTGTGCAATCCAGTTTCCGAGCTGGTCATGGGTGCACCTCAGCCATGCTCAAGGTTCTAAACGATATCATAACCGCCATCGATAAAAGACAGTACTGTGCAGCCGTCTTCATCGACCTGGCCAAGGCTTTCGACTCTGTCAATCACCGTATTCTTATCGGCAGACTCAATAGCCTTGGTTTCTCAAATGACTGCCTCGCCTGGTTCACCAACTACTTCTCAGACAGAGTTCAGTGTGTCAAATCGGAGGGCCTGTTGTCTGGACCTCTGGCAGTCTCTATCGGGGTACCACAGGGTTCAATTCTCGGGTCGACTCTTTTCTCTGTATATATCAACGATGTCACTCTTGCTGCAGGTGATTCCCTGATCCAACTCTATGCAGACGACACCATTCTGTATACAATCTGGCCCATTGCACACTGTGTTAACTAACCTCCAGACCAGCTTCAATGCCATACAACACCCCTTCCGTGGCCTCCAACTGCTCTTAAACGCTAGTAAAACCAAATGCATGCTTTTCAACCGCTCGCTGCCCTCACCCTTCCCGCCCGCCCGACTAGCATCACTACTCTGGACGGTTCTGACCTAGAATACGTGTACAACTACAAATACCTAGGTGTCTGGCTAGACTGTAGACTCTCCTTCCAGACTCACATTAAGCATCTCCAATCCAAAATCAAATCTAGAATCGGCTTTCTATTTCGCAACAAAGCCTCCTTCACTCACACCGCCAAACTTACCCTAGTAAAACTGACCATCCTACCAATCCTCGACTTGGGCGATGTCATCTACAAAATAGCTTCCAATACTCTACTCAGAAAATTGGATGAAGTCTATCACAGTGCCATCCGTTTTGTTACCAAAGCGCCTTATACCACCCACCACTGCGACCTGTATGCTCTAGTCGGCTGGCCCTCGCTAGATATTCGTCGCCAGACCCACTGGCTCCAGGTCATCTATAAGTCTATGCTAGGTTAAGCTCCACCCTTTCTCAGCTCACTGGACACGATAACAACACAAACCCGTAGCACACGCTCCTGCAGGTATATCTCACTGGTCATCCCCAAAGCCAACGCCTCCTTTGTCCGCCTTTCCTTCCAGTTCTCTGCTGCCAGCGACTGGAACGAATTGCAAAAATTGCTGAAGCTGGAGACTTACATTTCCCTCACTAACGTTAAACATCAGCTATCTGAGCAGCTAACCAATCGCTGCAGCTGTACATAGTCCATCTGTAAATAGCCCACCCAATCTACCTACCTCATCCCCATATTGTTTTTACTTTGCTGCTCTTTTGCACACCAGTATCACTACTTACACACCATCATCTGCTCATCATAATCTGCTCATCTATCACTCCAGTGTTAATCTGCTAAATTGTAATTACTTTGTTACTATGGCCTATTTATTGCCTTACCTCCTCATGCCATTTGCACACACTGTATATAGACTTTCTTTTTTTCTATTGTGTATTATTGACTGTACTGTTGTTTATTCCATGTGTAACTCTGTGTTGTTTCTGTCGCTCTGCTTTGCTTTATCTTGGCCAGGTCGCAGTTGTAAATGGGGACTTGTTCTCAACTAGCTTACTTGGTTAAATAAAGGTGAAATAAAAAATAAAAAATGTCACCTGTTGTATTCGGCGCATGTGACTAATACATTTGGATTTGATTATTACATCTGTACCTGAGATTCTGAGGTCACAGTTCTACAGGACTGACTGAACTTCATGTTTAGTGTCAACTCAAAGTGTGAATGAACCTCCACATAAAATGTTATTTAAATATGAATGAAATGGTTTATGTAATTGCACTATTACGACATCTATTACAGCAGTATGCATAGTTTGCTCTAGACTGTTGTGATTTACACTAAGACGTTTCTCTAATTTCAACAGTAAACACTATAGAATGCACAGCAAAATACTGCAAATGTGTTTTACAGCACACTGTAATACTTTTCTGTAATTTCAACACTAAGACACTGTAGAATGCACATTTTACTGTTGAAATTGTCTAAAAACTCTGTGGCACAGCGGTAAGTTGTTAGCTTTAATAGCCTACAATCAATTGTATTGCATCTTACGTCATACTTTCCTTTTTTTGCCTTCAAGTTGACTATTTTTCAAAAACGGAATATATGGCATTATTTAGGATGCTTAACACAGAAGCTTATACTATACTAAATAAAATGAATTATTTGAACAACAGGGCAGAATGTTTGGTTTCACATAAAATGATTTTCAACTAATGCACTTTAAACAGGATTCAACCTCATACCCTGATGTCCCTGAATGTTCCCTACTCAACATTCTAATCTACCATTCAGGTAAAATGACATGTACAAAATCCTAACTATATATTTTTAAGTATGTTATCCAGTAAAGGTTGGTGTTTGAAAGCCGGTTAATCGAAGAAAGCACTGGAACCACAGTAAAATCAGTGGGATCTTGCATTTTGCAACACAGGGTTTGAAAATGCACGTGATCAAACGAAGCAGATGACGTACTTCTGATAAAGTGATACACACAACCGCACACTGCTTTGAAGTTACGCCTCGATCACACCAACAGTGTCATTTGCGTTTTGGTACACCGGAAGCACATTAATTTCCAATTCAATGCTTTGTGTGCCTTGCAGCATTGCGTTGCAGAGGCAGTTGCAGTGCGTTCTGTGTGGTGCACACGTTGGGTTTATCGAACATGCATCAAATTATATGTGTAGACAGCTTGACAGAAATGGTTGCAGAAGGTGAATATTGAACTTTTGTTGCACACATATCCAGATGATGCTGTGTACCATTTAACGCAAAACACTGTAGGTGTGTTTGAGGCGTTAGCTATTTCGACGCATATTTCAGAGCTCCAGTATTACACGTAACGTCACTCACTAATAGTGAGTGCATGGTATTGATGTTTCTGACTCGTTAACATATTTTGAGGTGTGTCTTGTAAGAGGCTATATTCGTTGCACCCGTTAGTAAGAAAGCTGTATGAATTTAACTGATATGTTGTAGTGGTTCCCTAACAGTTACATGTATGTATATAGGGGAGAGATCAGAGTAGCTGCAGGTCTTAAACTTTTAATGGTTGAATATTTAACCACGTTCATTTGATCTGTTTTGCCATGTAATCACAGCCAGTTTGGAAGCCTTTGTTTAGGCCTCTAAAATGGTAAGTGATTTGAAACACAGTATTTGTTAATGTGCTGAACAAATGCCTAGCAGCCAACATGCTTGCTCCAATCCCTTGTAAAATACTGTGGAATAAATTACGTTCTTACAGTTTATTAGTCACTTTTACAGTATTGTAGTATGTTTCATTACTTTGACATTATAGTAACTTAAAGGAAGCTGGCATCAAGTTCTCATCAATATCTCCAGTAATGTATTGGCACTATCCAGAGATCATAAGATATCTTGTTGTAATTATTTTGAAGACCAGTGCATCCTCAACTACAGCAACATTTTCAGTAACTGTTACAGAAACGTTTAACTTGCTATGACTATGATTTGTGTGTTTTTTATATTTTTATCAACCTTGGTTGAATGCACCAAATGCAAGTTGCTAAGGGACAAGAGCGCCCGCTAATTGACCAAAATGTACAAATTAAAACTTGTAAATAATACTGGGTAATATGTCACTTAGTAATAACAGTAAGATGTTGTAATTCTAATTTATACTGTAAATGAGATTACTGTAACTGACTTGGTACTGTAAGTTATATTACAGTACACATTTAGGCCAATCGCTGCCAGGAAGTTACTGTAAATTTTACAGGTAATATTTTACAGTGTGTACATATAGCATAAGCCTACTGAACTTCTTGCAGAACTGCAGTTTGTTGGTACATTTCCAACATACTGTAGCTACGATGGCCAACCATATTTCCTATCCCCCTCTCTCATACAAGTTGGCACTGTGATGTGACTTTCTTTTTGCTGGGAAGAGTGATGTCACTTTGTCAGACATCAGCCCTTTGTTACCAGTTAAGAGACAAAAAACAGTGGCGTTGTGAGACGAGCCAAAGAGGGCGGGTCATAGTGGACAGCAGAAAGCGTACAGCGTCAGTTTGGGGTACAGTGCCAACGGGAAGCCAATGCCAGTGTGTTACATCACCCATCTGTAGGCCTGTGAGGCTGGCACAGCCTGTGGCTGAGACACTATGGGCTGTCCTGCACTGAGTTTTAGCTGTAGGCACAGGTCTAGGATCAGCTTACTCTCTGACTATACTTGCCATTATCATTAGGGGGTTCAAATGCAACACTGACCTTAAGGCAGTGTCTAATCTGGCTGCCCTGCTACATAGTACTCTGAAGGCCAAAGTCCCCAGAGGTTAAAGACAGACGAGATATGTCTTTTTTTTATTACAACATAACACTATTAGTTGTCCACTTGTAATCCTTAAGGGGGGAGGGTTGTAGTAAGCTAACATATGGAATTGCCTGAAGATGGTTATATCAAGGATCATTTAGCCATTTTATTTGGAATTTTAAGACTCCTTTTAATTATAAAAAAAGTATATACATGTTTTATTGATGAAACATTGAATATGGCCTTCCATTAGTCCATAGAACACACATTGAATACCAGGTTCATACAGTTGAAGTTGGAGGTTTACATACACCTTAGCCAAATACATTTAAACTCAACTTTTCACAATTCCTGACATTTAATCCTAGTAAACATTCCCTGTATTAGGTCAGTTAGGATCACCACTTTATTTTAAGAATGTGAAATGTCAGAATAATAGTATTTATTTCAGCTTTTATTTATTTAATTACATTCCCAGTGGGTCAGAAGTTTACATACACCCAATTCGAATTTGGTAGCATTGCCTTTAAATTGTTTAACATGGGGCAAATGTTTCGGGTAGCCTTCCACAAGCTTCCCACAATAAGTTGGGTGAATTTTGTCCCATTTTTGTCCCTCCTGACAGCTGGTGTAACTGAGTCAGTTTTGCTCGCACACACTTTTTCAGTCCTGCCCACAAATGTTCTACATGATTGAGGTCAGGGCTTTGTGCTGGCCACTCCAATACCTTTACTTTGTTGTCCCTAAGCCATTTTGCCACAACTTTGGAAGTATGCTTGGGGTCATTGTCCATTTGGAAGACCCATTTTCGACCAAGCTTTAACTTCCTGACTGATGTCTTGAGATGTTGCTTCAATATATCCACGTAAATGTCCTCCCTCATGATGCCATCTATTTTGTGAAGTGCACCAGTTCCTCCTGCAGCAAAGCACCCCCACAACATGATGCTGCCACACCCATGCTTCACGGTTGGGATGGTGTTCTTCGGCTTGCAAGCATCCCCCTTTTTCCTCCAAACATAACGATGGTCATTATGGCCAAACAGTTATATTTTTGTTTCATCAGACCAGAGGACATTTCTCCAAAAAGTACGATCTTTGTCCCCATGTGCAGTTGCAAACCGTAGTCTGGCTTTTTTTAATCGTAGTTTTGGAGCAGTGGCTTCTTCCTTGCTGAACGGCCTTTCAGGTTATGTCGAAATAGGACTCGTTTTACTGTGGATATACAGTGGGACAAAAAAGTATTTAGTCAGCCACCAATTGTGCAAGTTCTCCCACTTAAAAAGATGAGAGAGGCCTGTAATTTTCATCATAGGTACACTTCAACTATGACAGACAAAATGAGAAAAAAAATATCCAGAAAATCACATTGTAGGATATTTAATGAATTTATTTGCAAATTATGGTGGAAAATAAGTATTTGGTCACCTACAAACAAGCAAGATTTCTGGCTCTCACAGACCTGTAACTTCTTCTTTAAGAGGCTCCTCTGTCCTCCACTCGTTACCTGTATTAATGGCACCTGTTTGAACTTGTTATCAGTATAAAAGACACATGTCCACAACCTCAAACATTCACACTCCAAACTCCACTATGGCCAAGACCAAAGAGCTGTCAAAGGACACCAGAAACAAAATTGTAGACCTGCACCAGGCTGGGAAGACTGAATCTGCAATAGGTAAGCAGCTTGGTTTGAAGAAATCAACTGTGGGAGCAATTATTAGGAAATGGAAGTTATACAAGACCACTGATAATCTCCCTCGATCTGGGGCTCCACGCAAGAACTCACCCCGTGGGGTCAAAATGATCACAAGAACAGTGAGCAAAAATCCCAGAATGACACGGGGTGACCTAGTGAATGACCTGCAGAGCGCTGGGACCAAAGTAACAAAGCCTACCATCAGTAACACACTACGCCGCCAGGGACTCAAATCCTGCAGTGCCAGACGTGTCCCCCTGCTTAAGCCAGTACATGTCCAGGCCCGTCTGAAGTTTGCTAGAGAGCATTTGGATGATCCAGAAGAAGATTGGGAGAATGTCAGATGAAAATATAACCAAAATATAACTTTTTGGTAAAAACTCAACTCGTCGTGTTTGGAGAACAAAGAATGCTGAGTCGCATCCAAAGAACACCATACCTACTCTGAAGCATGGGGGTGGAAACATCATGCTTTGGGGCTGTTTTTCTGCAAAGGGACCAGGACGACTGATCCGTGTAAAGGAAAGAATGAATGGGGCCATGTATCGTGAGATTTTGAGTGAAAACCTCCTTCCATCAGCAAGGGCATTGAAGATGAAACGTGGCTGGGTCTTTCAGCATGACAATGATCCCATACACACCACCCGGGCAACGAAGGAGTGGCTTCGTAAGAAGCATTTCAAGGTCCTGGAGTGGCATAGCCAGTCTCCAGATCTCAAGCCCATAGAACATCTTTGGAGGGAGTTGAAAATCCGTGTTGCCCAGCAACAGCCCAAAAACATCACTGCTCTAGAGGAGATCTGCATGGAGGAATGGGCCAAAATACCAGCAACCGTGTGGGAAAACCTTGTGAAGACTTACAGAAAACGTTTGACCTCTGTCATTGCCAACAAAGGGTATTTAACAAAGTATTGAGATAAACTTTTGTTATTGACCAAATACTTATTTTCCACCATAATTTGCAAATAACTTCATAAAAAATCCTACAATGTGATTTTCTGGATTTTTTTCTTCTAATTTTGTCTGTCATAGTTGAAGTGTACCTGTGATGAAAATTACAGGCCTCTCTCATCTTTTTAAGTGGGAGAACTTGCACAATTGGTGGCTGACTAAATACTTTTTTGCCCCACTGTAGATACTTTTGTACCTGTTTCCTCCAGCATCATCACAAGGTCCTTTGCTGTTGTTCTGGAATTGATTTGCACTTTTTGCACGGAAGTACGTTCATCTCTAGGAGACAGAACGCATCTCCTTCCTGAGCGGTATGACGGCTGCGTGGTCCCATGGTGTTTATACTTGCATACTATTGTTTGTACAGATGAACGTGGTACCTTCAGGCATTTGGAAATTGCTCCCAAGGATGAACCAGACTTGTGGAGGTCTAAAAAAAGTTTGAAGGTAGGCCTTGAAATACATCCATAGGTACACCTCCAATTGACTCAAATGATGTCAATTAGCCTATCGGATGCTTCTAAAGCCATGGCATCAATTTCTTTAATTTTCCAAGGTGTTTAAAGGCACAGTCAACTTAGTGTATGTACACTTCTGACCCACTGGAATTGTAATACAGTGAATTATAAGTGAAATAATCTGTCTGTAAACAATTTTTGAAAAATTACTTGCGTCATGCACAAAGTAGATGTCCTAGCTGACTTGCCAAAACTATAGTTAACAAGAAATTTGTTGAGTGGTTGAAAAACAAGTTTTAATGACTCCAACTTAAGTGTATGTAAACTTCCGACTTCAACTGTACATGGAAAAACAAAAATAAATCAAAAGGAAGTTTGTTTTATAATTTCTGTCCTATTTCTGAGAGATCAGGAAATTAGTCATACATTTTTACCCATATTTATCTCCTTTTTTTTGGCACTAAACTATTTTCAATAATTGTTACTTCCAAAAATTATTTTAGTTGGTACCGAGCTATCTTCAGACGAATCTTGTGAGGCTTGTAGGTGTCTTAGAGCAAAACATAGAGGAGTCTTATTAGTGTGTAGCCCAAACTGTTTGGATGCTACAGACAGAAGTTGGCAGATCGGCGGTACGGTGCCGCTTGTGGGGTTCATAGAGCATAACAGAACACCCTCGTGAGAGTCTCATCTTTCCACATAGGTGTCATATTAGTTATTTTGGATTGCTACAGGCAGATTTTCGGGATGTCTCATGGTCTGACAAACACCACTGTAGCTTGGCCACCTTCCACTGCAGATGCGGAAGGCCACCATTGGCGGAAGCGGTGGATTGAGACGCAGCCCATGCAAAAAAAAACTGATAACTCTAGCTTAAACTGACGGATTTTGATGGGGATGTTTTTATTATGCTAATTAGATTTCAGCAGTGGCGCCAACATCGACACCTCGGACACAAGGGCTAGTTAGTTGTGAAGTCAATTATTTGATACTGAATGTTAATTGAAACAGCCTTTTTGACAGTCATTGTGGTTTTCAGAGTAAAGCATTTTACTGAACAGTATCTGCCCAAGAATATCTGCCCAGGCCTCTACAAAAAGCCAGATGGTACATGTGACAAAGTCACATGGAGTCATGGGTGACACCACCTTGTGTTACTGGGTTTCAATCAATGGGTTATTCTATTTAAGCTCTAATGGGGACCAATGCTGTGCAGTGTCCTGATCTGTTCTCAAGGTCAGGTCAAGACTAGACAACGTTCATAGACACTAGACGGTCTGTACAGTATCTCACATCTGTAGTATGCAACATGAAGCTTTAAAAAAAGGTCAAGGTTTGTGATGACAAAATACACATTTTTGTAGACTAAACAGTAGTGTGCAAGATGTGTTGATTGATTACTGTGTTGCGTTGTTGTTCAGTGAATGTTCCCTGAATGTTGAGGATTTATTTATTTCATGTATGTGCATGCTTTATCTTTTCTGCTCCCCAGCTGTGTGGCTCATTGGTGTTGGCAGTGGGGTTATGGCTGATGTTTGACCCAAAGACAGACCAGCTCCTGAATGAAGAGGGAGCCCCCGAGACCTTCTTCATAGGTGAGTCCACAGTTAGACCAGGACCCTAGACCGGCTGAACACCTTCCCCACTGGTTCTGTTGGAATTATTGTACTGTACTTAGTTACCATGGTCAGTATTGCACAACGTAGCCATAGCAAAGTGTTACATTTTCTGTTTCAAAAATGTTTTGCACATATCCTAGTACTGAACATGTACCCAGCCACCTACAACGTTTACTTAGGTAGGAATACGTTTGAAGTACAGTATTTAATGGGTGGGTATCTTTTAAAGGTCGACCGATTAATCGGAATGGCCGATTAATTCGGGCCGATTTCAAGTTTTCATAACAATCTATTTTTTTTATTATTATTTTTTTTTTACACCTTTATTTAATCTTTATTTAACTAGGCAAGTCAGTTAAGAACACATTCTTATTTTCAATGACTGCCTAGGAATGGTGGGTTCTGCCTTGTTCAGGGGCAGAACGACAGATTTTTACCTTTTCAGCTCAGGGATTCAATCTTGCAACCATACGGTTAACTAGTCCAACGCTCTAACCACCTGCCTCACGAGGAGCCCACCTGTTACACGAATGCAGTAAGAAGCCAAGGTAAGTTGCTAGCTGGCATTAAACTTAATCAATCATAATCACCAGTTATAACTACACATGGTTGATGATATTACTAGTTTATCTAGCGTGTCCTGCGTTGCATATAATCGATGCAGTGCGCATTCGCGAAAAAGGACTGTCGTTGCTCCAACGTGTACAGGCTCCAGCAGCAGGCTCGTAAGCATTCATTCAAACAGCACTTTTGTGCGTTTTGCCAGCATCTCTGCTGTTTATGACTTCAAGCCTATCAACTCCCGAGATTAGGCTGGTGTAACGATGTGATGTGAAATGGCTAGCTAGTTAGCGGGGTAAGCGCTAATAGCGTTTCAAACGTCACACGCTCTGAGACTTGGAGTAGTTGTTCCCCTTGCTCTGCATGGGAAACGCTGCTTCGAGGGTGGCTGTTGTCGGTTGTGTTCCTGGTTCGAGCCCAGGTAGGAGCGAGGAGAGGTACGGAAGCTATACTGTTACACTGGCAATACTAAAGTGCCTATAAGAACATCCAATAGTCAAAGGTATATGAAATACAGATAGTATAGATAGAAATAGTCCTATAATTCCTATAATAACTACAACCTAAAACTTCTTACCTGAGAATATTGAGGACTCATGTTAAAAGGAACCACCAGCTTTCATATGTTCTCATGTTCTGAGCAAGGAACTTAAACGTTAGCTTTCTTACATGGCACATATTGCACTTTTACTCTCTTCTCCAACACTTTGTTTTTGCATTATTTAAACCAAATTGAACATGTTTCATTATTTATTTGAGGCTAAATTGATTTTATTGATGTATTATATTAAGTTAAAATAAGTGTTCATTCAGTATTGTTGTAATTGTCATTATTACAAATACATTTTAAAAATCGGCCGATTAATCGGTATCGGCTTTTTTTGTCCTCCAATAATTGGCATCGGTGTTGAAAAATCATAATCGGTCGACCTCTAGTATCTTTGTGTTTGTTGGAGCATTTCCCATCAATCTAACCTGTTCTTGTTTCTGTCCCATAGGAACATATACGCTATAACAGGAACCTTGCATTTTTTTTAATGGATTATTCTAAAATTAAAGTTACACTAAATCGCCTGTGGTCATACCCTCGTAGGACATAATAATAGGTTGATTTCTGCAACAACAGACACATATTCTCCACAAAAGCTTGTTGAAGAGAAAGTGCATGGAGGGGCATTTTCCTGAGCGTCCGGTTAAATGCAAACTACACTTGAAATAACATTTTATTCACACATTGCCTGCCCCATGTCGTGGCACAATCTATATTAGCCATTGTATACTGTATGTATTCAAAGACTCTGTCTTGTGTTTCAAGTGACCTCTCAACATTCATTATTAAGTATCGGTGTTCCGTATAATATCCTGGTCTCCATGGACATGAGTAGAATGCAGCCTATTCTTGTTACTTCAAATTTAGAGTGTAACCTAAAATGGTGACTCACTTTACCAACTCTTCACCATGCCTTCACCCAGTTGGCTGCTGCCCTCAGGGTGCTGTAGCTCATTGGGTGGCCTCTGAGGCGACTGTCTCCTAGCGACCGCCACTCCCATCAGCCAGAGAGTCAAGATATCATCAAAAACTGCATAATTCATTGCACATTGTGATACCGACATCTGATGCCAGCGTTTTCTATTAAATCCTAGTTAAATGCAGTAAAAGAAGAGTAAAAAAGAAGAACTGGGTACATGCCCAAGCCTTTTGGGTTGGTGTGTCATCACTGATGGGATGATGTATGCAATGTACATTTACATTTACATTTAAGTCATTTAGCAGACGCTCTTATCCAGAGCGACTTACAAATTGGTGCATTCACCTTATGACATCCAGTGGAACAGTAGTGCATCTAAATCTTTTAAGGGGGGGAGAGGGATTACTTTATCCTATCCTAGGTATTCCTTAAAGAGGTGGGGTTTCAGGTGTCTCCGGAAGGTGGTGATTGACTCCGCTGTCCTGGCGTCGTGAGGGAGTTTGTTCCATCATTGGGGGGCCAGAGCAGCGAACAGTTTTGACTGGGCTGAGCGGGAACTGTACTTCCTCAGTGGTAGGGAGGCGAGCAGGCCAGAGGTGGATGAACGCAGTGCCCTTGTTTGGGTGTAGGGCCTGATCAGAGCCTGGAGGTACTGAGGTGCCGTTCCCCTCACAGCTCCATAGGCAAGCACCATGGTCTTGTAGCGGATGCGAGCTTCAACTGGAAGCCAGTGGAGAGAGCGGAGGAGCGGGGTGACGTGAGAGAACTTGGGAAGGTTGAACACCAGACGGGCTGCGGCGTTCTGGATGAGTTGTAGGGGTTTAATGGCACAGGCAGGGAGCCCAGCTAACAGCGAGTTGCAGTAATCCAGACGGGAGATGACGAGTGCCTGGATTAGGACCTGCGCCGCTTCCTGTGTGAGGCAGGGTCGTACTCTGCGGATGTTGTAGAGCATGAACCTACAGGAACGGGCCACCGCTTTGATGTTAGTTGAGAACGACAGGGTGTTGTCCAGGATCACGCCAAGGTTCTTAGCGCTCTGGGAGGAGGACACAATGGAGTTGTCAACCGTGATGGCGAGATCATGGAACGGGCAGTCCTTCACCGGGAGGAAGAGCAGCTCCGTCTTGCCGAGGTTCAGCTTGAGGTGGTGATCCGTCATCCACACTGATATGTCTGCCAGACATGTAGAGATGCGATTCGCCACCTGGTCATCAGAAGGGGGAAAGGAGAAGATCAATTGTGTGTCGTCTGCATAGCAATGATAGGAGAGACCATGTGAGGTTATGACAGAGCCAAGTGACTTGGTGTATAGCGAGAATAGGAGAGGGCCTAGAACAGAGCCCTGGGGGACACCAGTGGTGAGAGCACGTGGTGTGGAGACGGATTCTCGCCACGCCACCTGGTAGGAGCGACCTGTCAGGTAGGACGCAATCAAGCGTGGGCCGCGCCGGAGATGCCCAACTCGGAGAGGGTGGAGAGGAGGATCTGATGGTTCACAGTATCGAAGGCAGCCGATAGGTCTAGAAGGATGAGAGCAGAGGAGAGAGAGTTAGCTTTAGCAGTGCGGAGCGCCTCCGTGATACAGAGAAGAGCAGTCTCAGTTGAATGACTAGTCTTGAAACCTGACTGATTAGGATCAAGAAGGTCATTCTGAGAGAGATAGCGGGAGAGCTGGCCAAGGACGGCACGTTCAAGAGTTTTGGAGAGAAAAGAAAGAAGGGATACTGGTCTGTAGTTGTTGACATCGGAGGGATCGAGTGTAGGTTTTTTCAGAAGGGGTGCAACTCTCGCTCTCTTGAAGACGGAAGGGACGTAGCCAGCGGTCAGGGATGAGTTGATGAGCGAGGTGAGGTAAGGGAGAAGGTCTGGAGAAGAGAGGAGGGGATAGGGTCAAGCGGGCAGGTTGTTGGGCGGCCGGCCGTCACAAGACGCGAGATTTCATCTGGAGAGAGAGGGGAGAAAGAGGTCAGAGCACAGGGTAGGGCAGTGTGAGCAGAACCAGCGGTGTCGTTTGACTTAGCAAACGAGGATCGGATGTCGTCGACCTTCTTTTCAAAATGGTTGACGAAGTCATCTGCAGAGAGGGAGGAGGGGGAGGAGGATTCAGGAGGGAGGAGAAGGTTGCAAAGAGCTTCCTAGGGTTAGAGGCAGATGCTTGGAATTTAGAGTGGTAGAAAGTGGCTTTAGCAGCAGAGAGAGAAGAGGAAAATGTAGAGAGGAGGGAGTGAAAGGATGTCAGGTCCGCAGGGGAGGCGAGTTTTCCTCCATTTCCGCTCGGCTGCCCGGAGCCCTGTTCTGTGAGCTCGCAATGAGTCGTCGAGCCACGGAGCGGGAGGGAGGACCGAGCCGGCCTGGAGGATAGGGGACATAGAGAGTCAAAGGATGCAGAAAGGGAGGAGAGGAGGGTTGAGGAGGCAGAATCAGGAGATAGGTTGGAGAAGGTTTGAGCAGAGGGAAGAGATGATAGGATGGAAGAGGAGAGAGTAGCGGGGGAGAGAGAGCGAAGGTTGGGACGGCGCGATACCATCCGAGTAGGGGCAGTGTGGGAAGTGTTGGATGAGAGCGAGAGGGAAAAGGATACAAGGTAGTGGTCGGAGACTTGGAGGGGAGTTGCAATGAGGTTAGTGGAAGAACAGCATCTAGTAAAGATGAGGTCGAGCGTATTTCCTGCCTTGTGAGTAGGGGGAAGGTGAGAGGGTGAGGTCAAAAGAGGAGAGGAGTGGAAAGAAGGAGGCAGAGAGGAATGAGTCAAAGGTAGACGTGGGGAGGTTAAAGTCGCCCAGAACTGTGAGAGGTGAGCCGTCCTCAGGAAAGGAGCTTATCAAGGCATCAAGCTCATTGATGAACTCTCCGAACCTGGAGGGCGATAAATGATAAGGATGTTAAGCTTGAAAGGGCTGGTAACTGTGACAGCATGGAATTCAAAGGAGGCGATAGACAGATGGGTAAGGGGAGAAAGAGAGAATGACCACTTGGGAGAGATGAGGATCCCGGTGCCACCACCCCGCTGACCAGAAGCTCTCGGGGTGTGCGAGAACACGTGGGCAGACGAAGAGAGAGCAGTAGGAGTAGCAGTGTTGTCTGTGGTGATCCATGTTTCCGTCAGTGCCAAGAAGTCGAGGGACTGGAGGGAGGCATAGGCTGAGATGAACTCTGCCTTGTTGGCCGCAGATCGGCAGTTCCAGAGGCTACCGGAGACCTGGAACTCCACGTGGGTCGTGCGCTGGGACCACCAGATTAGGGTGGCCGCGGCCACGCGGTGTGGAGCGTTTGTATGGTCTGTGCAGAGAGGAGAGAACAGGGATAGACAGACACATAGTTGACAGGCTACACAAGAGGCTACGCTAATGCAAAGGAGATTGAATGACAAGTGGACTACACGTCTCGAGTGTTCAGAAAGTTAAGCTTACGTAGCAAGAATCTTATTGACTAAAATGATTAAAATGATACAGTACTGCTGAAGTAGGCTAGCTGGCAGAGGCTGCGTTGTTGACTATGTAGGCTAGCTGGCAGTGTCTGCGTTGTTGACACTACACTAATCAAGTCGTTCCGTTGAGTGTAATAGTTTCTACTGTGCTGCTATTCGGGGCTAGCTGGCTAGCTAGCAGTGTTGATTACGTTACGTTGCGTTAAAAGAACGACAATAGCTGGCTAGCTAACCTAGGAAATCGCTCAAGACTACACAATTATCTTTGATACAAAGACGGCTATGCAGCTAGCTATGTACGATCAAACAAATCAAGCCGTTGTACTGTAATGAAATGAAATGAAAAATGTGATACTACCTGTGGAGCGAAGCGAGATGCGACCGGATTGTTGAGTGCGGAAGTTCTGTTCGGAAGACGTTGGCTAGCTGTTGGCTAGCTAGCAGTGTCTCCTACGTTAAGGACGACAAATAGCTGGCTAGCTAACCTCGGTAAATTAAGATAATCACTCTAAAACTACACACTCTAAACTACACAATTATCTTGGATACGAAGACAGCAAAGACAACTATGTAGCTAGCTAACACTACACTAATCAAGTCGTTCAGTTGAGTGTAATAGTTGTGCTGCTAATCGGTAGACGGTGGACTAGCTAACGGTGGACGTTAGCTAGCTGGCTAGCTGCAGGGCAGTGTACACTGCGTTAGGACGACGAAATACGATAATTACGCAATTATCTATGATACAAAGACGGCTATGTAGCTAGCTAAGAAGAAATTGCTAAGATTAGACAAATCAAACCGTTGCTAATCGGTAGACGGTGGACTAGCTAACGGTGGACGTCAGCTAGCTGGCTAGCTGCAGGGCAGTGTAGACTGCGTTAGGACGACGAAATACGATAATTACGCAATTATCTATGATACAAAGACGGCTATGTAGCTAGCTAAGAAGAAATTGCTAAGATTAGACAAATCAAACCGTTGTACTATAACTATAACTATAATGAAATGTAATGAAATGTAATACTACCTGCGGACCGAGTGCAGATGCGACCGCTCGCTCCAACCCGGCAGTCCTGTAGCTATCATTATATCATTGCTATGCAGACGACACACAATTAATCTTCTCCTTTCCCCCTTCTGATGACCAGGTGGCGAATCGCATCTCTGCATGTCTGGCAGACATATCAGTGTGGATGACGGATCACCACCTCAAGCTGAACCTCGGCAAGACGGAGCTGCTCTTCCTCCCGGGGAAGGACTGCCCGTTCCATGATCTCGCCATCACGGTTGACAACTCCATTGTGTCCTCCTCCCAGAGCGCTAAGAACCTTGGCGTGATCCTGGACAACACCCTGTCGTTCTCAACTAACATCAAGGCGGTGGCCCGTTCTTGTAGGTTCATGCTCTACAACATCCGCAGAGTACGACCCTGCCTCACACAGGAAGCAGCGCAGGTCCTAATCCAGGCACTTGTCATCTCCCGTCTGGATTACTGCAACTCGCTGTTGGCTGGGCTCCCTGCCTGTGCCATTAAACCCCTACAACTCATCCAGAACGCCGCAGCCCGTCTGGTGTTCAACCTTCCCAAGTTCTCTCACGTCACCCCGCTCCTCCGCTCTCTCCACTGGCTTCCAGTTGAAGCTCGCATCCGCTACAAGACCATGGTGCTTGCCTACGGAGCTGTGAGGGGAACGGCACCTCAGTACCTCCAGGCTCTGATCAGGCCCTACACCCAAACAAGGGCGCTGCGTTCATCCACCTCTGGCCTGCTCGCCTCCCTACCACTGAGGAAGTACAGTTCCCGCGCAGCCCAGTCAAAACTGTTCGCTGCTCTGGCCCCCCAATGGTGGAACAAACTCCCTCACGACGCCAGGACAGCGGAGTCAATCACCACCTTCCGGAGACACCTGAAACCCCACCTCTTTCAGGAATACCTAGGATAGGATATAGTAATCCTTCTCACCCCCTTAAAAGATTTAGATGCACTATTGTAAAGTGGCTGTTCCACTGGATGTCTTAAGGTGAACGCACCAATTTGTAAGTCGCTCTGGATAAGAGCGTCTGCTAAATGACTTAAATGTAAATGTCTTAAATGTAGCTGGCTATGATGACACCATAACTTCATTTTGGCTTTCAATGCAAATGCCATACCAGCTCTTGCCTGGGCATCCAAACCATGTGGTACAAAGAGAGCTACCACCAACATAGGGACGTCTGAGTTTGGTCATGTCCAGGCAATGTATAACAATCACCTGTCCTGAACAGATGTGCTATATAAAACAAGGCTTGATAATCGTGTTACATATAACTTGGACCCCTAGACTTTTCTGTGGAAAAGCAAGCAGTCTGCAGATAGTAAATGTGCGACCGGCTCACAGTAAAAAAAGCAAAGCCCCATAAAGCATCAGATGACAGCTTCGATTAGTAATGAAATGGTAGCAATAGAACAGCAGCAACAGGAATCATAAACCAAACTCAAAATCGTATCCAATAAGGCTTTCTGTATTTGTTGTGGCCAACAATACACGCACAGCCTCGTATTCGGATCCATTTTGAGTTCACATTTTAACGTGGAGACGTTACAAACGTCTGGGCAGAAACATAGCACTAAGATTGATCATGTTTTGTCATAGTCCAAGGGAGCCTTGGATACAAGATAAATATTATATTGGGCAGCATAAGAACAATGTGTGAGGGAAAGGTTACCTTTTTGCAGTTGCACTGAAGACAAGACTAATTAGACAGGGATATCATAGAGGGACAAGGAGGCAGCATTCCCTACGGATGATTCACTTTCCATTCTGTCACCTCTGTGCCTCTGTGTCTGTGTAAGCTGAGCCAAGCCTATGGGGAGCAGTGTACTTACAGTGCTCGTCAATTTGCACACTGAACGCTCAAAGATTTGCATTGCCCATTGATAACCTCCACCAATGTTGGGGCAGCACATAAATGCAAATGCTTAGATATCGCAGACACTGAAAAGGAGCTGTACATGTGTTTGGATTGGAGGGCTCTCTTCTCAACATCGCCGGCTTTGCTTGTGTAAAGCAAGGCGCCTGTCTTGTCTCATGATGTTTTCCATCGTGTAAAGCAGGAGATCAGTTATGAGCTTAGCCAAGCCCTCTTCTTTCCAGTTTCCTCTCCCAGCCAGAGTGCAGCCACAGTGGACCGCTTCGCTTCACCTCCTATCTATTGTTCTTAAACAACGAAAACAACCTCAGCGCACCACGGGCCCCCATGTGGTTTAATTAGGCAGCCGTAGCAGTTCCTGCCTGTGTCGTCGATTTTAAGCCAAACACTGAGCATGGGGACTTCCCAGGTGTACCATTACTCTACCTTATCATCGTCTAAGTGTCGCACTGTTTCACTGTCTCGGGGAAGGGCTGGTCGTGAAGGCTGGGCTGAGGGGGCATGGGGGAGCATCACAGGGGAGATGAGATGACACCATCCCAGCCGCAGTGCTGTGGTGACCGTGACACTAGTCTCAGAGCAGATGCTACCCCAGCAGAGTCTTTGTTAGGCCTGCCCTGCGATGATGGTCTCTCTTCCTGCTCCTTGTATTGAGAGGGTTATTGTTGCTCAGGCAGGGGTGGAGCAGCTGATGAGGACATCCACAGGCCTCTGAAAATATGAGCGTTGTGTTGATGAGACAGATTACAGAGACATATATATACTGCTGCAAATTCTGCAAAGTGGAACATTGGGTTACCTTAGCAACACGTTGCTATCCAGGGTGTGCAAAATATATTCAAATCAACCGAGAGTAACTTTGAATAATGTGTAATGAGCACTTTGAAGTGGGAAAGTACTTTGTTTTAATGATGAGACTTTTCACCACTTTTCCCTCTGACTCATTTGAACTTACAGTTCATAAAGTCAGCATGAAGATAGTATTACATACTGGATACTCCCAACACTTGACTTTGTAGTTAGATTGTGTTGCTGCATGGTAGAATCCATGTCTAACACTCTTGCCTAATGCTGCCACCCTCTGTTGATTCACTGCTCTCTCTCGCTCTCTGTCTCTCTCTCTGTGTGTCTCTCTCTCTCTGTGTCTCTGTGTCTCTCTCTCTCAGCCGTGTACATCCTGATTGGTGCAGGCGGGGTCATGATGCTGGTGGGATTCTTTGGTTGCTGTGGAGCTGTGAAGGAGTCACAGTGTCTCCTTGCGTCGGTGGGTAATTGGTGGGAGATTTACCTTAGGTGCCTAGCCTTAGGTTGTGTCTTTAGCCTAAGGCCATTCATGTACTGTACATGTTAGATAATAACCTGTTCCACCTGTTGTGCCATCATCATGATTTCTAATTACATAGTATGCTTTTTGAAGTTCACTGTTTAAGTGGAATGGAATTTTAATGGCGTGCCAAAACATCCTGAGTGAAATCAAGACTTCTCTTTATACAGCGCTGAGTGTCTACACATGCCTTGCATAGTCATCACATTTTTTTTGTTGCCTTAAAATGAAATTTAAAAAGGTGTTACAATTTTTTTTTAATCCTACCGATCTACACAACCAACTTACTTTAAAAACTATAGAACTTTTTTATTTTTTATGGAAATGTCTTGATATGTCTTCACACCCCAGAGGTAATACTTGGTGGAAGCACCTTTGGCAGCCATCACAGCTGTGAATTAGATTTTGAATAAGATTCTACCAACGTTGCACAACTCTTAGAGCAACAGTATCCATTGTTTTTGTCAAAATTGTTTAAGATCAGTACATTTGGTTGGGAATCATTGAAGGACAGCAATATTCAAACCTTTTTAAGCAAATTTGAGTCCGAACTGAGACCAGACAACTCAAGAACAATCAACACCTATTGGAAAGCCGTTCTGGTATCTCTTTGGCCTTCACATGTGTGTAATTGTTCTGCTGAAAAATACAACTTTATCCAGAGTTAGTTTTTATTTTATTTTTTTACTTTAACCTGGGCTTTGCTCCTTTGATATTTCTATTGACCCTGACACTCCCCAGTTCCTGCCGATACATGATGCTGCCACCACAAGACTTTCATTTTGAATTCACTTTGAAAATTTGGAATCGGTTGTGGAGATCAGTTATAAAAAAATATATATATATATATATTTTTTTTTATATTTAAATTTAAGGCAACAAAATGTGAAGATTATGCTAGGGGTGTGTAGACTTTCACTAGCGACTGTATTAGCATACTATAGGCCCTGACCTTTAGCTGACCATATGTCCTGACCAGGGAAATCTCCTGGCCAAATGTACAGGATCCTCTGTGAATTAACATACCACTGCCCTCTCTGTTTTGCAGTTCTTTGCCTGCCTTCTTGTAATCTTTGGTGCAGAGGTTTCTGCAGGTGTGTTTGGATTCATGAGCAAAGACAAGGTATATCCACTTTAATCAATGTTCCGATATTTCATTAAACGTGAATTAAAGACAACCACTTGTTTATACTGCAATCTCGATCTCTTACTTATTTGAATTACTGATTCATCCTTAATCTATGTTTTAGATCATCGAAGACGTTCAACAATTCTATAGTGAATCTATTTCAGAGAATTCTGAAAATTCCAACGGCACTACTGTAGCTGAAATGTACCACAATGTTGTGAGTTAAACTACTTTTTTTTTTTGCTCTGATATGTTCATGATCATGTGTCAGTGTTTTGATATACAATATTTATTTTTGACATCCTGTTTGTTTTTTGCCGTAGCTGAATTGCTGTGGTGTCTCCATGCCTTCGCGTTTGTGTCCTGATGCTGATGAAGACACAAAGGTACAACTCTGATAGAGGCCTCTAGTGGCCAAAAGGCCATATTAATATGGGCAGCGACATTGAGGGCTTCCACCATTTTAATTTAGTCAACTGGGTTGGGCTTCCAACTTCATTGGCTAATCCCTCCTGGTGACCCTGTTGGAGTCGTTTCCGACCGGGTCATCAGGAGGGATCAGCCAATTGTGTAGAAAAGTGACTACATCAAAATGGAGGTTGCCTCAATGGCGCTGCTGGGTCATTCATACTATGCAGTGACTTTTGGACCTCATAACTTTAGTGGACTTTTCAAAATTATTCTATCAGAAAAGGGACATGTTTGACTTTCAGAAAAACATATTGGTCAATCTCAGGCACTTCATTTTTATTTTGGTGCATTTTCCAACCTGTTAGGTGCATACATTTGGAGCCTAAATTAGCCAAAGCTCTGTCAGTGAGCAAAATTGAGCTAGCATAATGGAAATACCTAGTCAATTGTACAACTGACTGCCTTCAACTGAAATGTGTCTTCCGCATTTAACCGAACCTCTGAATCAGAGAGGTTACGGGGGGGGCTGCCTTAATCGCCATCCACGTCTTCGGCGCCTGGGGAACAGTGGGTTAACTGCCTTGCTCAGGGGCAGAATGGCAGATTTTTACCTTGCCAGCTCAGGGATTCAGTCAAGCAACCTTTTGGTTACTGGCCCAACGCTCTAACCACTAGGCTACCTGCTGAGCACTTGAACAGGATTTTAATTTCTCTATCAAACATAGTGTTTTGGAAATTTTCTCAAAAATATAGCCTAATAGGGTGGAAATGTATGAGTGCAGACTAACAACATGAAACATAGTGTTTATATTTAATTGAGCTTTTCACCATTGTTTTACCACCAAAGAAATTATGACACTTCCTGAATGTGATGCCATTGTAGGAAGAGGTTGTTTTCTGAGAATTTCAACAAATTAACAGGATAGAAAGTGATATCAGGAACACAAAGAAAATCTTAAATATAATAATAATAAATACAATAATCATGAAAAAAAACATTATTGATAAGAGAGAATTTAACTAGAACTATAAAATAATGAAGGATTTTACATTTTTTTTATGGCTTATATTTCTCGTGGAAGTTGCTGAATAACAACCGGGGACATGGCAAAAACTCCTACATCCATTGAATAAAAGTATTAAAAAGTTATTCAATTCCCTTTCAATAACCATATTTTTGTGTATTTAAAGTAAAGGACACCTGACCTTTATATTTAAAGCCTTTTGGAATCCACATTTTACACTACATAAGAAGTGATATTTCCTAGGGAAAGTAAAGACACCGCATTTCCTGGGGACAGAAGAGGCACCCTTCCCACGCTTTCACACTATAAGATGCAAAGATGAATCCTCTTATGTTGAAATGAAAATTGTTTTACCATAGGCCTGATTTCCCCTACTGAGCGCCATTACTGTAGACCTACAGTTGTTTGTCACATTACAAACTAAAAAAATCTAGTTTTATAAGCTAGTTATAGTACAGTGGTGCCATTAACTGTGCTTAGAGCATATGGTTAGTATACCCTTAATGTGCTCTTATTGATTTGTAAGAAATAGTAAATAAAGGTATTGTAAGTGACATGATCCTATATCTATATGTTTCCAGGACTGTCTGAATGCAATAATGGTCTTTTTCAATGAAAAGCTCTACATTATTGGATATGTGGGGATTGGTGTAGCAGGAGTAATGGTAAGGATCTTACTGACACTCAGGCACAAATGACATTATGTTACATATGATTATTTACAAAATGTTACACATTATACTGCAAAAAAACTGTATTACAAGCTTATAGCCTACTAATATAGATGTTTTTTTTGCTCTCTCCTCAGGTCATTGGTATGATCTTCAGTATGGTCCTCTGCTGTGCAATTCGGAACAACAGGGAGGTGATATAGACAGGCCCCGTATCTCTACCCCTCCCACCCTGCAGACCCACCAGCCCTTTTGTAATCGCCATGCCTGAATTTGGAGGCGACATCACATCTGGGCAAGGGGAGCCTTTTTTTTTTAAATCTCTTTTTTTTTTAACACAAACCATACAAGTCCATGGGGTCAATTTGGTGGTGTGGGTGTGATATCACACCCGAAATATCACCAGGATTTCCCCATCCCCTAGACAGTGGCCAGCACTGTGTGGGGCCAATGGGACCAGGCCATCTCTCTTTCCTCTGGCATCTCTGTTAACTAAATATCTGGTCCCTCTCTGCGCTTCTCTCCAAGCGCAACATGGCTCAGGATTTGGCAGTACACTGAGACATTCTCCATTTTTCCCCTCTAACACCGCTAGCATTCCATGTACGTCTTCCTTTTTTGACGAAAGAAATGTGATTGGCGGAGGAGCATTGCTGTAAATATAAACTCCCTTTTTGTGTGTGCTTTTTTTAAAAACCTTATTGATCCAATGTCTTTGGTAACCTCAGCTTAAAAGGGCAATCAGCAGTTGAAAGTGTGTTACCAACCCGTTTTGGTAAAAAGCTGAGCGATGGGGCTGTAACCACTCAAATGAATAGACAGAGCTATGGATGCAAGGACTGACCATTCATGATATAAAAATGAGTTTTAACCATGTCTTGAGGCCATATGTTTGTTTACATTTACTATGTATACAAGCATTTATGGAGGTTCTGGCAGGGTACACGAGTTGAACTAAACCCATGAGGCGTTAATACAGTATATTCTTCAAGTATCAATGCATACATATTAACTTAAATCCAAGAATGGATGTAGCAAATGCAGGTTTCCCATTTTAAGGGTTAATTGCATGTACAGGGCTACTGTAGTCACCCATCATCTGCTTGTATGTCGGTCAGTAACAACTCCCGTCTTGGGAGTTTTACATAACTGTTGTTGGGACTTGCAGCATACATTTCACATCTTTGTACAGACAAGCCCAAGTGACCGATCCTCACACAACTGCATATTTCACTTGAACAACCTGTATGGTTTTTGCCCTCACTTACCTCCATTAGCAAAGTGGTGCTCTGCTAAGAAGTATCCCCTGCATTTTTATGAGCTGCGAGTGTGGGCCTACAATCCAAAAAAGAGCCTGTTTCAACTTGACTGACATTCTGAAATAACAATTGTCAGTGTTCTGGGTCGGGGAAGCAGCTACATTTTATGAAGTACTGTCATTCTGTAAATGTCTAACCTTCTGAAGTCTAGATGATACATGTAATTTAGCATTGTCCCGAGTGATCTCTTTTAGAGCATGCAATGTGTGAACTGTTACAGTGAGTTAGTGTACATTGTGTGTGAATTCTTGTGGATGTTAAGATTGTGTGCGCACACCGGCTGTGTTGTAGAATCCAGTTTATGCTAATAATGCATGTCCGTTTAATTGCCTGTAAAAATAAAACAGTAATGGGAGCAAGTTTCTATTCTTTTAAAATGTTTGGAATACCACAAGAGAAAGTGCAAATAAATATAAAGAGACTTTAACCCGGTTAAGAGCAGACGGCTGTTAGTATATGTTTATCAAATAAACATCTAAAACAAAACTAGAAATACATCATACAAACCAATGTAACAGTCAATTCCTGTGTTAGATTACCTGGGTGCAGATAGTATTAGTGATGCCACTTGGCAGGCTCAGTCAGTCTGGATAAAGTATTGCTTCCTTACAGTGTGTAGAAATACCAATCCACACAAGGAAAATACAAAACTATTTGCATGAAATTTAGGGGCATGTTATTAATACAAAAAAAAACAACTAAATAATGATCATTAACTAATCTAAGTCTTGACCTAATATATATATATCCCTGAAGTAACATGGACAATAACAGAACACTCCACAACTAATGTATATACTACATTGTATGAATTAATCTCAAGTATTCAGAATAAAAAAAATACAAAAAAAGATTAACAGTGCTGACAATTCATTAAACCATGATGGGGTCATCTGTCTGGCAACAAACCATGAGGTGTTGCTGTGGAATAGCCATTAAGTGCTTGGTCCATCGATCGCAAACTAAACCTTGGTGAAATGCTGCCAGTTAAAAATGTGTTTCTTAAAAAAAAAATGTTAAAAAGCTACTTCTAGAATATTTCGAGAGATTTTTGGCCTCAGTGAATTTAACAATTCAGACATGTAAATCAGATTAATTGAAGGCTTGAAGTCACATGATTGCAAATACAGTACTTGCTTTGAAATACCCACACAAAATCTCCTTACTCCACAGTATTGCATTCAAGCAACAGCACAGATGTGGAATCTTAAATTATCCCCCCACAAATTATAGACAAACAATGACAAAAAAAAATAAAATCTAAGTTTGAAATGGCCTTCAGTCATTGGTTGTGTTGAAGTGGTCCCCACCTCCTGTCCCTCACAGAGAAAGAGGAACCAGAGGGACTCCCCAGCCAGAGCCCCTGCTGCAGTTCTCGGTCCCCAGTTCAGCAAACTGGCGAAAACATTGGTCACAGCCCATTAAATAAGCCAGGAAAACATTTGGAGGAAGTGCAGTACAGCCATTAGACCATACAGGAGGTGTTCCTGTCTTTTCCAGGCTCCAAAGCTCTGACACCTCAACAGTCCTTACGTGGGTTTATTTTCTGTAATATATACTGACGGTGTATAGCTGCAAGTCTTTTGCTGAGATACTTTTCATCCGACGTGTGAGAGTCCCATGCACAGCCAGGCAGGGTTGCTCATCTCATGCAGACGGGTAGTTAGTTGAAAGGGGACAGGTCCAGGATGAACTCTCCGATGCCAATAAAGTACATGACCTGTGCGATGCCGAAGAGAGGAGCGATGACCAGCGCCCTGCAGCCTGCTCCCTTCAGGAAGGCAGAGGGACCCTCCTTACGCATGATCTTACTGCCATGAGACAGAGAGTAAATAAATCACTACTTGAACTTCAGGAATGTGTGTAAATCAATTATTAGACCTCACTGGTTGGGAAGTTGCAAAAATATCTAAAAGGCAGGAAAATACAAGTATTAAAATAGTGATAAAAGACTGACTCTGTACCTGACACAGTCAACCACACCGTTGTAGCTCTCCTCACTGGCACCTTTGTTTAGAGATTGCAATCTCGTTTTCACAACTGGAATAAAGTGCGAGAACTTGTTATAGCAGGAACTATAGCAGTAAATCAAACACACATTCCACTAGCTTAATAAAAGTGTGTCACAAACAGACAGAGATTACGAACTCACCATCACAAGGATTGACTGCCACAGCTGCGGTAGAGCCAGCCAGACAGCCAGAGAAGAAAGCCCAGTAGAAGGGTGCGGATTCATCTCGAGAGGGCTGGCCCAGCTGGTTGAGGTGGGCGAATAGTGGGAAGTAGACCATGGAGAAGGGGACATCTCTGAAACATAAAACAAGTATTTTACTGCTGGGGGTCAAAATCAAAAGTAACAGTCGGTATCTGTTGTGGCCACCAGCTGCATTAAGTACTGCAGTGCATCTCCTCCTCATGGACTGCACCAGATTTGCCAGTTCTTGATGTGAGATGTTACCCCACTCTTCCACCAAGACACCTGCAAGTTCCCAGACATTTCTGGGAGGAATGGCCCTAGCCCTCACCCTCCGATCCAACAAGTCCCAGACTTGCTCAATGGGATTGAGATCCGGGCTCATCGATGGCCATGGCAGAACACTGACATTCCTGTCTTGCAGGAAATCACACACAGAATGAGCAGTATGACTGGTGGCAATGTCATGCTGGAGGGTCATGTCGGGATGAGCCTGTAGGAAGGGTACCACATGAGGGAGGGGATGTCTTCCCTGTAATGCAGTGTTGAGTTCGCCTGCAATGACAACAAGCTCAGTTCGATGATGCTGTGACAAACCGCCCCAGACCATGACGGACCCTCCACCTCGATCCTTCTCCAGAGTACAGGCCTCGGTGTAACGCTCATTCCTTCGACGATAAACACAAATCCGACCATCACCCCTGGTGAAAGAAAACCGTGACTCGTCAGTGAAGAGCACTTTTTTCCAGTCCAGTGACGGTGGGTTTGTGTCCATAGGCAATGTTGTTGCCGGCGATGTCTGGTGAGGACCTGCCTTAAAACAAGCCTGCAAGCTCTCAGTCCAGCCTCTCTCCGCCTATTGCAGACAGTCTGAGCACTGATGGAGGTATTGTGCGTTCCTGGTGTAACTAGGGCAGTTGCCATCCTGTACCTGTCCCGCAGGTGTGATGTTCGGATGTACCGATCCCATGCAGTTATTACACGAGGTCTGCCACTGCGAGGACGATCAGCTGTCCACCCTGTCTTAGGTGTCTCACTGTACAGACATTGCAATTTATTGCCCTAACCACATCTGCAGTCTTGCTGCATGCAAGGAGCATGCCTAAGGCACGTTCACACAGATTACCAGGGACCCTGGGCATCTTTCTTTTGGTGGTTTTCAGAGTCAGTAGAAAGGCCTCTTTAGTGTCCTAAGTTTTCATAACTGTGACCTTAACTGCCTACCGTCTGTAAGCTGTTAGTGTCTTAACGACCATTCCACAGGTGCATGTTCATAAATTGTTTATGGTTCATTGAACAAGGATGGAAACCAGTGTTTAAACCCTTTACAATGAAGATCTGTGAAGTTATTTGGATTTTTAGAAATCTTTGAAAGACAGGGTCCCGAAAAAGGGACGTTTCTTATTTTGCTGAGTTGAGTTATAGATTTAAGTGATAATGCCAGAGAAGCCGGTGTTTGGAGTATAAATTGGCACAGTTGTTGTTAGGCCTGAGGCGAAGGCCCGAGACTGGCTGACAACATTCTTATCCCTTGCTTGCTAGCTAGCCAACTTACGGTCAGGTCAAGCAGTGCAGCCAGAAGTTTATCAAGTTTATAAATTGTCTGCCTGGGCTGATGAGACAGTGGATTGCGCAGTCAGGTGGAAAAGAGTAAATAGGCATTTCAAAGTCATAGATTTAACAGGTGGTAACTTGTTGGAATAGACTCCGGCTGGAATGCGTTTTTAACCAAATGGCATCCAGGATTAGACCAACCCGTACGTATACGCCCGTGCTTGCTTGCTTGCTTACACACACATTACATAACACCGGTCAAAAGTTTTAGAACTAACTCATTCAAGGGGTTATTTATTTGACCATTTTCTACATTGTAGAATAAGAGTGAAGACCTCAAAACTGTGAAATAACACATGGAATCATATAGTAACAAAAAAAAGTGTTAAAACAAATCAAAAAATATTTGTCATATTTGAGATTCTTCAAATAGCGACTTCGCCTCTGACATTTTTGCACACTCTTGGCATTCGCTCAACCAGCTTCATCTGGAATGCTTTTCCAAAGGTCTTGAAGGAGTTCCCACATATGCTGAGCACTCGTTGGCTTTCCTTCACTCCGCGGTCCGACTCATTCCAAACCATCTCAATTTGGTTGAGGTTGGAGGATTGTGGAGGCCAGGCCATCTGATGCAGCACTCAATCACTCTTCTTCTTAATAAAATAGCCCTTACACAGCCTGGAGGTGTGTTTGGTCATTGTCCTGTTGAAAAACAAATGATAGTCCCACAAAGCGCAAACCAGATGGGATGGCGTATCACTGCAGAATGCTGTGAAGGCTATGCTAGTTAAGTGTGCCTTGAATTCTAAATAAATCCCAATCAGTGTCACCAGCAAAGCATCCCCCCCAATACACATGCGGAGATCATCCGTTCACCCACACCGCGTCTCACAAAGACACAGCGGTTGGAACCAAAAACCTCTAATTTGGACTAATTTGACATTTCCAACGGCCTAATGTCCATTGCTCGTGTTTCTTGGCCCAAGCAAGTCTCTTCTTATTGGTGACCTTTCGTAGTGGTTTCTTTGCAGCAATTCAACCATGAAGGCCTGACTCACACAGTCTCCTCTGAACAGTTGATGTTGAGATGTGTCTGTTAATTGAACATCCAAAGCATTTATTTGGGCTGCCATTTCCGAGGCTGGTAACTATAACGAACTTATCCTCTGCAGCAGAGGTAACTCTGGGTCTTCCATTCCTTTGGCAGCCCTCATGAGAGCCAGTTTCATCATACCGCTTGAAAGGTTTTTGCTATTGCATTTGAAGAAACTTTCAAAGTTCTTGAAATGTTCCGTATTGACTGACATTCATGTCTTAAAGTAATGGACTGTTGTTTCTCATTGCTTATTTGAGTGGTTCTTGCCATTACATGGACTTGGTCTTTTACCAAATAGGGCTATCTTCTGTTTACCATCTCTATCTTGTCACAACACAACTGATTGGCTCAAATCTATTAAGGAAAGAAATTCCACAAATTGACATAACTTCTCTAGGGTAGGGGGCAGAATTTGGAATTTTGGATGAAAAGCATGCCCAAATTAAACTGCCTTCTACTCCGGCCCAGAAGATGGGATATGCATATAATTAGTAGATTTGGATAGAAAACACTAAAGTTTCCAAAACAGTTAAAAATCATGTCTGTGAGTATAAACAGAACTGATTTGGCAGGCGAAAACCCGAGAAAAATCCATTCAGGAAGAAGGAATTTTTGTTGTAGTTTTCTATTCAATGCCATTACAGTATCCATTGACTTAGGACTCAAATTGCAGTTCCTATGCCTTCCACTAGATGTTAATAGTCTTTAGAAACTGTTTCAGGCTTGTATTCTGAAAAATGAGGGAGGTTTTTGGATATAAAGAGAGACTTTATCGAACAAAAGGAACATTTATTGAATAAATGAATGTCTTCAGAGTGCAAACATATGAAGATCAACGGTAAGGGATTAATTTTCTCTCTATTTCTGATTTGTGTAGCTCTTCTACTTGGCTGGTTACTGTTTGTAATGATTTGTCTGCTGGGCTATGTTCTCAAATAATTGTACGGTATGCTTTCGCCGTAAAGCATTTTTGAAATCTGACAGTGGTTGGATTCACAAGAAGTTAATCATTAAACCTATGTGTAATAGTTGTATCTTTTCTGAATTTTTATAATGAGTATTTCTGTATTTGAATTTGGCGCTCTGCAATCTCACTGGATGTTGGCCAGGTGCATACCCCAGAGAAGTTAACAAGGCACACCTGTTAATTGAAATACATTCCAGGTGACTACCTAATGAAACTAGTTGAGAGAATGCCAAGAACGTGCAAAGCTGTCAACAAGGCAAAGGGTGGCTATTTGAAGAATCTCAAATCTATTTTGATTTGTTTAACACTATTTTGGTTACTACATGATACCATGTGTTATTTCATAGTTGATGTCTTCACTATTATTCTACAATGTAGAAAATATTAAAAATAAAGAAAAACCCTTGAATGAGTAGGTGTTCTTAAACACACACACATATATATAAAAGTTATATTCCTGTTTGTTTTCAAGCCCAGCGCCCCATAAAAAAAAAGAGTTCACATGAGTCACATTCATGTGTAACAATCCCTTACCTCATGAGGGTAGCCCAGAGGCCTTTGTAGAGGCCCGGGATGCCTTGAGTGCGGAGAAGTTCCCGGGCGATTTGGGTAGCAGACAGCGCACTGGTTGCAGTGCTGGGCCCCGCGTTGTAAGACCTGCTCAGCACCCTGGTGGCTGCCAGCTTAGTGGGTGACATCGAGGCTGGCTTTATCTGCTGAGCCGCTGGGATGAAGAACAAAAATACATTAATATATTTGCATGAACTTCCAACATCAATCAAATCAGGAAAATACTGTGAACCCGCTTACCTAGCCTTCCTGCATCCTGAAGTTGAATCTTGAGCATTTCCATAGGAGTAGTAATGACAACCTGGCACATGCCCGCACCACAACCTGCCAACATCTCCTTAAACACTGTCAAACCCTTCCTGCAACAAAGAATCAGATTAGAAAGCATGCGTGGGATTGGTCTCGTCAATGACTAGTTGGACACATCAAATCAAATTTATTTGTCACATACACATGGTTAGCAGATGTTAATGCGAGTGTAGCAAAATGCTTGTGCTTCTAGTTCCGACAATGCAGTAATAACCAACAAGTAATCTAGCTAACAATTCCAAAACTACTACCTTATAGACAAGTGTAAGGGGATAAGAATATGTACATAAAGATATATGAGTGAGTGATGGTACAGAGCGGCATAGGCAAGATACAGTAGATGGTATCGAGTACAGTATATACATATGAGATGAGTATGTAAACAAAGTGGCATAGTTAAAATGGCTAGTGATACATGTATTACATAAAGATGCAGTAGATGATATAGAGTACAGTATATACGTATACATATGAGATGAATGATGTAGGGTATGTAAACATTATATTAGGTAGCATAGTTTAAAGTGGCTAGTGATATATTTTACATCATTTCCCATCAATTCCCATTATTAAAGTGTCTGGAGTTGAGTCAGTGTGTTGGCAGCAGCCACTCAATGTTAGTGGTGGCTGTTTAACAGTCTGATGGCCGTGAGATAGAAGCTGTTTTTCAGTCTCTCGGTCCCAGCTTTGATGCACCTGTACTGACCTCGCCTTCTGGATGATAGCGGGGTGAACAGGCAGTGGCTCGGGTGGTTGTTGTCCTTGATGATCTTTATGGCCTTCCTGTGACATCGGGTGGTGTAGGTGTCCTGGAGGGCAGGTAGTTTGCCCCCGGTGATGCGTTGTGCAGACCTCACTACTCTCTGGAGAGCCTTACGGTTGTGGGCGGAGCAGTTGCCGTACCAGGCGGTGATACAGCCCACCAGGATGCTCTCGATTGTGCATCTGTAGAAGTTTGTGAGTGCTTTTGGTGACAAGCCAAATTTCTTCAGCCTCCTGAGGTTGAAGAAGGCGCAGCAGCGTGTCTGTGTGGGTGGACCAATTCAGTTTGTCTGTGATGTGTATGCCGAGGAACTTAAAACTTGCTACCCTCTCCACTACTGTTCCATCGATGTGGATAGGGGGGTGTTCCCTCTGCTGTTTCCTGAAGTCCACAATCATCTCCTTAGTTTTGTTGACGTTGAGTGTGAGGTTATTTTCCTGACACCACACTCCGAGGGCCCTCACCTCCTCCCTGTAGGCCGTCTCGTCGTTGTTGGTAATCAAGCCTACCACTGTTGTGTCGTCCGCAAACTTGATGATTGAGTTGGAGGCGGCCACGCAGTCGTGGATGAACAGGGAGTACAGGAGAGGGCTCAGAACGCACCCTTGTGGGGCCCCAGTGTTGAGGATCAGCGGGGTGGAGATGTTGTTGCCTACCCTCACCACCTGGGGGCGGCCCGTCAGGAAGTCCAGTACCCAGTTGCACAGGGCGGGGTCGAGACCCAGGGTCTCGAGCTTGATGACGAGCTTGGAGGGTACTATGGTGTTAAATGCCAAGCTGTAGTCGGTGAACAGCATTCTCACATAGGTATTCCTCTTGTCCAGATGGGTTAGGGCAGTGTGCAGTGTGGTTGAGATTGCATCGTCTGTGGATCTATTTGGGAGGTAAGCAAATTGGAGTGGGTCTAGGGTGTCAGGTAGGGTGGAGGTGATATGGTCCTTGACTAGTCTCTCAAAGCACTTCATGATGACGGAAGTGAGTGCTACGGGGCGGTAGTCGTTTAGCTCAGTTACCTTAGCTTTCTTGGGAACAGGAACAATGGTGGCCCTCTTGAAGCATGTGGGAACAGCAGACTGGGATAGGGATTGATTTAATATATTTAATAGCGCATGCTCTGAGGGCGCGGCTGGGGATGCCGTCTGGGCCTGCAGCCTTGCGAGGGTTAACACGTTTAAATGTTTTCCTCACATCGGCTGCAGTGAAGGAGAGTCCGCATGTTTTGGTTGCGGGCCGTGTCAGTGGCACTGTATTGTCCTCAAAGCGGGCAAAAAAGTTATTTAGTCTGCCTGGGAGCAAGACATCCTGGTTCGTGACGGGGCTGGTTTTATTTTTGTAATCCGTGATTGACTGTAGACCCTGCCACATACCTCTTGTGTCTGAGCCGTTGAATTGAGATTCTACTTTCTCTATACTGACGCTTAGCTTGTTTGATTGCCTTGCGGAGGGAATAGCTACACTGTTTGTATTCGGTCATGTTTCCGGTCACCTTGCCCTGATTAAAAGCAGTGGTTCGCGCTTTCAGTTTCACGCGAATGCTGCCATCAATCCAAAAGCATGCATTAGTATACATCTATTACACTACACTATTACACTACATCAGTCTTCCTCTCAATCTACTGTCTTTAAATGGCAGAAATGTAAACGGTCACTTACTCATTTTTGCTAAGATGCTGCCGGAAGAAATCATTTGCGGCTAGTTTGATGGCCTTCTCAGGAGTGACCAGGGTCAGATTCACAGCAGCACCTGAAGGCAAAACAATTGACCATTAGTCAAACCTTAAAAATCATCACGAGCAAGTCAACACAATAAGTTACATTAAAACATGAGAAACATGATGAAAGCAGAACATGAATGAAAGAAGAGACCAGAAAAGGGCATGCAGAGAGAGAATGGGAAATGAAAATTGAGAATGTGAAAAGTTAGACTCGTCTAATGTAAGAAAGACCAACATTTCTTTAGAAAACTATGTGGGAAGAAGACTTTAGATTAAGGTGTTGGCTAGTCTACGTGCCAGTGGGGGATGGACAGACGAGAATGAAGGTAGCCTTAGCCACTACTACAATATACATTTTCCCAAGAACACTGAATGTCAATGATCACAAGTGTTGGTGAATGAACAGAGAAAGTCAAAGGAGTCAACAGGAGAGGTGAGAATAAGTTGTATAAAGACATGAAGGAGCAAAATATTTCACAAATGGCACATAAAAAAAACAATGTTTGCCTAGTTGAAATAGAGCAGTGTAGTAAGAACCATTAAATGATTTGCCTCCAGCGTGGCTGCGCCATATCGGCTAGCCTCTCAATATCCCAGGGGGATCCACGTCTGTAATATGAAAAACACAGATGCAAAAAAAACAAGCATTCCTCACACAAATGGAGCCCGATAAAACAGGCTCCAACCTCCTCTCCACAATAGACACTGTTGCCACTCATAAATGTGTTACATACAATATTCCGTTTCAGTAAGGCTATAGTAATGCAGTTCACTGAACACTGATCATGTGATCAATTGAAAATGTGGCAATTTCCTTTTATAAGGATTGATGGAGAACACCATTTGTCATTCAATTAAAATTCAAATGAAGTAACAAACAATTTGCATAACGAAGGATGCATATAAACATCACTACATTGTGGTGACAATCAATCAATTTAAGATGACATGTGAATATCGCTTTTTTTTCTATCAGTAATGAGCAACTACTGCATTAATTGTGAACAGCAACTTGACAGCTTATACTTTAAGTCAAATATATAATTAAATTCTCATCAGTTTGTTGCAATTTCACTAATAACCCCCCTGTTGACTAGGTAAAGAACCACACCTATTAAACAAAGACTAAAAATGAAATTACTCTTACCTCTATACATGCCAAAGTATCCTTCTGATCTAACGGTTTTGACAAGGCAGTCCATCCTGAGAGAGAAAAGACATGTCAGAACGAGGGAAATTTCTCACAACAACTAATTACTACGAATTATTTCTCGAATAGTTGCATTCGTGACAAAAAGTTTGAGAGACATCATCCAACAAATCATATGTAAATACAAAGTACAGCCATTTCTACCCATGTAGGTCAAACAGAACTAAGGAACATCAAGGGGCTTAAGGCTGGGAGTGGAGAAGACAGCTGAATGGGTGCACAGAGCAGAGGGAAATGTCATCTCCCCTCACACATTCCTCAGGGTTACTCAACGGGAAAGAATAGGACAATGGCAGGAGTCAGTCGTTACAGACACCGGATTCAAAACCTGGCATTAGTCTATGCTTTCACAATGGCAACCGGATTCTTTGAAGTACTGACCAAGATATCCCATCCGATATATTTAGTGCAGACCTGCTAACCTTGAAGAATTTACCAGTTGAGCACCTTTTAAGCCTAATAATGATGTTGGCAAAAAAAGACTGCCTCAATAAGAATGGTGGGCTATAGACTTATGGGTACTTGGTAATTGCCTGCTCTTCAGTAGCCAACAAGAAATATGTTTAAATGTTCAATCAGGGTTCTCCCTAGGATCTTCTGACAAAGTGGTGCAAATGTAGGCCTAAGGTCAGGAAGGAAAAACTCCAACTGTCATTTCCTGAAACTTGAGTCTGAAACTATATCAAACATTGTATCCAAGTCTTGTGTATGGTCCTAAATAAAATTGTAGTCCCAACGACAATTTTTCTAGGTAAAATGTTGGGGTAGTGATTATTCTAAATAATAGGTGTCGATGTGGATAGTCTAGTGAAAATGTAAACTGGCTTCTTAATTTTGTTTCGGAGAGAAAATTCTGAATAATTAAATTACTGGATGCAATGTCGTACTCTAGTTTACTGTAGGCTATATGGAATATGAAACAACTGAACTAGGCCTATATGAGCTTGTTGCAGATCTTTATCCCTGACCTCATCCATCAAGTTAGGGCCGACTACTAGGCTCCCATTCATTCAGCATGCCCTGTTGTCATTGGTGAACTGACTATTATCACATCATTAGCAGCCTACTGTTGACATACAGCCATATCAAGAGGACAGATCAAGTACTGATTAATGAACATACTGTTCAGATTAGTGGGCCTAACAACTTCCTCTGAAGGACAGTATTAGCGGAAACAGCTCTCTCTGCCATGTCTGTTTCCATCCATGCAGCGACGCACACTAAACTACCGCAACCCTGCGCGTTTCCTTGCCCGTCAATGCCCTCACACCCACTACCGTTGCGGAGATCAAAGCATGCGCGGGCAAGAAAGTATTCTCACTTAGTTAACCAAACTCTGTAGCTAACTACCTTCATCGTAATGACGTGTTAACTAAGGAGCCAACACTATTTTTCCCCTCACACATAAGTGGTATCAATGGACGAAGTGGGGAGCTGCCATCCAGTTGGCGGAAGGACAATAGTACTACGACCACGGGACGGAGCGCTACAGATATTTCCAACTCGCCCAAGTCGTTTGATTGGCTCATCTCCAAATTGAGACGGTTGAGTACCAGCTACTTTGAACTGTAATTGTTCAGGTTGGCAGGTCTGTTAGTGTCATCCTTCCACGCCTTTGAGTTTAAAAAAAAAAATATTATTATCATCATCATCATCATCCAATAAACAATCTAGATTTAGCTATGCAGTCACACAGCATGACATAAGAAGGGAGGACAGAGTGAAGGACTCACATGTTTTTGTAGATCTGTTGGCCTTGCCTCTGGTTCTGTAGCCTGGTCTTTACCAGGTCGATGGGAAACACACAGGTAACCCCCACAATGCCAGCAATACCACCATTAATCAGTTTAGCGGGAAGGCTGGAAAAAACAGTTTGAGATTATGTTCAGATTGGCATATCACAGAACTTCAAAGCACTTGAAATAGATCAAATATAATGGATGCATGCCCTTATGAAAACTGTACTGTAACATCTAGACATCTATTGCACATACAGTATGAGATAGAGAAGCCTACAGTGACAGTACCTGATCTGCTGCTTGGTCATGGTATATTTGAGATAGGTAGCAGATGTAGAACGGAGCTGTGAGACTTTGTGAGATATTGTAGTGGTCAGTAGATCATGTGCTGATGAGCAGCTGAGTCGAGATCTGGAGGGGAAGAGGCAGGGAGATTATATATAGACTTTTAGTCTAGAGGACGAGGTACACAAACGCAACATTACCTCCCAAGAGAATTCTCTTCGGTTATAGTCACAGTCGTGTATATTCCCCCTCAAGATGATACCACGACGGCCCTCAAAGAACTACACTGGAGTTGATGCAAACTGGAAACCACATATCCTGAGGCCACATTTATGGTAATTGGGAGTTTTAGGAAAACACTACCTAAGTTCTACCAACACATTGACTGTTGTACTCTCGCTGGTAAAACATTGGATCACTGCTACTCAAATTTTCGAAATGCCTACAAGGCCCTGCCCCGTCCTCCATTTGGCAAATCTGACCACGACTCCATTTTGCTCCTCCCTTCCTATAGGCAGAAAATCAAACAGGAAGTACCCATGCTAAAGTCTATTCAATGCTGGTCTGACCAATCGGAATCCATGCTTCAAAATTGTTTTGATCACGTGAACTGGGATATGTTCTGGGTAGCCTCAATAATATTGACAAATACACAGATACGGTGACTGAGTTCATCAGAAAGTGTATAGGAGATGTTGTACCCACGGTGACTATTAAAATGTACCCAAACCAGAAACCGTGGATAGATGGCAGCATTCACACAAAACAGAAACCGCAAACAACTGCATTTAACCATGGCAAGGTGATTGAGAATATGGCCGAATACAAATAGTGTAGTTATTCCCTCCGTAAGGTAATCAAACACTCAAAATGTCCCAATAGAGCCACAGAGGATGCAATCACCCTTTCCCATCTGGACAAGAGGAATACCTATGTAAGAATGCAGTTCATTGACTATAGCTCAGCATTCAACACCATAGTACCCTCTATTCTCATCATTCAGCTCGGGGCCCTGGGTCTGAACCCCGCCCTGTGCAACTGGGTCCTGGACATCCTGACGGGCCATCCCCAGGTGGTGAAGGTAGGAAACAACACCTCCACTTCGCCGATCCTCAACACATGAGCCAGAAGGGTGCATGGTCAACAACAACGATACAGCCTACAGGGAGGAGGTAGACGTCGTTTTCCCCCCCAAAAAACTTTTTTTTCCTAAATCCAGTTTCTCTTTGGCATGTGATGAAACGACTGACGTAACAAATACTGCCCAATTTTGCCATTTGTGTGTGTGGGATTACCACTGAGTTTGACACAAGGGAGGAATCACTGTCTTTGGAAGCCATGCATGGCACCACCTGAGGTGAGGGCTTGTTTGAGAAACTTGTCTCGGCTATGAGCAAATTTGAGCTACAGTTTAAAAAATTAAGTGTCCTTACTATAGATGAGGGCCAGTCATGGTTGGCTCGAAAAAGAGGTTAACCACATTAGTGAAAAAAAAATGATGAGTTGTCTCAGTCTTAATCTAAGTGATTTAATTGTATGCAACAGCATCATACACCAAGAAAGTCTGTGCGCACAGTCCCTGAAGCCGAACAATGTAACGGCATCTGTAGTGTCGAACATCAATTTTATCAAAAGCAAAGGGCTGAATAACCTCCAATTTAAGGAGCTATTGAGTGATCTTGAATCGGAGTATGGTTCTGGTTTGGCGGTATGATGGTTGAGCCGTGGAAATATGCTCGCGCGGTTTTACGGACTGAAGGATGAAGTAAGTATAAAAAAAAAAAAAAAAAAAAAAAAAAAAATTAATAGAGATGAAGGGGAAACCTGTCGCGGAACTGAGTGATGACAAGTGGATATGTGATTTGGCCTTCATGGTGGACATAACCAAGTATCTGTCTGACTTGAACGTCAAGCTCAAAAGGGCTGAAACAGCTTCTCAGCGATCTGCTGTCAAACGTGAAATCGTACGAAATTAAAGCTGTGGCAAGACCAACTAGAAAGGAGTAACACAGTGCATTTTCCTACTCCGCAAGGACAAGAGCCTGAGATTACTTGGGAATATGCCGGTGAGTGTGGAAAGCTCGCAAAGGCATTTTGTGAGCAGTTTAAGGATGTAAAAAGTAAACTGGAGTTGAACATATTTGCAACCCCGTTTAACGTCGAACCAGCGGATGTGACGGATGGCCTACAACACTAAGTCATTGAGCTGCAAAGCAATGACGAGCTCAAAGCCAGGTACAACCTCCCTCTCCTACAAAATGTACATTAGTGCAGAGCATTTTTCTGTTCTGAGGAGACATGCACTTAAATTTGCATCGGTGTTCGGGACGACCTACTGCTGTGAGCAGTTCTTTTCCAATCTGACAAAGACTCGATTCTGCTCAAGACTGACTGACACAAACCTGGAAAACCAGCTGCCAGTAGCATCATCTTCACTGCCAGCTGACATCAAACGCCTCTTCAAAGATAAGCTGTTTCAGCCATAGCATTAGAGGCAAGTTTGAACAAGCAATCATAATAACATTATGTACAATACTAATATCTATTTAAATAGGACTAACACTTTTCTAAATACTCAAGGACACAAGAAACATAAGTCATATTTAAAACTATGAAACCAATGTCGGTGATTAAAGTCACATTAACACATGAATAAAATAGAAGATTTTATTTCACCTTTATTTAACCAAGATTGCCACTTGTAATAATATGGCCCCCGAATTAATTTATAAATATCCAAATGGCCCTTGATGGCAAAAAGGTTCCCCAACCCTGGGTTAGAGCGTTAGGCCAGTTATTGAAATTTGCTAGATCGAATCCCCGAGTTGACATGGTAAAAATCTGTCGTTCTGCCCCTGAACAAGGCAGTTAACCCACTGTTCCCCAGTAGGCCGTCATTGTAAATACGAATTTACTTGTTAAATAAAAATTAAATAAATAAAGAACACGCCTCGTTGCTCCCAGTTCAAGTAGTACTGTTCGAGTTTCCCACTTATTACAAACACAATATTACAACCTGCTTGCTACTCTTGAGTAAGATGGGCATGTAACTAGTAACGTTAAAAGGTTAGTGCTAATCAGTGTCCTTTGGATGTAGCTACCCCCAAAGGCATCAGTTTGCATGAATTGAAAGTGTTCTTGGCCCCGAGGCATCAGCTCAGTTAAGTTAGCTAAGACACAGTCCGTGTCAGTATGTGGACAAGATTCAACTCCAGTCTAACTTGTGTATTCATCCATTATTTTTTCTATATTTTTTTTACCTTATTCAATAACATTCATGTGTTATTAACATTGCCTCATTTACTGATTTAGCTAATGTTAACATTACCAAGGCCAGGGTAACGTATGATGACTAACTTATCGCTTGCTAGCTACCGTTAGTTAGCTTGTATTTATCTGGAAATGGCCAATTCAATAACTTCGCTAGCTATAGCTAACGTTGCTGAAACATTACTGATCAAGTGTATCTATAGCAACAACTCGTACTCAAATCTCTGAGATGTAATTTAACAGCACTAGCGTGAGCTATTTGATATCGGGCAAGCTCGTTGGCTAACTTCTAACAAGCCTCTGCATTTCCTCTTCCAATAATGCATTGCTAGGAAAAAGAGCCACGATGACATAGCAATTGTCAATACAATGGTGATACATTAATATTGATATTTGCCAACGTTCGATAATGATACTCACCTAAAATAAATGTGAGATGAGATCTTTCGTTCTTGTACTTGAAAGTATCGTCAGCCTCGTAGTCGTGTAATTTACCGAACGCGAGATAATGGAAATTTCCATTCATTCATGTGAAGGAGGGGCCAAATCGTCAAACGTGGAGTTCCAATCCATCCAATCGTGGTTTGTAGATTTACATATTGACGGTTCATTGGTCCTTTTAGTTGTAGAAGAGCGTGTGGTGGGCGGTAGCATTCGCTCCACATTAAGACTATGGTCAAGTCCAACCCAGTATCTAATTAATTAGTACCCCAAAACATTGCGCTTATTTGTACATAGTTAATGAGAGGCTGGGTTGCAACCAATAAACTGAATAAAAAGCCTTTTAATTAGATATTTGATGGCGTAGCTAGTTTATTTATGGTCTGTGTGTCCCATAGAAATATGATTACATATCTACACGGGTGTCTGCACATTTTAAACTAAACTGTAATTCTCATTTTGCTGTCTGTATACAAATTGTGTAAATGTCAATATACAAATCTAGTTAATAAAGTTGAGTTAATGCAGATAAATAACAAAAACATGTTAACTGTGGAGGCTTTGCCTTTCGCTTTTGCACAATTTAAGGCAGTTCCCACGAGAATGAAAATCAACCATCCACAATGTATACCAATTTACTTCTGACATGTGAATCTACTATATATTTGACTGTCTCACAGTATAGGATCACACATTTTAGTACTTGCTTTTCTATGTCAACATACAATAATGCTTATGTCAATGTTATAGAGAAAAAAAAGCTTGAGCAAAGAGCGGGATGCGGCAACGGGTGGCATTTGAGGAGGCACTTCAAGAAAGCTAACACACAGCAATATAATTTCAACATGTAGCTAGCTGTAAGTGCCATTTCTTCCCAATTCCCCTCTATATTTTTAATGCAGTTGAAATCTGGGTACATACCACACTGTTGAAATTTTAACCACAGACAGATTCCCATTCTATGTTTGATTTTAATAAATTGTTTAGGATCAGAAGGAGCGAGCTGCAAAGCGAGTGACTTGCTCCTTCCATTAGCCTTGCCCCTGTCCAATGGATGGAGTAGGACAGCCGCAGCAACATAATTCACCAAAGACCTGGACAAAAAAAAGGATTAAGAAGGCCTCAAGACATGGTAAATGTTATGTACCTATTTCGATTTGTTTCTAAATAGAGAGCATATGCCAGTCCTGGCTGTCTCATGTTAATTGTATATGATTGTCATCAGAAGTCACAGCAGAAGACATAGACCTCACCGGAACAGGTGACCATATTGCAGCTAATGGTGGGGGGGTATTTCCCTAAATAGAGCTTTACCCTGGGGCATCTGACCCTAACACAGCGTTTCTCCACCTGCCGTCCCAGAAGTTTCACATTTTGTTTTAACCCTAAATGGCCAAACCGGATTTAATTCATCAAAAGGCTTGAGGAATAGTTGACTAATTGAACCAAGTGTGCCAGTTAAGGGTTAAAACAAAAATGTGAAACTTCTGGATGGGCCCAAGGAGAGGTTTGGGAAACCCTGCCCTAAAGGAACGCCAAGGGAGATGCCAAGAGCGATTTATCAAGGCTAGGATCTTAACACTACTCCCTCGGTTCAGAAAACACAACATGTGCTTCTTTATCACAAATCCCTCATCCCTCCCTCATCCCTCAAGGACGAGCCTTTGATCCTCATACACTATCTTACTTCTGCTCATCAGAGCAGTAAATGGTAGAAGGGGGTATTGACCTGAGGTAGGCTTGAAGCCAGGTTGCTTGACCCTAAGGAAATCACTCTGCATACAACAACCCCGAGAGAAGTAAGGGCCTCATCAAGGCTAGCATTGTTCAACTTGTCAGGCAGCACAATTACCCTGTTAGGACATTTCTATCTAGTATTAAATACAGTTGTAATATACCGACCAATTTGAGCTGTCTCACTGGCTTTCATTTCAATGTGGGATTAAATAAAAAGTAGTTCTATAAAACTTTCAAACCCTCAGACCGATTGACTGTAACCTAAGCCTCTGTCTTGCAGGCATGAACTCTTAGGTTGCATGTATTGAAAATATATACAAAATGTTATAATACTCCCAAAATAAGAGGAACCACAGCTAATGTACATTAAAACCACATAGTTAAGCACATGTCATTTAATGACATTCAGTACCAGTCAAACGTTTGGACACACCTACTCATTCAACAAGTTATTTTTTAAACTATTTTTAACATTGCAGAATAATAGGGAAGACATCACAAATATGAAAGAACACATATGGAATCATGTAGTAACCAAAAAAGTGTTAAACAAATCAACATTTTATATTTGAGATTCTTCAAAGTTGCCAGCCTTTACCTTGATGACAGCTTTGCACACTCTTGGCATTCTCTCAACCAGCTTCATGAGGTAGTCACATGGAATGCATTTAAATTAACAGGTGTTTCTTGTTAAAAGTACATTTGTGGAATTTCTTTCCTTCTTAATGCTTTTGAGCCAATCAGTTGTGTTGTGACAAGGTAGGGGTGATATACAGAAGATAGCCCTATTTGGTAAAAGACCAAGTCCATATTATGGCAAGAACAGCTCAAATAAGCAAAAACAAATGACAGTCCATCATTACTTTCAGACATGAAGGTCAGTCAATCCGGGAAATTTCAAGAACTTTGAAAATTCCTTCAACTACATTTGCAAAAGCCGTCAAGCGCTATGATGAAACTTGCTCTCATGAGGACCGCCACAGGAAAGGAATACACAAAGTTACCTCTGCCTGCAGAGAATAAGTTAATTGGAGTTACTAGCCTCAGAAATCGGCAATTAACTGCACCTAAGATTTTACCTCACAAGAGTTCAAGTAACAGACACATCTCAACATCAACTGTTTAAAAAAATATATATTTAACCTTTATTTAACCAGGTAAGCTAGTTGAGAACAAGTTCTCGTTTACAACTGCGACCTGGCCAAGATAAAGCAAAGCAGTGCGACACAAACAACAGCACAGAGTTACACATGGAATAAACAACCGTACAGTCAATAACACAATAGAAAAAAAGAAAGTCTATATACATTGTGTGCAAATGCCGTGAGGAGGTAAGGCAATAAATAGGCCATAGTAGCAAAGTAATTACAATTTAGCAGATTAACACTGGAGTGATAGATGGGCAGATGATGATGAGCAGATGATGATGTAGTGAAAACATCATCATGGTGTGCAAAAGAGCAGAAAAGTAAATATAAACAATATGGGGATGAGGTAGGTAGATTGGTTGGGCTATTTACAGATGGACTATGTACAGCTGCAGCGATCGGTTAGCTGCTCAGATAGCTGATGTTTAAAGTTAGTGAGGGAAATGTAAGTCTCCAGCTTCAGCGAATTTTGCAATTCGTTCCAGTCACTGGCAGCAGAGAACTGGAAGGAAAGGCGGCCAAAGGAGGTGTTGGCTTTGGGATGACCAGTGAGATATACCTGCTGGAGCAGGCGGGTGTTGTTATCGTGACCAGTGAGCTAAGATAAGGTGGAGCTTTACCTAGCATAGACTTATATATGACCTGGAGCCAGTGGGTCTGGCGACGAATATGCGGCGAGGGCCTGCCGTCTAGAGCATACAGGTCGCGCAGTGGTGGGTGGTATAAGGTGCTTTGGTAACAAAACGGATGGCACTGTGATAGACTACATCCAATTTTCTAAGTAGAATATTGGAAGCTATTTTGTAGATGACATCGCCGAAGTCGAATATCGGTAGGATGGTCAGTTTTACTAGGGTAAGTTTGGCGGCGTGAGTGAAGGAGGCTTTGTTGCGAAATAGAAAGCCGATTCTAGATTTGATTTTGGATTGGAGATGTTTGATATGAGTCTGGAAGGAGAGTTTACAGTCTAGCTAGACACCTAGGTATTTGTAGTTGTCCATGTATTCTAGGTCAGACCATCCCGATTAGAGTTCAGATGAGACTACGTGAATCAGGCCTTCATGGTCAAATTGCTACAAAGAAACCACTACAAAAGAACGCCAATAAAAAGCAGAGACTTTCTTCGGCCAAGAAACACACGCAATGGACATTAGACCGGTGGAAATCTCTCCTTTGTTCTGATGAGTACAAATTTGAGATTTTTGGTTCCAACCGCCTTGTCTTTGTGAGGTGAATGGATGATCTCCGCATGTGTGGTTCCCACAGTGAAGCATGAAGGAAGATGGTGTGATGGTGTGGGGGTGTTATGCTAGTGACACTGTCTGTGATTGATTTAGATTTTGAGGCACACTTAACCAACATAGCTACCAGCTATTACAGCCAAGCTATTATTTTCATGTCACATTTTAGAAATATAATATTTACGTAAGTGTTCACATCCTTTACTCAGTACTTTGTTGAAGCACCTTTGGCAGGGATTACAGCCTTGAGTCTTTTTGGGTATGACGCTATAAGCTGGGCACACGTGTATTTGGAGAGTTTCTCCCATTCTTCTTTGCGGATCCTCTCAAGCTCTGTTGGTTGGATGGGGAGCATCGCTGTACAGCTTCTTTCAGGTCTTTCCAGAGATGTTCGATCAGGTTGATGTCCGGGTTCTGCCTGGGCCACTCAAGAACAGTCAGAGAGTTGTCCCCAAGTCACTCCTGCATGGACTTGGTTGTGTGCTTAGGATTGTTGTCCTGTTGCAAGGTGAACCTTCGCCTCAGTCTCAGGTCCTGAGCGCTCTGAAGCAGGTTTTCATCAAGGACCTCTGTACTTTGCTCCGTTCATCTTTCTCTCGATCCTGACTAGTCTCCCAGTCCATGTCGCTGAAAAGCATCCCCACACCATGATTCTGTCACGACCATGCTTCACCGTACGGATGGTGTCAGGTTTTCTCCAGATGTGACGCTTGGCATTCAGGCCAAAGAGTTCAATCTTGGTTTCATCAGACCAGAGATTCTTGTTTCTCACGGTCTGAGAGTCTTTAGGTGCCTTTTGGCAAACTCCAAGCCGGCTGTCATGTGCTTTTTACTGAGGAGTGCCTTCAGTCTGGCCACTCTATCATAAAGGCCTGATTGGTGGAGTGCTGCAGAGATGGTTGTCCTTCTGTAAGGTTCTCCCATCTCCATAGAGGACATCTGGACCTCTGTCAGAGTGACCATCAGGTTTTTGGTCTCGTCCCTGACCAAGCCCTTCTCCCCCTATTGCTCAATTTGGCCAGCTCTCGAAAGAGTCTTCGTGGTTCCTAACTTCTTCCATATGAAAATGAATGATGGCGGCCACTGTGTTCTTGGGGACCTTCAATGCTGCAGAAATGTTTTGGTACCCTTCCCCAGATCTGTGCCTCGACACAATCCTGTCTCGGAGATCTACAGACAATTCCTTGATCTCATGGCTTGGCTTTTGCTCTAACATCCACTGTCAACTGTACGACCTTACATAGACAGGTGTGTGCCTTTCCTAATCATGTCCAATCAATTGAATTTACCACAGGTGGACTCCAGTCAAGTTTTAGAAAGATTACATTTACATTACATTTAAGTCATTTAGCAGACGCTCTTATCCAGAGCGACTTACAAATTGGTGCGTTCACCTTAAGACATCCAGTGGAACAGCCACTTTACAATAGTGCATCTAAATCTTTTAAGGGGGGGGGGGGTGAGAAGAATTACTTTATCCTATCCTAGGTATTCCTGAAAGAGGTGGGGTTTCAGGTGTCTCCGGAAGGTGGTGATTGACTCTGCTGTCCTGGCATCGTGAGGGAGTTTGTTCCACCATTGGGGGGCCAGAGCAGCGAACAGTTTTGACTGGGCTGCGCGGGAACTGTACTTCCTCAGTGGTAGGGAGGCGAGCAGGCCAGAGGTGGATGAACGCAGTGCCCTTGTTTGGGTGTAGGGCCTGATCAGAGCCTGGAGGTACTGAGGTGCCGTTCCCCTCACAGCTCCGTAGGCAAGCACCATGGTCTTGTATCGAAAGATCTCAAGGATGACCAATGGAATTAGGATGCACCTGAGCTCATCTCATTAGAAAGGGTCTGAATACTTATGTAAATCAGGTATTTCTGTTTTTATATTTTATCAATTTGCTAACATTTCTAAAACCTATGTTCACTTTGTCATTATGGGGTATTGTGTGTAGATTTTTTAAATCCGTTTTAGAATAAGGCTGTAATGTAACAAATGTCTAGGAGTCTGAATACTTTCTGAATGCACTGTATATATAGAATAATTTATTTGTTCTTTTTTTGGTGTTACATTTTGGTTTGTAGTTTGTCTTTTGCCCATGGCTGTGCCACAGCTGTGTGGTTGTTTAAAGAATGGAATTAATGACTTCCTAATAATTACTACTGACTCAGGGCACTACAACCTGTCCCTTCCTGCTCTGAACTTCTCCGGGTGTCTGAGACATTGGACAGTGGGGCTGGATAAACTTGTAAACAGTGGCTACTGGACAGCCACCATCACTCACCAGACCATCTTGGACGCGATCTCCTCCATTGTCCTGACTGCTCACAGTGGATGGGAATCGCAAGCAATGCCGCTTCCAGAAAGCCTCAAGGTTTGTACTACCTTCTTATGTGTCGATGTTTTGTTCAGTGTATAATTATGCCGTCTTAAAGTGCATGCTGCTCTTCTTTTTTGTTATGAATCCTATTTGTGTGATATTATATTGCAGTTGGTCTTTTTTTTAGAAGAACATTAATTGTCAACTAGAAGGTCATTTTCTTTGAAGAAAAATTGTGAGACAGTGATTTGTCTTTTTGCTTTATCCACCTTTTCCCCACCTTACGACCTTCTGAACCTAGCCAAAAGTCAAATGCTATCAGCTCTACACTTGGTGGGTATGAATAGAGTGTGATTGGACGCATGAGGATGAAGAGACCCGCACCCCAGTGTTCCGTTTTTTCTCAGAGCGTCTTGATACTAAACTCCCAAATCGTACAGGTTTGCCCAGCTTGGAGCATCATATCCAAGAATCGAGGCTGTAATTGCTGCCAAAGGTGCTTCTTTAGCGGTGGCAGGTAGCCTAATGGTTAGAGCATTGGCCCAGTAACCGAAAGGTTAATGGATGGAATCCCCGAGCTGACAAGGTAAAAATCTGCCGTTCTGCCCCTGAACAAGGCAGTTAACCCACTGTTCCCCAGTAGGCCATCATTGTAAATACGAATTTGTTCTTAACTGACTTGCCTAGTTAAATAAAGGTTGCATTTAAATGAAATAATTCAACAAAGTACTGAGTAAAGGGTCTGAATACTTATTTAAATGTGATATTTCTATTTTTTCATTTTTATAAATTAGCAAAAAATTCTAAAAACCTGTTTTTGCTTTGTTATTATGGGGTATTGTGTGTAGATTGATGAGGGAAAAAACAATTTAATTTGTTTTAGAATTAGGCTGCAACCTAACAAAATGTGAAAAAAGTCAAGCGGTCTGAATACTTTCCGATGGCACTGTGTATATGATGTTTGGCCCTGAACCATGAAAAACAGCCCCAGAACATTATTCCCCCTCCACCAAATTTTACAGTTGGCACTATGCATTTGGGCAGGTAGCGTTCTCCTGGCATCCGCCAATCCCGGATTAGTCCGTCAGACTGCCAGATGGTGAATAGTGATTCATCACTCCAGAGACCGCGTTTCCACTGCTCTAGTCCAATGGGGGCGAGCTTTACACCACTCCAGCCGACATTTGGCATTGCGAATGGTGATCTTAGGCTTGTGTGTGGCTGCTCAGCAATGAAAACCCATTTCATGAAGCTCCCGACGAACAATTATTGCGATGACGTTGCTTCGAGGCAGTTTAGAACTCGATAGTGAGTGCTGCAATTGAGGATAGACGTGCTACTTGCTTTAGCACTCAACAGTCCAGTTCTATGAGCTTGTTTGGCCTACCACCTCGTGGCTGAGCCATTGGTGCGCCTAGACGTTTCCACTTCACAATTCCACTCTTACAGTTGACCAGGGCAGCTCTAGCAGGGTAGACATTTGATGAACTGACTTGTTGGAAAGGTGGCATCCTGTGACGGGTGCCATGGTGAAAGTCACTGAGCTCTTCAGTAAGGACATTCTTCTTCCAGTGTTTGTCTACGGAGATTGCATGGCGGTGTGCTCAATTTTATACAACTGTCAACAACGGTGTTGCTGTAATAGCCGAATCCACTAATATGAAGCGGTGTCCACATAGTTTTGTATGTACGGTGTATGTACATAGCTACCTCAATTCCCTCGTACCCCCACACATTGACTCAATACTGGTACTCCCTGTACATAGCCCTGTAATTTATACTCATTATTGTTATTCACTGTAATTATTTTGCCTGTCACTATTTACATTTTTATTTTATATTTGTTTTCTCTTTATCTGTAACTCTGCCTTGTTGGAAAAGGACCCATAAGTAGTTATTACACTGTTAGTCTACAAGTGTTGTTTTACGAAGCATGAACAATTAACAATTGATTAGCGATGTGTGTGGAGTGTGACCGCATGCTGTGTTCCTACACAGAATGTGATTAATTCAGATGAGTTACAACTATTTACAGACTTCAGCTTTAATAACGTCCCATTCATGATATTGGTTCACCGTAAACAAAATAGCTCAGTGAGTCAATGGACAGGAAAGACATGAGGCAGACAGAAATACCAGGATTAGCCTCCATTGCAATCAAAGTGGCAAACAAAAAGGCATATTCACATACCAAACACAACAGCAACAATACATGTCACAATGAATAGGATACACCACCCTGTAGCTCACTGTATCCACCACAAACACACGAGTACGACAATGCTGTTCTGTTATCATAATGATTAGGCTACTGACCATAAACTTGATTTGAAAGGACCATTCTCCTTGCCGTATTGGTCAGTATGGTCATTACAGCCAAACTATCCAGGGAAGGGAGAGCGTTATCAGTTGGGGTGGATGTAGCTGTTCAGGCCAGGGTATGGGTAGATGTGTCTGAGTGGCTTGGAACACCTGGCGCCGTCTCCACTGCTGGCCTTGTGGGCACACTCATCACTGTCTGTGTTGCAGGTGCCACAGTGGCAGCTGAGGGCCACGGGGTAGGTGAAGAGAGGGTTGGCATGGAGCGGGCAACCAGGTAGTATGACTGTTCGGTACTCCACCTGGTCATAGGTACAGCCTCTCTGGATAAGGAAACGTGGTCCGGCCAGCTCCTTCATGTTACTGTCCTGGTAATCACACGCACACAAACACACATGCTTAACATACACTAAGTGTACCAAACATTAGGAGCACCATCCTAATATTGAGTTGCACCCCCTTTTGCCCTCAGAACATCCACAATTCATTGGGGCATGGACTCTACAAAGTGTTGAAACTGTTCCACAGGGATGCTGGCCCATGTTGACTCCAATGCTTCCCACAGTTATGTCAAGTTGGCTGGATGTCCTTTGGGTGGTGGACCATTCTTTATGCACACTGTTGAGTGTGAAAAACCCAGTGGCGTTGCAGTTCTTGACACACTCAAACCCGTGCGCCTGGCACCTACTAACATACCCCGTTCTAAGGCACTTAAATCTTTTGTCTTGCCCATTCACCCTCTGAATGGCACACTTACACAATTTCAATTGTCTCAAGGCTTAAAATTCCTTCTTTAACCTGTCTCCTCCCGATCATCTACACTGATTGAAGTGTATTTACCAAGTGACATAAATAAGGGATCATAACTTTCACCTGGATTCATGGAAAGAGCAGGTGTTCTTAATGTTTTGTACACTCAGTATATACAGTACATTACATACTGTACATGCGATGTAGGTCAAATATGCCTCACGGTCGGCCTGCGATTGGAATTTGTTATAGTTGAAGTTTTAAGTTATACTTATATTTTAGCGTCTCTTCTTCAATGCAAAACGTGTGACAGGTTATATAATGTATACATTGTATTTTGTATATTGACCTTGTCTGTATCTACTAGTCTGCTGCTATCACGGCCAGGTCGGTCTTATAAAATATTATGCAAAATCTCGATGAGATTACTCTGATAAAATAAAGGTAAAACGTCAAATATTTTATGGGGGGATAAAAGTTTATAAGTGAGTGCATTTTACAGATCCATTAAAGAACTAAGAATGTCTGGTTGAGGTTATAGGCTACTTACCCTTGAGTAGCAGAAGCCCATGCAAATGGTCGTATTGATGGCCACGCAGAAGTCACATTCACGTCTCTCCTCATACAGAGTGTAGTCCGTGGGCACACACATGGGCACAGCTTGGCTGAAGAGCAGGCAAAGGAGACCACACATGGCCACGGACAATTCCATTTGGCAAACAGCGAAGATGTTCCGTCACACAATCAAGAACCTGCATAGAAGTAGAGCAAATGGCAAGAATAAAATATGAACAAATCGAACGTTTTGTAGTTGGAAATATGAAAAAAATTGAGGTTGATGCATTTGAGAAGCCATTTTAATAAAACACAACTCAGTCATGCACCAATAGCACGACAAAGAATCTGTACCAATGTTACTGTCAGGTCAGCTCTGCTCACTCACCTGGTAGAGCTGGGCACCTGCAGGTCTGATGATGCTGTCTGATGGAGCCCGATGGTCTTTATACAGTCATCCTAATCCACCTTGATCCTACTGGACCATTATCTCCCATCTCTGACAGTGTGGACGCAGGAAACTCCTGGCCCATTATGAGGATGACATGCATTAATAAAAGGCATCCTCTGTAACTACAAACTTCCATTACCAGTACAGCACTGTGTGGGGTTAACCTGTAATAACCTCATAATAACCCTGCTCTTTGGCAGTATGTAATGCAGTGTGTGGCATTCCCACTTGGTGGCACAATAGAAAACTAAGTGGTAAATTCAGAGATTGGTCCAGTCCAGTAACAACCCTGTGTCCAACTCCTAGACGAGCAACTCCTAGAAGTGTATGCTAAATAACAAAAATGTAAAAGTTCTTCAAATCTAGGAACAGGATCTGCTAAGCATATAGGGCCTACAACAGGGTTCGCCAACTGGCGGCCCGTGGGCCTAATTTAGCTCGTGGGTGGTTTTATTTGGCCCCACAAATTTACTGAGCAAGTTTAATTTTCATTGTTGAACGTAAAACCACCGGGAAATCAGCTCCAAGTGTTTTTAATTTGGGAAATCTGTTCACAAGTATTTCCACGCATAATAGAAAGAAACGTGATCATATACAAATAAAAGCAAGATTTGAAATTATAATGTTAGTCAAATATTATATATGTTTGGGCTTCTTGTGGTCAGTTTGCAGTCAAATTATATGCAATTATGTTCCGGGCCCTCCGACCATCACTGAAGAAAGAATCTGCCCGCGGCTGAATCTAGTTGATTATCCCTGGCCTACAATATGGTTAAAATCACAGGGCAAAGTGGAGATGCAACCATAAGCTTACATATCCAATTCTTTCAGATCTACATGTTCCTATAAATCATTTGCCTAGGGGTCAGGGGTGAGAGGTTATTTCTGGACATAGGACTACTTTTCTTGTTTTGTTACACTTTCAATTGGTTGGGGAAAAAAAAGTGAAAGTGAGCTTAAAAATATCAAGCTTTGCAAGCAATCATGTGTTCTGAAATATGGTCAAAGTTCAAACAACGCCATAAAGACGTGTAACATCCTGAAATACCTTGTCTATTAAACTCTGATGAGCTCTATAACAAAGTCATACAGGATTCCATGTAGGCCTATAACTGCAACCTACTCCAATTGAACTATTTGCTGTTACATAAGACGTTTTTTTGTTTTTACATCACCTATACGTTTTGGTTATGTAAGGAATTTGATACTTCCACTTTAGGTCGCTGTAGTGAAGTGAGCGTGAGGCTCCTCTCACCACCCATGTGCTTATCAAGGCCTTCAGCCACCAGAGCCATGGCCTTTTCACCCCACTGCCATCTAGAAGGTGGAGACAGGTGCATCAAAGCTGGGACCGAGAGACTGGTAAACAGCTTTTATCTCCAGGCCATCAGACTGTTCAATAGTCACCAGTAGCCGGCCTTCGCCCATTACCCACCCCTGAACCTTAGTCACTGGTCTAGCCGGCTACCACCAGGACTCTACCCAGCACCTTAGATACTGCTGCCCTATGTACACTGTCTTCAGAAAGCATTCACACCCCTTGATTTCCCCCCCCCACATTTGGTTGTGTTACAACCTGGATTTAAAATGGATTAAAATGAGATTTTTTTGGTCACTGGCCTACACACAATACCACATAATGTCAAAGTGGAATTGTGTTCTTAGAACATTTTACAAGCCAAATAAGTTCAGGAGTAAAAATGTGCTTAACAAGTCACAATAACTTATGTGGACTCACTATGTGTGAGATAATTGAACAAGATTTTTAGAATCATCGCTGTACCACACACAATTGTCTCTAAGGTCCCTCAGTCGAGCAGTGAATTTCAAACAGATTCAACCACAAAGACCAGGGAGATTTTCCAATGCCTTGCAAAGAAGAGCGCCTATTGGTAGATGGGTAAAAAAATATATCTTTTAACATGGTGAAGTTATTAATGACACTTTGGCTGGCGTATCAATACACCTAGTCACTACAAAGATATAGGAGTCCTTCCTAACTCAGTTGCCGGAGAGGAAAGAAACCGCTTAGGGATTTCACCATGAGGCCAATGGTGACTTTAAAACAATTACTGAGTTTAATTAATGGCTGTGATAGGATAAAACTGAGGATGGATCAACAACATTGTAGTTATTGCACAATACTAACATAAATGACAGAGTGAAAAGAAGGAAGCTTGTACAGAAAATGTAAATATTTCAAAACATACCTCCTGTTTGCAACAAAGCACTAAAGTAATACTGCAAAAAATGTGGCAAAGCAATTAACTTTTTGTCCTGAATACAAAGTGTTATGTTTGGGGAAAATCCAATACAATGTCACGCCCTGATCTGTTTCACCTGTCTGTGATTGTCTCCACCCACCTCCAGATGTCTCCTGTTTTCCCCATTAGTCCCCGGTGTATTTATCCCTCTGTTTCCTGTCTTTCTGTGCCAGTTTGTCTTGTTTTGCCAAGTCAACCAGCGTTTCGCCTAGCTCCTATTTTTCACCAGTCTCTGTCTTTTCTTAGCCCTCCTCATTTTAACCCTTGCCTGTCCTGATGACGAATCCGCCTACCTGAGCACTCTGGCTCTTCTGACCTCGAGCCTGCCTATCCCCTTGAACTGTTTGGACTCGGACCTGTTCACTAAACCCCTGCCTGTCCTGACTTCGAGCCTGCCTATCCCCTCGTACTGTTTGGACTCTGACCTGGTTTATAAACTCTCGCCTGTCCCTGACCTGCCTTTTGCCTAGCCCTTTGGGTATAATAAATATCGTAGCTCAACCATCTGCCTCCTGTGTCTGCATTTGGGTCTTGCCTTTTGCCCTTATATACAACACATCACTGAGTACCACTCTTCATATTTTCAAGCATATTGATGGCAGCGTCATGTAATGGGTATGCTTTTAGTCAGGAATGGGGAGTTTTTCAGGATAAAAAGGAAACAAAATGGAGCTAAGCACAGGCTAAATCCTAGAAGAAAACCTGGTTCAGTCTGCTTTCCACCAGACACTGGGAGATTAATTCACCTTTCAGCAGGACAATAACCTAAAACACAAGGCCACATCTACACTGGAGTTTCTTACCAAGAAGACAGTGCTCAAGTTACAGTTTAGATTTAAATCGACTTGTAAATCTATGGCAATACCTGAAAATGGTTCTCTAGCAATGATCAACTACCCAATCTGACAGAGCTTGAAGAATTTTTAAAACAATAATGGGCAACTGTTGCACAATCTAGGTGTGGAAAGCTCTTAGAGACTTACCCAGAAAGACTCACAGCTATAATCGCTTCCAAAGGTGCTTCTATAAAGTATTGACTCAGGGGTGTGAACACTTAAGTGAATAGAATATTTCTGTATTTCATTGTCAAACAATTTGCAAAAATGACTAAAAACATGTTTTCACTTTGTCAATGAGGGTTATTTTGTGAAGACTATATTTTTGATCAACAAAATGTGGACTAAGTCAAGGGGTATGAATACTTTACGAAGGCACTGTACATAGAGTCCTTGAACACTGGTCAACTTAATAATGTTTACATACAGTTTTATGCCGACTTTATATATGTAAAGTGTGTTGTAGTCATGGCTCATCCAATATAACTACTGCTGTTGACATGTTTTCTATTCATATGCTGGCCATACTATCTATACATATTTGAATATACACTATATATACAAACGTATGTGGACACCCCTTAAAATGAGTGGATTCTGCTATTTTAGACACACTCATTGCTGACAGAAGTATAAAATTGAGAACACAACCATGCAATCTCCATTGACAAATATTGGCAGTAGAATGGTCTCACTAAAGAGCTAAGTAACTTTCAACATGGCGCCGTCATAGGATGCCACCTTTCAAACAAGTCAGTTTGTCAAATTTCTGCCCTGCTAGAGCTGTCCTGGATAACTGTAATTTCTGTTCATGTGAAGTGGAAAGTCTAGGAGCAACAACATCTCAACCGTAAAGTGGTAGGCCATACAAGCACACAAAAAGGGACTGCCAAGTACTGAAGCACGTAACGCATCTGTCCTCGTTTGCAATATTCACTACCGAGTTCCAAACTGCCTCTGGAAGCAACGTCAGCACAAGAACTGTTAATCGGGTGCGTCGTTAAATGGGTTTCCATGCCCGAGCAGCCGCACACAAGCCTAAGATCACCATGCCAAGCGTTTGCTGGAGTGATGAATCACGCTTCACGATCTGACAGTTCGACGGACAAATCTGGGTTTGGCGGATGCCAGGGGAAAGCTACCTAGTGCCAACTGTAAAGCTTGGTGGAGGAATAATGGTCTGGGGCTGGTTTGGGCTAGGCCCCTTAGTTCCAGTGAAGGGAAATCTTAACGCTTCAGCATACAATGATATTCTAGACGATTCTGTGCTTCCAAGTTTGTGGCAACAGTTTGGGGAAGGCCCTTTCCTGTTTCAGCATGACAATGCCCCCGTGCACAAAGCAAAATCCATACTGAAATGTTTTATCAAGATCAGTGTGGAAGAACTTGACTGTCCTGCACAGAGCCCTGATCGCAACGCCATCAATCACCTTTGAGATGAATTGGAACACCCACTGTGAGGTAGGCCTAATCGCGCAACATCAGTGCCCAACCTCACTAATGCACTTGTGGCTGAATGGAAGTCCCCACAGCAACGTTGCAACATCTATTGGAAAGCCTTCTGACGTTGCTCTTTCTGATACATCTTCATTTCTTAGTTATTTGCATGGACTCTACAGACTTTTTTTTCTCTGTCCTCGATAGATTTAGTAACACTAATTCTGTCTATAATAGAAGGGGGAAAACTCCAATAACTTTTGAACAGACTATGAAAGAGACATGAGGTTTGGACCATAGGTTTTCTTAGAGTAGTATCTACACAATTCAAATATATGTTATTTTACCCATTGGTCAAAATAAGATGTTTTGATTGGACACCGTACATGGAGTAATGGAAACATTTTGCCGTTAATGCCCATTTCTCTCAATTTTACACATTTTCATGTCTTATGAAACCAGGATACGAATCCTGACCGAATAGAAAATGCAATAATAATACTTTAAAAAATATTAAGACAGGACCCGTGGTCCTGGGTCCGGACTTGGCCACGGTCTGCCTATTGAGTGTGTCTGGTGTAGAGCTTGTTCTGTGACACAGGCTATCGCAGCCTGACCGGATAACCAAGGCAACCTGACATTCAACTAATTGAAACACTAGTGGCAATGAAAAAATAACAGAACAAATTGTTCAGTGTTCCTCAGCAGTAGGCTCAAAGCCAATGAATGTTTAGTTCCTGGTTACAGTAAATATTCTTGTCAACAGTAAGTACTGAGAACAGGGATTTGAAATCTGAAAGCTATCAGGCTCTGGCAGGTTTATTTTCATCTGATATCTCATATTATACCCCACAATCTTAAACAAACTTAACTCAACTGTAAAATCAACGTGCTTGATTCGCATATAGTAAGCCCTCAATACACCTTGTTTATGAAGTACTGCCTTCCAGGAAATGAAATAATCTACTGCATTGATGGGAACAGATAACCAATGGAAGGTCCACAATGCAGAAATTGCTCAGCCATTTCTAAAATTCTAATTTGCCTAATTTCAGTGTATTTGACAAAATAAGCAAGAGAATCATTGTACTTTCTAAACTTCCGTGAAATATATTTTCCCTATCCCAAAATATTGTATTTTCAGTTGTTTGAAGATGGTTAACACCACTAAAATTTACAAAACTTAATTTAACCCTCCTGTTGTGTTCCGGTCGAATTGGACCAATTTACAAGTTTTCTCTCTGAAAAATATAGTTAATTTAATCTAATTTAAGGTCTCTGCACTGGCTGCCTGTGAGTTTTAGAAATTAATTTTAAGATTCTCATATTGCTTTTTAAATCAATCCATAATTGTGTACCCCAATACATGTCAGACATACTTTTTAATCCTTAGTCCTCACAGGGCATCTGACCACACAAATTACATTTGGAAGATTTTCATTCCATTTTGGGTGTTTTATTTAACTTTTGTAAACCTCTGGTGTTTCTGTTAAAAAATGATCCGTCTTTAGACACACACACACACACACACACACACACACACTCTTGTGTCCTACTGCCCGAAGAAAAAGAAGAATGTGCTCCTGATTACAACTCTGCACACCGCTGTGAGTATCAGGGAGGACAAGAAGCCCAACACTGTCCTGGATTTACAACAGAGGGGGAGTTAACAACCTTGATAAGGTATGTTATTTTTTATCTTTCAAGTTTCATTTACTTATGGAGTCAACTCTATTTTAATGTTTTTGTTATTGTTAGTAATACTGTTATTGTTACTGTTGATCTTTAATATGTTCAGACATTCATTTTGTAATACGGTAAAGTTTTCATGTGTAGTTTTGGGCCTATGTCCTTTCTTTACTAATAAAATCATACCGGTCTGTTTTGACCAGGAACACAACAGATGTTATTTTGGGCTTACTATTTAAAAATTTGAAACGATTTCAAAACAAATGTCCTTGTTAAACTTTGACACAAGATAGTCTGATAAATAGCACAATATGTTTAATCTGAGTATTTGTTATAGTCAAAATAATCCATACATTATGCTTTTTTAACTCAAAAACAAGTTGTTTGAGCTCAGGTCAATGAGGCCTACAGGCCATAAATAGCAAATAGAAGTTCAAAATGTGTAATGTTCACAATAACTTAAGTTGATAAAAAGATCTAACACGACATTAGGTGATAATATGTTTATAATTATGGATTTATAATCAGCTATAATGGGGGGGGGGGTAATTTAATGTGGGGATAATTTAATTAACATGAAACGAAAACAACAGGGAAGCATAGAAACAACACACATAGAACAAATATACCGCTTCTTAGACTTGCTTTCATTGAGAGTGACAGATCTATAACTCACATTTCTATGTGAGTAGCCCAAAAGTTACATATTGCAGTTTAAGTGTTTTAATTTGATGTTCATGATTGTATAGAGGATTATCCCTCTTACCGTCTCAAGATGGCGTAGCAGTCAGACGTCTTTGTCCTGTCGTGTCCCTTGTCTATATCTTTTTACATCTTTTTCTTTGCATATCTTTTAAAATATTTTCCTCAACCTCAACTTCTAAATACTCTCCTGCAACCCGCAACACCCAATCTGGCGTGGATCTGCTTTTTTCTTAAGTATTTCTATTTATTTCAGATCTGGAATCCCTCAACTGAAGCTAGCCAGCTAACAACCTACCAGCTATCAGTCAGCAAACCATTGCTAGCGGTCATCAGTTAATCTTTAGCTTGGAAAGCTCTCGCCAGTTCGAACAACATGACTCAAACCAGAGCATAACGGACCTATTTCTCTCCATATCCCCGGATTCCTACCGCAAACTCTGAACATTTTCATCTGGATCTTCGCAACTAGCTAATCGCAATTCCGGGTGACCACTCCTGGCTAGCGTTTCCATCCTGGAGTAAGCACCAATTAGCCTGAAGCTAGCCCGGCCAGGGCTCCTGTGCTACCACCGAAGCCCACTCCTGGGCTACAATATTCGGACCCCTTCTACTGCCGGTATGGGGCACGGAACCCCGCCGATCCTCTAAGACTGTAATACCGACATAATCTGCCCGAGGATTCCAATCTGCCCGCTGAAGGCCCATTCTGCTAACCTGCTAGGCCTGCTAGCTACCTAGAGCTACTTGGAACCCTACTAATTCCACGACTGGTCTATCGATGTCACCGCATGAAGAGGCAAAACCAGACTTACCCCCATCTGCTAACTGCTAGATTGCTTGCCCCGGTCTGCTAACTACTAGCTTGCCTGCCCCGGTCTGCTAGCTGCTAGCCCCTGCTAACTGCTCGCTTGCTAACCCGGTCTGCTAACTGCTAGCTTGCCAGCCCCGGTCTGCTAACTGCTAGCTTGTTTAGCCCCAGCCTACTAACTGTTAGCTTGTTAGCATCGGCCTGCTAACTGTCTGAATCGCCGTGTCCCGATTCAGCCCAACCACTCACTGGACCCATATGTTCACTTGGCTACGCATGCCTCTCTCTAATATCAATATGCCTCGTCCATTACTGTCCTGGTTAGTGATTACGGTCTCATTTCACTGTAGAGCCTCTAGCCCTGCTCAATATGCCTTAACCAACCATGTTATTCCACCTCCTACATATGCGATGACATCACCTGGTTTAAACATCTCTAGAGACTATATCTCTCTCATCATTACTCAATGTCTAGGTTTACCTCCAATGTACTCACATCCTACCTTACCTTTGTCTGTATGCTATGCCTTGAATCTATGCTATCGTGCCCAGAAACCTGCTCCTTTTACTCTCTGTTCCGAACGTGCTAGACGGCCAGTTCGTATAGCAAATAGCCGTACCCTTATCCTACTTCTCCTCTGTTCCTCTGGTGATGTAGAGGTTAATCCAGGACCTGCAGTGCCTAGCTCCACTCCCACTCCCCAGGGGCTCTCAATTGTTGACTTCTGTAACCGTAAAAGCCTTGGTTTCATGCATGTTAACATTACAAGCCTACTCCCTAAATGTATTTTACTCACTGCTTTAGCACACTCTGCCAACCCGGATGTCTTAGCCGTGTCCAAATCCTAGCTCAGGAAAACCACCAAAAACCCTGAAAACTTCATCCCTAACTATAACATTTTCCGCCAAGATAGAACTGCCAAAGGGGGCGGTGTTGCAATCTACTGCAAAGATAGCCTGCAGAGTTCTGTATTACTATCCAAGTCTGTACCCAAACAATTCGAGCTTCTACTTCTAAAAATGCACCTTTCCAGAAACAAGTTGCTCACTGTTGCCCCCAGCTGTGCCCTCGATACCATATGTGAATTGATTGCCCCCCATCTATCTTCTGAGCTCGTGCTACTAGGTGACCTAAACTGGGACATGCTTAACACCGTGGCCATCCTACAATCTAAGCTAGATGCCCTCAATCTCACACAAATGATCAATGAACCTACCAGGTACAACTCCAAATCTGTAAACACGGGCACCCTCATAGATGTCATCCTAACTAACTCACCCTCCAAATACACCTCTGCTGTTTTCAATCAAGATCACTGCCTCATTGCCTGCATCGGTAATGGGTCTGCGACCAAACGACCACCCCTCATCACTGTCAAACGCTCCCTAAAACACTTCTGCGAGCAGGCCTTTCTAATCGACCTGGCCGGGGTATCCTGGAATGACATTGACCTCATCTCGTCAGTAGAAGATGCCTGGCTATTCTTTAAAAGTGCCTTCCTCACTATCTTAAATAAGCATGCCCCATTCAAAAAATGTAGAACTAGGAATAGATATAGTCCTTGGTTCACTCCAGACCTGTCTGCCCTTGACCAGCACAAAAACATCCTGTGGCATTATGCATCAGCAACGAATAGCCCCAGTGATATGTAACTTTTCAGGGAAGTTAGGAACAAATATACACGGGCAGTTAGGAAAGCTAAGGCTAGCTTTTTCAAACATATAATTGCATCCTGTTGTACTAGCTCAAACCAGTTCTGGGACACTGTAAAGTCCATGGAGAATAAGAGCACCTCCTCCCAGCTGCCCACTGTTCTGAGGCTAGGAAAAACTTTCACCCCCAATAAATCCACTATAATTGAGAATTTCAATAAGCATTTCTCTACGGCTGGCCATGCTTTCCAACTGGCTACCCCTACCCCGGTCAACTGCCCGGCATCCTCCATAGCAACCCCGCCAAAGCCCCCACCATTTCTCCTTCACCCAAAACCAGATAGCTGATGTTCTGAAAGAGCTGCAAAATCTGAACCCCTACAAATCAGCCGGGCTTGGCAATCTGGACCCTCTCTTTCTAAAATTATCTGCGAAATTGTTGCAACCCCTATTACTAGCCTGTTCAACCTCTCTTTCGTATCGTCTGAGATTCCCAAAGATTAGAAAGCTGCCACGGTCATCCCCCTCTTCAAAGGGGGTGGACCTCAAGACCCAAACTACTACAGACCTATATCTATCCTACCCTGTCTTTCTAAGGTCTTCAAAAGCCAAGTTAACAAACAGATTACCGACCATTTCGAATCCCAGTATACCTTCTCCGCTATGCAATCTGGTTTCAGAGCTGGTCATGGGTGCACCTCAGCCACGCTCAAGGTCCTAAATGACATAACCGCCATCGATAAGAGACATTACTGTGGAGCCGTATTCATCGACCTGGCCAAGGCTTTCGACGACTGTCAATCACCACATTCTTATTGGCAGACTCGACAGCCTTGGATTCTCAAATGATTGCCTCGCCTGGTTTACCAAATACTTCTCTGATAGAGTTCAGTGTGTCAAATCGGAGGGCCTGTTGTCCGGACCTCTGACAGTCTCTATGGGGGTGCCACAGGGTTCAATCCTTGGGCCGACTCTCTTCTCTGTATACATCAATGATGTTGCTCTTGCTGCTGGTGATTCTCTGATACACCTCTACGCAGATGACACCATTCTGAATCCTTCTGGCCCCTCTTTGGACACTGTGTTAACTAACCTCCAGATGAGCTTCACTGCCATACAACTCTCCTACCGTGGCCTCCGTGGCTCCAGCAGGTATATCTCACTGGTCACCCCCAAAGCCAATTCCTCATTTGGTCGTCTTTCCTTCCAGTTCTCTGCTGCCAATGACTGGAACGAACTGCAAAACTCTCTGAAGCTGGAGACTCATATCTCCCTCACTAGCTTTAAGCACCAGCTGTCAGAGCAGCTCACAGATCACTGCACTTGAACATAGCCCATCTGTAAACAGCCCATCTATCTACCTACCTCATCCCCATACTGTATTTATTTATTTATCTTGCTCCTTTGTACCCCAGTATCTCTACTTGCACATTCATCTTCTGCACATCTACCATTCCAGTGTTTAACTGCTATATTGTAATTACTTCGCCACCATGGCCTATTTATTGCCTTAATTCCCTTATCTTACTTAATTTGTACTCACTGTATATAGACTTTTTGTTTTCTTTGTTCTACTGTATGTTTTGTTTATTCCATGTGCAACTCTGTGTTGTTGTATGTGTCAAATTGCTATGCTTTATCTTGGCCAGGTCGCAGTTGCAAATGAGAACTTGTTCTCAAATAGCCTACCTGGTTTTAAATAAAGGTGAAATAAAAAAATAAAAAATCCCTGTATCTCATGGTCATGTAAGGTTGTAACTGAGTCCTTGAGTGATTCAGTATCCTTAATTTCCCCCAAAACTGGGCATTGTCTCCTATTTCAAAAAGTGCTCGCATCTACAATTATTTTTCCAATATACTGACTCATGCAATGGGATCGAATGACTCATCAATGGCTGATCAATGACTACATGTGTTGTTCTATCTCACAGCTGACTTAGCTTGTCTGGAAAGTCTAATCAGTCAAGTTTTAATGTCATGTTCACTAGTACAGAGTTGTAAATGCATTGTAATTGCCTTTCTTGCAAGCTCTAAACCCAACAATGCAGTCATCAATATAATTGTGGTACTAAAAATAACATAAGGTAGAACAAAAACACACACAAATGATACAAAATATAATAAAAATGTTTGGTCTTAGAGTCCATAAATATTGCAGGAGTTCTTGATGCGGATCCCATGCTTTGACATTTACAACAGTGTCAGGCTGACAACGCATGGTGTTTTACCTCAATAATAAAACCAACAGTATATTTCTATTGAATGGTAGAGCAGCCGGCAGGCCAAACACACTTTATGAAGTCAGATATAAAGATCGTTCCGTTTTACAATCTTGGAAGGCGGTGCGGTGAATTCTGTATCTGTTGTCCTTGGGTGATGATTCATTAAAGTTGTATTTATGGTTAACCAGCACCAATAGTGTGTTCTTCCATGATTTTGTCAGGACAAGGGGAGCACACAAGGAAGTCTTGCTAAACGGGAGGATGCTTTGCTAGTAGTTTTCAGCGTTGTTCAACATCAACAAGTAAGCAAGACTTATCACATAGGAATATTGGACATTAGTTCTTGGGATTCTAGGATGCTTGTAGAAGGACATTTCTTTCCATTGTGGATGTCTATTGTAAGTGTCAAATAACTGCAATAATTTCAACACTTAATCTGTATTGATACTGGCATTCCTGAGGTGCATATATAGTTGACTGAGAATTTATGTGCTATTGGTTTGTTCTCTTGGAAGACTGAAAAACGGTTGGCCTCAATTTTAGTAAAAGTGTTTTATTTTGACATTCTTGATTTAACTTTGTGAAAGTTAAATAATTCTGTAATTCATATAACATTCATTTGATCGAATTTTAAATAGAAAAATTGTGTGCATTGGAAAGAAAGGAAATTAAATATTAGCAACATTGCCTAACAATCAAACTGTAAGATCTAAGTTACGAGCAGTGGGTGAAGGTGTTTAGATAGTAAAGGTGAGATAAGTGTCGTCCCTGCCTGAGAGATCTCTTCTGGGCTCATTAACCATGACGATGGGCACAGGGGGCCCCGTGGCCTCGTTCTCTGTGTGGGACTATGTGGTATTTGTGGGCACAGTCCTGGGGGCAGCTGGCATTGGCCTGTTCCAAGCCATCCGGGGCCGCAAGAACAACAGCAGCGGTGAGTTCCTGCTGGGGGGCCGTCAGATGACAGCGGTGCCCGTTGCCATGTCCCTCACTGCCAGCTTCATGTCTGGCATCACCGTGATCGGCACACCAGCCGAAGCCTATCGGTTTGGGGCGGACTACTGGATCTTTGCCATCTCCTATGCCATCATGTCCATCATCACCGCCGAGATATTTGTCCCTCTCTTCTACCGCCTGGGCATCACCAGCACCTATGAGGTAAGGAGATATACCAGACAGTGTCAGACCCACTTGGGTACATTGTACTTTTGGGACCATTCCACTGGGTCTATTGTACCGGTCAAACAGCAAGTGCAATCAACGTGGATGGAGATAAAGTGAAGAGGAATAGGGGAACTTGGGTAAGAGGTTAGATGTATGAATTAAGATGAATCAGTAGGGAGAGGTGTTGATGAGAGGGGTGTGCTCTAACATGTCTATCCGTTGTAATTTAACTAATGATTCATCACTGATCCATGAAAGCAATCTAATCCAGGAGGGGTGTCTTCCTGTTACATCTGTCACATTCAGCATCTATGAGGACTAAATGTGTGACTAACTGCATTAAAAGTCCATTCAATTATTTCTTTTGTTTTGACAAAGAAACCATTGATGACTTAATCCAAAATAATGTTGAGGCTTTAGGCTTGCAGATAATAATGATGACGATTCTAATTTGTGAAGCGCTTTTCTCAGACCCAAGGTGCAAACATTTTGCAATAAATAATAATAATAATAAAAACAATCCAGAACATAGAACACAGACAACAATCAAAGCTATATACAGGTGTCGCCAGATCCAGAGGACACAATAACAGAATTAGCTGAGGTTCTTGTAAGCTTTTCTGAACAGCACAGTCTTGAGCTATGCCTTAAAGTAGGAACGAGACTCTGCAGCCCTAATAGTGTCTGAAAGTCCCCGTCACCCATAGTTTTTAGTCTGCTGCTGGGGTGCTGAAGGTAGACGGACCTGGAGGAGCGAGGGGTGCATGTGGGGCAGGAGGGTAGAATGAGGTACAAGAGATACTTGGGTCCAGAGTTGTGGGTAGGTGTGAACCAGGATGTACTTATGAAAAGTCTATGCATCTTTCATTATCATCACTTCCTGATTACCCAGATAACAATTCTAGGGAGAAAGAAGATTTTTGTAATGTTACCCGTAATGTTCCCCTAATGTTCGAGTGTTCAGTTTTCCATTAGTTAGAGGAACAATCTCTGTTAACAAAGACCTTCTGAGAACCCTTTTAGCAGATTTTGATGTCAGAGTTAGTCCCTTAATTTGAAACAGAACATACTCAGAACATGGTTACCATGTTCTCAGAATATACAAAATTAATGTTCTAGAAACATTTCATGGGACGTTACAAGAAAATGAACGTGTTCAGTTTTCTGAGGGTTCGTGACCTAATGAGACACTTACGGGAACGTTCTCAAACAATTTGGGAACATGTTGTTGTTAGCTGGGTAGAAACAAATATTTACAAGTGTAAAAAGCCAATGAAATCAGGCCAGGTTTGACTAAAATGTTTATTTTCTCTGCAGTATCTGGAGATGCGCTTTAATAAGTTGATTCGGGTGATCGGGACATCCATGTACATCACACAAACGGTAAATATTCAGTTAACATCATGAAGATGGGATGAGAAGATAGGCAATACTTCCCCAAGGATTTGGTGGAAACAATAATATCTGTAATACTTTAACGACAAAAAATGTCCCTTTTTTCCATTGCCTGTTTTTCTGAAGCCATCTGGCCATCTCAGGTAAACATTCCACCTTTATGAATGTGCATCAAGTATATGTTTACATCAATCAACTAATTGCTGTGTTTCTTTCAGGCCCTGTACACTGGTATGGTCATATATGCGCCAGCTCTCGCACTCAATCAAAGTAAGTCATATGCAAAGTACCTCTGTAATGTCCCTTATCCAAACCACAATAATATTATATGCGCGTTTATTGAGGGTCTGACTGATTATACATCTTTAGCTAATTCAATTGGTCTATGATCTGATGATTGTGTTGTCTAATTGTTCATGAATTGATGCTATCAGCAGCTCAAAAGAGAACATGCAGCTATCGTTAGGTTAAGTGTTATCATTCAGGATTCATATGTATATAGTTTAATCTCAAGGAAACAGTTGAAGAGTATTATTTGGACAAGTCATGTAAACGGGTCTGTACCTCTGGGTGTTTCAGTCACAGGGCTGAACTTCTGTGTGTTTCAGTCACAGGGATGAACCTCTGGGGAGTGCTGGTGGCCACTGGGGTGGTGTGCATCCTCTACTGTACCCTGGTCAGTGGCTCATCTCACACACTCCCAATCAGCAATCAACACCTTCCTGCTGTGACAATACACATGACCAAGGCCAGGAGTTTTTCCTGACCCCATGACATGACCGTGCAGGGAAAACTGTAACCCAGTTATGGGCAATTACTAGGGTCCAGGAAACACAACAGAACCTACACATGAACATACCTCTTTTGTGTACATGAGGTTACGGCACACTGTACATTCCTTCCCCTGACTCCATGTTGTATTGTGGTTCTCAGGGAGGTCTGAAAGCGGTGATATGGACAGACGTGTTTCAGATGGTGATCATGTTAGCAGGTTTCGTGGCTGTCATCGCAAGGGGGGCTGTCATCCAGGGGGGCCTGGGAAGATCTGGGACGACTGCTACCAGGGAGGCAGGCTCAGCACGTTTGAGTAAGTATAATGCCCACAAATGTCATGCAGGGATTGAATAGCTACAATGATACAAATTTATTACCAGCACAGTATGACCCCGCATAGTTTCCTGAGCATTTTCAATTTAATACCTTCTAATGCAGTTTTGATCCAGACCCTTTGAAGCGTCACACGTTCTGGACGATCGTGGTTGGTGGCAGTGTAATGTGGGTGTCCATTTACTCCATCAACCAGTCACAGGTGCAGCGTTACATCTCTTGCAAAACCCTAACCCAAGCCAAACTGTAAGGTGCACTCCTACTTTCCACAATTTAGAACAATCATACAGGAAAAGCTGTGAAAGAAGAATAGCAATATGAGTGTTTTTTCCATGTTTGCTTTCTTTAAAACCCTCAGGTCACTGTATGGGAATATAATTGGTCTCTGGTTGACTGTGAGCTTAGCAGTGTTCTCCGGCCTCACCATGTACTCCATTTACAAAGACTGTGATCCATTCACTAACGGTGATGTAGGGGCAGTTGATCAGGTAAGTAAGTGTAAGACAGCTATGGTTAATATAGGCATGGACGGCATATAAATTGCTACACTAATATTAAGGAAGTCTTGAGGTTCTGCTCGCCTGAGTTAGAATATCTCATGATAAATTGTAGACCATACTTTTTTACCAATAGAGTTTACATCTATATTTTTTTGTAGCAGTCTATTTACCACCACAAACTGATGCTGGCACTTAGACCGTACTCAACAAGCTGTAATGCCATAAGCCAACAAGAAAATGCTCTTCCAGAGGCAGAGCTCCTAGTGGATGGTGATTTCAATGCAGGAAAACTGAAATCCGTTTTACATCATTTTTACCAGCATGTCAACTGTGCGACTAAAGGGGGGAAAAAAACTCTAGATGATCTTTACTCACACAGACATACATACAAAGCTCTCCTTCGCCTCCCATTTGACAAATCTGACGATGACTCTGTCCTCCAGATTCTTGCTTACATGCAAAGACTCAAACAGGAAGTACCAGTGACATGCTTAATTCGGAAGTGGTCAGATTAAGCAGATGTTAAATTACTGGATTGTTTCAATAGCACAGACTGGAATATGTTCCGGGATTCATCCGATGGCATTGAGGAGTTTACCACATTAGTCACTGGCTTCATTACTAAGTGCATCGACAACGTCTTCCCCACAGTGACCGTACATACATATCCCAACCAGAAGCCATGGACTAAAGGCAATATCCGCACTGACATAAAGGCTAGAGCTGCCGCTTGAAAGGAGCGGACACTAACTCGGACGCTTATAAGAAATCCTGCTACGCCCTCCAAGGAACCATCAAACAGGCAAAGCCTCAATACAGGACGAAGACCAAATCCTACTACACTGGCTCTGATGCTCGTCAGATGTGGCAGGGCTTGCAAATTATCATGGATTATAAAGGGAATCATAGCCACGAGCTGCAAAGTGACATGGGCCTACCAAATGAGGGAAATGACTTCTATGCTCGCTTCGAGGCAAACAACACTGAACCATGCGTGAGAACACCAGCTGTTCCGGAAGACTGTGAAATCACTCTCTCCGAAGCCGATGTGAATAAGACCTTTAACAGATTAACATTCAAAATATGTCAGGGCCAGACGGATTACCAGGACACGTACTCAGAGCATGCACTGACCAGTTGCGAAGTGTCTTCACTGACATTTTCAACCCCTCCCTGACCCAGTTTGTAATACCTACATGTTTCCAGACATATCTACCACGCTGAACCTCAACACGGGGGCCCCTCAGGGGTGTGTGCTTAGTCCCCTTCTGTATTCCCTGTTCACCCACGACTGCGTGGCTTTGCATGACTGTAACACCAACATTAAGTTTGCAGACGACACAACGGTGGTGGGCCTGATAGCCAATGATGAGGAAACAGCCTATAGGGATGATGTTAGAGACTTGGCAGTGTGGTGCTAGGACAACAACCTCTCCCTCAACGTCAACAAGACAAAAAAGCTGTCAGCAAGACAAAAAAGCTACAGGGAAAGGAGGGCCACAGCACGCCCCCATTCACATCTACGGGCCTGTTGTGGAGCATGTCAGAGCTTCAAGTTCCTCAGTCTCCACATCACTAAGGATCTGTCATGGTCCAAGCACACCAACGCAATCTTGAAGAGGGCATGGCAATGCCTCTTCCCGCGTCGGGAGGCTGAAAAGATTTGGCATGTGCCCTCAGCTCCTCAAAAAGTTAAATGGCTGCACCATCGAGAGCATCTTGACTGGCTGCATTTATCGAGGAACAAGGTGAGACCCAGATGCAGACACAGGAGGCAGCCCTTCCAAAAGGCCCTGTACCAACTCCTCATGTCTCCTAATGGAGGCTCCCTGCAGGGAGACAGCATGGCAGAGTTGATCCAAGTCTGCTGTGCCTTGATAGTTCGTACTATCAAGGCACAAGGCGAGACCATGATGTTGACACAGGAGGCAAATGGTTGGAGTCTTACAATGTTTAATAATCCAAAGGGGTAGGCAGGAGAATAGTCGTGGACAGGCAAAAAGGTCAAGACCAGATCAGGGTCCAGGAGGTACAGAGTGGCAGACAGGCTCGTTGTCAAGGCAGGCAGAATGGTCAGGCAGGCGGGTACATTATTTTCTACTCCCTATATATAGCCATGTTATTTTCTACTCCCTATATATAGCCATGTTATTTTCTACTCCCTATATATAGCCATGTTATTTTCTACACCCTATATATAGCCATGTTATTTTCTACTCCCTATATAAAGCCATGTTATTTTCTACTCCCTATATATAGCCATGTTATTTTCTACTCCCTATATATAGCCATGTTATTTTCTACTCCCTATATATAGCCATGTTATTTTCTACTCTCTATATATAGCCATGTTATTTTCTACTCCTATATAAAGCCATGTTATTTTCTACTCCTATATATAGCCATGTTATTTTCTACTCCTATATATAGCCATGTTATTTTCTACTCCCTATATAAAGCCATGTTATTTTCTACTCCTATATATAGCCATGTTATTTTCTACTCCCTATATAAAGCCATGTTATTTTCTACTCCTATATATAGCCATGTTATTTTCTACTCCTATATATAGCCATGTTATTTTCTACTCCCTATATATAGCCATGTTATTTTCTACTCCTATATATAGCCATGTTATTTTCTACTCCTATATAAAGCCATGTTATTTTCTACTCCTATATATAGCCATGTTATTTTCTACTCCCTATATATAGCCATGTTATTTTCTACTCCCTATATATAGCCATGTTATTTTCTGCTCTCTATATATAGCCATGTTATTTTCTACTCCTATATATAGCCATGTTATTTTCTACTCCCTATATAAAGCCATGTTATTTTCTACTCCCTATATATAGCCATGTTATTTTCTACTCCTATATATAGCCATGTTATTTTCTACTCCCTATATAAAGCCATGTTATTTTCTACTCCCTATATATAGCCATGTTATTTTCTACTCCCTATATAAAGCCATGTTATTTTCTACTCCTATATATAGCCATGTTATTTTCTACTCCCTATATATAGCCATGTTATTTTCTACTCCCTATATATAGCCATGTTATTTTCTACTCCTATATATAGCCATGTTATTTTCTACTCCTATATAAAGCCATGTTATTTTCTACTCCCTATATATAGCCATGTTATTTTCTACTCCCTATATATAGCCATGTTATTTTCTACTCCCTATATATAGCCATGTTATTTTCTGCTCTCTATATATAGCCATGTTATTTTCTACTCCCTATATATAGCCATGTTATTTTCTACTCCCTATATATAGCCATGTTATTTTCTACACCCTATATATAGCCATGTTATTTTCTACTCTCTATATATAGCCATGTTATTTTCTACTCTCTATATATAGCCATGTTATTTTCTACTCCCTATATATAGCCATGTTATTTTCTACTCCCTATATATAGCCATGTTATTTTCTACTCCTATATATAGCCATGTTATTTTCTACTCCTATATAAAGCCATGTTATTTTCTACTCCCTATATATAGCCATGTTATTTTCTACTCCTATATATAGCCATGTTATTTTCTACTCCCTATATATAGCCATGTTATTTTCTGCTCTCTATATATAGCCATGTTATTTTCTACTCCCTATATATAGCCATGTTATTTTCTACTCCTATATATAGCCATGTTATTTTCTACACCCTATATATAGCCATGTTATTTTTCTACTCTCTATATATAGCCATGTTATTTTCTACTCTCTATATATAGCCATGTTATTTTCTACTCCCTATATATAGCCATGTTATTTTCTACTCCTATATATAGCCATGTTATTTTCTACTCCCTATATATAGCCATGTTATTTTCTACTCCCTATATAAAGCCATGTTATTTTCTACTCCCTATATATAGCCATGTTATTTTCTACTCCTATATATAGCCATGTTATTTTCTACTCCCTATATATAGCCATGTTATTTTCTACTCTCTATATATAGCCATGTTATTTTCTACTCCTATATAAAGCCATGTTATTTTCTACTCCCTATATATAGCCATGTTATTTTCTACTCCTATATATAGCCATGTTATTTTCTACTCCCTATATAAAGCCATGTTATTTTCTACTCCCTATATATAGCCATGTTATTTTCTACTCCTATATAAAGCCATGTTATTTTCTACTCCTATATATAGCCATGTTATTTTCTACTCCTATATATAGCCATGTTATTTTCTACTCCCTATATATAGCCATGTTATTTTCTACTCCTATATATAGCCATGTTATTTTCTACTCCCTATATAAAGCCATGTTATTTTCTACTCCCTATATATAGCCATGTTATTTTCTACTCCTATATATAGCCATGTTATTTTCTACTCCTATATATAGCCATGTTATTTTCTGCTCTCTATATATAGCCATGTTATTTTCTACTCCCTATATATAGCCATGTTATTTTCTACTCCTATATAAAGCCATGTTATTTTCTACTCCTATATATAGCCATGTTTTTTCTACTCCCTATATATAGCCATGTTATTTTCTACTCCCTATATAAAGCCATGTTATTTTCTACTCCTATATATAGTCATGTTATTTTCTACTCCTATATAAAGCCATGTTATTTTCTACTCCCTATATATAGCCATGTTATTTTCTACTCCCTATATATAGCCATGTTATTTTCTACTCCTATATATAGCCATGTTATTTTCTAATCCCTATATATAGCCATGTTATTTTCTACTCCCTATATAAAGCCATGTTATTTTCTACTCCCTATATATAGCCATGTTATTTTCTACTCCCTATATATAGCCATGTTATTTTCTACTCCCTATATATAGCCATGTTATTTTCTACTCCCTATATATAGCCATGTTATTTTCTGCTCTCTATATATAGCCATGTTATTTTCTACTCCCTATATATAGCCATGTTATTTTCTACTCCCTATATATAGCCATGTTATTTTCTACTCCCTATATATAGCCATGTTATTTTCTACACCCTATATATAGCCATGTTATTTTCTACTCCTATATAAAGCCATGTTATTTTCTACTCCTATATATAGCCATGTTATTTTCTACTCCCTATATATAGCCATGTTATTTTCTACTCCTATATATAGCCATGTTATTTTCTACTCTCTATATATAGCCATGTTATTTTCTACTCCTATATAAAGCCATGTTATTTTCTACTCCCTATATATAGCCATGTTATTTTCTACTCCTATATAAAGCCATGTTATTTTCTACTCCCTATATATAGCCATGTTATTTTCTACTCCCTATATATAGCCATGTTATTTTCTACTCCTATATATAGCCATGTTATTTTCTACTCCCTATATATAGCCATGTTATTTTCTACTCCCTATATAAAGCCATGTTATTTTCTACTCCTATATATAGCCATGTTATTTTCTACTCCCTATATATAGCCATGTTATTTTCTACTCCTATATATAGCCATGTTATTTTCTACTCCCTATATATAGCCATGTTATTTTCTGCTCTCTATATATAGCCATGTTATTTTCTACTCCCTATATATAGCCATGTTATTTTCTACTCCCTATATGTAGCCATGCTATTTTCTACTCCCTATATCTATATATAGCCATGTTATTTTCTACTCCCTATATATAGCCATGTTATTTTCTACTCTCTATATATAGCCATGTTATTTTCTACTCCCTATATATAGCCATGTTATTTTCTACTCCCTATATATAGCCATGTTATTTTCTACTCCCTATATATAGCCATGTTATTTTATACTCCTATATATAGCCATGTTATTTTCTACTCTCTATATATAGCCATGTTATTTTCTACTCCTATATATAGCCATGTTATTTTCTACTCCCTATATATAGCCATGTTATTTTCTACTCCCTATATAAAGCCATGTTATTTTCTACTCCTATATATAGCCATGTTATTTTCTACTCCCTATATATAGCCATGTTATTTTCTACTCCCTATATATAGCCATGTTATTTTCTACTCTCTATATATAGCCATGTTATTTTCTACTCCCTATATAAAGCCATGTTATTTTCTACTCCCTATATATAGCCATGTTATTTTCTACTCCTATATATAGCCATGTTATTTTCTACTCCTATATAAAGCCATGTTATTTTCTACTCCTATATATAGCCATGTTATTTTCTACTCCTATATATAGCCATGTTATTTTTACTCTCTATATATAGCCATGTTATTTTCTACTCCCCTATATATAGCCATGTTATTTTCTACTCCCTATATATAGCCATGTTATTTTCTGCTCTCTATATATAGCCATGTTATTTTCTACTCCTATATATAGCCATGTTATTTTCTACTCCCTATATATAGCCATGTTATTTTCTACTCCTATATATAGCCATGCTATTTTCTACTCCTATATATAGCCATGTTATTTTCTACTCCCTATATAAAGCCATGTTATTTTCTACTCCCTATATAAAGCCATGTTATTTTCTACTCCTATATATAGCCATGTTATTTTCTACTCCTATATATTGCCATGTTATTTTCTACTCCCTATATATAGCCATGTTATTTTCTACTCCCTATATATAGCCATGTTATTTTCTGCTCTCTATATATAGCTATGTTATTTTCTACTCCCTATATATAGCCATGTTATTTTCTACTCCCTATATATAGCCATGTTATTTTATACTCCCTATATATAGCCATGTTATTTTCTACTCTCTATATATAGCCATGTTATTTTCTACTCCCTATATATAGCCATGTTATTTTCTACTCCCTATATATAGCCATGTTATTTTCTACTCTCTATATATAGCCATGTTATTTTCTACTCCCTATATATAGCCATGTTATTTTCTACTCCCTATATATAGCCATGTTATTTTCTACTCTCTATATATAGCCATGTTATTTTCTACTCCCTATATAAAGCCATGTTATTTTCTACTCCCTATATATAGCCATGTTATTTTCTACTCCTATATAAAGCCATGTTATTTTCTACTCCTATATATAGCCATGTTATTTTCTACTCCCTATATATAGCCATGTTATTTTCTACTCTATATTTGGCCATGTTATTTTCTACTCCCTATATATAGCCATGTTATTTTCTACTCCTATATATAGCCATGTTATTTTCTACTCTATATATAGCCATGTTATTTTCTGCTCTCTATATATAGCCATGTTATTTTCTACTCCTATATATAGCCATGTTATTTTCTACTCCCTATATATAGCCATGTTATTTTCTACTCCCTATATATAGCCATGTTATTTTCTACTCCTATATATAGCCATGTTATTTTCTACTCTCTATATATAGCCATGTTATTTTCTACTCCCTATATATAGCCATGTTATTTTCTACTCTCTATATATAGCCATGTTATTTTCTACTCCTATATAAAGCCATGTTATTTTCTACTCCCTATATATAGCCATGTTATTTTCTACTCCTATATATAGCCATGTTATTTTCTACTTTTCTACCCTATATAAAGCCATGTTATTTTCTACTCCCTATATATAGCCATGTTATTTTCTACTCCTATATATAGCCATGTTATTTTCTACTCTCTATATTTGGCCATGTTATTTTCTACTCCTATATATAGCCATGTTATTTTCTACTCCCTATATAGAGCCATGTTATTTTCTACTCCCTATATATAGCCATGTTATTTTCTACTCTATATATATAGCCATGTTATTTTCTACTCCTATATATAGCCATGTTATTTTCTACTCCTATATATAGCCATGTTATTTTCTACTCCTATATATAGCCATGTTATTTTCTACTCCTCTATATATAGCCATGTTATTTTCTACTCTCTATATATAGCCATGTTATTTTCTACTCCTATATATAGCCATGTTATTTTCTACTCCTATATATAGCCATGTTATTTTCTACTCCTATATATAGCCATGCTATTTTCTACTCCTATATATAGCCATGTTATTTTCTACTCTCTATATATAGCCATGTTATTTTCTACTCCCTATATATAGCCATGCTATTTTCTACTCCCTATATATAGCCATGTTATTTTCTACTCCCTATATAAAGCCATGTTATTTTTCTACTCCCTATATATAGCCATGTTATTTTCTACTCCCTATATATAGCCATGTTATTTTCTACTCCCTATATATAGCCATGTTATTTTCTACTCCCTATATAAAGCCATGTTATTTTCTACTCCCTATATATAGCCATGCTATTTTCTACTCCCTATATATAGCCATGTTATTTTCTACTCCCTATATAAAGCCATGTTATTTTCTACTCCCTATATAAAGACATGTTATTTTCTACTCCCTATATATAGCCATGTTATTTTCTACTCCCTATATATTGCCATGTTATTTTCTACTCCCTATATATAGCCATGTTATTTTCTACTCCTATATATAGCCATGTTATTTTCTGCTCTCTATATATAGCTATGTTATTTTCTACTCCTATATATAGCCATGTTATTTTCTACTCCCTATATATAGCCATGTTATTTTCTACTCCCTATATATAGCCATGTTATTTTCTACTCTCTATATATAGCCATGTTATTTTCTACTCCCTATATATAGCCATGTTATTTTCTACTCCCTATATATAGCCATGTTATTTTCTACTCTCTATATATAGCCATGTTATTTTCTACTCCTATATAAAGCCATGTAATTTTCTACTCCCTATATATAGCCATGTTATTTTCTACTCCCTATATAAAGCCATGTTATTTTCTACTCCCTATATATAGCCATGTTATTTTCTACTCCCTATATATAGCCATGTTATTTTCTACTCTCTATATTTGGCCATGTTATTTTCTACTCCCTATATATAGCCATGTTATTTTCTACTCCCTATATATAGCCATGTTATTTTCTACTCCCTATATATAGCCATGTTATTTTCTGCTCTCTATATATAGCCATGTTATTTTCTACTCCCTATATATAGCCATGTTATTTTCTACTCCCTATATATAGCCATGTTATTTTCTACTCCCTATATATAGCCATGTTATTTTCTACTCCTATATATAGCCATGTTATTTTCTACTCTCTATATATAGCCATGTTATTTTCTACTCCTATATATAGCCATGTTATTTTCTACTCTCTATATATAGCCATGTTATTTTCTACTCCCTATATAAAGCCATGTTATTTTCTACTCCCTATATATAGCCATGTTATTTTCTACTCCCTATATATAGCCATGTTATTTTCTACTCCCTATATAAAGCCATGTTATTTTCTACTCCCTATATATAGCCATGTTATTTTCTACTCCCTATATATAGCCATGTTATTTTCTACTCTCTATATTTGGCCATGTTATTTTCTACTCCCTATATATAGCCATGTTATTTTCTACTCCCTATATAGAGCCATGTTATTTTCTACTCCCTATATATAGCCATGTTATTTTCTGCTCTCTATATATAGCCATGTTATTTTCTACTCCCTATATATAGCCATGTTATTTTCTACTCCCTATATATAGCCATGTTATTTTCTACTCCCTATATATAGCCATGTTATTTTCTACTCCCTATATATAGCCATGTTATTTTCTACTCTCTATATATAGCCATGTTATTTTCTACTCCCTATATATAGCCATGTTATTTTCTACTCCCTATATATAGCCATGTTATTTTCTACTCCCTATATATAGCCATGCTATTTTCTACTCCTATATATAGCCATGTTATTTTCTACTCTCTATATATAGCCATGTTATTTTCTACTCCTATATATAGCCATGTTATTTTCTACTCCCTATATATAGCCATGTTATTTTCTACTCCTATATAAAGCCATGTTATTTTCTACTCCCTATATATAGCCATGTTATTTTCTACTCCCTATATATAGCCATGTTATTTTCTACTCCCTATATATAGCCATGTTATTTTCTACTCCCTATATAAAGCCATGTTATTTTCTACTCCCTATATATAGCCATGTTATTTTCTACTCCCTATATATAGCCATGTTATTTTCTACTCCCTATATATAGCCATGTTTTTTTCTACTCTCTATATATAGCCATGTTATTTTCTACTCCCTATATAAAGCCATGTTATTTTCTACTCCCTATATATAGCCATGTTATTTTCTACTCCCTATATATAGCCATGTTATTTTCTACTCCCTATATATAGCCATGTTATTTTCTACTCCCTATATATAGCCATGTTATTCACTGTGTCACTATTTTTTCTTCTTCTTCTCTTTAACTCTGCATTGTTGGAAAAGGACCCATAAGTAAACATTTCATTGTTAGTCTACAAAGCATGTGACAAATAAAATGTGATTAGATTTGAATTTGATTTGTCTATGGCAGTGTTGTCAAATGTTGAAACTGACCAGTGTGTGCGTGTGTGTGTGTGTGTGTGCGTGTGTGTGTGTGTGTGTGTGTGTGTGTGTGTGTGTGTGTGTGTGTGTGCGTGCGTGTGTGTGTGTGCGTGCGTGTTTGTGTAAACAAGCTGCTTCCTTACCTGGTGATGGACATTCTGGCAGCCTATCCTGGAGTCCCTGGATTGTTTGTGTCTGCAGCATACAGTGGCACCCTAAGGTGAGAATACTCCCAAGGGGAACCCAAATAGAGAAGGTTTGGTCACACAAATGTTCTAGGTGGAAAAGGTCTAGATGGATATTTAAATTGATTGGCATAGTAAGAAAACCCAACCTCACGACCCCCTACCCCTTCCTGGGTCCAAACACAAGCGGTATTCCACTACTAACCTATCAATGAATGTGTTTAACTATGAATTCCCTGCAGACAAAGGACATTCTTTCTCTTCCCCTCATCTATTGCCATTGTGTCTGTTTCAGTACTGTGTCCTCCAGCATCAATGCGCTGGTGGCTGTCACTGTGGAGGACTTTGTCAGGCCAGTGTGGAAAAACCTGACAGAGAAACAGGTGTCCTGGATCAACATGGGCCTCAGTGAGTTTCACACAAAACAATAACAATCTGACAAAATGTCACAGCCCTATGTAAGAGTAACAAAATGACATGTGGGTTCATTCAAATAATGCTGTGATACAAATATAGAAGGTCAGTTAGAATTTTTCTTTAGTATGTTCATTATATTTCATTATATGTTGTTACTTTACATGTAAATATAGTCTTAATCATCATATGTTCATCATACGTTTATGGGATATTTAATTATCTTTGGACATATTCCAGGTATTTTCTTCGGGTTTTTGTGCATTGGGATGGCTGCAATAGCTTCACTGATGGGAAGCATTTTGCAGGTAGGAAAAACAATCAGATGTGGCTCTGTAGCACCACCTGCTGTCTGGTAGTCATCCCCTCCACTTTATGTTTCTAACAGTTGTCTCTTTTCAGGCAGCACTGTCCATATTTGGAATGATAAGTGGACCTCTTCTTGGACTTTACGTACTAGGCATGTTCTGGCGCACAGCAAACTCAACAGTAGGCATCCCCCGATCTCATTCATATCAATCATCATTCATACTCAAAGACTGATTAACTCATTACTCAAAGGGAAATGAACATCTGTAAACACTATAAAAGTCCTGACATAAAAATCAATATTGTCTTGTTAAATACAACAACGTCAAAGGTTAGGCAATATAAAAATGTATGTGCGGTATCTCTATAGGTAAGACAGTACTGAGACTGCTTCCTTATGCCCTGCAGGGGGGACTCACAGGACTGATTGTGGGCCTTGTTATTACACTGTGGGTAGGGATTGGTGCGCAGATATACCCACCCCTAGCTGATAAGACCAACCCCCTGCCAATCAGTGTGGCAGGCTGTAACCGCACACAGGACCTGAACTACACCACCCTGGCCCCATGGACCGGGGCAGTAACACTGACCCCTCTGCCTGAGTGAGTTACTCACAGTCACTTTATAACCAATGTCTCCAAAGTCCCCTATCCCCCATATAGTGCACTACCTTTGACCAGTCCGATGGTTCTTATAGCTATGGGTTAGCAGCCTTGTTAAATCAGCAATCTGATTTCACGAGGCTAATGTGTTAGGGGGGCTGAGATAATGTTGCTCAGGTATGACTCTCTCTCTTTCTTGTTGTTACAGTGACCGGCCAGCTCTGGCAGACTCATGGTACTCCCTGTCCTACTTGTACTTCTGTCTCCTGGGCAGTCTGGTGACTGTGATCGTGGGCCTGGTGGTAAGCGCTATCACAGGTGAGGACACCTCCTTTAGCGCTAACCCTAACAGCATAGTGCATGTTATGAGTTATGTTTTGACATCATGACCCGACGAGGAGTTTGGTTTCGGAAAAACTCCTAGCCCTAAGTATAATGACTTAGGCTCATTCAAATTGATACTGGATGCATTTATTTAAGCCAGACATCTCCTTGTGTCGTGTCTTTCCAGGTGGTTGCAAGCAGGAGAATCTACGCTTGGATCTCTTTGTAAGGAGACGTGATCTATTCTGCGCTGGCTGTGGCAAGGACTCAGAGGTAAAGCCTCTTGCTCCAACCCTCTCTCTCTTCCTCCATCTCTCTCTCTCTCTCTTCCCCCATCTCTCTCTCTCTCTCTCTTCCCCCATCTCTCTCTCTCTCTCTCATACTGTAGGCCTACATCTGTATTGAATGTTCTGAGGCTGTGCCTATCTGTCTGTGTGTTAACTGGCTCCTGGTGTGGTCTTTGTGTGTCTTCCACAGGCATTAGACTCTGAGATAAATGAAAAGGTTGGATCGGAGCTGAAGAATGGATCAAACAACGCTGGATTCAAAGACTCTCAGTTTAACATTGTGGATAAGGATGTGGAAAAGGTCACTAAAATGTGATGCTGTCACCAAGCTAAATACACTCTGTCAACTGGAGTGCTCCAAGAGAACAATTTGTCCTCTCACATTTCCATTTTAGTTTTATTGTAATGAAATTCATTGCTAAGAAAGGAAGCCCGAGTGTGTAATTACGCAGATGAAGTCCCTAATCAGCAAATGTGTGTGAAGAACAAGAACAAAGGACTAGCATTACTAACCCCATATTCAACAGGGTCAATATGAACCGTGGGTTCGACAAAACAGTCATGTTATTTTTATGTATTTATTTGAACTCAGCTGGGCTTTCAATTTCTTGCTGTCGAGAGTTGTAATAGTAGAGAATGCACAAGGCACCAATTCAAAATGTGTTAGTGTATGGGCAGTTTTCCTCTTGCTATTTCACTCACTGACAGACTTTAAAGAGCCATTTATAACCTGTCCAAAATGTCCAGTTGATCAACTAGGTAGCCTATGGTAGCTAGGTAGGTATGTTAGGCTAACCAGCTATCTTATAGTTGTAGTTATCATGGCCAGATTAATTGATCAGGGACCTCAACCCCAAAGCGGCCTCCTTTGTTTTTGTTGAGTCACTAAAGTATCATGTGAACACACATATGACATGGCAAAATGTCTATAATTGGAGGAAATTAGCTTTAAAACTGCAACAACAACAACAAAAATAAATCGCCTACAAGAGGGGTGTGAACAGTTTGGGGTCGATGGGTTGTGAGGTGGGGGTTTATGACTTTTCAACATTGTGTTAAGATGATAGATAAAATAGGTTTAATTAAAAATACATAAATTAAAATGTACATCTAACCTACTTGTCACTACAAATAATGGACTTGTAATATGAGCATATGCAGTTGATATGTGATCATGTTTATTTTGTGTTTTACAGCCCTTTAGGCTGATACAATACATTTGACTGTATATTCATTTTGTGGCTATAAAGATTGTGCTGAAATGTATAGTGAGTTAGCTTGCTGTGATTGTTCTTTTTGGGATTTCTTTCATTGTCAAGTTGTTTTCATAAACATGCTTGGTAAAGGACAATGAGCTAGACACAAATGGATGCTTATTTCTAAACAGGTTTGGAGTGCAACAGTTATACTGTATCTTGTATACATCACATGCATCTTTACCAAGGTGACCATATTCATTAACCACAAACAACTGTACACTACTAACATACTACTTAAATTTGTTTTCCTGGGGCAAATACCCAGGGTCACATACAGTTAACATGCAGTAGACAAAGCGATTTGTGCAGCCTACCATACTACCAAACATCCCAAAAAAGGTAGAGAAAACATTTTCTTCCTTTCTTACCTCTCCGGAACACTGGTTTTAATTAATAACTTAAAAGATAACGTATCAACAAAAAGTTCTGATTTGTTGACTGTAAGCCTACATGTAAAGAGTTCTTCTGACTAATGACCAGGTCTCCTTGCCAACCAGCAGACAATAGAGGAAGTGAACACAGAAGGGGACCGCCCACTTCACATTTCACTGGGCCATGAAAGCAAGCCTTCTGCTCTCTGCGGTCTGTAGGGAGTGGAGAACAAAGCAATAAACCAAGTTCCTGGTTTCACTCTCATGGGTGCTGGCTGTGTAAGGTGAGCTAAAACTATTTTCTGAATGTTAACTGTGAAAATAAAATGGTAGGGTATAGGGAAGGTCAAAAACACAGTCGAAAGATAACGTATTAATGAAACACCATATGTGCTTAATATTTCAGTTGCCCTCTACTTAGTTTCAGAAGGCAGGTGCATTGGTATTGTTCCGGTTCCAACCACATTTTACTGTCGTGCACGCATACTGTATTTTGCAGGTGTTATTGCAGGTGCAGCGAAATGCTTATGTTTCTAGCTTCGTCAGTGCAGTATACATAACACTAATTTAAATGAAGAAATATCAGAACGAGCAATGTCAGAGACCGGAATATAACTTTTGAACAGTAGTGTATATATATATTATAAACAGTAGTAAAAAATGGTAGGGTGATGGAGGAGTGATGGTTGCTGATAATGGGCCTCTGTAAGCCTATGTAGATATTCCATAAAAAAATCAGTAGTTTCCAGCTACAATAGTCATTTACAACATTAACAATGTCTATACTGTATTTCTGATCAATTATATGTTATTTTAATGGCCACATTTTTTTGCTTTTATTTAAAAAACAAGGACATTTCTAAGTGACTTAAAATGTCCTTGTTTTTTTTCTTTAAAAAGCACATTTTTTGTCCATTAAAATAACATAAAATGTATCTTAAATACATTATAGACATTGTTAATGTTGTAAATGACTATTGTAGCTGGAAACGACTGATTTTTTAATGGAATATCTACATTTAATTTAGCCTTTATTTTACTAGGCAAGTCAGTTAAGAACAAATTCTTATTTTCAATGACGGCCAAGGAATAGTGGGTTAACTGCCTGTTCAGGGGCAGAACGACAATTTGTACCTCGTCAGCTCGGGGATTTGAACTTGCAACCTTTTGGTTACTAGTCCAACGCTCTAACCACTAGGCTACCCTGTCACCCAATAGGTGTACAGAGGCCCATTATCAGCAACCATCACTCCTGTGTTCCAATGACAGACGCCTCACAAGTCCTCAACTGGCAGCTTCATTAAATAGTACCCGCAAAACACCAGTCTCAACGTCAACAGTGAAGAGACAATTCTAGGATGCTGGCCTTCTAGGCAGAGTTGCAAAGAAAAAGCCATATCTCTGTCCAGTGTCTGTGTTATTTTGCCCATTTTAATCTTTTTTTATTGGCTTATCTGAGATATGTCTTTTTCTTTGCATCTCTGCCTAGAAGGCCAGCATCCCGGAGTCGCCTCTTCACTGTTGACGTTGAGACTGGTATATATATATATACCGTATGTATATAATGGTGTGTATGGGCAGTATATGAATAGGAAAGATGTGTGCATCAGTAGGTATATAGGATGAGCCTTGACTAGAATACAGTATATACATATGAAGTAGGTAAAACGGTATGTAGACATTATTAAAGTACCCAGTGTTCAATGACTATGTACATAGGGCAACAGTCTCTAAGGTGAAGGGTTGGTGGTAGCCGGCTAGTAAGTGACTAAGTTCAGGGCAGGGTACTGCGCGGAGACCGGCGGTGGTGATAGAAGCTGTTTTTTAGTCTCTATGTCCCAGCTTTGATGCACCTGTACTGTCTCCATCTTCTAGATGGTAGTTTTTTTTAATATAATGTAGACTCTCATTTAGTTATTATGATGCTAATTCTTTAGTGGGCTGAAAGAGGTGCGATTCTGCCTACCTCGGTCAAATGCACATGTGCTGTAACATTTTGCTAATACAAAGGCTACCATACACAGCAGGACTACCTGAATACAATGACAAAACATGGGTCGTACCCAACGTTTCCCCCAAACTACCGGCGTAGGGTAACACGTGACTGCTGCGCAGCTCCCCTGGGACTACTGCGCAGAAGAAATACTCTTATCAGTCCACTGAGAGAAGAACGAGATTGAATTTCGCTCAACTTTCTAGAGTTTTCCATGTTAGTTAACACTATCAGCGTTTGCGTTACTGTGGAAATTGTGATCGAATCAACGCAATATTAGCCACTTTCAATGCAAGATATTGCATTGTAGGCAGAACGCAACAGGGTAGGATTCTATTGCATTGATAGGCATGGTCTCATCTCGTAAAGTACGCAGACGGGTGCGGCATAACCAATCAGAGCTGCAGTAAGCCTTTATGCAAATAGACCATTGCCATATATTTTTTTATTTTACCTTTATTTAACTAGGCAAGTCAGTTAAGAACAAATTCTTATTTTCAATGACGGCCTAGGAACAGTGGGTTAACTGCCTGTTCAGGGGCAGAACGACAGATTTGTACCTTGTCAGCTCGGGGGTATGGATCCATGCCATTTGCTTTGATCTGGACTTGACAGCTGTGGTCGTGAGTAGATGTGCTTCTTTTGCGATTAAAGCAAGAGCTGCATGTGGCCACCTGTGCACATTTTTGTTCATATCCTTTGCTAGTTTGTTATTAGCTCAGTTATAGATAATGTGTAGTCAACAATAGGGGAGTGATTATTTCCTACAAGAGCCCAACATGTGTACCTTTTCTAGACATTTTTGAAAAGTGAGTCAGGTAAAGAGCTTTTTTTATGTGTTAAAGGGGCAGTGTTGTATTTTGAGACAGGCTTGAATAAGCTAAGTAGCCAGTAGGCAGAGGTTAGCATAATTTGTCTGATTCTCTGTAATAATGGTATGGGAATAGTAACGCATTTTATTTTGTAAAGTGGTTTCTTGCATCAAACAACCTCATTTTCAGTCACCTCCTTGTCTGAAGGACAAGTGGATAAACAGGTTAATGTCGAGCCCTGCCTGTTTTTTTTCTTCAAAAGTCTCATGTAGGCCTACATTGAAAACCACACATTGGCTGCTACTGTAGGCTGAATGATAGAACAGCTTTTTCCATGTTAAAATGTTATGGGATGCATTTTGTCCATTGTTTTTGATGGTAGGCCACTCTGGTAGGCCTACATTATGATCAAATAGCCACAGTAGCCTACTTGGCCACTGTTAAAACTGTAACTTAAAGAGGGTACAGCCTCAGTGGTCACAGTAAACGCGCACTGGAAGTTGCACAGAATTTTCACAACGTTTGAGCTCAGCAGACCAGAAATTTGCTCAGTGCCTAAAACATTTTAAGAGAACATTGGTTGTGACTCATATGTATGGTATCCTTTGGGACTGTGAAAAAAATAGAACAAGTACAGGCTTGTGTTGTTTCTATATTAGAACACACAGCCTGAGGGACTTTAAGATATGGTTGGTCAACACTGTATACACAGCTGTTTTTTTGTTTGGTTTTGGATCCTTATAATACATGTCTTTATTATGTTGTTCACTATAGGACCAAAGAGAACATGATGGCCATTGATCACAGACTTTCTCTACCCCTGGCAAGTTTTATTATGGCCATTTCCTTGACTACAACTACAACTCTGACAAGCTCTTCTGAGAGAGGAAATAATGCCACTGTCGCAAATATCCGTTTGGTTACTGCAATCACAGAGACAATGGCGCCAAACCAGACCTACACCACAGCCATGTCAACTCCTTCAAATGTCACTGTTGACGGTGCTCTCTCTACTACAAGTTACCATAACTCAAGTCAGAACAGCATTGGAACAACAACTCACAATGCTGTGCAGGACAACTCAACAACCACAACAGCACTGGCTGTGAGCTCAAACACAACCACTGAGTCAACACCATCAGCTTTGGCCCCTTCAGCTAATGCTACATCTGCAGCCATTACAGTCCCAGGTATTGTCCCCTCCACTGCACCAACCACCCAAGCAGCCAAGACCACTGAAAACCAAAACAGTACATCAAATATCCCACCACAACAATCCACTAAGAATCTTCCTCAAACCACAAATGCCGCCATGTCGATGACAACCGCAACACATAATGTGACACAAGGTAACTGCTGCTGGTTGATATGTCTGTCTTTAAAGATTATTAGTTATGATGCAACACAAATGTAAGTGAATTTAAATTATTCACATCTTTCCTGGTTTATTCAACAGGTTTTGGACTAGACAATTCAGAAAAAGGCATGACGGTTTTCTTCAGTGTTGTGCTTGGGGTGTTTGTTTTGGGAATATTTATGTACACGTTGAATAGATGGAACCAGATGAGGCAATACTCACATCGACCTCTCTATAACAACTCTGAGGCCGAAGGTAAGAGAATTCATACATCATGTTCTCATTAGATCTTTTTTCAATATCTCAAATGCATTTTGTCAGTCTCACTAAGATGTAGACACATTGACAGTGCATGCAGGCTCCAAATGAATAATACATGAGTTTCATTCTTGTGTAGTACATTAATATATGTTTTATTACAGCTGACACATGTGTGCTACTGTAGTGAATGTTACATTGGTTCTTACAGCTCTACTCAATTCATTTTCAGTGGGTGGATCCCTAGCAGCAGACGACACACTTGTAATTTCAGGAGGACTCTACGATGGTTCACAAATCTATAATCCAACTATGACAACTACTGATATGACGGAGGATGAGTTCAATTTTGATAACCGTCTACATGTGTCCCAGCGATCACAGTTCCGCCTGGAGTTCTTAACTGAAGAACGAGAGAGCTCCCCAGGCTATGAGGCCTCTACCTTTCATACTTTTCAGCCAATTGATGATGATTTTTAATGTCAAATCTAGCTTCTTCTTTTCTTTTTTTTTTACTCCAGTTTGTAAATGATGTCCAAACTAGCCAATGGGCTTTTTTTTAACATCACTTTAACAATTGCATTGTTTATACGGTTGAAGTCGGAAGTTTACATACACTTAGGTTGGAGTCATTCAAACTTTTTCAACCACTCCACAAATTTCTTGTTAACAAACTATAGTTTTGGAAGTTGGTTAGAACATGTACTTTGTGCATGACACAAGTAATTTTTCCAACAATTGTTTACAGACAAATTACTTCACTTATAATTCACTGTATCACAATTCCAGTGGGTCAGAAGTTTACATACACTAATTTGACTGTGCCTTTAAACAGCTTGGAAAATTTCAGAAAATGATGTCATGGCTTTAGAAGCTTCTGATAGGCTAATTGTCATCATTTGAGTCAATTGGAGGTGTACCTGCGGAGGTATTTCAAGGCCTACCTTCAAACTCAATGCCTCTTTGCTTAACATCATGGGAAATGTAAAATAAATCAGCCAGGACCTTGTGAAGATGCTGGAGGAAACAGGCACAAAAGTATCTGTAGCCACAGTAAAACGAGTCCTATGTCGACATAACCTGAAAGGCCGCTCAGCAAGGAAGAAGCCACTGCTCCCAAACCGCAATAAAAAGCCAGACTATGGTTTGCAACTGCACATGGAGACAAAGATCGTACTCTTTGGAGAAATGTCCTCTTGTCTGATGAAACAAAAATAGAACTGTTTGGCCATAATGACCATCATTATGTTTGGTGGAAAAAGGGGGAGGCTTGCAAGCTGAAGAACACCATCCCAACCAATAAGCACATGTTGTGGGGGTGCTTTGCTGCAGGAGGGACAGGTGCACTTCACAAAATATATGGCATCATGAGGGAGGAAATTTACGTGGATATATTGAAACGACATCTCAAGACATCAATAACCCAGCTTGGTCGCAAATGGGTCTTCCAAATGGACAATGACCCCAAGCATACTTCCAAAGTTGTGGCAAAATGGCTTAAGGACAACAAAGTCAAGGTATCGGAGTGGCTATCACAAAGCCCTGACCTCAATTATATATCAAATCTGTGGGCAGAAATGAAAAAGTGTGTGCGAGCAAGGAGGCCTACAAACCTGACTCGGTTACACTAGCTATCAGGAGAAATGGGCCAACATTCACCCAACTTATTGTGGGAAGCTTGTGGAAGGCTACCCGAAACGTTTGACCCAAGCTAAACAAATTAAAGGCAATGCTACCAAATACTAATTGAGTGTATGTAAACTTCTGACCCACTGGGAATGTGATGAAAGAAATCAAATCTGAAAAATTATTCTCTCTACTATTATTCTGACATTTCGCATTCTTAAAATAAGTGACCTAAAACAGGGAATATTTACTAGGATTAAATGTCAGGAATTGTGAAAAACTGAGGTTAAATGTATTTGTGCATGTAAACTTCAAACATCAACTGTATACATTTTTTGTATGTATATTATTTGTATTTTTTCTTCTTAGTACTTTTGTCACTCTACCATTCCATCCCTACCCTAATTGGATTCAGCTAATGGACAACAATACTTATACCGCTACTTACAGTTATTTCGCTCTATGATACCTGTAGTTAAATAATTATATATATATTCCTAACTTCCTCTTTCTTCAAGTGTTGGATTTTCACCCACAGCGGCCAATCCATTATTCATTCTGATCTTAACTCCAACGCTCCGATGTCCACAGATTAACCCATCTTTCCCAGTATAATGGCATTTTTCTATTTTCTTTTACAATTCATCCCTTCATTTTACTATGATGTCTTACGAAGGGTCCTGTACTGTATACTTTACCTAGGAGTATAATGATATTTCGCATTGACTGATTGTGGTTTTTCAGATTCCCTAACAATGTAGGTTGCAGGTCCTGCTGAACACAGACATTAAGACTGAACAACCATTCCTGGGCCTGACTCCAAAATCGAGCCACCAATGGACTGTACCATAAAATATGTTCTATTGATTCTGTGTCCTCATGACAGTCTGCACAAGGATGACTGTTCAATGCCCAATATATTGAGGATTCATTTTGTAGCAAGTATTTTATACTATAGCTTAAATTTAAAATAATTGATTGAAGTGTCAATTGTTGTTTTATATATCAATTCATAGATCCGATGCCAAGGTATTGAGCCATCAAAAGCCTGTTCTCATATGACTTGAATTTTATACGGTATTGCTGTCAAACACTTTGACTGATACATTTTTCGATTTACACTACTCATTTTAAACCATTTATGATTTTGAATGGGTGGCAGGCAGATTAATTCTTTAATTTCTTCAAAAAGTAATGGTCTCTTCCCATTTTGTGGCAGTGCTGCAATGAGTTGGTTATACTTTTTGGATTGAGCAAATACCTCCATACACTGTTGTTAGTATGCCTGTGTGACATAAGTTTACAATTTTTTGAGTTAATATTCTATTATTATTATATTAATTGCTGTAAAATTAGATCTTCATTTTCTGGAGGATGGAATTGAAATTGTAGCCAACTCTGTAAGAAGGAGGATACTTGAAACTGATTGTACATTAAGTGTACAAAACATGAGGAACATTTGCTTTCTCCGTGACAGTCTGACCAGGTGAATCCAGGTTAAAGTTCTGATCCCTTATTAATGTCACCTGTTAAATCCACTTCAATCAGTGTAGATAAACGGGAGGGCACAGGTTAAAGAAGGATTGTTAAGATTTGAGACATGGATTGTGTATGTGTGCCATTTAGAGGGTGAATGGGCAAGACAAAATATTTAAATTCCTTTGAACAGGTTATGGTAGTAGGTGCCAGGCAATCTAGTTTGAGTGTGTCAAGAACTGCAACGCTGCTGGGTTTTTCATGCTCCACAGTTTCCCGTGTGTAACAAGAATGGTCCACAACCCAAAGGACATCTATCCAAGTTGACACAACTGTTGGAAGCATTGGAGTAATCCCTATGGAATGCTTTCGACCACCTTGTAGAGTCCATGCCCGATGGATTGAGACTGTTCTTAGGACAAAAGGGATTGAAACTCAATATTATGAAGGTGTTCCTTATGTTTTCTACACTCAGTGTATATACAGTGCATTCGGAAAGTATTCAGACCCCTTCACTTTTTACACATTTTGTTACGTTACAGCCTTATACTAAATTTGATTAAATATGTTTTTTTCCTCATCAATCTACACACCATACTCCATAATGACAAAGTGAAAAAAGGTTTTTAGAAATGTTTGTAAATGTATTCAAAATTAAAAACAGAAATACCTTATTTACATAAGTATTCAGCCTCTTTGCTATGAGACTCAATTGAGCTCAGGTGCATCCTGTTTCCATTGATCATCCTTGAGATGTTTCTACAACTTGACTGGAGTCCACCTGTGGTATGTTAAATTGATTGATTTTGAAAGGCACAAACCTGTCTATTTTAGGTCCCACAGTTGGCGGTGCATGCCAGATCAAAAACCAAGCCATGATGTCGAAAGGAATTGTCCTTCGAGCTCCGAGACAGGATTGTGTCCAGGCACAGATCTGCAGCATTGAAGGTGCCCAAGAACACAGTGGCCTCCATCATTTTTAAATGTAAGAAGTTTGGAACCACCAAGGCTCTTCCTAGAGCTGGCCGCCTGGCCAAACTGAACAATCGGGGGAGAAGGGCCTAGAAGGACAACCATCTATGCAGCACTTCACCAATCAGGTCAATCATTGGCCAGACGGAAGCTAGTCCTCACTAAAAGGCACATGACAGCATGCTTTGAGTTTGCCAAAAGGCACCTAAAGGACTCTTAGACCATGAGAAACAAGATTATCTGGTCAGATGAAACCAAGATTGAACTCTTAGGCCTGAATGCAAGCGTCATGTCTGGAGGAAACCAGGCACCGCTCATCACCTGGCCAATACTATCCCTACAGTGAAGCATGGTGGTGGCAGCGTCATGCTGTGGGGATATTTTTCAGCTGCATGGAGACTAGTCAGGTTCGATGGAAAGATGAACAAACAAATGATGGCCTCCACAATCACCCGACCTCAACCCAATTGAGATGGTTTGGGATGAGTTGGACCACAGAATGAAAGAAAAGCAGAAAAGCAAAGCAAGTGAAAAGCAAGTGCTCAGCATATGTGGTAACTCCTTCAAGACTGTTGGAAAAGCATTCCTCAAGAAGCTGGTTGAGAGAATGCCAAAAGTGCGCAAAGCTGTCATCAAGGCAAAGGGTGGCTACTTCGAACAATCTCAAATATAAAATATATTTTGATTTGTTTAACACTTTTTTGGTTACTACATGATTCCATATGTGTTATTTCAGTGTTGATGTCTCCAATGTTATTCTACAACTTAGCAAATAGTACAAATTAAGAAAAACACTTGAATGAGTAGGTATGTCCAAACTTTTGACTGGTAGAGTATATAATAACAAAAAATATATGTGGGGGATTGGAAATGATATAGACAATTACATTGATGGAAGCCACAATCTATCTGCAATATTAAAGATGATCTACCCCCTAAATGTTTGAAATAAATTGGCACCTCAGGGGTTTGTGGTATATGGCCAAGGGCTGTATCCAGGCACACCTCATTGTGTCGTGCATAAGAACAGCCCTTAGCCGTGATATATTGGCAGTGGTGTAAAGTAAAGATACTTGAAAGTTCTACTTAAGTAGTTTTTTGGGGGGGTATCTGTACTTTACTTTACTATTGGTATTTTGGACTACTTTTACTTCATTACATTACTAAAAAAAGTATGTACTTTTTACTTTATACATTTTCCCTGACACCCAAAAGTACATTTTGAATGCTGAGCAAGACAGGAAAAGGGTCTAAATCACACACTTATCAAGAGAACATCCCTGGTCATCCCTACTGCCTCTGATCTGGTGAACTCACTAAACACATGCTTGGTTTGTAAATGATGTCTGAGTGTTGGAGTGTCCCCCCTGGCTATCCAGAAAAAGTTGAATCAAAATGTTGCCATCTGGTTTGCTTAATTTATTTAATTTAACTAGGCAAGTCAGTTAACAACAAATTCTCATTTACAATGGTGGCCTAGGAAGAGTGGTATACTGCCTTGTTCAGGGGCAGAACAACAGATATTTACCTTGTCAGCTTGGGGATTTGAGCTAGCAACCTTTCAGTTACTGGCCCAACACTCTAACCACTAGGTTACCTGTCACCCCAGGAATTTGAAATTATTTATACTTTTACTTTTGATACTTATGTATATTTTAGCAATTACATTTATTTTTGATTCTTAAGTATATATAAAACCCAATATATATATTTTTAAAGTGGGATTTATTTTTAAAAGTGAGATTTTAATGGGTGACTCACTTTGACTTGAGTCATTTTCTATTAAGGTTTCTTTGCTTTTGTGTAAGTATGACAATTGGGTACTTTTTCCCACCCACCATACATTTACCATATACTGCAACCCCCTCGGGCCGTATTGCTTAATTATTCTATACATACAGCAATGCATGTTCAATTCATACAGACCTTAAGTTGTGCTACAAGAATAGTTGCCTCTGAGGATTCATTCTGCATCTACTCCAGAATAGTCTTCTCCAGTTGCAGCTGATTGAAAATTTCTGATAGCTCCTCATAACTCACCCTGGGGAAGAATTCACATTCAGCATTATTTAAATGGAGACATGGAGGAAAAGTGTCCCTCGGGTTATTGGATAAGTGATGTTTGAACATCAAAGGACTCACTCATGCTTGGCAATGTCTGTCGTGAGATTCTTTTTCACATTCAGCATTTTTAAAATATTTTTTATATAATCTTTACATATCATCTTTACCAGTTCATCTTCAAGGATTTGTAGCTGGCTGTCTTCCTTTTCTTTCTGTTCTTTGATCTCTCTCAGAAAACAAAACTGATATGTAATCTCTGGCAGCATACAAGATAAAAACTAATGTCAATGTTTGAAAAATAAAGCAATTGTACACAAGAGGGCGTGGTTACCTTTTTTTTTCACGGCTGTGCTGCTGTCGTAGGTACAAGGCGAAGAAGGCGAGCAACAGTTTCCCTAATTCAATGTTTCTTTTGTCAAGCTCTGTGACTGAAGTAAGCATCAGTTCAATGTATTTTGCCATGGTAAGCAAGTAAAAATGAAAGGTAATATAAGAATGTGTATTACCAATCTGACTATTTAGGTTCACCAAACATGAAAATAGGAACCTCCTAAATGTCCCACCTATGTATCTCAACTGTTAATGTTTGAAATTCCTGGGCTGTGGCCTGAATCTCTACATGCTTGTTTGCTTGTTGATCTTTTATTTTGTTCCAGTTCTTCCAAGACTGAGTCTTTCTTGGCAATGACCTTTGCATTCTCCTATTTGTTGGATCCAATGCCATCACAATAGCTTTTCTGCTTTCCTAAAGCGATATTGAAAGTAACAATGCATGTTTTCCATTGTCTCATTACGCAGCCACATAAAGATAAATAACATTATAGAATATAAAATGACCAATATATGCCCCATTGGAATAGGCATGATGAATTACATAACCTGTGTTTGGAATATTCTCTTCATCAGCATATTGGTGTAATAAACAACGTACTAACCTTGCAGTCTTGATTGAGCTGTTCTGCGCTGTTCTGCAGACGTTCTCACAGGGATTCTTGTTCTGGTTTGAAACATCGAAGGGCTTCCTGATGTTGCTCTGTCAAAAGAAATACGACGCTCTTGTCATAAATCCTGATTTTATACAGGAGTAAAGCAGTGACAGTACGATGCAGCTTCCATGCTTAAAGTTTCACTTCCAGTAAAATGCATGAAATGGAAATAAAAAAGTTCACTAAGACCTATGGGATTAGTTTTATTGGGTAATGTAAGTATGTGCACGAGAACGATACACCACATCCATCATTTTAGTCCCGTGTGAATCTGACATGGCAGTAATGTTTACATGGCAGGAGAGCAACACTTCCAGCCAGAATAACCGACTGTTTTTCTGCACACGCCAAGGTCCGCTGACACTACTAGTCTCAATTGACGTCCCTGTGTTTTCCATGACATTACAGAGTTTGACAAGAGAACATAGAACTGATTTGATCAATTGATGTTGAAAACACAGTGCTGCACATATACATTATTTTATATGAATGGCCTGCATTTATCAACTTTTATATTGAGTACTTTGTTTATATGTTTTGTGCCAGTGAATTAAAGTTGAACATCGCCTAATGTGCAATAAAAAAGTATTGTGGCTATAGACTTATTTAATGAAACCCTGTCTGTTGATGTAGTAGGCAAAATATTTCTAGATCGCAAATCGGGGCATCCCTGATTCCCCACTGAGCTAAACTTTTTTGGAAAAGGCAAATACACTTGCTCTTCCATAAATGCATCTCAAGTGTAAATAAGCTTGCTGTTCAGCAGCTCAAATCAGCGGGATGGGGGCATTTTTATTAGAAGGGACGTCAACCGTGGATAGCTAAATAAATTATTATGTTCACACTTCCTCAATTTAAATATTATGGGGACACCTATACATTTGGCTGCCAAGCACAAGTCAACAGTGTAGCCTACACTCTAAAAAAGAAATGCTGGTTGATCCAACTGCTTGGTTGCAGGTGTTGGGTTGTTTTCCCACTTAGTTGGGTTGTTTTCTTTTTTTTTTAACTGCTGGGTTATTGATGTTGGGTTATTAAGATATGAATCCAGCGGGACACATCAGAAGACTGGTGGCGTAGTTTAGTAAGGTTGTGGCATTCAGCTAGTTCTTTTTAGCCACTCATTAGAGTAGATGTCATTCCTGTTCATCTGTTCTGTTGCATAGATATCGCATGATAAGGTTGAACATTGACATGTTGTAGTTTTAATGAAATTTACAGAAGTGTATAAGGTTCGTCAAAGCCTACAGTGCCCCTTGACCCCTTGACCTTTCCACATTTTGTTACGTTACAGCCTTATTCTTAAATGGATTAAATAAAAAACATTCCTCAGCAATCAACACATAATACCCCATAATGACAAAGCCAAAACAGTTTTTTTGAAAGTTTTGCAGAAATACCTTAGTATTCAGACCCTTTGCTATGAGACTCGAAATTGAGTTTACGTGCATATTTTTTCCAATCATCAAGTTTGCTGACAGCAGTGGTAGGCCTGATTTCCAACAACGACAAGACGGCATACAGGGAGGATGTGAGGACCCTGACGGAATGGTGCCAGGAAAATAACCTCTCCCTCAATGTCAACAAAACAATGGAGATGATTGTGGATTACAGTAGACAGCAGAGAGAGCTAGTCCCCATCCACTTCTACAGGGTCGCACTGGAGAGGACGAAAAGCTTCAAGTTACTCGGCGTGCACATCAAAATCAACCTGAAATGATCCATTCATAGAGAACATGTGATGAAGGCGCAACAGCACCTACTCAACCTCAGGAGGCTGAAGAAATTTGGCTTGTCCTGTAAGGCCCTCATGAACTTCTACAGGTGCACCATTGAGAGGACCTTGTAGGGCTGTGTCAACGCCTAGTACGGCAATTGCAACCAAAGGGTTCCCCAAATGGTGGTGCGGTCAGCCCAACGCATCACAGGGAGCACATTGCCTGCCCTCCAGGACACCTACAGCGCTAGGTGTCACAGATAGGCCAAGAAGATCATCAAGGACCTCAGCCACTCGAGCCATGGCCTGGTCACCCCGCTACCATCCAGAAGGAGGTGATAGTACAGGAGCATCAAAGCTGTGACCTAGAGACTGAGAAACTGGAGATAGAAGTTTCTTACTCCAGTCCATCGGACGTTGAAATAGTCTCCTCTAGCCGGCCTCCTCCCAGCACCCAGCCCACACTTAGTCACTGTTAAAAGCAGGGTACTGGGTTGATACCACCTGGTACTCTACCCTGTACCATAGAGACAGCTGCCATATGTACATAGTCATTCAACACAGTTCACTTTAATAATGTTTACAATAGAGTACCTGTACTGGGGTTCTGTGGTCACCAAACTGCCTTCAAGCGCAGCGGTCTCCCTTCACAGGAGTGGCAACTGGGAACATATAAATGCACAAAATGACTAGGACCAGCCTTTCTGGTCCATGGCGGTGAAGCCTGATAAGTGCAACACCCAAAGGGCTGCAACGTTGACGGGCAAGGCACCTGTCCAGCAGCCCTGAGAATGGACAGTTGAGAGGAAGAGGACACACACTCAGCCACCAGAACAACACATCGTAGGGATCGGACCATAGAGAATGATAGTCACAGTATATCATCTTTATATGTGTCCCATTATGGCGTACGTGAGCGCAAGGGCAGCTCCATTCAAATCAAATAACAAATGTAATTACATTAGAGACAATAGAGGCAATATTCATTTTATTAAAGTAGTCCATTGTCTTCTATAATTTCTATGAGTTGGCAAACAAACTTAAAGGCTGCACACCATCACAGAGTGTGTTGTTTGAAAAGGTACTGTATGAAGCCAAAGTTGGCAATATAATGCCACCTACAGTTATGCAGTGTTTGCTCAAGAGTATAATTAATTGGCTGAACCTTCCTGATTACCCGGATTGAATAATGGGGAGCGTTAGGCAGGATGCAACCTTTTGGAAGGTTCAGATAAAAATATGCTATATTGAACAAATATGTCTCCCCGACATGGAGATTATTAAGGAAATACGTTGTCTCTATTCATGAAATGTATATCTGCAATGCTCAAAGGTTTTGCGACTGAAAGTGGCCCGTGTGATTCTTCCTTAACGAAGAAGCTCCACCTAGATGGCTACTTTGTTGGAAGCCCTCAGTGGCAATGTTCATGCCAACATGGATTTCATCCATCTAGAGTCCTCTATCTAACTCCATTAGACTGACTCAATAGCCAGGTTTTGACCGGCAAACCCTGGCCCCTAATTGCAATGAGGTGCACCTGGAGACAAATAGATACACCTGGGTAAATTAAGACATGTCACATAACATAAATACCAGGTGTATTGGATCTTGTTATCATCAGTTGCATTTTCTCTGTTAGTACCACTCCTGTACCTGGCATCATGCGCATGTTGAGACTGACGGTGGTCACATGTGAGTATACAAAAACTGTATCTGATGCAGATTAGAATTTAAATATATATGACAATGTTTGTGAGTTAAAAAAAAGTACATGTAATATGATTTGAGGGGCATTCAGTTCCTTTTGGGCAAAAAAGTATTCAAAGCATGGAATATGAAACCAAATGCTGAACTTGACTATAATACACTTAGTATAACTGAAATGCTTGAGTATAGAGACCAATGCTGAGTTGTAGCTTCATGGGCATATGATGTTGAATGTTGCTGAACTAGCTGTGTGTTGTTGTTTCAGTGCTGGCTACAGCTTGCTGCACACTAACAGATGGAGGTACTGTATGTAATAATGATGATACTACTTAACCAAGCTAATGTGAGTGGTGTGTAACTCCTGTTTATTTGTCCTGGCAGCAATCAGCATCACGTGTGAAGGCTCTGATGCTTTACTGCAATGTGGTAAGCTAGTCCACACTGCTGAACAGTATACTCACCGACCACCTATGATCGTTTATACTGTAGATTAGCGTCACTAGCCCACAACATAGAGACCCATACTTGGCTCTCCTTCGTGCCTCACTGTTCTCCATCTCCCTCAGATGGAGGTAAGATCCATATCAAGCGTGCGAACTACGGTCGTCGTCAACACGATGTTTGTTCTATTGGGCGCCCTGATAACCAACTCACCGACACCAACTGCCTCAGCCAATCCTCCACCAGCAAGATGGCAGAAAGGTACTAGAACCTGTAACTCCTTGGCTGTAGTGTAAACAACCACCAGCAAGATGGCAGAAATGTGCTGGAACTTGTTGTGTTTACTTGTATGAACTCATAACCTCAACCTGTCTTTGAAACACACAGATGCGGTGGGAAGAGCGAGTGTATTGTCCCTGCATCCAATTTTGTTTTTGGAGACCCCTGTGTCGGGACTTATAAGTACCTGGACACCAAATACTCCTGTGTCCAACAGCAAGAAACAAGTCAGTCTCTGAATGTGTGCTAATAATATTTAGTGGTGGGCATCCATATTTGGATTGGCATGTTGGGACATTGTTTAATTCTCCTACCCACTTAATCTTGTAAAAAAGTAAGCTCAGCTGATTGCTAGAAAAGGAATATAATGAGTTGGTTCCCCTATGATACCAGCTTGTTAACTTTTGTTTCTCCAAGTGTAAACCACACTCGCCTGGTAACTAACCCTAGCAAGCTGTGGATATGCAACTTGTTTAGTTTGAGTAGCCTATAGGGAGGTCAGAGACCTGGCAGTGTGGTGCCAAAGGAACTGGTAGTGGACTACAGGAAACGGAGGGCTGAGCCCTCCCCTGCCAGGAGGCTAAAAGGATTGGTATCAGCCCTCTGATTCTGGTTTACCACTGAATATGTTTCAGTGAACGGTAACTAGCTAGCGCAACTCTCTCAGTTTTGTAGGGTTTATAGCCAATCTGACAGCTGGCACAAACTGCGTAGAAATACAGATTAGGTGTAACGGGTCGACTTCACCAGTGTGCTTAAAATTTTAGCATTTCGAGAACTGCTCATAAGGACGTGAAACTACAAGGTATGACTCGCCTAACGTTTTGTACTTTTGTTCATGCTAACGAGTTTATAATGACTTTTAAAAAATGCACCTGAAATCAACATTCCCTGTTAGTGCCCATCACTAACACTTCACCAGGCTAATGCATGTCTTAATCGTGTCTGGCCAGTGGTGTAACTCCTGTGTTTTCTTTGCAGTAAGCAGCATCATATGTGAAGGCTCTGATTCTCAACTACTATGTGGTAAGCTGGTCAACACTACCGTGCAGTTTAATCATGTGGTGACGTGTATATTAGTCACTATCCCACACAAACACCCAGGTTTGTCCTTTCTCTTCCTCAGATCGAGGTGAGATCCGTATTCAGCGTGCCAACTATGGTCGTCGTCAACACGATGTGTGTTCCATTGGGCGCCCACATCAACAACTCAAAAACACCAACTGCCTCAGCCAATCCACCACCAGCAAAATGGCAGAAAGGTACTGAAACCTTCAGTGTGCATTTAGCTGTTGGAAGGCATTGGCTGTGGTGTTAACCTCTCCCCGTTGACACACAGGTGTGATGGAAAGCGCCAGTGTATCGTCAAGGTATCCAACTCTGTGTTCGGTGACCCCTGTGTCGGAACCTATAAGTACTTGGATGTGGCTTACACCTGTGACTGAATGTAAGTTTTGTATATGTGCACATGACTGGGAACTAGAATTTGTATTTTATTTGACCTTTATCTAACTAGACAAGTCTGTTAAGAACAAATTCCTATTTTCAATGACAACCCACTGTTCAGGGGCAGAACGACAGATTGGTACATTGTCACTTTGTACTTGCAACCTTTCTGTTACTAGGCCAACTCTCTAACCACTAGGCTACCCTGCTGACGATTTGTCTTGCAGGATATCTTCCTGGGGAGCCTGGAGATGTGCAAGGCTTCTGGGATATCTTCATCAGGTTGTGCTGTTTTCCTCCAACCTTCAAATCAACTTCAATGACCACTGTAAACCTGTGTAGATGGTGCTGAAGCATTTCTTAAACAATTTCTGAACTGTGGTTGTTGGTCTGCATTAAATGAAGCGACAGGAAGACAATACTAGTTGCCTCTTGTACATTAATAAATGTCACACCAATATTACTTAACATGTGTCCTTTATTCTCTCTTACAAGCTTTTCACCGGACTCATTTGTACCTGGGGCTAACGTGCCTTTGTTTTGATGTCTGTAATCTGTGCCCACCGTTAGGCAGTGGTAGGCAAGTTAAATACTCATTGTGATCACTTTCCTGACCACCTCAGGCGGTATGATCTGGCTGGTCAAACTATTTTTAAATCGATTGTACCCGAGTCTCAACTCACTGACAGGTAGTACTTATGACATCAGCTGCCTTAATGGTTCTAATTTGTATGCATCGCCAGCTAATCTGGTCACAAAGCAGGATGGGGAAGAGTATTTTATACAATGTGTAGTCCCTACAAACCTTGATCGTTAAGTGGTTGGCTCCTGATTCAGATTCCAAGAACACAGGATGAGATGTTACTATCCTTTGTGCAAGCACTTCCAAGAGTTCATGAACAGTGAGCCTGGTGAAATTTGGGGAGCGCATCGTCAGTGTACCTTTGGTTCCTAGGGTGTTTTGGCCTTTCACACTCTACACCCTCTCCAACGGCGGCCAGCGACAAGGTGATCAATCCTATGCTTGCGTCCCATTCCAAATTAGTCATAGGAGTTGCCTTGTTAGCCAACATCCCATGGGTCTATGCATGGCAGGGGCGTCCTCCTCCCTGAGTAAAGCATTGTTGACCGCATACCTCCTGGCCCTCTCACTTCGGGGCCCAGCTGGGTCTTTCATGCAGAGCCACTGACTGCTGCCTTCGGCCGCCTCCGATACAGCTTTGATTGCCGAGCTCTGGCCCTTAACTCCCAGGTCTCTAAGTAGTCTGGTTGTAGCTGTTGCCACACAACCTCTGCAGCCCACCTCCACTGGTCGGACTTCTGTGTTCCAGCCATGATGCTGTGCTTTGGCAGCTAGATCGGCATAGTGCAGATGTTTTCGCTCATAAGCTTCGGGTACTGTGAGCTCAATGAAGACCTTGTGCGAACGGGACCAGAGCACCATGTCAGGTCTTAGGGTGGTGGTTACGCTCTCCGGACAAAGGTCGTCCGTAAGGGGTGTAATGCTGCTGGGGGTGGTAGGGAGTTAGCGGCAGCTCGCTTGTCCTCCAGGGGAGCGGACGCAAGGTTTTTAAGGACTTGGTTGTAACGCCAAGTGTAGCGTCCTTGGGTGAGGCTTGTTTTACACCCTGTGAGAATGTGCCTGAGGTTGGCTGGCATGGAACAGAGGGCACAGTCCAGATCTTCACCATACCATTGACGCTTAACTGGTGTTGGAAGGCTGTCATATGTTGCGCTGATGGAAAAGCTCAACTGCCTCACTTCCATGGCCCACAGATCCTTCCAGCTGATCTTCCACTTCTCCACACTGTCCCATCGAGTCCACTGTCCCTGTTTGGCAAGAGAGACTGCCTTGGCCCACCTTGCAGCCTCCTGATGGCCCACTACCATCTTCCGCCGCTCTGGTGCAGTGGCCTTACTCCAAGCAGCACGGCTAGTTAGCCCAAGGCCTCTCCCTTCCTGAGCATGTCTGAGGGCTGCGGTTGCCTCCTGGACTGATTTTCCTGGCCTCCATTTGCGCCCAGTTGCCAAGGTCGGCACGTTGTTGCTCACCGCTGGGTATCGAGATTCATTCAGTGTCATCTGGAACCAGGTTTTTGCACACTTGAATTCCTCTGATAGACTGCTGAGGGGCAGCTTGAGGACACCATCTCCATAGAGGCCTATGGTGGTAAGGCATCAAGTCACTTTAAGTAGCCTGTGATGCCTCTTTCCATCTTCTCCACTGTTGAGATTGGAACCTCATACACTGCTAGGGGCCACAACACCCGTTGTAGGAGACCAAACTGCAGACACCAGGCCTTTAACTTTCCAGGTAGCTGGGTGTTGTCGATGGACTAGGCTACTACTGATGTCTTTGCACAGCTGTTGCACCTGGTCTTTGTCCTTCAGGCTTGCATCATACCAGATTCCAAGGCTTTTTACCGGCTGTTCAGACACTTGGGAGTACAGAGAGTACTCCCTTCACAATCGAGATGCTGCGTGACTTGGATGGTTTAATCTTCATACGGTCCCAGCTGATGTTCTCGAGTTTTCTGAGCATTCTCCTGGTGCATGGGACTGGTGGTCAATGTTGTAATGTCGTCCATGTAGGCTCTGAGTGGAGGGAGGCGGAAACTAGAGTCGACTCGCTGTCCACCAGCAACCCATTTTGAGGATCTGATAACCTCCAAACAATAAGGGGATTTGCTGAACTTGTTGTACTGGAAAAATTAAATTCTAAATTATTTTGTCTAAATTAAACATACATTGTCACCCAGTGAACTTTGATACCATGTCCAATATCCCAATCCACATGAACATTCTGTAAGAACTATGTGAAGGCCAATTAGATGATGATCCGATCGCATTCGGTCTCCTATTGTCCATTGGTTTGATATGGGATGAGCAGAGCAATACGACAGTCCCACAGGCCATATTAATGATGGCATAATATAAATAAAAAATGAACTATGTGGATCACGCCGCCATTTCATGATATTCTGGTTCGCCTAATTTCAGTTTGACAAAAGTATAGTGTCGCATCATTGTACCAACCAAACTGCAGTGAAATATATTTTCAGACCAAACATACTATTTTCAGCTGTTGGACACTGGTGTACAAAAATGTAACTCAGCATTGAAATAGCGCACTACTGATCTACCACTTAGACTTGATTTCAATGAGGGACAGATCAATTTTGGTGCATTCCCGAAATATGTGGGACAGTGCCAGAGATACGTTTGAGGAGATGGGGAAACTCCTTGGCATCGTATTAATGCCCATTTTGTATGTTGCCCATACATTGTCAATGGGCTGCGCAGTGCATTCTGGAACAAGGAGAGCTCTTCAAGGAGTGAATGGGAATAAATTGGGCGCTAGCTCAAAACCCAACTTTAGCATGAATTCCGTGAACATGTGCAAAATTAGAACTGTAATCTGAGATGTTTGATAATATCGAATTGCTCTGGAATAGTGACTTTTGAGGAAAATAGGCAGGTTTCTCTACTTTGAGAAGGCATTGCGTGAGGATTAGCTTAGCAACCGTGTGACGCTTGACAACGTGAATGTGATTCGTCAAAAGTTTGTGGGGCGTTTTATGTTTCTCCATTCATTGGCCAATGGGAGTTCATCTCCTACTGTTCTCTAAAAATCAAAAGCAGCCTTAGCAGGTTTTTCACAATATATCACCAACATGTATCCTGCTTCACAAGAGGATCCAGCCTGCTTGACCATGCACAAGCAAAACATCCGTGATAACTACAAAGTCATCCCCGCCCCCGCTCCGGCCAATCGTATCACGTCTCTGTTCCTAATCTCCGCCTACAATCAGCAACTTAAGAGGGAGCCAGCAATACAGAGAATAGTGAAGAACTGGACATCGGAGGCAGATTTAATACTGCAGGACTGTTTTGAGAATTCTGATTGGAATATGTTCAAAGATTCATCCACAGTGGCCTCCCGAGTGGCGCAGCGGTCTAAGGCACTGCATCTCAGTGCTAGAGACGTTACAACAGACCCGGGATCAGCCGGTGGGGCTTTACTTGACCCAAGTCACCGGTTGAATGGCGTTTCCTCCGACACATTGATACATCTGGCTTCCAGGTTAAGCTGGCGGGAGTTAATGAGCGAGGTTAGGCGGGTCATGTTTCGGGGGATGCATGAATCAACCTTCACCTCTCACTAGCACGTTGGGGAGTTGCAGCGATTAGACAAGTTCAAACTTGGGGAGAAAAAGGGGATTAAAAAAAGACAGTCCACCCAGGACTCATTCATCAACATTGAAGAACCTACATCATCAATCACAGTCTTCATTAGGAAATGTGTTGATGACGATGTGCCCACAATAAAAATCCGTACAGGTCTTAACCAAAAATCCTGGATTAACGGAGATATTCCATACTGCATCATTCGATGTCAGAAGAACGAACATGATGACCTGGTGGTGTGCAATGCCTAGCAGGTACGAGCTCCAAAATAAATTTAGGATGCAAAATTAGGATGCAAAAGACAAGACTGAAACTTGATATTCGACAACTCAAACTTGCGTTGCATGGCAAGGACTTCAGACTATCACAGACTGAAAAAGGCAATCCTGCTGTGTGATGCCCACCAAAGCCTCCCTCTCAGACGAGCTTAACTCATTCTATGTTCGCCGAGGTAGACAATACCAAGTCATCAAGGAGAACTCTTGCTGCTCTGAATGACCAGGTGCTTCCACTCTCCGAGGCAGACGTGGAAAACTCTCAAGAGAAGGTACTCACAAAGCCGTCGGCCAAGATAGAATCTTTGGCCGCATGCTCAGAGTGTGTGCTGACCAGATGGCGGGCATCTTCTCGGACATCTTCAACCTGTACCTGTCCTTGGCTGCAGTCTCCACCTGCTTTAAGGAGACACTGACTCAAAACAGGTGACCCCCAAGGGTGTGTCCTCAGTCCCTGTTCACCCATGACTGCGTGGCTTTGCACAACTCCACTGTTGTAGGCCTGATAACCAACAACGACGAGTCAGTAGGTATGTAGGGAGCAGGTATGTTGTCACGTAGAGTAGGCCAGAAGGCTAAACTGGATAACCTAACCTCTATCAAAATAAAAAGATGGCGGAGCCGCAAAGTTCTTCTGTGCAAAGGTGTTTATTTACAAGTGATTCCGGAACAAAAAACAACAGTACTGCCATCAACGTTTACCTTATGGGACAGCTTAAAAACAATGCTGCCCCATCCACAGCTCAATCCAAAAATTGCCCTTTCCCTAACTGAAAGAGAGGCTCCTTTTGTAGGGCTAGCCCCTGCCCTCAGAACAATTAACCCTAATTAATTAATCAATTAACAATACAAACCTACATTTTCCATGAACTAAACATACTAAAGGATATACATTGCAACACGGTTTTAAACAATATCACAACATAACATTTACAACATTACATCACTACTGACAATATCTTTCAATATGCCCATATGCATTAATGAGCCATTTGGGACAGGCACTATAAAGCCAACCCAATTCCCTTAGCTCGGGTCCTTTTCCAGCATACCCGGAAGCTACAGAGATGGAGAGAGAGGAACAGAACAAACAAACAATGCGCTCATCCACAACATTGATAAGTATAATAATTATTGTATCTCTCAAATATGAACATTGACAAGTGTGAAATGCATGCACCAAGACAGAAGTTAATTTGTGTGTCGACCCACATTGTTAACTTATGGTATAATGGCGCAGGGAGGAGTGATGAATATGTGTGTGCGTTAAAGAACCAAATGCTGCCCGCGGCCAGTGACGGACTTCTACGTCACATATGTGAACTGGCATTGTGGTGTCATGACAACCTTTAACTCAACGTCAGCAAAACAAAGGATTTGATTGTTGACTTCTGAAAGCAGAGGAGGGAACATACCCCAATCCACATCAACGGGACTGCAGTAGAGAGAGTCACAAGTTTTAAGTTTCTCAGCGACCACTTCACTGCGGACTCGTCATGGACCAGCATGACAACAGCATCTCTACTAGGTGGCTGAAGAAATTTGGCATGCTGCCTCCTCTCTAAATACTACTACTGCACCATTGAGAGCGTCCTGAGCGGATGCATCATGGCCTGGTATGGCAATATCGCCGTCCACAACTGCAAGGCACTCCAGCGGGTTGTGACGATGGCCCAGTACATCACTGGGACCGTGCCCTCACCCATCCAGGACATTTGCCTGAGGAAGGCACACAGCATTATCAAGGACCCCACACAAATCAACCACAAACTCTTCTCTCCCTTATCGTCGGGCAGACCGTATTGGTGTATGCAATCTGATTCCAACTGACTTAGAGAAAGTTTCTTTCTACAATCCATCAGACTGTTGACTACAGATATTTTGCAGATGTTATTGCAGGTGCAGCAAAATGTGCATGTTACAAGCTTTAGTTAAAATGCAGTGATTGGTTAAAGAAGGATGTTTAAGCCTTGAGACAATTGAGACCTGGATGGAGTCCATGCCCCAAAGCAGTGTGGCTGGTCTGAAGGCAAAGGGGGGGTGCAACTCTATATTAGGAAGGTGATACTAATGTTTGGTATATACTCAGCCTAATGGTGTGTATGGAAAACCTAGGAATATAAAATACATTTTCAGCCTTTACCAGAATAAAGTATATACATACAGTGCCAAGAAATTGTATGTGAACCCTTTGGAATTGCCTGGACTTCTGAATAAATTGGCCATAAAATTTGATCTGATCTTCGTCTAAGCCACAACAATAAACACACACAGTCTCCTTAAACTAATAACACAAACAATTATGTCTTTATTGAACACACTGTGTAAACATTCACAGTGCATGGTGGGAAAAGTATGTGAACCCCTGGATTTAATAACTGGTTGACGTTTCTTTTGCAGCAATAACCTCAACCAAGCGTTTTCTGTAGAGTCGGATCAGACCTGCACAACGGTTCAGGAGGAATTTTGGACCATTCATCTTTACAAAACTGTTTCAGTTCAGCAATATTCTTGGGATGTCTGGTGTGAACTGCTCTCTTGAGGTCATGTCACAGCATTTCAATTTCAATATATTTGAAAAAACAAAAGCTTACCTTGGAGTTGGAAGAGTTCCAGTGTTGTTTTGGAAATTCATTGCCAGCTAGCTAACATAGCATCCTCTACGCTTAGTTGCATTTGCAAGCTAAATCAGACTGGAAGTGAAAAAAATAATCTCCATCTCTCTCTCTTTCTCTCTCGGATCTCTTTCATTTTGGAATAAATTAATATCTTCAAAACTGTTCAACCACTGTATTTCTCTCTCTTTGAGTCAACTACTCACCACATTGTATGCACTGCAGTACTAGCTAGCTGTAGCTTATAATTTCAGTACTAGACACCTTCTCAGATGCTTTGTTTGGATGGACAACATGTCAGTTCATGCTGCAAGAGATCTGTGATAGGTTGGAGGACGTCCTCCGGAAGTTGTCATAATTACTGTGTAAGTCTATGGAAGGGGTGAGAACGATGAGCCTCCTAGGTTTTGTATTGAAGTCAACGTACCCAGAGGAGGACGAAAGCTTGCTGTCCTCAGGATACACCATGGTGCTACTGTAGACCCACATTGCAAAACAGTGTGTTTTAATCAATTATTTGGTGATATGATTATATTTAGTATAGTTTTATCTAAAAAGAATAACTTTTGAATGTTTTACAATTACATTTTTTAATGAAATTCCCTGAGGAGGATGGTCCTCCCCTTCCTCCTCCTGAAAAGACTCCACTGCTTGGTACATATGGCAGCAGCCTCTAAGGTGCACGGAAGAGTACAGGGTGATGGCCGGCTAGTAACAGTGACTGAGGTTCAGGGCAGGGTACTGGAAATTTTCAATATCTCCCTATCCTAGTCTGTTGCCCCCAATTGCTTCATTATATCCACAATTGTTCCTGTACCTAAGAAAGCGAAGGTAACTGACCTAAATGGCTACTGCCACGTAGCACTTGGTTCTGTCATCATGAAGTACTTTGAAAAGCTAGTTAAGGATCATATCTAATCTGCCTTACCTGACACTTTAGACCAGGGTTCTACAATTCTGATCCTGGAGCGCTACTGTCCTGTAGGTTTTCACTCCAACTATAATCTAGCGTACATGATTCTAAAACTTATCTGCTTGATAAGCTGAATCAGGTTAGTTACAACTGGGGTTGGATTGAAAACCTACAGGATGGTAGCTCTCCATGAACAAGTGTTTGACAGCCTTGCCCTAGACTCACTACAATTTGCATATTGCCCCAACAGATGACAAATTCGGCATCGCACTGCACACTGCCCTACCCCATCTGGATAAGAGGAATACCTATGTAAGAATAGTGTTCAGCGGCTACAGATCAGCATTCAACACCATTGTGCCCTCTAATCTCATCATCATTTTTTACATTTCAATTTTTTAAATATCTTTTTTAGAATTTTACCCCTTTTTCTCCCCAATTTCGGCTCGGGCTCGGGAGAGACGAAGGTTGAAAGTCATGCATCCTCCCATACACAACCCAACCAAGCCGCACTGCTTCTTAACACAGCGCGCATCCAACCCGGAAGCCAGCCGCCAATGTGTCGGAGCAAACATCGTGCACCTGGCAACCTTGGTTAGCGCGCACTGCGCCTGGCCCGCCACAGGAGTCACTGGTGCGCGATGAGACAAGGATATCCCTCCCTAACCCGGACAACACAAGGCCAATTGTGCATCGCCCCACGGACCTCCTGGTCGCGGCCAGTTACAACAGAGCCTGGGCGCGAACCCAGAGTGTCTGGTGGCACTTAACCACTGCGCCACCCGGGAGGCCCTATTTCATCTTCATTTAACCAGGTAGGCCAGTTGAGATCAAGTTCTCATTTACAACTGCGACATGGCCAAGAAAAAGCAAAGCAGTGCGACAGAAACAACAGCACAGAGTTACACAAGGAATAAACAAACATGTTTACTTTATCCTATCCAAGGAATACCTAGGATAGGATAAAGTAATCCCTCTCACCCCCCACCCCCATCCCTCTCACCCCCCTTAAAAGATTTAGATGCACTACTGTTCCACTGGATGTCATAAGGTGAATGCACCAATTTGTAAGTCGCTCTGGATAAGAGCGTCTGCTAAATGACTTAAATGTAAATGCTGTAAATAATACAATAGAAAATACATTGTGTGCAAATGAGGTAGGATAAGGGAGGTAAGGCAATAAATAGGCCATTGTGGCAAAATAATGACAATATAGCAATTAAACACTGGAGTGATAGATGTGCAGAAGATGAGTGTGCAAGTAGAGATACTGGGGTGCAAAGGAACAAAATAAATCAAATAAATAACAGTATGGGGGATGAGGCAGTTGGATGGGCTATTTACAGATAGTCTATGTACAGGTTCAGTGATAGGTGCGCTGCTCTGACAGCTTGTGCTTAAAGTTAGTGAGGGAGATATGAGTCTCCAGCTTCAGTGATTTTTGCAGGTCGTTCAAATCATTGGCAGCAGAGAACTGGAAGGAATGGCGGCCAAAGAGGAATTGGTTTTGGGGGTGACCAGTGAAATATATCTGCTGGAGTGAGTGCTACGGGTGGGTGCGGCTATGGTGACCAGTGAGCTGAGAAAGGGCGGGGCTTTACCTAGCAAAAACTTATAGATGGTGCCAGTGGGTTTGGCGACGAATATGATGCGAATTCAGGGATTGGTAGGATAGTCAGTTTAACGAGGGTATGTTTGGAAGCATGAGTGAAGGATGCTTTATTGCGAAATAGGAATCTGATTCCAGATTTCATTTTGGATTGGAGATGCTTAATGTGAGTCTGGAGGCCACAGAAGGAGAGTTGTATGGCATTGAAGCTTGTCTGGAAGTTAGCACGCTGAAGTGTTTTCGGCAGCATTTGACAGAGGGGTGAGGGGTGGTCGATTGACCACAGACCCATTACGGACGCAGGCAATGAGACAGTGATCACTGAGATCCTGGTCGAAAACAGCAGAGGTGCATTTGGAGGGCAGGTTGGTTAGGGTGATATCTATGAGGGTACCGTGTTTACGGATTTGGGGTTGTACCTGGTAGGTTTGTTGATCATTTGTATGAGATTGAGGGCATCAAGCTTAGATTGTAGGATAGCCGGGGTGCTAACCTCCCTGCGCACGGAACCCCCTAGCGGGCTGAAATTCCACAACATATGGTGATCGCTACATAAATAGTCATATTAAACATTCATGGAAATACAAGTGTCTCACATGTATCGAAAGCCTAGAATCTTGCTAATCCAATTGCGTTGTCAGATTTAAAAAAGGAATATGATGCGAAAGAATATGATGAGCATAGAGCCCCATAAAAAAAACTATTTTAACCAGCACAGGCGTAACATAATCACAAACTGCATTAAAATCAACTGGTTTGTTTGTAACACAATCAAACCTGATGGGCCATTTCGCGGGATGTAATTCACTGAAAGAAACCGATTTGAAGACAAGTCATGACATCATTGTGCACCAATGATTTGCCCGCCGTTTCGTTTATTGACTGTCTTTTAACCCATAGAATAAATTGATTGGGAAGGTGAGACAGATTGTTGTAGGATGCTTCATTTAGCGATTGTGGAGGAATATTTTTTGAACGGGAGAGGACATCGTTTTGGACTGGTAAGTTCTTATCATGCTAATGCCCTTGTTTGAAATTAATAATATAAAATATTATTGTGATTTTTTTTTCTTTTTTTCGAAGCAATATATAAACATGTAATGTCATGAAATGTGAGATGCGTGTGTGCCGCCCCACCCCAACCCACATGAAATAGCCTATTTGAGGCTGTTGAGGAGAGGGCAGGACCACATCAATGGCCAAAGTGAAATGGAGACAGTAGATACAGCTGGTCTGTTGTAATATAATAAAGACAGTAGATCTAGCTGGTCTGTCATAATATAAGAGACAGTATATGTAGCTGAAATGTCATAATATAAAAGAGACAGTAGCTCTAGCAGGTAATAATAATATATTCACCTTCAACCTTCAACTCTCTATATATATCTGTTTATTATACCTGTTGAAACAGGGCTCATATGTGAAACTATTCTAACTGAACATTTTCATTCACAGTGACACTGACTCCGAATGGGAGTCTTATCCGGTGTCCTGTGTGAATTTAAGTATGCTCTCTCTAATTCTCTCTTTCTCTCTCTCGGAGGACCTGAGCCCTAGGACCATGCGTCAGGACTACCTGGCATGATGACTCCTTGCTGTCCCCAGTCCACCTGGCATTGCCGCTGTTCCAGTTTCAACTGTTCTGCCTGCGGCAATGGAACCCTAAACTGTTCATTTTTACTCTTGAGGTGCTGTCCTGTTGCACCCCCTACAACCACTGTGATCTCCACCCAGCACAGCCAGAAGAGGACTGGCCACCCCTCATAGCCTGGTTCCTCTCTATGTTTCTTCCTAGGTTTTTGCCTTTCTAGGGAGTTTTTCCTAGCCACTGTGCTTCTACACCTGCATTGCTTGCTGTTTGGGGTTTTAGGCTGGGGCTATATAAATATATTTGATTTGATAGAGGACTGAGGGTCTTCCAAATATTGAAAGTGTGTAAATAATTACCCATGTTATTTTGTATATGTATATACACTGCTCAAAAGAATTAAGGGAACACTTAAACAACACAATGTAGCTCCAAGTCAATCACACTTCTGTGAAATCAAACTGTCCACTGAGGAAGCAACACTGATTGACAATAAATGTCACATGCTGTTGTGCAAATTGAATAGACAACAGGTGGAAATTATAGGCAATTAGCAACACACCCCCCAATAAAGGAGTGGTTCTGCAGGTGGGGACCACAGACCACTTCTCAGTTCCTATGCTTCCTGGCTGATGTTTTGGTCACTTTGAATGCTGGCGGTGCTTTCACTCTTTGTGCTCTGGACAGCTAGCGAGCTGCGGAGAGCAGGCTAGCAGATGGGCATTCAGGGGACGTCGCAACGGGGGAGCCAGTTGAAACCCCCTCGGGCGGATTACGTCAGTTGTCCAGTTGTGATGGATCGGCAGGACTCCATATGCAGACAGGCGATAGATGTCCTGGCTAAAGGTAGATGATGACCACTAGCAGTGGCAAGCTGACTAATAGCTAGTA